>NC_092125.1:153995116-154654402 GCF_043159975.1 Macaca nemestrina
CTACTTCTCTATAAATATCTCCATTCTAGTTTTCTGTAGTGTATTGGCAAGAAAAACTCTTCTATGTACATTGCAACCGATATTTAATTATGATATTTTTACATAAAACGGACCACTGCAAAATTTGGCATCATTAGATTACCAGATTGAGAAGATCTTAATATAACATATTGTAGGAGGACTTGCATGCCCCTTAACTACTGGTAACAAGGAAAAAATAATTTATGCGAAAAACTGGAAAAAATCTAGTTCATATGACATTTTTGTTTTTGAAATGTTTAAATCTTTTAATTTTCTTTATAATTCTCTTATGCCAGTATAGGATGATTAGAAATGATTAGAGTTTTTTCTTACCCTTCGGATGTCAGTTATGGTGTTGCTCATATTCCCTGCATATTTGGATCTGTATAATATCAAAAATGAGAAGATACTATTTTTTGAAAGCAGAGAAAAAGAACTACAGCATGAAAGGGTTTAGAAGCTAGGATGAAAAATAATACAATGCAATAAGGAAGGAAGGCCTGTGTCAGCAAGTAGGAAAGAACACAGCTAAAATATCACGCTTAAAACATAGAAAGTGTTGGGATGAAGCTTTATAATTCTTGGACTCCTAACTGGTTTAAAAGTGATATAAAATGTATAGCACTAAGAGAAAAAGAAAAGTTATGAAATTTCAGAAATTAAAACAGGAAGAGTTTTAGATCTTGCAGAAAGTTCCAGTGTTTCCAAAGATCTTGATAGATCTGTAATGACCAAAGGCTGTTTCATTGTGAATTTACGTTAGGTGAAATTAACCTAAAGAAAAAGTTAATCATTAGTTTCTTTGTTTTTATTTTCTACTACCAGACTTACAAGAGATTTTAATATATAAATGTCCATCAAGACTTTTCAAAAACATTTTCCTCATTTATTAGGATGCTGGGTCCCTGCTTTCTTTTCTTTTCAGTTAGAAAGACATATTAACAGTTTTAAGAACCCTCTCCCTCACTCCGATTATTTCATGTGATCCTGGGGTATGTTTTCTAAGATCATACAAACAGTTAATGGCAGTGAGACAGGAACAAAGAATACCAATACTGTTGGATACAACTTCTATATGCCGTATATTTTACATACATCTTATTTATTCCAAGGCAACTCTGAATCATATGCACTATTATCCCAATTTTGGATTAAAAAGGAAGTTTCAAAAAGGGAAATTAGTCACAGGCTACTAAGTAGAACATTCCTGATTCAGGTTCTAAAGCTGCTAAGGTACTCTTTCCACTCTGGAAACATTAAACAAAGTTTTAAAAATTATTTTACTTACTCATTTATTTTTAGATTCAAGATCTCACTGTCACCCAAGCTAGAGTCCAGTGGTGTGCTCATAGCTCACTGCAGCCTCAAACTCCTGAGCTTAAGCAATTATCCAGCCTCAGCCTCTGGAGTAGCTGGAATTACAGAGGAGCATCACCATACTTGGCTAATTAAAATAATTTTTTTTTCTTTTTTTGTAAAAACAAGGGTCTCACTACGCTGCCCAGGCTGGTGGCAAATGCCTGGCCTCAAGCAATTCCCCCCTCTTGGCCTCTCAAAGCACTGGAATTATAGGCATCAGTCACTGTGCCTGGCCTAAACAAAGTTTTAATTCAGTTTTAGATCTAAAAGGTATATTTGGATATAATCCTTAATAATATCTATTGAAAAGAAATAGCTAATGGTCAACAGTTGTGTAGTACTATTTGTCAGGTACTATCTACATCATCATATATATATATATATGTATCTCAGCACATTTAAATACAACAACAATAAAGCAAGGACTACAAAAAAGAGGTCAGAGAACTTGTCTAAAGTTCATAGCTCATAAATATGGAGCTATCATTTGAACTCAGATGATCTGTTCCAAAATTTCAAATACGTATTGTGTGCTAGGGAAACAATGACCAAAAAATGAAGAAAACTGAAGAAATGAGTTAAGTCATATGTTGAATTAAATAATCAAAATAACTGTTCAATGATTTTTTAGGGCAGCTACTACATACTAGACATTGTTCAAAATGCTAGGAACGTAATGCAGAACTAGACTAAGTTCTTTTTTCTCATGAGGCCTACACTTCCATGAAGGGTTCAGTCCATTTTAAATAAGATAAATAGATATTGAGATTATGATGACGACTTAAAGAAAAAAGATAAATAGAATGGAAAAGGAGTGTGCCAGGGTAGTATTGGTGGCTATGCTAGTTCATTAGGGTAGGTATGAGCTGCTTCACTGATCAAGTGTTATGAGAGCTGAACCCTGAATGATGAGAAGGAGCCCTCTAGTTAATGGTCTAGAGGAAGAGCGCATGCAGAAAACCCGCTTCATTAAAGCCTTGCAGTGGGTAATCTCAGCATATAAAAGACCACCAAGCTGGCCATCACACTATGGTGAGAAACTGAGATTATTTTTAAACAAAATAAGAAACCTTTGCAGTGTTTTAAGAAGAAAATAATGGTTTATGTGTCCTATTCATCTCTATTGGACCTGACCACCTAAATATTCTTCAGCTGATTTCTCATGGCTAGTATATATAGATATATCTCTTTGCCTAAGGCTTTCTCTGAAGCTTTGGAATGTTGGTTTGCCCTCACACAGGCAGGCAAAAGTGCTAGAAATTCACACACCTAAGGCAACCCTCAGGCAATGACTGCTGCATATAAATACCCCAGCTCCCTCACCCTTCTGGTGGGATAACTCCAAGGAGCCGTTATCCAGAGTTTCTTTGGGGGCATTAAGCTTTAATAATCCATGGAGGTAGCTGGCTTGATAAATAACACATCCTTCATTGGCTGCCTCCTTTCCTTTTTTTTTTTTTTTTTTGTTAAGTTCCCCACTCCTATCCCATATATTGCTTTGCTTCCAAAATAAGATTCTCACACATGATTTTATTTGTCTAGGGTCTGCTTCTCATGAGAACAAAACTAATGCAAGTTTTATTTACTTTCTAAAATGATTATTTTGGCTGCTGTGTGAAGAATGATGAAACTAGGGAAATTATGTAATGGAATGTTCCTGCTCTAAGTGAAAGATCGTAGTGTATAGAATTAAAGAGTAGAGATGTAGGAAAGTGGACATAGAATATATTTTAAGGGTAGGGTTGATAGAAATTATTGATACAGTCACATGCCACATAATGGCGTTTTGGTCAACAGTGGATTGCATATATGACAGTGGTTCCACAAGATTGTAAAGCAGCTGAAAAGTTTCTGCCACCTCATGATTTCATAGCTGTCTTAATGTCATAGCATAATGCATTACTCTCATGTTTGTGCTGATGCTGGTGTAAACAAACCTACCACATTGCCAGTTGTATAAAAGTATAGCACACAAAATTATGTACAGTACCTAATACTAGATAGTGACAATAAATGACTGTTACTGGTTTATGCCTTTACTATGCTATACATTTTATTATTGTTGTTTTAGAGTGTACTCTATTTATTTATTTTTTTTAAAGCAACTTTAGAACAGTCTCAGGCTCATTTTTCAGAAAGTGTTCCACAATAAGGCATTGTGATCGTAGGAGGTGACAGCTCCATGCA
Organism: Macaca nemestrina; assembly: GCF_043159975.1. Classification (NCBI taxonomy): domain Eukaryota; kingdom Metazoa; phylum Chordata; class Mammalia; order Primates; family Cercopithecidae; genus Macaca; species Macaca nemestrina. The sequence continues at coordinate 153,998,684 of NC_092125.1, forward strand.
TGTTATTGCCCCTGAAGCCTTTCCAGTGGGACAAGATGTGGAGGTGGAAGACAGTGATATTAATGATTCTGACCTTGTGTAGGCCTCGGCTAATGTGTGTGTTTGTGTCTCGCATTTATTTTAAGCTTAAAAAGTAAAACAAAAAAATTTGAAGTAGAATAAAAGCTTATACAGTAAGGATTTTAAAAAATAAAATATTTTTGTACTAATGTACAATATGTTTGTGTATTAAGCTAAGTGTTATTACAAAAAAGTCAAAAGATTAAAAAAATAAACATTTAATAGAGTAAAAAGGTGGTAATAAACTCAGAATTTTTAAAAATTTAAGGCCAGGTGTGGTGGTTCATGCCTGTAATCTCAGCACTTTGGGACGCCAAGGCAAGAAGATCACCTGAGGTCAGGACTTCGAGACCAGCCTGACCAACATGGAGAAACCCTGTCTCTACTAAAAATACAAAATTAGACGAGTGTGGTGGCATGTGCCTGTAATCCCAGCTGCTCAGGAGGCTGAGGCAGGAGAATCTCTTGAACCCGGGAGGCAGAGGTTGTGGTGAGCTGAGATCATTCCATTGCACTCCAGCCTGGGCAACAAGACCGAAACTCCGTCTCAAAAAAATAAAAAAAATTTAGTATCGTCAAAGTGTATAAAGTCTATAGTATTGTACAGTAATGTCCTAGCCCTTCTCATTCACTCACTATTCACTCACTGACTTACCCAAAGCAATTTCCACTCCTGCAAGCTATATGCATGATAAATGCCCTGTACAGGTACACCACTTTGTATCTTTTGTACCATAGATTTTAGGGTACCTTTTCTATTTATAGATACATTAAAATAAAATACAGACATACTTACCATTGCTTAATAATTGCCTGCAATATTCAGTCTAATAACAGGCTGTACAGGTATATAGCCTAGAAGCAATAAGCTATACCATAAAGCTTAGCTTAGGCTATTCCATCTAGGTTTGAGTAAATACACTCTGTGCTGTTTGCACATGGATGAAATTGCTTAACTATGCATTTCTCACAACGTATTCCTGTGGTTAAGCAACACGTGACCGTATATTGTTCATGTGGGTGGTAGAAAGAAAGATTTAAAAAACACTCCTACATTTTTGGCTTGAGCAGCTGTGTTGATGGTACTGCCATGTACTCGGATAGGACATTTGGAAGCCTGACAGTCCAGAGAATAAACTAATATATTCTATCTGGGAAATGTTCATTTCAGCATTCTAACAGTGATGTTGTTAAGATAGCTGAATCTTTCAGTTCGCTGGTGTTGGGGAGGAGAAGAATTCAGGGTAGGAGATGTTATTCTAGAAGTCTTCAGGATCTAACTATCATTTAATTTCGTATGACTGCATGAAATGAACTAGAGACTGGTAATAACTAGAGGCTTTTGAGAACAGAGCAAATATGACAATCTCCCAGCCAAAAAAAGGAGCTAACCAAAAAAGAAGGTAACAACATCCAAAAACTTGAAGGAAAGTTATGCAAGTACTGGAATTTCAAGAGAGTTTGAACGAAATCATTCTAGAAGTTTGAAGTTGACCGTGTCATACGGTGTTGATAATTCAAAGGACACAAGACAGAAAATTGACCTTTGAAGTTGTGAAGGCAGAAGTCTTTGGTGGTTTGAGAAATGTCATTTACGTGAACTGGAAGAAACAACTTGAATAAAGTAGGCAAATAAGATAATTGGAAATAAAAATGTTGATAAATAAATTATAGATAAGTGAGAAATTAAGAGGTTTTTTGATATTTGCTAAAAAATATCAGTACCTGGATACAAATAAAATCTGCACTCCATTCCACCTCCCCATTCCTAGTGGTGTTAAATCATGCTGTATACTGACAGAATGGAATCCAGAGAAGAGATTTTTATGATTTTTTTAGCAGTTTATTCAACTCACATATACACAAATTTAGAATCTAGAATATGACTAATGAACTTCTACTATTGAAGAACAAATAAAAAAGTAAAGTTAAGCATGAATTCTATTTCACTTGAAAATTATATCAGCTAAATTTAAAAGTTAGAAAATATAGTGTAGAGCAATTATTTTGTATTTCTCTTATTTGTAAGTGACTAATTTCCTCCATGATTGCTATACTGTTCATTGGAATACCAAATATACTCTCATTTTCAAATGGCACATGTAAGAATATCATTCACTTTTTGTTCAAAGCCACATATTTTAATTCAGAAAAAATGTTGTTTTAGTAACATGCTTTTTAAAAGGAATTGTGTACATTAAGATTTATGGCTTGAAAATCCTTAAAAATCTTTTGTCTTCAACTAACATAAATAGTTGGCAGCTTATAAAAATCATGTCAGCAAGCTTTTGTTTAAATTTTTAGCCTCCATGAATTCAAAACTAAAAAGCATTGTCTTTTTAGAGCATTCTTGGTAAGTCTGTTGTTTTGGAATTTGATTAGTGAGAACAATACATGTTTTGAGTACCTCAATTTTCTCTAACACTCTCCTCTTTTGTTCATGTTCTTTATACAATTATAGTAACTGTCGAAGATGATTTTTCATGGATGCTGCGCTATTGTACATTATTATAGTATTTCTTATTTCTGAGGTGAAATTCTGAGATAACAAAATAGGTATTCTGAATTTAATTCAATATTACATGGACTAAAAATATTCAAATAGGATCACAAGGACAAAAATATCCAAATAGGACTTTTAAATGAAAAAAAAAACTGCATGACTTAAGTGAAATTAAATAACTATTAAATACTTTTTAAATTTTTTTTTGTTGTAGATGAATGTGTATTAAATGACTCTAAGAGTAAGATAATAACAATGTAATTTCTATTGGTTTTCTTTGAATTCTTATTTAAATTTTGTAACATATCTTGACTTTGGAAGGGTTCCCTGTTACTGTTTATATTAACTCATAATCTATTTCCTTTTCAATGTAACTAATTGGAATTTCTTAATAATGTTTCATTTATGTATTAAAAAGTATATACATAAAACTAGTTATATATGTATATATATACGTACATATGTATATGTAATTTATAAGTTACATGCAGGTTTTTTAGCTCCAGATTGGTTCTCACCATTAAAAGAGACATGTTGATCCCTACTGTTATTGTTTGTCTGTCTCCCTACTCAGATCTCACCTTGAATTGTAATAATCCCCATATGTCAACGGCAAGGCCAAATGGAGCTAATACAATCATGATATATATGATATATAATCATATATATCACAATCATATGATAATATAATCATACTGTTCTCATGGTAGTGAATAAGTGTCACTAGATCTGATGATTTATAAATGGGAGTCCCCCTGCACAAGCTCTCTCTTGCCTGTTGCCATGTAAGACGTGTCTTGCTTCCCCTTTGCTTTTTACCATGATTGTGAGGCCTCCCAGCCATGTGAAACTGTGAGTCTATTAAACCTCTTTCCTTTATAAATTACCCAGTCCTGGGTATGTCTTTATTAGCATCATGCAAACAAACTAATCACCTAATATGTACAAGGAATGTTTTCCAGCATCGTGACTGCCCAAAAATAATCCCAAAATGTGTTTCCCTTTATGACATATAATAGGATTTTGACTCTGTGGGTCTTTGAAGAATTCTTCTCATTTTTCTTTGCAAATACTTTTAAGGAAAAGCAACGATAAGTATAATATGAACAAGCGCTTCAAATGAAAGGAAAACTGAACAAAATAGCTCAATAACTTCTTCAGTATATTGATTTATCAATCTCCTTTGTACAGGCAACGGGGCAGAAATAAAGGCAAATGGCTACTTTTTTCTTCCAGAATCTTTGAGATTTTATATATATATGTATATATAAATATATAAATAAGTAAAATATTTATATTTTATTTATTATAAAATAATATTTATAAAATAATATTTATTTATATAAATAAAATATACTTAGGCTATATATATAACAGTAATTATATTATTATAAATAAAATATTAATAGAATATTTTATGTACAACATAATATAGAACTAATATAGATGTAGATTATATAGAGAGATACAAATAGATCATATAGATTTTTTCTCTCCTTTTCTGTTCTTGTCAAGGTTCATTTAAATTTAATTTCTACTTTTAAGAATATAATGTTCCAACACAGCAGTAAGGTTTTTACTTCCAACAGATACAATGTTCCAAAAGTTACTGAGCATTCATTGATAAATTTGACCCTATCTTTTATTGATTGACATACTCATTGTATGTGTGAGACACTAGTCTATTAAGATGCCACTCTCCTTGAACACTTCAAGTGCTTCTTCTTCAGGTGTCTTTTGCTTGTTCTCTCTTAAAACGCTTCTTTGCAAATATTCTTACTCCATATATCCTCATATCTCTCTCCTGCATGAGTTTAATGATTATACTCAAGCATCTCCATTTTAGTAAGGGCTTCTCAGATCACTATTTGTTTAAAATTGCACCTTCAACCAATCTGCACTTCCTACTCCATTCTTGCTTAATTGTTCTTCTTAGTATTTATTGCCATGTAAGTTATTATAAATTTTGTTTGTACTGTTGATTGTCTATTTTGTATAAAATATTTAGTTCCATGAGATCAGGGATTTGTGTATATTTTGTTCACTGCTATAGATCCCAATACTAATCCACTAAGTATATGACAAAAAATTGTGGAATAAATAAATGGAAGCAGGTGAAAATGAATGAAAATCTACGTATTTACCTCCCTAGCGACTTTTCACTTGATTTGTATGTGTACTCATTAATTAATCATTTTGCTTGAATGATGGAGTTTCAAGCTTCTCCCACAGAAAAAAAGAATATACGAGCAAAGTTACGGTTCTATTAACAAACGTCAATGAACAAATCATTCGTAAAGTAGAATTAATGTATATTTCCAAATAGGTAGTCCATCGTTTATTGACCATAGTGGCATAAACTACAAAACTCTCACAATTTGCAAATAAGTTAGAATTACCAACAATGATATTAAACAGTAAACTAATTGATACTTTATAAAGTGTAAAAAGTATGAGAATGTCTTGAACATCAGCATAACATATAGCAATAATTGGAAAAATGATGTGTAAAAGTTCTGCATTAATATCTCATCTCTGGTTAAATAATCCCCTCTTCTACCTACATGACTTTTCTTTTTAAGCTCATTTCATATATATATATACCTACTGTATTTTGAGCTTAAATAATATTCTCTGTGAGATACTTTACAAATCTTTTTTTTTTTTTTTTTTTTTTTTTTTGAGACGGAGTCTCGCTTTGTTACCCAGGTTGGAGTGCAGTGGCATGATCTTGGCTCACTGCAACCTCTGCCTCCTGGGTTCAAACAATTCTTCTGCCTCAGCCTCCTAAGTAACTGGGATTAGAGGTGTCCACCACCACGCCCGGCTTAATTTTGTATCTTTAGTAGAGATGGGGTTTCAATATATTTGCCAGGCTGGTCTCAAACTCCTGACCTTGTGATCTGCCCACCTCAGCCTCCCAAAGTACTGGGATTACAGGCGTGAGCCACCGCGCCCGGCCTACAAATCTTAAGACCTCTTTTCTACGTATCAATTCTGTAATCTCTGCTCTGTATAACTGCTAACTGCTTGCATGTCCCAAACTGTTACCTAACTGACAAAACTGTTTCCTTGTTTTCCCTGAAAAAGTGATTTATTGCTTTTATTATAAATGGCAATATTTGTTCCCTCTTAGCCTTTGCCTTGTTCATGTTATCATCATCATCACCATCATCTTCAGCCCTCATCTATCAGTCAGCCACTGGGTAGCCTAAATTAACAATAAACTTCCTGTAGAAACTTTCAGGATGATTATTTCCTTTGCTGTGCAGAAGCTTTTAAACTTGTTGTGATCCCATTTGTCCATTTTTACTTTGGTTGCCTGTGCTTGTGGGGTATTAGTCCAAAAATTTTTGCCCAGAACAATGTCCTGCAGAGTATCTCCAATGTTTTCTTGCAGTAGTTTTGTAGTTTGAGGTCTTATATTTAAGTCTTTAATCTATTTGGATTTGATTTTTGTATATGGCGAGAGAAATCCAGTTTTCTTCTGCATATGGATATCCAGTTTTCCCAGTACCATGTACTAAAGAATCTTTCTTCCCCAGTGTGTGTTCTTGGGACCTTTGTCAAAAATGTGTTCACTATAGGTGTGGGGATTTGTTTCTGGGTTTTCTATCATGCTCCGCTGGTCTATATGTCTGTTTTTATGCTGATACCATGTTGTTTTGCATACTGTCACTCTGCAGTATAATTTGAAGTTGGGTAATGTCATTCCTCCAGTTCCTTCCTCTTTTTGCTTCAGACAACTTTGGCTATTCTGGGTCATTTGTGGTTCCATATAACTTTTAGATTGTTTTTTCTATTTCTGTTAAAAAAAAAAAAAAGTCACTGACACTTTGGTAGGAATTTCATTGAATCTGTAGACTGCTTTGGGTAGTATGCACATTTTGACAATATTAATTCTTCCAATCCATGAACATGAAACATTTTTTCTTTTTTGTGTGTGTCTTCTTCAATTTCTTTCATCAGTGTTTTATAGTTTTCATTATAGAGATATTTCACTTCTTTTTAAAATTTCTAGGTATTTAATTTTATTTGTGGATATTGTAAATGGAGCTATTTTTTATTTCCTTTTCAGATTTCTCACTGATGGCATATATAAATGTTACTGATTTTTTATGCTGATTTTCTTATCCTGCAACTTTACTGAGTTTGTTCATCAGTTTTATTAGTTTTTTGATGGAGTCTTTAGGTCTTTCCATATACAAAATCATATCATAGCAAATAAGGATAATTTGACTTTTTCCTTTCCAATTCGTATACCCTTTATTTCTTTCTCTTTTCTGAGTGCTCTAGCTAGGACTTCTAGTATTATGTTGAATAACAGTGATGAAAGTGGGCATTCTTGCCATTTTTCTAGATCTTAGAGGAAAGCACCTCAGTTTTTCCCTGTTCAGTATGATACTGGCTGCTGGTCTGTCATATATGGCTTTTATTTTGTTGAAGTAGCTTCCTTCCATTGCCAGTTTTTTGAGAGTTTTTATCATGAAGGGATGTCGAATTTTATCAAACGCTTTTTCAGCATCAGTCAAAATGATCATATGGTTTTTGTCCTTCATTCTATTGATACCACATTGATGGATTTGTGTATGTTGAAGCATCATTGTATCCCAGGGATAAATCCCATTTGGTCAAGATGAAAGGATCTTTCTAATATATTGTTGAATTCAGTTTGCTAGTATTTTACTGAGAATTTTTGGATGAATATTCATCAGAGATATTGGCCTGTAGTTTTCTTTTCTTGATGTGTCTTTGTCTGGTTTTGGTATGAGGGTAATATTGGCCTCATAGAATGAGTTTGGAAGTATTCCCTCCTCTTCTATTTTTCAGAATAGTCTGACTAGAATTGATATGAGTTCTTTAAGTTTTTGGTCAAATTCAGCAGTGAAGCCACTGAGTCATGGGCTTTTCTTTTCTGGGAGACTTTCCATGAAAGCTTCAATTTTGTTGTTACTGGTCTGTTCAGGTTTTGAATTTCTTCTTGGCTCAGATTTCATAGGTTGTATGTGTCTAGGAATTTGTCCGTTTCTTCTAGATTTTCCAGTTTGATGGCATATAACTGCTTATAGCAGCCACTAATGATCCTTTGAAGTTCTGTAGTATCAGTGGTAATATCTCATTTTTCACCTCTGATTTCATTTATTTGGATCTTCTCCCTTTTTTCTTACCTAGTCTCACTAAAGATTTCTCAATTTCGTTTAACTTTTCAGAAAACCAACTTCTTGTTTCATTGACCTTTAGTATTGTTTTCTTCATTTCAATTTCATTTATTTCTGCTCTAATCTTTATTATCTATTTTTTCCACTAAGTTTAGGTTTGGTTTGCTCTTGCTTTTCTTGTTCTTAAAGATGCATCATTAGGTTGTTTATTTGAAGTCTGTCTTCTTTTTTAGTGTAGGTACACATAACTATAAACTTGCCTCTTAGTATTGTTTTTGCTGTATCTCACAGGTTGTGGTACGCTGTATTTCTTTTATCTTTTGCCACAATAATCTTTTAAACATTCTTCTTAATTTATTCATTGACTCACTAGTCATTCAGAAGCATATTATTTAATTCCATGTGTTTGTATAGCTTCCAAAATTCCTCTTGTTATTTATTTCCAGTGTTATTCCACTGCGGAAGGAGAAGTTGCTTGATATTATTTCAGGTTTTATTAAAAATGTTTTAAGACTTGTTATGTGACCTAACATATGATCTCTCCTTGAGAATGAGCCTTGTGCTGAAGAAAAGAATATGTTTTCTTCGGCCATTGCATGAAATATTTAAAAAATATCATTAGGGTCATTTGGTTGATAGTGAAGATTAAGTTTGATGTTTCTTTGTTGATTTTCTGTTTGAAAGATCTGTCCAATTCTGAAAGTGGGGTTTTGAAATCTCCAGCTAATATTGTATTGGGATCTATCTCTTTCTTTAGCTCTAATAATATTTGCCTTATATACCTGGGTGTTCCATTGTTGGGTACATATATATTTTAAATTTTTATATCTCTTGTTGAACTGACCATTTATCATTACATAGTGACCTTCTGTGTCTCTTACAGCTTTTGTCTTAAAACCTATTTTTTTTTTCTGATATAAGTATAGCTACTCCTACTGGTTCCAGATATTCTAAAATATTTGGATGTTGTGTTATAAGCTGCACCTGCTTTATGGAGTACCACAAGCCCAGTGATGCTGTGGTTCTTAAAGACTCATAGAGATATTGCCTTGCTGGTCTTAGACAAAATCCCGAAGAATTCTCTGGATTACCAGGCAAAGTCTCTTGTTTTCCTTCCTTATTTTCTCCCAAGCAAATGGAGTCTTTTTGTTCTGAGCTACTGGGAGCTGTGGGTGGAGTGACAAAATCACTTCTTTGGCCACCGCTACTAGGGCTGCACTGGTTGAGACCTAATGCCAGCACAGCACTGAGTCTCACCCAAGGCCTGATTTAACCACTCCCTGGCTACCGCCTATGTTCACTCAAGGCCCTGGGTTCCTATAGTCAGCAGGTGGCAAGGCAAACCAGGGCAGTTTACTTCCCTTCATGGCATGGAGTTACCCCAAGTGCTGGGCAGGTCCAGAGATACCAGGAGCCGGGCACTAGAGTCAAAAACTTAGAAGTCTACCTGGTGTTTTAATGCACTGCAGCTCAGTTGGCACTCAAACCTCAAGACACAGTCCTTCCCACTCTTCCCTCCCATTTTCAAAGGCAGAGAAGCCTCACCATGTGACCACCACCACCACAGGCTGACAGAAAGTACTGCCAGACTATTGCCAATGTTCCCTTAAGACCCAAGGGCTCTTTAGTCAGCTTGTGGTAAATGCTGCCTGGCTTGGGACTCACCCTATAGGACAGTGGGTTCCCCTCTGGTCCAGGGTAAGTCCAGAAGTGCCATCTAAGGGCCAAGTCCTGGAACCAGGGACTCCAAGAGTCCACTTGGTGCTCTACCCCTCTGTTGCTGAGCTGGTACCTAAGGTGCAAGATAAAGTCACCTTTACGTTTCCCTCTGCTTTTCTCAAGCAGAAGGAATCTTGCACCATAGTCACCACAGCTGGGAATGTGCTGATTCGCACCTGAAGACAGCAAGTCTCAGAGTGTCAACCGTGGCTCTTAACACAGTAGCACATGGGTATCACTCCTGATTGTTCAGTGGCCAAGGGCTCTCTAGTTAGCAGGTTAGTAATTCTACCAGTACTAGTTTCTTCCCTTCAAGACAGAGGGTTTCCCGTCTGTGGCTAAAGATGTGACTAGAAATGCCATTCATGAGCTAGGGCCTGGAACAGGGGCCTCATGACTCTGACCAAAGCCTTATTCTGCTGTGGTTGAGCTGGTATCCAAGATGCAAGACAAAGATCTCCCCACTTTTCCCTCTGCCTTCCTCAAGTGAAAGGAAGGGGTCTCTTTTGTAGCCGTGAGCTGTGTAGCCTGAGGTTAGGCGAGGGGTGATGACAACACTCCCTTGCCACCTGGCTGGTGTCCCAGTAGATCATGTGCCCCCCAGTCCTCTGGCTCTGGGCCCAGTTCACAGCTAGGATTCACCCAGGATTTGCAGTCTTTGTTGCTTAGATTCTCTTTCAAGTTTATTTTGGGCCCCAGAGCACTTTGGCCCCAAAATGGTGAGGTTTGTGGGAATTCAAGTTTTGACCTCTGGGATCAGTGATTCCTCCCTAACAAGGGCTGGTTTAAATGCTCCCTTCATGGGCGGGAGTCAGCTGAGTTTGGTCCACTGTTTTTTCTGCTATCACAGGGCAGGACTGAGTTTTATGCCTCACAATGACTGTGGTCTCCCTCTCCCCAGAGCACAGAGCACTCTGCACCACTCCACCACTACAAGAATATGGGGGAGATGTGGCATTGGTAATTCAAGACTGGTTTTCCTACCTCTTCAGTGCCTCTTTCAGTGATATACAGTTAAAAGCAGGTACTATGAGTGTTCACCTGATTTTTGGTTCTGTGTGTAGACAGTTGTTAAATTGATGTCTCTGTGGGGGTGATAATCAGTGGAGCCTTCTGTTCCACCATCTTGTTCCACCCTTCTGGCTCTGATTTAGATGATATTTAAATGAGACTTCGGACTTTAAACTTCAGAGTTGAAGATGAAACTAGTTAAGACTTTTGGGTTTATTGAGATGGAACGAAGGATATGAATTATAGGAGGTGAAGGATGGAGTAAAACATGGATTGAGTTTGTTTCCCCACAGAAATTTATATCTTGAAATTTTAAGCTCAGTGTGATGGTATTAGGAGGTGGGCTCTTAGGGAGATGGCTGGGTCATAAGGATAGGGCCCTCATTAGTAGGGTTAGTTCTCCTTTCAAGGAGACTCCAGAGAGCTCTGTCACCCTCTCTGTTATGTGAGGACAAAAGGACCTTTACCGGAACCTGACCATCTTGGTATCCTGATCTCAGACTTCCAGTTTTCAGAACTGGGAGAAATAAATTTTTGTTTTTTATAAGCCATCAGTCTCTGGTAGTTTGTTGCAACAGCTCAAGTAACTAAGACTGATGCCTTACCAGACTAATACAGTAAATTTCCCAAATTCATCCATCTAAGGAAATGCTAAAGGTAGAATATGAATCAGAAAATTAACTCAAGTCTGCATTATGAGAAACTTCTTGGTAACCTTTCACAGGTATGAGTTCAATTAAAAAATGAGAGAAAATTAGCCAACAAGAGGGTCCTGAAATTGAAAAGTTCTCTGAGCCTTGCTAAGACTTTAGAAGACATGTTCCTTTTCACAGTCTTATAATATCAACAGGCAAATGTATTTGCAACTCTGCCTTTTTATAAGGAACAGTTTGTTTAAGTATTGTGGATGCCTCAAATTATTTTATATTCTATATACATTTCCTTCCTTCCTCGATATGTTTCATTCCTTCCTAAAACTTCACATTAGTTTCCTGTGGCAGTAGTAACAAATTGTTACAATGTTGTTCAGTATTTTCTTGTTGTTTTAAGTCACCACAAACTGGTTGGCTTAAAACAACAGAAATATTCTCTCACAGTCTGGAGGCTATAAAATCAAAATCAAGGTATAGACAGGGTCATACTATCTCTAAAGGATTTAGGAAAGGATCATTGCAGCCCATGGAGGAAAGGAGACTAGGGAACCAACAGTGACTGGCAAAGTATATTACTTTAACTAGATTATAACCTTCCTAAAGACTGCTGACATATTTTATTCCTCTAGGGGGCATATTTTATGTCCCCCAGATATTTCACACATTCCTATAAGAGATTATTGGTGGAATTATTATTTCTTTCTCAATTTAGACCAGGTTTCTTCTTCTTGTCCATCATTTATTAATTTCACGAACATTTATTAATTGTCAATTATGTGCCAAACACAATGTAATAATATAAAAACAGATTTTTTTTGCAATAAAATAAAATAAAAACAGAAAATATGCCTTAGTTTTTTTTGTTTGTTTGTTTGTTTTTGTTTTGAGACGGAGTCTCACTGTCTCCCAGGCTGGAGTGCAGTGGCGCGATCTCGGCTCACTGCAAGCTCCGTCCGCCGGGTTCAGGCCATTCTCCTGCCTCAGCCTCCGGAGTACCTGGGACTACAGGCGCCCTCCACCATGCCAGGCTAATTTTTTGTATTTTTAGTAGAGGCGGGGTTTCACCTTGTTAGCCAGGATGGTCTCGATTTCCTGACCTCGTGATCCGCCCACCTCGGCCTCCCAAAGTGCTGGGATTACAGGCATGAACCACCGCGACCGGCCTGCCTTAGGGTTTTAATCACTTTCACCTTTGTTATAATTTTTGGAGTGAGATATTTCCATCTAAATTACTATGTGCTTTTGCTTATTTTATTTATATTACATTATTCTTCTCTATTAGCAAAATTAGGTATGCATAAAATAGAAACTCCTTAAAGACAGAGTTTCTTGGCTATCTCATGAATATTCCTTGAAGACCCTATAAAGTATAATATGTTGCAATAAAGTATATATTCACTTAATGAAATAATGGAAAAAGCAAGAAAGAAAATAAAATTATAACCTTAAGAGTATTTTTAAAACTTTTTATTTTATAGGGAAGAGAAGTTGATATTGTAGCTTTCTGAAGCAGAGTTTGAATCACTGTACTATATTTGATAATATCACACAGATCAACATCTTTGACTGCATCTCTCAATACATGTACTAATTGCTTAAAGAGAAACTAACAATATCCTTGGATAATAGCAGTCTGAGAGATAATTAAGAATGGGAAAAATACATCAATATATTTGCTATTGTGGGTTACCCAATATAATGAAATTAAGCCAAAATTGCTTTCTGAAAGGAAAGTATACTCATTTTATTTCAGGTCAACTAATAACGTATTATACCTAAGAAAGTAGAGCATTGCTACAGCCTTTTATGTTACCTTGGAAAAAGGTTATTTCAACACTATCATTAATTTATTAGTACAAAACTGGATAATTTCCCCAAGGTTCTTAAAATTTGAGAGTATATCTTTGAGGCTTCTGAAATGCAATTATTGGAAAATGAAGAAAAAGCTTAAATTGGAAATAATGTAATAATCTTTGACTTCTAATATCACAATCAATCCAAAGAGAGTAGTTTTACCATGTATAGAGTATAAAGTGAAAATGAACTTCTCTCTCTAATTAGTGTTGTAATATGTTTGTGTGCCTGGATGTGTACATTTTCATCTTGTTAAGAACAACACAAAGATATTTGTGAAATAAATTAGTCATAATTCAATAAAAGGAAATAAAAGGAACCTAAAATCACCAAATAATTGATAAATCATAACAGGTTTTTAGGAAGTGTACAAAGACCAGGTACAATTTCAGACAAATTCTTTATTTCTACTCATATTTTGGCCCAAAACCCCACATAATCTCCAAACTTGACATACTGGGCTAGATTATAAGGAAGCGTCGATGACTCTTTAGACTCTGAAAGGCTATGACTCAGTAACTGTGTAAGATACCTCAGAGAAACAGTGAATTTCTGAGAGCAAGTCCAGGCAGACGTTATATCTGAGCTTTCGTGTTCGTCTCAAGCGCCTCAGTGGAAAGGGAGGATTTGGAGATTGGGGAATAAACAGTCTGGAAGGAGAATTAGCTGACTGACCAAACTCCCCTTTTCTGGCAGAATGACTGGAAATTTTGAGCCCAACACTTTAATACATTTTGTCTTACACACCTCTCCTTAACTCACATGCTTAGCAACCTGGTTGCTTTTGTTGGTTATAAAACCTCATAAAACTCCACTTCCAAGTCAAATATATAAAATGTAAGTTCCTAAGCATTATTCACTTATTTCAGGATTGGTCCTCTTTGGAGGCTTGGGAATAAATATTTTGTACTGTAATGTTGACAATGTACCTCTGATAAACTATGCCTCAATGAAAGGCAAGGAACAAGTGAAAGAAAATGACTCAGGTGTACTTAGATATGTTTAAAAAATTATTATTTTATTTCCTTATTATGAATATAGAATTGAACTATTGCATTATGTTATCTGTATCTCATTGTAAAAAAATGTAATTATTTATTATTGCTTTACTAGGAAGCTTTGAGAAACTCTCTGTGCTCATTCTCTTCACAGTTAAGATGTGATATTCTTGACATTATAGAAAATGCCATCATATAACTTTCATTTAATTACATTTATATTCAGCAAACTTAATCTAATTCAAATTTCTGTATTTATAACTTGAATATATAAATTTATTTTTAATAAAAAAGGAAATCAAGTTTTGTATCATAAACCAAAACATTTACTTTGAGAAATTAATGAGAGATTTTATAAGGAAAGACATTTTATTGTTAATGTTTCTTAGCTAAGGAAAAATATAGCTATGCTCTTTTACCGTTCATTTTAGATATTCAGTTTTCTTGGATTTGGCATCTGCAAAAATGACCTGAACTATAAGAGGTTATACACAATAAAATTACCAAAATGCTTGGAAATTAAGGACTTCAAAATCAAGCTAATGTCTTCTGCTCAGTGTTCCTACAACTGTTTGAGCTACAACATTAAAGAATACTAAGCATCATATTCTTCTGTAAATCTAGATTAAGATGACTCTTTTAAAGTTACACTTTTCTATTGATGCATTGTAGTTATATTACATTTGAAAATAAGCATTTAAAACTCCACAAAAGGAAAAACAGATTCGTAGCTAAATTACCCATTTAAGTGAAAAATGGTTCAGCTGAACAATAAACCTGACTAATATCAGGCTTTATTGCAATTTAGAGCCAATTGACAAAATCATTGTCAATGAGTGGCTGTTTTACAGAATGCCTTTTACCCTCCAAAAATGGTTATACTTTTCCCAAAACATCTTTCACATGCTGAACTCAATATACCACTTATTTTCCCTCTCAGTATTGTAAATGATATGCACGAACTTCCTATTCCTCAATCCCATATTCTTTTCTTTGTATAATCTCCATTTTCAAGTCTATTTCCAGGAAACTCATCTAGACAGTTTTAAATTCAATAATAAATAAATGTTTGATTTGGTCTCATTTACTATGACCAAGCAAGTTATAATAGTTCTCTAACTGTTCGTTGTTGACCTCAAAACAGTAATTTTTATCTAGTGAAGCTTTTCTGAATAGACAATGAAAAACAAACTCTCTGAATCATTCATTCATATTCATTTTGATACACCTTGGTAGATGAATCTAAAAGTGAATAAATGCATAAGCCTTTCACATTTTTAACCTACTTTATTATATTCAGCATTTGCTTATTTACTGATAATGAGCACTGTAGTCTTGATAAATCCGAAAGAAACAGAAAACTTTTCTTATTCTCATAAAGTTCACATCTATTTGTAAATTGCATTTAACTATAGGCCCTATAAAACAAAACAAAAATATTTTCAAATTTACTCTGTGAATACTGAACATAATGAAATAAATGCCTAGGAGTATTCATTATTTTTCCTTTTTGTAAAAAACAATTCTCTCTTCAAAAGTCTTATTGTGTATCTGCTGTGCTAAATTCTTTCATTATGAAAGAAAAAAAAATCCTGCATCTACGTGATTAAAGTCTAAGGTGCACATGCAAATATATTATTGCCACATATCAGCTCTTTAATTCTTTCATTCATCAAATGCTTATAGAAGTCCTTCTGTGAACCAGTCTCTATACCAGAAACGGGATATAATAGTGTGCAAAATTATGGCCCTGCCTTCAAAGATTTTGATAATTTTTGGAGGAGACATGGGGTAATAAATATAATACAAATAAACATCAGTTTTTAAACTGTCACAAGTATTATGAGGAAAAAGCAAATAGTATATATGAATAGGACATGACCTAGTTTGGACTGAAAAAACAGTGAAGTTATCCAGACACATGTGACTTCAATTGACAGCTGTTTTCACAAGTTGTAAAACAAGTTAGGAGAAGGAAGAGAAGATGAAAAACAACTTTAATGGAGATTTGGCTAAAACTATATTCTTGATAATGCTGATAAGTGAAAATAAATAATTTATGGGGGAAAAATCTATATATGTAACCTTTACTTACTTTACCCAGCGAGTCTTCACTTTAAAGTCTTCTGGTATTTTAAGTGAGCTGGTCTTTATTTTCACTTAACACACTCATTTAGAAGATTGAATATTGAGTGACCATTTTAATAATCAGTTTAGATAAAGGAAATCAATCAGCAAAATCTTTCTAGAATTTCTTTGACAGTCTCCTACATGTTTGACAAACTTACTCAGATGCACGTTCCAAATAAAAAAATAAATTGTACATCATTCATGAAGGGTTATATACTATTCACAAAGGTGTTAATAAATTTTTGCAGATTGCCCATAAATGTATTATTTAAAACTCATGGTTACATTTTAAAAATTGAATATGAAAACAGAACCACGAAAGAAAGGGAAGACAGAAAAAGAAAATCACTATGCAGAAAGACCTAAATTCTCATACTCCATTCACAGAGAATGTGCTCGCATGGAGAACATTGATTATGATTGAACAGTGATTCATGTAAAAAGTGGCAATAGCTGTATTAGTCAGGATTGTTCAGAGAGGACAGCCATGGGCCTACTACAAAGTGGAAACAATTTTGTGAATGGGTTACTAGGGGGTAATTTTAAGTAGTACTATTTCCATTTCCACCCTTTATTCCTGACCTCACAAATCTTGGCTATGGGAGAAATAGCACTGTATATTGGATGCTGATTCAGAGCATATATAGCCTGGGAAAACTTTTCCCAGCCCTGCAAAGTATTGCCACCTAGCTGGTGCTGTAACTGAGCCCTCAAAAGGCCATTCCACTACTCTGTCAAACCAACTGTTCAGTATGGTGGAAAATATGGTTAAGACCCATGTGCATGGGCTTATTGCCCCACTGCTTTTGCTGTGAGGTGTCTTCCCTGATCAGAAGCAATGCTGTGTGGAATATCGTAACAGTGAATAATGCATTCTGTAAGTCCATGAATGGTAGATTTGACAGACGCATTGTATGCAGGGAACCAAACTGTATCTAAATAGAGTAAGGATCTGTTTCAATAAGAACAAAGTGCTGCCCCTTCCCTGATGGAAGTGGGCCAACATGATCAACTTGCCTCTAGGTAGTAGGCTGAACACCCAAATAAATGATGCCATGTTGGCAAAATTGTTCATCTCTACTATTAGCAGATTAAACACTCAGCAGGAACCATAGTCAGGTCTGCCTTGGTGAGTAGAAGCCCATGTTGCTGAGCCATGCACAACCTCTGTCTCTCCATCTCTGCCACCATGGCCTCTTCATTCATGAGCCCATTGGATGATGACGGTGGTATCTGGGGAAAGAGGCTGACCAGTAACCACTGGACAGGCCATCCTATCCACTTGACTTGTAAAACCCTTCTCTGCTGAGGTCACTCTTTACTGAACATTCACATGGCACACATATATTTATATTTTCTGTCCACAGAGGTCTATCCTGATACCTCTTCCTCAAATTTCCTTGTCATGAATTTTTCAATCATGTTTCTTCCAAGCTCCTAACCATCCAGCCAAGCCATTGGCCACAGCTAATAAATTGGTATGTTATTACACATCTGGACATTTCTTCTTCCAGAAAAGTGAACAACTAGGTGTACTGATTAATGTTCTGCCCACTGGGAAGATTTCCCTTCACCACTGTCCTTCAGGGATGCCCCAAAATAAGGCTATTATGCTGCAGCTGTCAACTTTTGAGTGATGCCTGCATATCACATGCGAACATCTATAAACCAAACCCCAGTCTCCTCTTCCTTTGTTGACTGATGGTAGGGAAGTCCCCCATGAGACCATAGGGGCAGGTTGAGAGACAGAAGGAAGTGAAGCAGGAGTGGGTACCATGGACAATTGGGCCATTTTTTCATATAACTTACTTGTTTCTTCAGGGCCTTCTTAGGATCAATCACATATATGCCATTTCCATTTGATGATGAAGTACTGCTTAGCTCATCCGATATTATGGCTTGGTGCATCAGATAACTCTCAGTGAATGATGAGCAGCTCAAGTTGCATGGTAACTGATAGCCTGTGGTTAAGTGTTCAGTCTCTACTAAGTCTCAGCAGGTCAAGAGCTGTTTATCAAAAGGAGAGAAGTTGTCTAATTATCTGCAGAGAATGGAAGAGCTTTGCTCCAAAATCTTAAGGAACTGTGCTGTGAGTCACCTATACTGGCCTACCAAATTCTCCAAACAGCATCTTTACCGCTGACACTTCAAGTACTATTGGATCTGCTGGATCTTCTGTTCTAGTAGCAGAGGAGCTTGCCCAGCAGCCTGGACCTGTTGCAGAGCTTTCTACTTTTCTGAGCCCTAGTCAAAACTATCAGCTCTACGAGTCCCTCAGTAAATTTGATAAATGAATTCAGTAAAGTTTCAGGATACCAAATAAATGTACAAAAATCAATTCTACAGATCATTTTTACCATTTGAAATTCCTTTAAAGCATAAATTTTGATTTCAATTTAAATTCCATCTCTCATTTAAGAAGTAACACATCCAAATGAGAATTATATTGCCCCCAAAATCTAACCTTTACTAGGCATGGTGCATTTCGGTTGTAGAAGTGGCAGATCTAGCAACTTATCTTCCACCTTAGAAGAAAAATCTCAACATGCCCCCACCAATGGACCACTAGAAATATTAATAAGATAGTAGATTCCAGAATTTGTCATATTGATTTCCTACTCTTTGGCATGTTAACGCCTTACCAGTAAGTCTGGAGTCGTTGCTATTTCTTGCTCCCTGGGCCCAATTAGCCTAATATCATCAATGTAATGGATAATATAGAATCTAGTGGAAGTGAAGGGTGATCAAAAGCACTGAAAACTGAATTATGTATAGGGTTAGAGAGTTGATATACCCCTGAGCTACAACATGGAAGGTGCATTGCTAGCCTTGCCCACTGAAAGCAAACTGCTTCTGATGGTCTTCATTGGCAAGGATGGCGAAAAAAGGCATCTACCAGATAAATAGCTGCATACTAGGTACAGGGAATGTGTTAATTTGCTCAAGCCATAAAGCCACAGCTGGTATAGCAGCTGCAGTTGGAGTCACCACGTGGTTAAGCTTATGATAATCCATTGTCATTATCCAAGATCCATCTGTGATCTGTGCAAGCCAAATAGGAGAGTTGAATTGAGATGTGATGGGAATCACCACCTCTGCATCCTACAAGTCCTTGACGTGGCACTAGTTGCTATAATCTTTCGAGGAATATTATATTGCTTTTGGTTTACTATTTTCCGAAGTACAGGAAATTCTAGTGGCTTCCACTTGGTCTTTCCCATCATAATACCCCTCACTGTATGAGTCAGGAAACCAATGTGGGAATTCTGCCAGCTACTGAGTGTACCTAGTCCAATTATGCACTCTGGAACTGGGGAAATAGTCACAGGATGGGTTCAGGGACACACTGAATCTGCTGTGAGGTGAACCAGAACTAAAATTCCATTGGTCACCTGACTTTCATAAGCCCCTACTCTAACCTGAGAGTCACAGTGACATTTTGAGTCTCCTAGAATTAGTGTCAGTTCAGAGCCAGTGTCCAGCAGTCTCTAAAAGTTCTGATCATTTCCTTTCCTACATGCACAGTTACTCTGGTAAAAGACTGTAGCTCACTTTGGGGAAGGCTGGAAAAAGGATTAGCCAAATACATTTTTGATAGTGGACCAGAGTCCTTCCCCCAAAGGACATGGCTGATCTCTTAATTTAAGGTGTTCTGGGTTGATAAATGAGCCCAAGTCTAGGAATTGACTTAGGAAGGGTGACTCTATCTTCTTTTGATTCAAGTTAGAGTTTCCTTCACTTGACCTAGAACTTTTCTGCTTATAAAGATTAAGTAAGATTTCAGTAGGCTTCTCATTTATCTCACTTCTAGGAACACTAGAAGATTTGATCCCTCCTCCTAATTAACTATATGACTATGTACTCCCCCTTAGAATTAGCTTTCAAATGTAGAAATAGGAAAAAATAATATCTAGCTTTTATTTGTATCTTCTAGATAAAATAAAACAATAGGTCTATAAGCATAGCACTCATAGTAATGAATGCTAAATAGACAGAATTATTTTCATGACAATAACTTTACAGTATTAGGAACATTCAGAAGTGGAATACATGTTCAAAATAAATCAGAAGATTTGATTTTTTAAGTAAAATTTCACATATTTACGTGTTGCTTTGTAGATTTTAGTGCCTCTGCTCACATTTAAAGAACTATTATCTAATATATGTAGCAGTAAAATGCAAGTTTAATATGTACTCTTCTAAATTATTTTAACAGCAATCTAATACAACTGGTAGAGATTTAATTTTGACTCATTGTGTTTATTATCAGGAAAAGAATTTCTTCTTATTTTACTTATACAGTTTTATTTATTTTTATTGTTTTGAAACAGAGTATCGCTCTGTCACCCGGGCTGGAGTGCATGTGCCACAATCACAACCCACTGCCGCCTTGACATCCTAGGCTAAAGTGGTCCTCCCACCTCAGCCTCCCAAGTGACTTAGCACCACAGGCACTCCATCACGCCTGGCTAATTGTTGTATTTTTTGTAGAAACGGGGTCTCACAATGTTGCTCAGGCTGCTCTCAATCTCCTAGGCTGAAGCGATCCTCCTGCCTCAGCCTTCCAAATTGTTAGGATTATAGGCATAAGCCACTGCACCCAGCATACTTATACAACTGTATAAAGAAAATATTACATCATTTTCAAAAGATCATGTCATTTTATGAAGACAGCAGAATGATTTTATTTTATAGAATAGTTTATCATCAACGACAAGAAATTATCAGAGTTATTATATTGCAGAGGACCAGTTTCCCTAAGAAACAGAATCATTAGAACCAATAGGATATATATACATATAGAGAGATATATTTTAGATAATTTGTTCACACAACTGTGGGGATTGGCAAGTCCAAAATCTGCAGTAACCACAGAGAAACAGGGAAGAGCTGATGTTGCAACTGAGAGTGAAGGCTGACTAGAGGCAGAATTGCTTTTTTCTTGAGACACTCTTGTTCTCTTCAAGCCATCAATTAATTTCATAAAGCCCATCCACATTACTGAAGTTATTCTGCTTTGTTCAAAAATCTACTAATTTAAATGTTAATCACAACTGAAAAACACCCCCACAGTAATTTATAGAACAGTGTTTTGCCATCTGAATACCATAGTCTAAACACATTGATTCATAAATTTTACCATCACAAGCACAATGATATCATATGATTCTGAGTGCATAAGGCAAGCATTCTCTCGTAATAAATTTATTTTCAACAAATTACAATGCAACTAAGACCTCATATTTGAAGACCAGATTGAGCATACTCTGATTATTTGAGCTCAAGAGTTCAAAAATTGTTTACAGTTTGGGATTTGAAAGTAGCAAAATTATTTTTTTAACCAACTGAATATGGGATATTATCTAGAACTCATGAATGTGTTGCATAAAATAATTTTATGCACAAATATATTTTTACAGAGTTTTAGAGTGGGAAAAAAGGAATTTTCTCTTGTGTTGAAAAATCTAATGATTCTCTTCAAGGAGGGCTAAAAATACAAGATAATATATAACTATAGAAACTAAACTTTCTCATTTATCCTGTCATTGTTCCTGACATGACATCTCTTACAAGAAATTTGACATAGAGTGCCTTTGATTTATTTGTTTATATGCTAGTATCTTCTGACAAAATATTAGTTTTTGGAGACCAAGTATGGTATCTTACCTTTCTTTATATCCCTGGCACATGTCAGTGTGTACAAGGTGAGACTTTAACAATGTTTTGTTTCGTTTTGTTTTATATACTTTAAGTTCTAGGGTACATGTGCACAACGCACAGGTTTGTTACATATGTATACATGTGCCTTGTTGCTGTGCTGCACCTGTTAACTCATCATTTACATTAGGTATATCTCCTAATGCTATCCCTCCCCGCTTCTTCCCCCACCTCACAACAGGCCCCAGTGTGTGATGTTCCCCTTCCTGTGTCCAAGTGTTTTCATTGTTCAGTTCCCACCTATGAATGAGAACATGTGGTGTTCGGTTTTCTGTCCTGGTGATAGTTTGCTCAGAATGGTGGTTTCCAGCTTCATCCATTCCCTACAAAGGACATTAACTCATCCTATTTATGGCTGCATAGGATTCCATGGTGTATATGTGTCACATTTTCTCAATCCAGTCTATCACTGATGGACATTTGGGTTGGTTCCAAGTCTTTGTTATTGTGAATAGAGCCACAATAAACATATGTGTGTGTATGTCTTTATAGCAGCATGATTTATAATCCTTTGGGTATATACTCAGTAATGGGATGGCTGGGTCAAATGGTATTTCTAGTTCTAGATCCTTGAGGAATCGCCACATTGACTTCCATAATGGTTGAACAAGTTTACAGTCCCACCAACAGTGTAAAAGTGTTCCTATTTCTCCACATCCTCTCCAGCACCTGTTGTTTCCTGACTTTTTAATGATCACCATTCTAACTGGTGTGAGATGGTATCTCGTTGTGGTTTTGATTTGCATTTCTCTGATGGTGAGTGGTGATGAGCATTTTTTCATGTGTCTGTTGGCTGCATAAATGTCTTCTTTTGAGAAGTGTCTGTTCATATCCTTTGCCCACTTTTTGATGAGGTTGTTTGATCTTTTCTTGTAAATTTGTTTAAGTTCTTTGCAGATTCTGGATATTAGCCCTTTGTCAGATGTGTAGACTGCAAAAATTTTCTCCCATTCTGTAGGTTGCCTGTTCACTTTGTTGGTAGTTTCTTTTGCTTTGCAGAAGCTGTTTAGTTTAATTAGGTCCCATTGGTCAATTTTGGCTTTTGTTGCCATTGCTTTTGATGTTTTAGTCATGAAGTCCTTGCCTATGTCCTGAATGGTAATGCCTGGGTTTTCTTCTAGGGTTTTTATGGTCTTAGGTCTAACATTCAAGTCTTTAATCCATCTTGAATTAATTTGTGTATAATATGTAAGGAAGGGATCAAGTTTCAGCTATCTACGTATGGCGAGCCAGTTTTCCCAGCACGATTTATTAAACAGGGAATCCTTTCCCCATTTCTTGTTTTTGTCAGGTTTGTCAAAGATCAAATGGTTGTAGATGTGTGATGTTATTTCCAGGGGCTCTATTCTGTTCCATTGGTCTATATCTCCATTTTGATACCAGTAGCATGCTGTTTTGGTTACTGTAGCCTTGTAGTATAGTTTGAAGTCAGGTAGTGTGATGCCTCCAGCTTTGTTCTTTTGGCTTAGGATTGTCTTGGCAATGCGGGCTCTTTTTTGGTTCCACATGAACTTTACAGTAGATTTTTCCAATTCCGTGAAGAAAGTCATTGGTAGTTTCATGAGGATGGCATTGAATCTATAAATTATCTTGGAGAGTATAGCCATTTTCACGATACTGATTGTTCCTATCCACGAGCATGGAATGTTCTTCCATTTGTTTGTGTCCTCTTTTATTTCATTGAGCAGTGGTTTGTAGTTCTCCTTGAAGAGGTCCTTCACATCCCTTGTAAGTTGGATTCCTAGGTATTTTATTCTCTTTGAAGCAATTGTGAATGGGAGTTCGCTCATGATGTGGCTCTCTGTTTGTCTGTTATTGGTGTACAGGAATGCTTGTGATTTTTGCACATCGATTTTGTATCCTGAGACTTTGCTGAAGTTGCTTATCAGCTTAAGGAGATTCTGGGCTGAGACAATGGGATTTTCTAAATATACAATCATGTCATCTGCAAACAAAGACAGTTTGACTTCCTCTTTTCCTAATCGAATTCTTTCTTTTGCCTGATTGCCCTGGCCAGATCTTCCAACACTATGTTGAATAGGAGCGGTGAGAGAGAACCTCCCTGTGTTGTACCAGTTTTCAAAGGGAATGCTTCCAGTTTTTGCCCATTCAGTATGATATTGGCTGTGGGTTTGTCATAAATAGCTCCTATTGTTTTGACATATGTCCCATCAATACCTAGCTTATGGAGAGTTTTTAGCATGAAGGACTGTTGAATTTTGTCAAAGGCCTTTTCTGCATCTATTGACATAATCATGCGGTTTTTGTCTTTGGTTCTGTTTATATGATAGATTATGGTTATTGATTTGCATATGTTGAACCAGCCTTGCATCCCAGGGATGAAACCAACTTGATCGTGGTGGATATGCTTTTTGATGTGCTGCTGGATTCGGTTTGCCAGTATTTTATTGAAGATTTTTGTGTAGATGTTCATCAGGGATATTGGTCTAAAATTCTCTTTCTTTGTTGTGTCTCTGCCAGGCTTTGGTATCAGGATGATGTTGGCCTCGTAAAATGAATTAGGGTGGATTCCCTCTTTTTCTATTGATTGGAATTGTTTCAGAAGGAATGGTACCAATTCCTCTTTGTACCTCTGGTAGAATTTGGCTATGAATCTGTCTGGTCCTGCACTTATTTTGCTAGTAGGCTATTACTTATTGCCTCAATTTCAGAATCTGTTATTGGTCTATTCGGGGATTCAACTTCTTCCTGGTTTAGTCTTGGGAGGGTGTATGTGTCCAAGAATTTATCAATTTCTTCTAAATTTTCTAGTTTATATGCATACAGGTGTATATAGTATTCTCTGATGGTAGTTTGTGTTTCTGTGGGATCAGTGGTGATATCCCCTTTATCATTTTTTATTACATGTATTTAATTCTTCTCTCTTTTCTTCTTTTTTAGTCTTGCTAGTGTTCTATCAATTTTGTTGATCTTTTCAAAAAACCAGCTCCTGGATTCATTGATTTCTTGAAGGGTTTTTTGTGTCTCTATCTCCTTCAGTTCTGCTCTAATCTTAGTTATTTCTTGCCTTCTGCTAGCTTTTGAATGTGTTTGCTCTTGCTTCTCTAGTTCTTTTAATTGTGATGTTAGAGTGTCAATTTTAGATCTTTCCTGCTTTCTCGTGTGGGCATTTAGTGCTATAAATTTCCCTCTGCACACTGCTTTAAATGTGTCCCAGATATTCTAGTATGTTGTGTTTTTGTTCTCATTGGTTTTAAAGAATATATTTATTTCTGCCTTCATTTTGTTATGTACCCAGTAGTCATTCGGGAGCAGGTTGTTCAGTTTCCTTGTAGTTGAGTGGTTTTGAGTGAGTTTCTTAATCCTGAGTTCTAGTTTGATTGCACTGTGATCTGAGAAACAGTTTCTTATAATTTCTGTTTTTTACATTTGCTGAGGAGTGCTTTACTTCCAACTATGTAGTCAATTTTGAAATAAGTGCGATGTGATGTTGAGAAGAATGCATATCCTGTTGATTCGGGGTGGAGAGTTCTGTAGATGTCTATTAGGTCTGGTTGGTGCAGAGCTGAGTTCAATTCCTGGATATCCTTGTTTACGTTCTGTCTCATTGATCTGTCAAATGTTGACGGTGGGGTGTTAATTTCTCCCATTATTATTTTGTGGGAGTCTAAGTCTCTTTGCAGGTATCTAAGGTCTTGCTTTATGAATCTGGATGCTCCTGTATTGGATGCATATATATTTAGGATAGTTAGTTCTTCCTGTTGAGTTGATCCCTTTACCATTATTTAATGGCCTTCTTTGTCTCTTTTGATCTTTGTTGGTTTAAAGTCTGTTTTATCAGAGACTAGGGTTGTAACCCCTTCTTTTCTTTGTTTTCCATTTGCTTGGTAGATCTCCCTCCATCCCTTTATTTTGAGCCTGTGTGTGTCTCTGCACATGAGGTGGGTCTCCTGAATACAGCACATTGGGCATTTAGCCCATTTACATTTAAGGTTAATATTGTTATGTGTGAATTCGATCCTGTCATTATGATGTTAGTTGGTTATTTTGCTCGTTAGTGGATGCAGTTTCTTCCTAGCATTGATAGTCTTTACAATTTGGCATGTTTTTGCAGTGGCTGGTACCAGTTGTTCCTTTTCCTGTTTAGTGCTTCCTTCAGGAGCTCTTATACGGCAGACCTGGTGGTGACAAAATCTCTCAGCTTTAGTTTGTCTCTAAAGGATTATGAAGCTTAGTTTGACTGGATATGAAATTCTGTGTTGAAAATTATTTTCTTTAAGAATGTTGAATATTGGCCCCCACTATTTTCTGGCTTGTAGAGTTTCTGACAAGAGATCTGCTGTTAGTCTGCTGGGCTTCCCTTTGTGGGTAACCCGACCTTTCTCTCTGGCTTCCCTTAATATTTTTTCCTTCATTTCAACTTTGGTGAATCTGACACTTATGTGCCTTGGAGTTGCTCTTCTCGAGGAGTATCTTTGTGGCATTCTCTGTATTTCCTGAATTAGAATGTTGACATGCCTTCTAGGTTGGGAAAGTTCTCCTGGATAATATCCTGAAGACTGTTTTCCAACTTGGTTCTATTCTCCCCGTCACTTTCAGTTACACCAATCAGATGTAGATTTGGTCTTTTCACATAGACACATATTTCTTGGAGGCTTTGTTCATTTCTTTTTACTATTTTTTCTCTAAACTTCTCTTCTCACTTCATTTCATTCATTTGATCTTCAATCACTGATACCCTGTCATCCACTTGATCAAATTGGCTACTGAAGCTTGTGCATGTGTCACATAGTTCTCATGCTATGGTTTTCAGCTCTGTCAGGTCATTTAAGGACTTCTCTACATTGTTTATTCTAGTTAGTCATTCGTCTAATCTTTTTTCAAGGATTTTAGCTTCTTTGTGATAAGTTCGTACATGCTTCTTTAGCTCAGATAAGTTTGTTATTACCAATTGTCCGAAGCCTTCATCCCTCAACTTGTCAAAGCCATTCTCTGTCCAGCTTTGTTCCGTTGCTGCTGAGGAGCATCATTCCTTTGGAGGAGAAGAGGCACTCTGATTTTTAGAATTTTCAGCTTTTCTGCTCTGGCTTCTCCCCATCTTTGTGGTTTTATTACCTTTGGTTTTTGATCATGGTGATGTACAGATGGGGTTTTGGCATACATGTCCTTTCTGTTTGTTAGTTTTCCTTCTAACAGTCAGGACCTGCAGCTGCAGGTCTGTTGCAGTTTGCTAGAGGTCCACTCCAGATCCTGTTTGCCTGGGTATCACCAGCGGAGGCTGCAGAATAGCAAATATTGCAGAATGGCAAATGTTGCTGCCTGATGCTTCCTCTGGAAGCTTTGTCTCAGAGGGGCACCTGGCTGTATGAGGTGTCAATCGGCCCCTAGTCTCTCAGTTAGGCTACTCAGGGGCCAGGGACCCACCTGAGGAGGCAGTCTGTCCATTCTCAGATCTCAGACTCCATGCTTGGATAAGCACTACTCTCTTCAAAGCTGTCAGACAAGAAGTTTCTGCTGACTTTCTTTCAGCTATGCCCTGCCCCCAGAGGTGGAGTCTACAGAGGCAGGCAGGCCTCCTTGAGTTGCGGTGGGCTCCACCCAGTTCGAGCTTATGGGCCACTTTGTTTACCTACTCAAGCCTCAGCAATGGTGGACACCCCTCCCCCAGCCTCACTGCCACCTTGCAGTTCGATCTCAGACTGCTGTGCTAGCAGTGAGCAAGGCTCTGTGGGCGTGGGATCCTCTGAGCCAGGTGCAGGATATAATCTCCTGGTGTGCCATTTGCTAAGGTCATTGGAAAAGTGCAGTATTAGGGTGGGAGTGTCCCAATTTTCCAGGTACCGTCTGTCACGGCTTCTCTTTGCTAGGAAAGGGAATTCTCCCACCCTGTGTGCTTCCTGGTTGAGGTGATGCCCTGCCCTGCTCCATGGGCTGCACCCACTGTCTGACAAGCCCCAGTGAGATGAACCCGGTACCTCAGTTGGAAATGCAGAAATCACCCGTCTTCTGCCTCACTCATGCTGGGAGCTGCAGACTGGAGCTGTTCCTATTCAACCATCTTAGAACCTCCTCCAACAAATGTTTATAAAACTGAAGTATAGGCCAGGCGCGGTGGCTCAAGCCTGTAATCCCAGCACTTTGGGAGGCCGAGGCGGGCGGATCACAAGGTCAGGAGATCGAGACCACAGTGAAACCCCGTCTCTACTAAAAATACAAAAAATTAGCCGGGCGCGGTGGCAGGCGCCTGTAGTCCCAGCTACTCAGGAGGCTGAGGCAGGAGAATGGCGGGAACCCGGGAGGCGGAGCTTGCAGTGAGCCGAGATCGCGCCACTGCACTCCAGCCTGGGCAACAGCGTGAGACTCCGTCTCAAAAAAAAAAAAAAAAAAACAAACAAAACAAACTGAAGTATACTTTGAAGTTTGAAAAATGTTTTCACAAACAGTTAATATTTGCTTCAACCATATTGTGTTAGTTGTTATTGTTGTCATTAACAAATAAACACAAATGTGGTGGTGAAAACAACACTTTATTATCTCATAGTTTTGTGGTGTCATCAGGCTGTCTTCCTTTCTGGAAGTTCTAAGGGAGAATCTGTTTTCTTGCTCATTCAGTTATTGGCAGAGTTCAGTTCCTTTTGGTTCTGGAACTGAGCTCCCCATTTTCTTACTGGCTATCACCTGAGGGCTGTTCCCAGCTTCTAAGGACTATCTGAGTTGCTTAGCAAGTTGTTCCCTTCCTTCATCTCTAAAGCAAGTAATGGTGTATTGAGCCTCGTTCATGCTTTCATCTTCTGTCACTAGATCTCTCCGAACCTTCTACCTCTTCAGCTTTAAGAATGCTCTGTGATAAAATTTTATCCACACAGATAATCCAGGATAACCTTCCTATTTTAAGGTCTGAAGTCTTAACTCCATCTACAAAGTCCCTTTTGCCATGTAAGATAACGTAGTTACATGTTTCAGGGATTAGAGTGTGAGCATCTCTATGTCATTATCCAATCTGCCATATAAAGTATTGTCATAATTATCTTTATTTTATAAGTGCAGAAACTGAGGGAAAGGGGTGACCTGGCATGACACAGTCCACACATGTTAATCACAGAGCTTTATCCCAATCAAACTTTCATCAATGTTAAATCTTTCCATTATTCCAAAATGTCATTTTATCAATGACATGGTTGGAATATTTGTCTCCTCCAAAATTCTGGTTGAAATGTAATTGCCACTGTAACAGTATTAACAGATGGGACCTGTAAGAGATGATTAGGACATAAGGCCTCCACCTTCATGGTTTGAATTGGTGCCATATAAAAGAGCAAGTTTGGTCCTCTCTCGCCCTCTCTTGCACTTTTGTCTTCTGCTGGGAGACTATATAGAAAGAAGGCCCTCACCAGAAGATGGTCCCTCAAACTTATACTTGCCAACCTCCAGAACCTTGAGAAAAAAATTTATGTTATTTATCAATTTCCCAGTCTCGGGCATTCTGTTAGTAGAGGCACAAAATGGACTAAGACAATCCCCTAATGTAATAGGAGATTCTCTGGATGTAGCATTGAAATTAGTTAGAGTCATCAAGTAAAAACAAATGAACAAAGCCTATAGCAGCTTTTGAGATGTGGGTTAAAAATTGTCTGTATTTTATAATAATAAATGAATAAATGTATACACACAAGGTATATATACATTCAAAATGAAGATAAATAATAACAGGAAATAAAAGAAAAGGAGGAAGGAGCATATATACTAACGAGCCCTAGTCTTTGTTTATTCTCTTCTTCGTGGTTGAGAACAAGCCTTAAGAGCTAAAGCAAGATTGATTTTGAAAAGAAACCATTTGCAGAGTATAAACAGGAATAAAAAGTCTTATCCAATGGGCTAACAATATAAGACTAGGTGGAAAAATAAGCACTGCAGCTTATGGAACATATAGCAGATTTGTATAGATTGACAATTGCTAGTGTATGTTTCCAGTGGTCATTTTATAGAACTATTTACTCATGATGAGACTTGGCATACCTACACACCTTAATAAATTTATATCAGACTAAGCTATGCATTTTAAGAGAGAGACCAGTTCTTGACATTCTCTAAAGCTTCTGGATTACATTTTAGGTATAAAAATATAAAATTTAATAGTTGTGTTTTGCAGTTAGTATGTAGTGTGCTGCTGTTGCCATCCAAAAAAAAGGAAGAGAAGTAACATACACACACTCACAATGTCCTGTCCAATAAGACACTTTAAGAAATACACAAAACAAAAACTCATGAATTATTCATTTTAAATGTGGCCATTTCCGTGTCTAGCTACAGCACAAATCCAAAATAATCACAAAGAGCAACACAAAAAAGTCTTATTTCTCTAAGTGAAAAGAAAATGTACCCTGAATTGAATGAAACTCATCTAAAACTACAATAATTAAAGGATGCAAATGCTAATTTCATATTAAATAAAAGTGTAAATATATTGTAATGATAAAGCAAAACTATCAGCCAATTCACTTTTACTACCAGTAAATGTATTACAAAACCACTAAGAACATTCTGAATTTTTATTGCTTTGATTTCCATTTCTCTCTCAGATTAAAAAATGAAATTAATAAAAGTGTAAATTTAAAACTATATACTCAACACTTGATTATATATGTTAATGAAAGTCAAAGCATCAGCATTCAAAAATAAGAGATACTCCCTCAAACATTTGTTTTTGTTATTATAATGTGGTAATATGCACAATTGTGTAAACAGGTTCTGTCCGTGTGATAATAAATCAACTGGTTAAACAGTGAGTAATTTAGTTAGCTAATGCTTGCTTTTATACATGATGCGAGGCATATGATTTTTTTGTGTGTGTATAAAGGTAACCATTCTATAACTTAATTAATTTAAGACACTAAATATTTTCATATATTCTAGACAAAGTCTCATCCATATGGGATGCTGTATGTTCCCATATGCAGTTGCTCTGTTACTAGCCCCTGAAGCCATCCGAATCAGTCTTATATGACTGTATAGCACAATGAAGGGGAAATGTCTAGAAACATGTGTGGAACAAATCTTTTCTCACTGAAGCAGATATGTGTTCATATCTTCATAGGCAAATTCGAAATAGGCAAAACTATTAACTGTGGTTGTAAATACTTTGTTGTTGGTGGCTGTTAAAATAATTTTGCTTTATTTCAAGATCTGTAATATGAACAGCCATAGGAAGTAACATGGATAAAAGGAGCACCAAAGTTTTGGGAATTTGGATATCTGGGCTTCTTACCATCTAAAGATAGCCATTCAGCATGAAAAGGACAAATCACTTAACCTCTTTAGATCTTGGACTCCTCATCCTTGAAAAGAGTCCTAAGTAAATCTATTGTCTCAAATAAATTGACTCATTACTGGCAGACAGTGTGTATACTTTCTGATAACGTCAGCTCTGTCTGGTTTCTTTGCCATAGCCAGCCTAAACTGTGCCACAAATAGCAGTTCCAACCATATGGAAGCTAGGAAATAAACCTGTTTTTCATACATGATTTAAATCAGAGTATTCTTTTTAACTTTGATGTGCATAAGCATCACTAGAGGCTGTCTTTAATGATGGCAACTTCCATGCCCCAACTCAGTGACTCTGATTCAGTAGATATGTGGCAAAAACCCTGCTTGTTAATAACCATCCAAAAAGATTCTGATGCAGGTGATTCTCAGACTGTATTTTGGGATACACTTTCTCACACCTAATACAAACTGCATAGTGAGCATAGACTGCATAGTGAGTCATTAAACTTTTTCCTTGGATTATGGCTGTAATTCTAATTGAGTTATCATGTAGTCCTAATTGTTTAGCAGGTGGTTCAGTCTTGTTTCCCTAGAAGGGAATATTAAAAGTAGAATTCGTGTACAAGGGCTCTGATGAGAAACCAGTACGTGGAGTAAAGGCCAAAAAATCAAGGAAGGTACAATTGCAGGTGCAGAGAGCTCTTGGGTGTAAATTACTTTGTAGCTTGTCCCATGTCAAGGTAAGGCAGTTGAACCTTTAAAACAAGGCATGAACCCGGGAGGCGGAGCTTGCAGTGAGCTGAGATCCGGCCATTGAACTCCAGCCTGGGTGACACAGCGAGACTCCGTCTCAAAAAAAAAAAAAAAAAAAATTAAAATAAAACAAGGCATTAGTCCATCACTGGCTATTGCATGTCCTTTGGAAACCTAAACTCCCAGGCACTTTCCTCTCTGGGACAAGTGGCTCCAGCCCTACAAGGATGCTGAAGATGACTATAGATTCCAGCCCCTAGAAGAGAAGCATGCAGAGCTGGGAGTGGAATTTCCAGGAGTATCTAATCAGGTAGGAATCCAACAGTTTCCACTTCAGCTGAATACTTAATATTCAGTTATGTCCTCGTTAACTTTGCTTAAATACTAAAGATTTGCAAGCTGCTTCCCAGTTGGTCTGAGAACCTTGAAAATAGAAATTGAATAGTCAATTCACTTGGACATTTTTCTGTTTATGCTTCTGCTTTGTCTTTCCTACTTCTGACCTGCGTGTGCTATCTCCGAACTGCATCACAGTGGATCTTCTACTTGTTGCCACAAAATATTCAAAGCTCAGAATCTACCGTTGCTTCCTGTCTTTAGTGAATCTTCATGGATACTGAACCCCAGTCCTCTGGCCATTGACTGCTAAACACACTCTATCTTGCTGAACACTCCATTTGACATTTTTGTCTCAGTCATTCTTAGATTGCCCTAGGACAACCGCCTGTTCGAATAAATCCAGTCAATTCAATTCAAATTAGCGAAAACTGACTGAAGTCCCTGGACTAGCTAAAAATTAAGTTTAAGAGAAAGAATTTTTGTAATTACATGATGATTTAAAAGATGTAAGTAACATTTCAACAACAATGAAGTTAGAATAACACAAAATTTCTTATTTAATTACAATAATTTAATCCAATGCATGTGATAGTCTATTCTTTTAAGTCCTATACAAATATAAAGTGCTAGAGTGATATAATAAATATAGTGCAAAATGATTGTATATTTAAAAAATTCTGGCTCACGTCTGTAATCCCAGCACTTTGGAAGGCCCAGGCGGGCGGATTACCTGAGCTCAGGAGTTCGTGATCAGCCTGGGCAACACGGTGAAACCCCATCTCTACTAAAATACAAAAAATTAGCCAGGTATGGCGGTGTGCGCCTGTAGTCCCAGCTGCTCGGGAGGCTGAGACAGAAGAACTGCTTGAACCTGGGAGGTAGAGGTTGCAGTGAGCCGAGATCGCACCACTACACTCTATCCTGGGCGACAGAGCGAGACTCCGTCTCAAAAAAAAAAAAAATTCAGGTTAGAAATTATCTCATATGCTTTCAAAGTCTTATATCAGGGTTGTTGAATTGCACATGCATCCAGATGTAGCTGTAAAACCAGTTTTTCAGTGGAAATGTATGTACAGACAATTTACTATTTTTTATGTCAGTTTTGTCTGCCATGTGAGGCAGTGAAGATGTTGCTTAGTCAAAGTGCTAGAAACGTACTTTTCCCAATTGTACTGCATTTCTAGTCATTAAAAATGAATAGTGCTAACTCTGGATATATTGGCCTAAAATATATATCTAAAGGAATATTAGAACTAAAGTATTAATGTTTTTTTCTACATGTTGATACATTTATGTAGTTGTGTATTTATATGAAGTTTACCCTTTTGTATAAGATACTTCAGTCTGACAGACAAAAGGCAAATCCTTGAAAGCTGTGATTTGTGTGAATATGTGTGTGTGTGTTTATATGGAGCTGAAAAATTCCTTAATATTTGAGAATACATGGAACAAGGCAATTAGTTCCAGCTTCTCTAGACATAAAGTGTCTTGGCTAATTATTGCAGTTATACATAACAGGGATCTTTACAAGTTACTTAAAAAATATTTTTACTAAAATTACTAATTTTAATATTTTCACAAATTTAACTATATATTAGGTCGTGGTCAACTGGTTGTTCTTCTAGCACTCTAACAAATACTACCACTTACTAAACTAACTTTTTGACAACTCCAAGCATTTTTTAAAGTAATAAGAGTTGGATAAAAATGAGAGTTTAAAATTGACAAATGAAGCATCTGGATTCCAAAACAACACAGGTTGAAAATTCAAAGTTTCTATGAACAGAATACAATCTAGGTACAGACTATATGACAAGAAGAATCTTATTTGTAAAAGAAAAGAATAGTGATATATACTGGCTACAAAGTATTTTGGTTTCATTCAAGCGTATTTAATAATTATTGTTATGCTTAGAATTCTAGACATCATCTACTAGACAATTATAAATAGGGCAGCATTCTTTCATACATTGTCGTATGGCATGCCCTGTATCTGCCACATCCAGGTTAATTGGCCGAGATGTTTTGTCATATGCACAATTCAAGGTAAACCACAGGGGTTGCATTTTTGTAATACTAATTAAATTTATTTTTTCACTGCTCAAAGCTAGTCATAATAGTCATAAAATATAAGCTTTCCCTATTTTGGATTATACCAATCTCTTGTGCCATGTAGCCCTGATATTTTAACGTTAGAGATTCCAGTGAATTATTTATAACAACACATAGAGACTATGCTGCTATTAAGCACTAAACTAGCTTGCCAGACAGTGGAGGATACAAAAGGACAACACAGTTTAAAGGATAAAGTATCTCGCTATCTACATAGCAATCCATATAGCTACATACACACACACACACACACACACACACACACAAAGGAAAAGTGATTAAATTGTCTTAAATCACAAAGGCTTGTAAGAGCAGGTATATTTTGGGATTGTCATTAGTTCTGGTCAATTGGTTGCCTTTAAATACAAAAAACATTCAAAACTACAATCAATCTAACATTATTTTATAAAGTTTCCTTCATTCATGTGAGTTTACTAAGGTTGTTCTTTAACTAAAAAATTAATGTCTTAGGGCTTAAAGTATTCAAGAAAATGTCTTTGAAAACCTTAGTTTTATTTTAATTTATTTCAGAAAATAGATCTTTATTATGAGTTCATATGCCGCTATTGTATTAATAATACTATGGAAATCTAAAAATAACAATGAAAATTTGAATCACTTAGAAATTGACTTCCCTCCCAGTTGAATAATCAATAGTGTTACAAAAATTAACTCAGCTCTAATACTCATTTAAATCTAGATGTACAAGAACCATTTAGGTATGGCTGTGATGAGAACACACACACACACACAAAAGAGGCGGAAGCTGCTTTTCCTTCTCAGACAACTTCATGGAAAGAGTAATTCTCCTCAATCCATTATACAAGGAAATAGTCAATTAAAGAAGTCATTTCATAGCTTGAAGACTGTCCTCTTGATTTCAATTTCCTCATTCATTCAAAGATTCATAAATGAGAAACAGAATTTAAATCTAAATCAAAATTTATGC
Organism: Macaca nemestrina; assembly: GCF_043159975.1. Classification (NCBI taxonomy): domain Eukaryota; kingdom Metazoa; phylum Chordata; class Mammalia; order Primates; family Cercopithecidae; genus Macaca; species Macaca nemestrina. The sequence goes on from NC_092125.1 coordinate 154,033,867, forward strand.
TTTAAAGGAATTTTAAATGGTAAAAATGATCGGTAGAATTGATTTTTCTGTATTTATTTGGTATCCTGAAGCTTTACTGAATTCATTTATCAAATCTAGGAGTATTTCAGAGAAGTCTTTAAGGTTTTCTAGGTATAGGATTATATCATCAGCAAACAGAGCTTGTTTGATTTCATGTTTGCCTATCTGAATGCCTTTCATTTCTTCCCCTTGCCTGGTTTCCCTGGCAAGGATTTCTAGTATTCAGTTGAATAGGAGTGATAACATTGGGTATTCTTGTCTTGATCCAGTTCTTAGGGGTATGTTTTCAATTTTCCCCATTCAGTGTGATGCTGGCTATGGGTTCACCATATATGGCTTTTATTATTTTGAGGTACATCATTCTATGCCTAGTTTGTTGATCAGTAACATTTCTAAATACCAATAACAATCAAGTTGAGAACCAAATCAAGATGTCAATCCCATTTACATGGTTACAAAAAAAAACTCTCAGGAATGTATTTAACTAAAGAGGTGAAAGATCTCTACGAGGAAAACTAGAAAACAGTGATGAAAAAATTATAGATGCCACAAATAAATGAAAAAACATCCCATGTTTATTGATCCAGACAAACAATATTGTTAAAATTACCATACTACCCAAAACAATCTACAGATTCAATTCAGTTCCTATCAAAATCCCAACTACATTTTTTCACAGAACTAGTAAAAACAATGCTAAACTTCACATGGAAGGAAAAAAGAGCCTAAGTAACCAAAAGAAATCCTAAGTAAAAAGAACAAAGCTGGAGGCATTACATTACCTGACTTTATACTAAAAGGCTAGCATAACCAAAAAAACATGCCACTGGTATAAAAATATACACACAGATCAATGAAACAGAATAGAGAACTGAGAAATAAAGCAGCACACCTACAGCCACTTGATCTTTAACAAAGTTGGCAAAAACATGCACTGGGGAAAGGACATCCTATTCAATAAATGATGCTGACACAATTGGATTGCCATATGCAGAAGAATGAGACTGGACCTCTACATCTTACCATATGCAGAATTAGCTCAAGGTGTTCTCAATGAAGAGGCTGAAAATTTTGGGGAAAAATTAACTTACTGTGGGTTACAGACTTAAATATAAGACCTGAAACTGTAAAAATAATAGAGAAAACCTAGTAAAACTCTTTTGGACATTTTTTCTAGGCAAATCATTCATTACTAAGACCTCAAAAGAAAATGCAACGAAAACAAAAAGAGGCAAATGGGATTTAATTAAACTAAAAAGCTTCTGCACAGCAAAATAAATAATACATCAAGTGAACAGACAACCTGCGGAATGGGAGAAAATAGCGCAAACTATGCATCTGACAAAAGACTAATATAGAGAATCTACAAAGAACTCAAAGAACTCAATAATAAACAAATAAAAATAATCCCTCTAACAAGTGAAAAAGGACGTGAACAGACATTTTTCAAAAGAAGACATACAAATGGCTAACAGGCATAAGAAAAAATGCCCAACATTAATTTTCATCAGAGAAATGAAAATTAAAACTACAATACCATCTTACACCGTCAGAATGGCTATTGCTAAAAAGTCAAAAGCTAACAGATGGTGGTGAGGATGTAGAGAAAAGGTAATGCTTATACACTGTTGGTGGGGATGTAAATTAGTAATACTCTATGGGAAACAGGAAAGATAGTTCTCAAAAAATAGACCTACCATTTGACCCAGCAACCCTGCTACTGGGTATCTAACCTAAAGAAAATAAATCATATTAAAAAGATATCTGCACTGATACGTTAATAGCAGCACTACTCACAGTAACAAAGATATGAAATCAACCTAAGTGTCCAACAACAGATGATTGGATAAAGACAATGTATATATCTATATCTATATCTATATCTATATATCTATCTACTACTACATTTTATGTGATAGATATACACATCACATACAATGGAATAGTATTCAGTCATAAAAAATCATGTGTTTTGCAGCAACCTAGATGGAACTGCAAGCCATTATCTTACGTAAAATAACTCAGAAACAGGAAGTCAAATACTGCATGTTCCCACTTACAAGTGGGAGTTAAATAATGTGTAAGCTTGGACATAGAGTGTAGAATAATAGGCATTGGAGACTCATAAGGATGCAAGGGTGGGAGGGGTGCTGAGGAATGAGAAATTACCTAATGGATACAATTTACACTCTTTGGCTGATGGCGCCACTAAAAGCCCAGACTTCACCACTAAGCAATATATCCATGTAACAAAACTGTCCTTGTACTCCCTAAATGTATACAAATATTTTAAAAAGAACTTTTAAAAACAAGAAAATGATCTATGGAAATGTGAATTTCTTCCTTATCTTTTAAGAATTTGCGTACTTTCCATAGAAATGTACTTTACATGTTATTTAAAATTTATATACCCTTTAATGTCTAAAATGACTAATTAATTACATTAGCCATGAGGCAGGAAGAAATGATAGTAATATAATAATGATAACAAAAGAGTAATAGTCTTGAAAATTAAAATATGTAAATTTCATTTTTGTTTTGCATTATCTTTTTAGATATCTTTGAAAAACTTACTCATATTTCAGTGTTCTAAGAATTATAGCTATTAGGATAGAAAATACCTTTTACAAGATCGCTAATAAATTTGATGTATATTATATATTATAGTTAATGCATATATATTCAGGCTTGTCCTTGCGAATTTACATTATTCATACCATTTACTTGATAATGTCAGCTCAGTGATAATTAGCTTTGCCAAAAATTCAGCACAAATGATTTTTGGAAAGAAGCACAACTTATTGATCCAGCATACATTTAAAAATAAAGAAGGAAGTACAGCATACTTATAACAAGCAGCAGATGTACACACACACACACACACACACATATATATTAAAGCAACATGATTTTAATTTACAATCTGTTCAATAATTCATCAGTGTCATGTGCCTCCCCCAAAATGTTTTTATTATATAATTTAGTCCAATCTGAAAATATAAAAATAAAATGTTTAGATGATAGTCCCAGGATATTGAATTCTCTGCTATGTATACATAGTGGATTAAAGGTGACTATAAATTTCTTATCACTTCTTCCATTGAGAAATGAAGTCTGAGAATGAAGCAAAAAAATTACCTTTTGTAACTTTGAGCTTGCGTCTGAAGAGATCTAGATTATGCATTGGCACTCTTAAAACACTTTCTCCTGGAAACCAGCTGCCATGCTATGAGAAGGTCTCACTCCATCAAAGAATATGTGGAGGGGAACTGTCACACTCTTATTGTTAGACCCAGCTGAGCTACTCACAGAGTGCCAGCACCAACTACTCGTCACAAGATATCCCAGTCCAGTAGAGCTTCCTGGCAGATGATTGTAGTGCCAGCTGAAATCACATAGAGCAGAATAACCACCCAGCTGATTCAAGTCAAAGCACAGGAAAATGAGAGACAAAAATAGCTATTTTGTTTTATCGCTAAGAGTTAGTGGTTTGTTACATGATAATAGATAACTAAAGTAATCTTGAAAGGTCATAGACAAAATGGAGTGTGTTTGCAGAAGTCTAAGCTTTCACATCATCCTGACCCTGTGTTATTATATTTTCAGCCAGCAAACTCAGCCCTGATTAAATTTTGCATTAGTCTTGAGTATGGTTGGCAGCCTGTCATAATCTCATATGTGTTAGCATGGGATCTGAGATTAGTGTTAATGCTGTCAGCTTGGTGTCAAATATGGCATGTGTCCTTAGCTCTTTGTAGCAGAGTCTCTGGATCTGCTTCTGATGAGCACTGTAATGCTCTATTGAGATTTATGAGTCCAAATAGAACTTCTCGGTTCTATTCTGAGTCCAGAAATGTGGTTGGGGCCTAGACAACCTGCTTAACACTTTTCAGGCTTGCTCCTGTGAACTTACATTATTTCTTACATTTGTTTTGATTAAATGATGGTCTAGTCTAAATGGAATCAGGGCAAGACAAAAAAAGAAAGTGGAGTAAAACCTCTGAGAATCCCTGCGATTCAGAAGAATATGAACAAAGGAATGCCAGTAAGGTAAAATAAGAAAATCGAGAGAAAGTAGTGTTATTGAAGTCAAGGGGTGATCCACAGGGCCAAATTTTTAGAAAGGTTAAAGATGATAAAGAACAAAAATCCAAAATTGGAGCCATTAATGAGAAGAGAGTAGTAAGAAAGTCAAGAAAGCAAGAATAAATCAATGTTTCAAGACAATTAGCAGAGAAAAAAAAAAGTTATAAAAATAGAATAAAATAAAATAAACCACCGAAGTGCATGATTTATCAAATACATAAGAGCTTCTCAGAAGAGATCAGTTATAAATGATGCAAAGATGTATCTGAGTGTGGAATAATGAATTTTAGATTCACGATTTACAACTTGAAGTATTTAACTTAAGGAATACGCTATTATAAATTCCTAAAAGATATTGGCATTGCCAGAACAGAGAACACATGGATTATTTAGAAGCCACATCTGGGTAGTTTTCATTTATTTTCATCTGAAGGTACAGCCAAATTCATCTTAAGCATTTTGTTGTATAATTTTACATGATTTGAGTGTGTATTGGGTACAGTCAAGGGAAATATGTAACTAAAACTTGGTTATGGTCTCACTTCAAAGTGTATTTCTTAAAAAAAAACCTAAGCAACTAATTTATCATGTCAATACCATACACAATTGTTAGTGATCTTAAAATGTAATGTTCAAGCTTCTCATCCTACCTGAGTAGTGTTAGAATGCAGAATACATAGAATATTTTGTTTATCTTGATACTTGGTACTATTCATTGATAAAGAATTGCTTTGCATCCACAGAAGGATCACAAAGTTCAGAATTTGCAAACAATAGAGCAATGCCACAGTATTCAATTAGATTTTTTTTTCTTGGAAGAAAGAACTATAGAATCTGCATGCTTATGAGTATGGCAAAACATATAAAACTGAGCAATACAAAGCAATTTACCCTCAGAAATAGTTTGTGAACATCTTTGTAGATTGCTTTCAGCATCTAATTAGAAGGGCTTCTTCTGCAGATTAACTTCTGCTAACAGTATTTTAGCTAAGTTCAATGTGAGTAGCAGTTTCCTTTCATGTAATAAATGTTTAGATGTGAAACCTCTATCTTTACAGTCAGGTACTTCCTGGTAAATGGTGACTAGAAATTTCAGGAAGCATTTCAAGAGGCCAAGTCCAAGAAAGAATGGGCCAAGGCTTCAACTATCTGTTTTGTTTAAATATAATCGGAAAACTTAGAAAGACACCTCGAAGGAATTTAGACATTTTTCACTTGTTTGTGATTAAAAACAAATTTTTAAAGACTTCTTTAACTGAAGACACTTAATTAAAGCTAAAGAAGAAAGCTAACCACTTAACAGCAGGGGTACCATGGATACAAATGCTTCATTAATTGGATAAAAGAGAAGAAGAAAAATCTTTCCAAAAATATTACTATGTGCTTCTGAACACATTTTACTAAGAGTATTTTTTAATCAACGCTCAGCATTGACTAGGGTGTGACCTCTCGTAACCATGGCTTCAAAATACTTTTAGATAACACATCAAATTAAGAAGTGGATGGAAATGAGAATGTATTTTGTTATAATAATAGAGCAGAAGGGCATTATATCTGCTCATGTGTGTAGCATTATAGTCCACTACAAAGCAAAGACTATTAATTCATTCAATCAATGATTCTTTCCCATCTTACCTACAGTGTCTTTGGCCCTATGCTAAGTGCTAAGAATAGAGGGGCCAACCATAAAGGCAAGCGGGCAGTTCCAATTTAATGAGATTAGTACCATAACCCAAGTGGGTACAAAAGGGGCCGGAAAGACCAAGGTGACTCAATTAACCCAGATTTGAGAGGACAAAGAACACTCTTCTAAGGAAGCTACTTCTATGCTTACACCTAAGAATGCCAAGGAAGGAGGGAAAGGCATGTTACATTCAGAAAGAATGGTGTATACACAGACCAGAATGCAGAGAGAGCCTGGAGACTTCAGGAACTGCAAGTGAGTCTGTGTGACTGGAAAACACAGAGTAGTGGATGCGAAGTGGTGAAAGTGGGAGCAGAGACTGAAGGCAGAGGCAGGAATCAGTTAATGATAGGCCTCATAAGCTGTGTTAATGAGAGTTATTTTACTTGAAAAATAAAAATGTATGTAATCCAAGTCAACAACTGGAGGTTCTTAGACACTGGGTTCTATTTTTTTAAATATCCCTACACATGTTTATAAACTATGTGAGAAACACAACTAAGTGTACAAAATCCGCTTTTTACATCTATCCAAAGAAGAACTGGACTGGAAATATTAGCAAGAATATCTTCATACAAGCTGACTTAACAACATACCAGGTGACAAAACAACCATTTCATGCAATGGTTGTTTTGAGGGTGATATTACCTGTTATCCTGAACACATTCCTGTTATTTATTACCAATAATAAAATTTAAAAAGGATAAACATGATTGATAATGAAGTCAAATACTCCAGAACAAGAATTTTCAAGGAGGATGGAAAGCTTATTTTGTCTAAAGAATACAGTCTACTGTACACGTGCGAGAAGTCTTGAGGCACATCATGGCAGAGACAACTTTTTTTATAGGAAAGGGAGCAGAATAGTCTGTATCATGCCCCCTCCAAAAAAAAAAGTTTTTGTAATAGTGATATTATATGCATTATTGGCAAAGCACAACTTTGCCTAATTAGCAAAATAATAATAACAATAATAATAAACAAATGGTGCAAATCTTCATCCACCTATTCTTGAAGAAAGAACTAGTCAGAAAACGAGAGAAACTTTCTTTTTGACTCACTCACTTACCAAGATGTTTGAGGAAACATTCTAATTTACGCAATAATGAGGGGAAATATTGCACTAGCATCTGGTGCATTAACTTGATGAAATGAAAGTAGTCAGTGTACTGATAATACTAAAGGAAGAGGATGAAATAATAATAAGCTAATGATAACAGAATGAATTCTTTAAGGCATAAAAGGTTTAACTTTTGGTGTACTAATCACTAATGGAAGCAATGATAATTTCCCCCTCTAACAAGATATGCCATAAATATCACCTGATAAGCCTCAAAATATATTTTAACTTTAAGAGCTGGATTTTTCCCAAAGATACTCAGTCACATAATGCTATGTATCTTTTAAAATCAGCTATTGCACATGTGCCGTGGAAGATATTATAAGATTTAAAAAAAAAAAAAAAGCAGTTATGCTTTGGAGATAAGAATCCTGCTTTCAAAGGAAGCAGGCTGGCTTCAATGTTCTTCAGTTTATTCTTTTTTACAAAGTTGTAAATATTATTCTCTTGTGGACTAGACTGATACTGATTTTATATATTTTATAACCTTTACTTATGACATAATCCAAATCTTAGAGATGCATTACAAATTTTTCCACTTCCCAGTGCTAGTTATTTTTATCGAAATTGAGCATAATCTTTGAATGGCTTCTTTCTATAGATGTTCCTATTATGGTGTAAAGCCTGAAGGCATTCCCTTTTGGGTTTTGCCGTTTATAGTTCTCTCTTTTTTAAAAATCTTTTTATTCACTGCATCATGATCGTGCAAAGACAAGGGAAATAACAGTTTTCTGTTGTGGCACCAAGACAGATTACTTTCAGTTTAAATATACTCCTGGCTAGAAAAATGCAATAAACCATGGGATCTATGGAAATTCACTAAACAATTCTTGGAGTTAAATTGAGGAATTATACATGGACACAAGCATTTGAGTGAGTGATTGCATTTTTTCCTTTGAGAACAGTAAGAATATTTCAGAATTTTCTGGACCAACTCTGTGATGTTGGGAAACATAGTTAATTTCAGTAAATCTATTAAAGCCTGGAGAAAAAGAAAATCAATAAAAAATGTAAATCAGTCTACAGCTTTTCCTGAGAATGTATTTTGGTAAGCAAAGTTCTCTGGCTTTCAAACATTTATAAGAAAGATCCTAAAGCCCCAAATATGACTATAAAGATACCAATTAATTGTTGGCTTTAATTATCTTAGGCATCCAGAATTATTCTCATGTTCGTCATATCAGAGTATCTCTTATCTGTTTCTTATATAGATTATTCATCATTTGATTATTATACATATCTACCATTATTACCAGTACTTGTTGTGATGTTAATGAGATAAAGAAGTTAAACAGTAACTTGTATTTTCTTAACAATATTTGAAATGAATGACATACTATTTATGGCAGAAAAATCAAGGCACCGTTGATCAAAGTGAAAAAATAGTTGCTAAGACAGACAAATAATTATCTTGAAAAATATATATATCTATTGCTAAGAAAAAGTATCCTGATTGGCAAAAGCCAAGTTACCAAAATCAATACCTTAACTTCTATAAAATGATGTTAAAAATGAAAAATTTTTAAAAGTTAAAACAGAAAAAAACCTTGATAATCATAATGTTAAGAAAAATAAAATAAAAATAAAGAAAAGGCAGGGAGGAAGGGAGGAAGGAAGGAAGGAAGGAAGGAAGGAAGGAAGGAAGGAAGGAAGGAAGGAAGGGAGGAAGGAAGGGAGGGAGGGAGGGAGGGAGGGAGGGAGGGAGGAAGAAAGAAGGAAGGAAGGAAGGAAGGAAGGAAGGAAGGAAGGAAGGAAGGAAGGAAGGAAAGAAGGAAGGAAGGAAGGAAGGAGATAGAAAGAGGAAAGGAAGGAAGGAAAGAAGGAAGGAAGGAAGGAGATAGAAAGAGGAAAGGAAGGAAGGAAAGAAGGAAAGAAGGAAGGAAGGAAGGAGATAGAAAGAAGAAAGAAGGAAGGAAGGAAGGTAGGAAGGAAGGAAGGAGAGAGAAGAGAGAAAAGAGAGAGAGAGAAAGAGGAAAGAGAAAGAGAGAAGAGAGAAAGAAAGAAGAAAGAAAAAAGAAAATAAAAGAAGAGACTTCTATACCAACCGGATATACTGCCCTTTCAGGTGTGATGGTTAGTTTTATCTGTCTACTTACCTAGGCTACAGTGGCCATTCAATCACACACTAATTTGGATGTTGTTGTTTAGATATGTTATAGATATGGCAAAAATCTACAATCAGTTCACCTTAAGTAAAGGAGATTACCCTTTGATGGTATGTGTGGGCCTTGTCCAATCAATTGAAGGCCTTAAGAAAAAACCCTGGGATTTCCCTGAGAAAAACTTCTGCTTCAACCCTATAGGGTCAACTCCTGCCTGCTAGCCTACCCTACAAATTTCACAACCACATGAGATAATTCCTAAAAATATATAGTATCTGTAAATATGCATATATGTTTATATATGTGTTCACGTATATATGTTATGTGTTTTTGTGTTATTTGTATGTGTCTATATATGTGTGTGTGTGTGTGTGTGTACGTATATACATAAAATCGTTTTTGAACTCTGACTGGTAGACTACAATACTCTCCTTATACTATTCAGGAAACCCTTCCCTGGTATCAGGATCTGATGGAGAAAATTTGCTCACAAGTTTTATGAAGAAGAGAAATTTCAGCTGACATATATAACGAGCTGTTTCTGCATAAAAATGTTTTAGTGGCTGGGTGCGGTGGCCCACACCTGCAATCCCAGCACTTTGGGAGGCTGAGGCAGGTGGATCACGAAGTCAGGCATTCAAGACCAGCTTGGACAACATGGAGAAACCCGGTCTCTGCTAAAAATACCAAAAAATAAAAAAAAAATAGCCGGGCATGGTGGCACATGCCTGTAACCCCAGCTACTCAGGAGGCTGAGGCAGATGAATCTCTTGAACTTGGGAAGCAGAGGTTGCAGTGCACCGAGGTCATGCCATTGCACTCTAGCCTGGATGACAGAGCAAGAGTCTGTCTCAAAAAAAAAAAAAAAAAAAAAAAAAAAAAATTATCTTTCATGGTTGTATTCCCATTAATTTATTTTATTTTCAAAAGATCTGCACAATTCTTGTGTAACTACCTGACAAGATTACTTATTACATATTTTCACAAAAGATCCTGAGGTTCAGATATACATTTGATCCTCACAATTTTCTGTCCAAAGATCAGAAGGGTGGAGCTTAAATTGATTCTCATTCTCTCCGTTCCCACAAGACAGTCTCACAGATACATAACAAGAACAGAAATAACTATAAGTGTTTTCTACCTTCTTTGGGAACTGATCTGTATGTACCTATATAATATAAGTACAAGTTGTTTAACAATTACCTTAAAAGTAAACTATGTTATGTAAAAACACCTATTGCTGAAAATAATTATGTGTGATATATTTATATAAATATATATTAAAATGTGAACATCATATTAGCATATCATATCTTAAACCTCAAATGATATGCAAGTCTTCTAGCACTTATAAAGTACTATACAGTAACTAAGTTTAACTGGGTGGTTTACAAATGTGCCAAATGGGTGACTGAACCCATTTGGTCTTAAAGAACAGGTAGGTCTTCTCACACATACAATTCAGGGGCACACCAAATCTGGGAAAAGTTACAGGCAGTGATTCAGAACTTGTTAAAAAAAAACATTGGGATGTTTAGGGAGCACAAGTAGGCCATCACTAAAGAGATCAGAGCAAAAGAAAGTTTCACATTTTGCCATTTCAAATGCAACAAACAACACACAACACAACACAACACAACACAAAACTGTGTGCCCATCATCCAGGCTCCTCAGATGATTGCACAGTTTGCACTAGATGCCATCAATAAAGGAAGGTTTACTCAAAAAAGAAGTTGGTATAAATTGCAATAAACAGTAACACTTTAAAATAATTGTCTAATCAATATTAATTCCTCTAGTATCTATTTAACAGCATTAATCACAGTGAACTCATTTAGTATTAATGTGAATGTCACAAGTAATTCAATTGGATTTCCACTGTAATTCAACATTCATTATCTTAACAAGACCATTATTTTACAACGTTACACGGTAAACATGAAAGTAAAAGTAATAAAATCATGCATGAAAGAATTATAATGTAGTGCTATATGTTACAGCTATGTATAATAAACTGTTTTATTCATTTGAAATAGCTCATCGAAGGATGGAATTTATTAGTGGAATATACACACTCCTACATGCCCACAAAACTATGACATCTCACTTATCTATATTTGTCCAAAAAAAGTTGTCTTGTGAAGATATTTGTCAAATATTGAGATTTCTCATTTAAATTCTAACACTTAGTAAAACATGTTATTAACTATTAACTCTCTATCTGCAAAGAGAGATGTGAACGTATTTTCCTGTATATTGTGATGGTATGGATGCTCACTGGTCAAGGTTTTTTTTTTTGTTTTTTTTTTTTTTCCAGCTTTCTCATTGCCAGGTTATCAGCTCTTATATTCCACTCATGTGTAGGAGCTTAATTTAGCTGTCTTCTCCCCACTTTTAATTGCTTCCATTATGCTGAAATCTTAGAAAAAGGAAAAGGAAGAAAGGAAAGAATGGAGGAAGAAAAGATAGAAACATGTTTCGAGTGTGTGTGAGGTGTCGATCAGCAGACCCTAAGAGACAGAATGACGGCCTCTTCCAGGTATAAATATGAACTCTCATGCACTGATTATATATCACATATTTTAGTTCTGAAAATCTTAAATTTTCTCTGACTTTCAGATTGTGCTCTAGGAAGTTAAGATTTCCATATCCTGATTTCAAGTTAAATTCTTCTGAGATATATCACAAAATGTAAATGCAATATCTAACAATTTATTTTACATTTCTAGTTTGTGTGTAAGTACTCAAGAGAGCGTGTTTTATTCAACTCTGCATATTCCATAGCACCAAGTGCAGTGTTTTACACAATGAACACTCACTGGAGGGGAAGAAAAACAAAGAAGAAAAAGTTTACTCTTTTCCTCATTGGAGGTGCCAAATAAACATGCCAATTACCTAGTAAATCACTCATTTATATGTATTTTTGTACCACACACTATGTAACGCCATATACAGCATCACCTCTTTCTATAGGTCTTGGAAACAATACTTTAAAAAAGTACTTTAAATGAAATCTTATATGAAGCCTTCATATCTTAAAAAAGAATCAGACACTTGATTGAAATGGTGGCCATGGAACCTGAAACCCCACAGCTAGCCCTTTGCTTAAGGATGACAGCTGCCCACAGGGAACCTCCAAGGAACCTCAGGGCTTAAAGAAATGACTTGAAAACAGGTGTCAGTGATATCAGATTCAAATCTAAGTAAAAATTGAGCTATAGAGCTCTGAGTTGTTAGGTGTACAACCTAACTTTTCTGAGCCTGAATTTGTTTGGCTGTAAAAATGAGATTAAATATTTCTACCAATGAGTGTTGTTGTGAGAAGCAGAATAAGAGATATAATTCCTATCATTTTGTATTGTTATTATTGCTTGTCACTCATTCATTTAAGAAAAATGTATTTAATGCCAGTTTGTTTCAAGAATAATTTTAAGCTTTGAGGATAAAGCAGTGAACAAAAGAGACCAAAGGCCTGCCCACATGAAGCTTATTTCTAGCAGTGGCGACAGACACAGATAAGATATAGATAAATGATTGTTTCAGATAGTTCTAAGTCATATAAATAAAACAAATTAAAGAACTGTTTTTGTCTGTCTAGTATTTAGATAGGGGGCTCAGGGAAAGCATTTCAGATAAAGTGAGGTAGAGAACCACGTAGATATGAGGGGAAAGAGTATTTTTGGTAGAGGGAATGTGACAAGGTACCAAGGTGGGAACATTCAGGATATATATGAGGATCATAATTGGAGGTTGGAGAGGACTGAGGGATAGGAGCTGAGGTCACAACATTATCAGAGATCCATATGGTATAAAACTTCAGGTCATTTTAAGAACTTTGGATTTGACTCTGAGTTAGATAGGAAGATATTGGATGATGTTGAACAGAGATGTGCGTTCATTTAACTCACAGGTTGAACATCACTCTGCCTGCTACATGGGAAAGAGACTGAAATGGGAGGCAGGAAGAGTGAAGGAAAGAGATTAAGGAGGCTCTGCTTTAGGAGACCATGCTGCTTTGACTTGGGAGCTCATGATGGAATTGGAGAAATACATATATATGTTGGAATATATATATATATATATATATATAAAATATTTGAAATTGTGATACATATGTATTTGTTATTAAACAATAAATTATATTGCATGATATAATAAACACACAAACACACACACACACGCGCACACCCCTTGAACCAGAAAAGATTCTATTTGTATTGACGCAGAAATAAAGCTCTAAGAAAATGCTTCATCTTTCCGTTTTCCTCATATGGCATTGCATTTCCCACTGGCATCATTCCTCATACATGGGTACTCCCACTCCAGTATCAGAAGCATAATTGAACTCTCTAAGCCTTCTTTGTGTTATTTGTAAAATGCTCAGCTTTGCTTTTTAGGTAAGAGTGAATCTAATGAGGGAGTTGGAAACGTTTTGAAAACTGTAAAAGTGTCCCCAGTTGTCAGGTACAATCAATATATTATAACCAATTACATTATATTATGCTTTATGATTACATAAATGTTAATTTGTGATTTTTGTGGTCTTTATCACCTACTAACGTCTCCATTTCTACTTACTTCAATCTGTTGTTTCTTTTCCAGTATATGAAAAAGAATGTCGTTTGAGCTCTAATGTACTTCTTCTACCTCAGGAGAACGTGTTGTGGGGCAGGCTGTAGGTATATCTGTTGAGGGAGCCCTCTCCAAACCCAGAATAACTATGACATTGCAATATGACATAACAGATCACAGATGGGATAGTGTTATTATCTTTCATGCATATGAGTATGTTGGAAAATATGTTTCTTCATTGTTTCATAGCTTGCCAGTAGCAGTAGACTTTTTTTTTTTTCCTTTTGGTTTTTCTTTTCTTTTTTTGGTCTAGTGGGTGGTGCTATACAACTTTTATAATTATCCCCTCTGTGTTTCTTACAGCCTCTGCCAATTTATATCATTTTCTTTGTTCTTGTTGTCATGCTCTTCTAACTTTTTCATTTGTTTGTTTTGTTTTGACCCCTAAATTCCACCAAGTTTCCCAATGTGATGCATATTGCATGTTAAAATGATTTCTATGATCCAGTTAGAAGACCATTACATTTGAACTTTTTCTACAAGTGGTGATAGATTCTTTTTTGCATCTTCTGAACAATTTGGCCAGCCCTATTTATAGTTAATGAAAAATTTATGAAACCCTAGCTAAGATAGATAAATGTCATAAAACATTTTTTATTGCCTTTGTTTATATCATAAACCTATTTAATAAGGAGAATAAATTAACATGTTAGATGATGTTACTTTTTGAAAAAATTGCAAACTTTCCCTAGAGCAATTCAGTTGTCATGACATTTCTATTTTTAGGATGGTATCTTTTGATAATCTCTTCATACTTTGCATCTAGTTTTTCTTTCCTCATGGAAAAGAAACTATTCAGACTGTCATTGAAATATCTGAAACACATTTACATTGTTTTATTTTAGAATAGCACAATTGAGACATAATTCACATACCATAGAATTCACAATTTAAAGTATTCAATTCAATGGTTTTTAGTATATTTACAGAGTTGTATAAACATCACCAAAGTCAATTTAAAATATTTGGGGTGATTGTCATCATTGCAAAAAGGAACTTCATGTCCTTTAACAGTTACTCTCCGTTTCTCCCCAGTATCAGGCAAGCACTAATCTACCTTCTGTTTCTATAGATTTGGCTCTTCTGGACATTTCTTCTAAATGAAATAATATATGGTCTTTTGTGATAGCTTCTTTCACTTAGTACAAAGTTTTGAGATTCATCCACGTTGTAGCAAATATTAATACTTCCTTTTTATTGCCAGATACTATTCTATTGTGTGGATATGTGACATTGTATTTATTCATTCATAAATTGATGGATATCTGGGAATTTACCCCTTTTTTGCTATTATGAATAATGGCACCATATGCATTTGTATCCAAGTTTTCATGTGGACATATATTTTCATTCCTCTTAGGTATATACCTAGAGGTAGAATTGCTGGGTCAAATGTTAACTCTATGTTAACTCAAATGTTAACCTTAGGGTGAATTTCCAGATAGTTTTGCAAAGTGGCTGCACCATTTTTTATTCCCACCAGCAATATGAGGAATAGACTTTCTCCGCATCTTAACCAACACTTGTTATTATCTGTCTTTTTAATTTTAGTTAATCTCATGATTATGAAATAGTATCTTGTTGTGGTTTTGATTTGCATTTCCCTAATGGTTAATGACATTGGACGCTTTTTAAAATTGTATTTATTTATTTATTTATTTATTTAAGACAGAGTTTTGCTCTTGTTGCCCAGGCTGGAGTGCAATGGCACAATCTCAGCTCACTGCAATCTCTGCCTCCCGGGTTCAAGTGATTCTCCTGACTCAGTCTCCCAAGTATCTGGGATTACAGGCATGTACCACCATGCCTGGTTAATTTTGTATTTTCAGTAGAAGTGGAGTTACTCCATGTTGGTCAGGCAGGTCTCGAACTCCCGACCTCTGGTGATCTGCCACCTAGGCCTCCCAAAGTGCTGGGAGTACAGGCATGAGCCACCGTGCCTAGCCTGGACACATTTTTGTGTGCATATTGGCCATTTGTATATCTTTTTATTTTTGGTAGAAATTACTTTTATTATGTTAAAATATTCCTTAATGAGTTAGCAATTATTTAGGTGGAGGATGGTCCAGAAAACAAGTTTATGATTAAATTATCCTTGTCCTTGATTACAGAAATTCATGAATCACACACATCACACTATTCTCTGGAGTAGCTGCTGAAGGTCTGCGAGGCTGTGAGCTTGGAGAAGCTTCTCCTTGCCTGTTAGGCTGCTCCCATCAGATCATGACAAAATGAACATTATTTTTCTCTTTGGAATTAAATCTTGACAACAGTTCGAATGCTCTTTCCAGAATGCATGAGTTCAAAGGCTTTGTTAATTTCATCAAAAGAGAGATTGTGAGTCATAAATTCATCAGCTTTTATCTTTTTGGACATATATTCAGATGCCCAACTTTGGGACACTTTCTATACTCTTCCATCTCTTCCATCCTCCAAAGGCAATGCCTTTCCATGTGTGACCTGTTGCCAGCTGGAATGGATGAGTGGCAATTTCTTCACCTGAAGCAGCTACTCCAACCACCACACTGATGCCCCAGCCCTGGCGACATGCCTCAAGTGCTGCTCTCATGATCTTCACATTACCAGTACATTCAAAGGAATAGTCCACTCCTCCATCAGTGCTCATCATCTCAATGAGCACTTCCTGGATTGGTTTACTAAAATCCTGAGGGCTAATACATTCAGTGGCTACAAGCTCTTTGGCCCTTGCAAATTTATCTTTATTGATGTCCACACCAATGATCTGCGATGCACCAGTCACTTTGCAGCCCATGGTAACTCCCAATCCAACTCCTCCTAGGCCAAAGACGGCATAAACAGAGCCAGGCTCCACCTTGGCAGTGTTCACAGCAGGACCATAACCAGTGGAAATGCCACAACCTAGGAGACCAACTTTATCCAAAGGTGCTAGAGGATCTATTTTAGCAACAGAGATTATCAGCCACAACTGTGTATTCAGAAAATGTTCTGATTCCAATGTAATGTAAAATTGTCTTTCCTTTGCAAGTAAATCTGCTGGCACCATCTGGCACTAATCCTTTCCCTTGTGTGACTCTTATCTTCTGGAAAAGGTTAGTTTTAGGATTTAGACAAAATTTGCATTCTCCACACTGTGGGATATAAAGTGAGATGACAGTGTCACCCGCCTTCAGCTTAGTAACTCGCTCGCCAACACTTTGCACAATTCCAGCACCTTCATGTCCCGAGATCACTGGGAAACAACCCTCAGGATCAGCTCTGCTCAGGATATAGGTGTCAGTGTGGCAAACCAGAGTGGCAACAATCTTGATTCGAACTTCATGAGCCTTTGGGAGTGCCACCTCTATCTACTCTACGGAGAGAGGCTTTCCAGCCTCCCAGGCAACTGCAGTCTTGCACTCGATAACCTGGTTCACCATGTCCATGGGTTCTATCCATTTGTATATATTTTTTAGAGAAATGTCTACTCAGATACTTTCTACTTTTAAAAATTATATTATCTGTCTTTTTTAAATAATTGAGTTATAAATATTCTTCATATATTCTAGGTAAAAATATCAAATATTTTACTAACAAAATTTTTCTCCCATTCTGTAGGTTGCCTTTTTATCTCCTTTATGGTATCTTATAAACACAAAACATTTGAATTTTGATGAAGTCTAATTTACCTATTCTATTTCTTATATTACTTCTGCTATTGGTGTCACATTTAAGAAACCATTGCCTAATCCAAGGTCATGAAGAACACCTGTTTCCTTCTAAGAGTTGTATAGTTTTTGCTCTTATAGTTAGGTCTTTGATTGATTTTGAGTTCATTTTTGTATATAGTGTGACGTAAGTGTACAAATTCATCCTCTTGAATGCAGATGTCCAGTTGTGCAAGCACTGTTTGTTGAAAATATTCTTTACCATGAAACTTTAAGCTTAGTCTAAAGATAACTAGATTTGCAGGGATTTAAGCAGCAAGTTATTATCCCCATGTTACTTGACAAGCATTAGGTAATCACTAATTTTACCTATTTTGTGATGAACTTTATGCTGGCAGATCACTAGGGCCCCTCTCCTCAGTGTGATTATAGTCTAATTAGTTATTTTATAAATTATTAGGCTTAAATAAGATAACATTTTGTATACTAAATATTATTGTCCTGTTTCCAACTTCTATAAGGTAAGTAAATATAAAATTTCTCTGTCTAATTCTTACTGATATCAATTCTTTACTTCCATAATTTTCTTTGCTCTTCCTCCTTCCTCCTCCTCCTCTTCTTCCCCTCCTCCTCCTCCTCCTTCTTCTCTTCCACCCCACCTCATAAGTATAGAGAATTCTATGTATTAGAATTGAATATTCCAACACCTAAGATGCTCCACATTTATGCTTTTATTCTATCAATGTGAGAGAATTGCTTCATCCAAATGTGAATATCAAGCTATTTATTTATTTATTTATTCTATTTTTATCTAAGTGTCTTTTTTCCTTATTGTTCGTTAAGTAAATTTTACTAAGAAATATTTAGAAAACCTCTTCTAATTTTCATGTTCTCCTAAAAATATTCAGTGTTCACAAAAGCTACTCAAACCGTCAAGTATAGTTATTTTTAGTGAGACTGAGAATAATGCAACTAACTCCTATGATATTTTATTACATAAGGCTCCATATCTGCTTATGAGCTAGTTAGAACAGATGTAATACTTGAAATCATAACCACAAGGTTGAATTTGCAAGAGGTGTTTTGTTTCATTGTGTTTCACATCACCTTTGAGGTACTCTGGACACTTACACTTGGGGCTCTATAAAAATAGCAGCAATAACAACGAAAATAATAGATAAGGACAGTTCCAAGATACTTGTGCAAACCGCTCTCTACACAAATAACCATGTATTTAAATTCCTGTCTCCACCTCTCACAGATTGGGTTTGTCAATTCCTGCAGTTGTTATGGAAGCATCTTTGCAACTTCCTGCAAACTGTAAAACTCTTTGCCTGGATCAGCAGCTCTTGGTCCTATGGTATGCCTGCCTCTAAAAACACCTTTCATAAATGTAGAAGCAATTTCCACTAGAGATCTAAAATGCTAAATCAACTTCTGTTTTAAAATCTAAACCAAAGTAGCTGAAGTTTGTTGTTGCTATTAAGAAGTTTTAATTCTTAAAAAGCCTCCAGAGATTATCTGAGAAAGCCACTCAGAATATAAGTGCAATTTCTTGTCTGCATTATGTCATCAACCTCTCTACCTTTATTTCCTATAAAGAGAGTGATACCCTTATAATGACATATTTTTTCTTCATTTCTGACCGGTTATATGGTTTGATACATATTTTGCCCATATCACAGAGCAGTTTCTATTCAACTCAAAGAAAGAGATAATCTACATGAACATTACTGAAAATATTACTACCCTATATGGGAATTTAACTGGATTTTTCAAATCTACTGGGCAAGTGGGGATTGAATTTTTCTCAAAATAAAGAAATTCATGCTTGCTCCTTCTGTGGCCTTTCACTGGAGGATCAAAAGAACCACACATATAAAATGAGAGTTTTAAGCCCAGCTGCAGCTTTCTTGCATACTTTTCACACTTGAACCCATGAAAGTGGAAGAAAATATAGTAAGAACATTTGCTAGATACATGTAAAAGGTGATTTTGATGCTTAAGGGAAATAAAATATCTTAGCAAATTAACTAATACTAGTTTTATTGAACTGACTTTAATATGGCATGAGAAACACTTCTTCTTCTATAGCTACGGTTGAAAATTAAGTTCTCCTCCCATTTATCCATGCACTAGAAGAGACCAAGATATGTGTGGATGGATGCATAGAAGAGAGCACTGAGCCCCCATGATGGATGATTGTGAGAGTGAGCTTTGAGATCTGTAAAAGTTTTGGACTTGATGTCTAATAATACTTATAAGACAGGAGACATTAGAAAATTATATTGACAGTTTCTCCACAGCTGTAAAATAAGTGTCATAATAATACATCCTTCTTAGGATTTCTGTGAATATTAAATAAGGTAATGCATGTACAGCATGCAGAATCATGCCTTGCATAATTTAAGCTCACATTAAAACAATATATTTATTTATAACTGTTGTTGGTGTCTAAAAAATCTCACAGCGAAATCATCACAGTCTTAGGGCAAAACAAAGAAGAATCAAATACAGCTGTTTTACAGACTGAAGAGCAAGAAAAAACATAACTTCCTTCTCCCATCCTCTGTGAGTTTATGTAGGATCTGTGAGAACTCTCTGTGACTGTGTGAAAGGAAAATGCCTGTCATACTACGATACTGTTTGAAAAGTTCAAAAGAAAAAGGTCATATCATGTGCCCAATGCAAATGTAATGTTTTGCTTTCTAGTTAGTTAATTCGTTATACACTAGACTGTTGTACTTTCAAGTGCCTTCAAATGCAAAAGGTATGAGTGCACGCTTTCAGAATTTTGGAGAATGGATGCCTGACTTCTTGTAACCAGATTTAAACTGTACCTAGCTTCTGCAAGTCAGGCACACGTATTGATTTAATAATTAAATGCTGTAGTCTCATTCTCTGTTCTACCCATGTGTTTTTCCTCAGGCAGTGAATTTGAATGTTGAAGAATTTGAGAGTCCAGACTTCAGTGGATAGTCAACACTGGTAAAAGAAAGGTACGGTATGTCATGCCAAAACAAATCTAAAAGTATTTGCACTTCTTGTAATCGCAAGCTTAACAAGACACACAATCCTTGCTGGACTTCTCAAATGTCACAAAGGTTTCCAAAGGACAAATATATGTTTATGTTTGCTCCATTGTCTTAGTAATTGTCGAGATTTTTTTCTCATAGAGTAATAGAATTTCAAACCAGGATACTTAGATCTTATAGCCCTATTCTCTCATTTTAAATATTAAAACCTTGAAACTCTGAGAAACTAAATAAGTCAGTTTGTTACATATTCATTTGATCTGAATACCATCTTTTAGGTGAAAAAATGTACAGTGTTATTAAAATACAAAAGTTCATTCAATATGTCTTCACATACCTATCTGTATATATTGCATGTCTTTGTAAGGTGTTTTTATTCTGCACTGCTGTGTCACACACTTTTGAGCCTGGCAGAGGTCAATATGTCTCAGGCACTGTGTAGCTCCCTAGTTGCTACAAATTTCTTCTGTGGGCCCAGACAATATTTCCCTCTGTGTATAAAGGCATATATGGCTAAAACCTACTCTACCTCAAAACTGTTTAGTAATGATAGGATATAATATAAGTAAATTTCACTCAAATATTTCCCAACCTGTGATAGTTATAACATATTCTATAAATAAGTCTACATTTAAAAACCAAACCAAAATTTTCACTGTATTCTAATCTTAATCCAATATTACTCAAACTCAGTTAAAGAGGCCAGATAAAGTATAGGCAACATGCTACTCTCCCTTCATTTTTATCCCTTTCATTCATCCCTAAGTGTTTCTTCTTCAGCTGCTAACAATCCCAACATTTTCCAGTTCCTAAATGAAAGCATTTGGTCATGTATCATGGATGAAAATACATACACAGGAGAAGAAATCTGTCTGCACCTTGCAGACTTGTCAAAATGACCGATTATATAGATAAAGAAAATGCATAAAATACCTCTTCACATGTGTTGTAACCAGAAATACAGGGTGTGAATTATATCTGGATGCTTACATATGAATGATTTAAATTATTGTGACATCTTTGCCTTTTCCAAAATATCACAATGGCAATGAAACCACTGAGTATAATCCTGATAGATTAGAATTCAAGTTTGTTTTGACAAAGTAGCAAGCACAGCCAGAGTGAAAAATGCTGGGTAACTAAGAATACAGGCCCAAAAGGAAGAGAGAACCCCGAGACAGGGTGGCAATCCATTTTAATGGGAATGGGTCTGGATATTGACTTAGAAGACTGGGAGTCAATCTCAGCTTAGTTACTTACTAGTGGTGAAACTCCAGAGAACCATTAAGTGCTAGGCAATGGAAGATGCAAACATGACTACAACACTTTCTAATGGATAAGATGCCTGTGAATAGATCATTATAATACTATGATAAAAATGCTTCAAAAGAGAAAATAATAACATAGAAAAAAAAGAGAAGGAAACAACACATTCTCTTGAGTTTAATATGTTTTCACAAAGTGGACAAGTTAAAAGAGTAAGTAGGCATTTACCAGATAGGAAACAGAAAGAACATTCAAGGCCAATAGAGCTACAGGTAAAAAGCATGTAGCAGTGAATGAGCATGATAAGAAAAGGAGTTTAAGAAGGTCAGTGAATCTGGAGGCCACTGGTTATAGGGTAATGGAGAATTTGGGCTGAGTGAGCTTGGAAAGCCTGGATTTTAGAGGATTTTGCCTGATACGCATCAGAGTCTTTGAACTCTATCTCACGGACACACCAAATCATATGAAAGGTCTTTTAGGAGAGAAATTACAGGGTTCAATGTGTGATCTACCTAAAGTAACCTTTGCTAAAGTCTGGGGAAACAGTTGTCACTGTAAAATTATGTAGGAGGCCATTTTTAAAAGACTAGGCAAGACATATGGGGGCATATGAGAGACTTGCCTAGGACAGCAATTATGTAATTAGACAGTAAAAGCCAAATTCCAGGAACATTTGTCAGCTGGAATCATTACTTGGGATACAGACTGAATAGTAATGGTTTGTAAGAAATGTTGGAAGTATAATTTTTTAATTTAAGAGAATAGGGTTGAGTTTAAAGTTTTAGAAGCCATCAGTTTATAAATAGTAGCTGCAGCTATGACAGAGGCTAAGTTCTACCAAGAAGAATGTACAGAACACAAAATTTGAAAGGGTGCATTCAGGGGAATACCAACATTGAAAGGATAGGCAGAGGTAGAGGAAAGCCAATTAGGGTTAAACACTAAGATAATCAGAGAAGTAGAAAGATTTCAGGAGTTAGTTGTAGACTAGAGGCTAAATTGAAGAGATGATTTTAGTAATAGAAAGTAATCAAAGAAACACATGTTGCAGAGATCATGTGAGCTGAAGACTCTATAAAGATCCTGCGTGAGAGAAACATCCAGAATAATAATACTGGGGCGAAGCAGAATATTCATTATACTAGAAATATGTCCTTTTATTTGAAGTCAGCTTAATGGTTCTATATAAGTTACAACAGGTCATTGAACATGATCTCAGTAATGATTGCAGTGTTAAGCCTGCAGTACTAAACAGTGTGTCAATTTTCTAGAAACATCTATGGTGTCTTTATATGTGGCAGAGTTACCATAGTGACAACAAATTAATATGATCTTTCTCAGTTTTATGCACCAATTTTTCTGTTTATTTGAAAGAAATTGTAACTATTATCCATATATTAATACTATTTTTAGCATTATTATTGGGAGAGTCAGCATTTTAGTGATGTAAACAAAAAAGTGATAAACTGTTAACCATAATGTTAATCAATTCCATGAGATCCTATTTCTATGAAGGTCTCAAATATTAGCACTTGGTTCTTCTGTGCAAGTACATTTGCTATTGTGGCAGAGTTGAGATTTAAAAATCAATACTAAAAAAATAAATATTCCAGATATTTTTGCCATAAAAGAACTTAGAAATGTGCTCATGTATGAGAAAAGGAAGATCTGAACTTCACAACTGAAGAAAAAGGTCACATTTCTCTTAATTTACTGCTAAATGGTGGAACATATCTCTTCACATGCATATTCACTGCTACATATTTAGTAAAAACATATTCAAAATAATTCCTTGCATCTAAATCTAATTTTGGCATTATCTAAAATTTAAGTTGCTTAAATTTTATCTCACTTTAAAGATATTAAATTTTGTGTATGAATTGGATCAAAGTATGAAAATACAACTATGTATAGTATCTATTGAACCCACCTAAATATATAACACTTTATATCTTGGTTTTGTTTTCTCCTTATTATATTATGCAAATATATAAAAATTATAAGGAATATAATAATTTAAAATAATTGTTATTTTCTAATGAATATCCACAAAATACCCTCAACTCTGTGTTGCCTCTCGAAATGCACATTCAGGGTGCATTAGAAACATGCTAGTTTGTCTGTGGTTTTCCAGGAAGCTTTGAGGTTTCAACTTTGATCTCTCCTCTTACACACTGAGATTTTCTCCTGACTCCACTAGCCCAGACGGAATTTCTACCCTTGATCTCTAAGGTAATTTTAAACATACTCTTGACACCAGCATCACTCAGTTGCAAAAGTTTCCCTCTTAACCATGGCGTGTTTACTCTTCAGTTTCTCTGTTGGCCTTTGCTCATCTGGACTCAAAAGTGACTTTTTTAAACTTTCCACCCCCAGGAATAGTTTTTCAGTCATTTAGTTCACATGTTTTCTGCTTTGACTAAAGTATTTTGAGGTCCCATTTTTGTTTCCTCAACTGTTTAAGCTCCTTTATCTGAGGAAACTAGATTTTCTCTTTGATCTGCCAAAGAATCTGTTACATCGTTTGACCACAGGGTGAACTCTACTTAAAGTGACTCCATATTTTTGTGGCACTCTCATTCATCCCTTTTTAAATGCTGCACCTCTGTCAAGGTACTCTGCACCTTGGATATCAAAGTTGTAGGGCTTTTTTGACTAGTTAACCCGTTGCTATCAAATCTTATCTCAGAGATTAATCTGTCATTAGTCACTTTTACCTTAGTGTGCCATTAAAAAGTTACTTCAACTGGGGATATTTGCAACTGAGCTCTGTCCTCCAAAGGTGGGAAGAAAAGTGGGAGTTTGTTTGACATAAAACAACAAGTTAATGAACTATTGGAGCTTTTGCAAAGAAGGCCTTTCCAAAGCCTATCAGCCTATAGAATACTTGGTCATTTGCCGTTCATTGAAAAGAAACAGATCGGCCAGGCGCGGTGGCTCACGTCTGTAATCCCAGCACTTTGGGAGGCTGAGGCAGATGGATCACCTGAGGTTGGAAGTTTGAGCTCAGTCTAACCAACATGGAGAAACCCCGTTTCTACTAACAATACAAAATTAGCCCGACTTGGTGGCACATGCCTGTAATCCCAGCTACTAGGGAGCCTGAGGGAGGAGAATTGCTTGAACCCAGGAGGTGGAGGTTGCAGTGAGTCAGGATCGCACCACTGTACTGCAGCCTGGGCAACAGAGCAAGACTCTGTCTCAAAAAAAAAAAAAAAAAAAAAAAAAAAAAAAAAAAAAAAGATAACGTACAAGGGAAGAAGATATCCATTAATCTGATCTGTGTCAGTCTTTCACAAAAATTGATGAAGTATACTAATAATTCTATGTACTTTAACCACTACATAGAACTTTCACATGTATTTTCTGACAGTTTCACAGCCTGAGTTAGGTGTTAACACATTTTCATCCCAATTTAATAAAGTCAAATTTATAAAGGATAAAGACTTTCAAAGGACATCAATTAGTAGTGATTGAATTTGGAACTCCATTCCAGGTCTTCTGTTGCACATCTTGCTTACTTTTCCCAATACCACAGCTACTATAGGTATGCTTCCAGTGCTTCTGCAAACCTACCATTTTCCCAGTCACTTCTTTTCAGCCAATGCTTAGCTTTCAGAATATGAATCTAACACAGCATTAAATGTGTTTAATACCAACTGCAGATGGATTTCATACCAATATTATAAATGCAACTTACAAATAAGTTGAAATAGTTTACTTGGCTTTTATCCTAACCAAGATCATTCTAAATTCGAGGGATCGTGCCAGACCACAATTACTCTAATGTCATTGCTAATATCCTTAAATTATTATTATTCTAGCACTGCCATTTGACTATCAATACTGCCTTTCTTGCAACATTTGCCTGCCTTCTGTAGTTCTTTTTGAACCCATTGCTTTCATTAGCTGCAAAATTCTCACTTGGATCATCTGAATATTCCTATAGTTGATTGGAGTTCCTCTGGCAACAAGGGCTCTTTTACAGAATCACTCATTACTATGGCTCCAAACAGGAAGGTACCAATTTCTGGATTGAATTAAATTAAATTTAAAAGATCTTTAAAAGTTGTCATGGCCTCTAAGGTATTAAATATAGAATTTCTGTTACTGATGTCTAACCTAGTTATATTCAATTATTCATTTATTCTAAAAACGTTTATTGTACTAAGCTATTCCAGTTTTCAAAATTATCTCCTAGAAATGTATGCTTGTGTATCACATTTGTTTCTATTAAGGGTCTATTACAAAAATAAACACGAAATATTGCAATGTGAAATTTTAAGTATGCTTGTTTTTAGAGAGATAAAGAGGAAATATTATGAATGTTTAATTTCCTGTTGAAATCGTATTTCTGACATTGGCTTAATGCTGTACATCACTAATCTATTTTTGCATTTGTCTTTTGTCTGAATACAACATGGGCAGGTTAAAAGATGCTGAGGTAAATCCAGTGCTGGAGTTTGAATGTACTCCTTGCTCAGACAGATTCACTATCATAAAATCTCTAACTTTAACTATTGCCTTGAATACTGAGCTTAGGCGTACTTTCCACTGACAATAAACAATTACAGCAGATGAGTAATGATTCTTCATGCCTACTACACTAGTAATCTGCTTGATGTATGTACTACTGCTCAGACCAAGGGGATCTTGAGGATCCACTATCACCCTCCCAAGTACCATCTAGAGGTTCAATATCAAGCAGGCCTCTCTTTTTATGCTACTTTCTTAGATAGAGGCATGTATTTATGAGTACACATATATCCTCACATAAAAGAAACATTTCTCCCACATTGTACATTTTACCAGAATAAGGTCTAGGGAAGTGACAAAATTTTTATAACTTGAAACAATGCCATTTACTGTTTTACCAATACATAGATTAAGAAATGTAGACTTTGCAAAATATTACGGGGGTTAGGAAAAGTCAGAACTCTTCATTTTCAGAAGCATACGATTTAGAGGAGGAGGCAGTCACAGAATAAGGAAATGTTACATGACTACAGTTGCTAGTTAATTATACAGGCAATTTTGTTTAGGAGTTTGGAAATTACTTGAGATTTAGTAGAGAAGGCTTATAAAGGAGAGAGAATTTTATCTGGCTTGAAGGCAACTGTGAAATAAAAAAGAAACAAAAATCTGAACTTGTATTTTAAATCTAGTCTCTGTCATTTTGTAGCTCTGTGCCTCAGGAAAGGAATTTAGTATGTGCAAGCCATAGTTTCCTAATCTTTAAAATAAACCACTGTTTCAGAGCTTTATTTGGAGATTTCATGTAAAATCACAAGCACAGGCCTTGCAGATAGTAGGCTCCCAAAAATGCTACATGAAGATAGTTGGAATTTGCATAAAAGAAAAGGAAATTCCAATCAAGGAAAGTGGGCAAAATAATAAAGGTGAAAGAAAACAAAATAAATTCAGTCTATGAAGTGTGCCAGTTTGATTGACATGGGGAACAGATATAAGTGAAAAGTAAGGGTCCAGATCGTGAAACCCTCTTCAGAGGAAGTCTAGACTTGACCTTTGGGCAACGGAGAGTAACAAAAAGTATTTCAGCGTGAACATATACTCTCAAAGCAGCATTTTGAAAGTTCAATTCAGAAGCAGAAGTTTTATTTTTCCCTAAGAATTGTATATTTGTAGCCTGAAATATGTTTATGACTATAATAATTTAACCTCAGTCTTCAAATATACCCCTCACAGTGGTCTAAGGATGCAGTGATGCAGAATTGCTTAAGGTAGTACAAATTTATCATTCAGCTAAGAAAATGAAGTACATTAGGGAGAAACAGTTTTTTTCTGAGTATTTGAGGAGGCATTTCAGCATCCTATGGAAATCAGTTGCTGTGTTTTAAGAGGTCTATGTGGTTAAAATGTATACTCTGACAATATAATAATCACAATAGATGAGGCCCCCCAAAATACATTGGAAAATCAAACAGGATACTGTTTTCAAAAGCAGATGTCCAGACTGAGCACTATACTCACCTAAACTGTCCAGGAGGTAAGTCTGGGTAAACTTCGTAACCTGCACTTAAAGGGTGGTGTTGCAAAGGCATCTAAGATGCTTGAAAACAACTATCACAAAGACTGCATAGGGATTTTATTTAGTAACTCTCTGATCCACCAAATGCTTATTCTTAACAATGACTATGGCTTTAATGAAGGAGTGTGTGTGTGTGTGTGTGTTTGTGTGCGTGTGTGTGTGCACGTGGAGGATAAAGAGACAGGATGATTATACATAGTTATTCTTTAGAGTTCTATGCAAGTGACGTTACTGGTATTTCTGAGATGAAGCACCATTTATTATAATTAAATATCAACACTGATTGCTGATGTCTGCCTTGGTTCTTGAAAGAGTTCAAGTCTTTGGTGCAGTCACATTCTTAGTTACTTTGCAAAAACTCTAATGAAGAAAGTGAGAAAGACGTGTTAATATTTAATAAGCCTACTGATCAATTGCTGTGCCTCCTAAAATGTTCATCTCTTTGACTGGTGGGAAATGAACTTCATTAGACTTTCTCTGCCACCTTATAGCTCCTTGTTAACATTTCCCCTTTGGGGTCCCTGAGAAAAAACGCCCAGCTTCTGTTCATGAATCTCTGCCAACCATACTCTCCTGCACTATTTTCTATATTCATTTGTTGAGAAAAGAGGATGTAAATCTCATTCTGCAAGGAAAATATTATCAGTTCTTTGTGATTGAAAGTAAAATTTGTGAAATGGTATTTTTATGATTCATAGAAATAACCAGTAGATTGATTTAATATATGGAAGCTAGTACTATATTTAGTTTCAAGCTATGAATATAAAAAATATTAAGCACTTTCTCATATTTTAGCTTCCTCTTACATGTTTTATTTGAAAAAGCAAAAGAAAAAATGTAGAGCTCTGAAAAAAGAGAAACTACTAGAAAAGATTTGTTTATGTAAAATAGTTACTATAAAATTTCATTTATTTAAACTACTTCAAATGAAAGAGGAAGAAGAAACAGAGAAGCAACACTTACATAGTGCTAGTAGCAAAACAGAAATAATTCTTATTAATAAAATAATTATCAATGTAATGCTTCAAGATATTTTGGCATATAATTTTAGACAATAGGATATATGCATAAAGGACTGACATTAAAGCTGAACTTAACAATAGAAAGACATGGTTAAATATACTGATAATTTAGTATGTGCCAGGAACTTGTTAAATATTTAATGCACATTATCTCATTTAAGTCTCATAATAAAGAAATGAGATATATACTATATACTATTGGTATTCCTATTTTACCAATGAGAAATCTCAGGAAGAGATTATGTAAAAAAGTTTTTCAAGTTCACACTTTATAAAAAAATGTTTAAGTACCCCAAAGGGGGTCTAAACCAAAGCATTTGGCTTCCAGAGTCCAAGCTTCTAAGAAATTAATAGCTGCATTCACAGATGTAGTCATAGATGCAAGGCCAAGAAGGAATCAGGTGGATTTTCCAATTTTGTAAACTCAACTATTTCCAGAGAAAGCAGAAGAGAAAATGCAAACAGAAAAGCTAAACAGCCAAGAGAAAGGTTGTTTCAGAATTTGTCAAAATGAAAAATCTTTCTTCTTACCAGAGCTCATTTTGGTTATTTCAATCTGAACATTCATGTTCAGAAAACAAAGAGACAGAGAATGAACAAAAGTATTACCTGCCTCTTAATTCTCTAGCTAAAGCAATGGCAGTAATTCTCAGTTATTAAGGAATTGTTTCAAGCCTAGTCCTTTGCTGATGGTGGAATTTTCTTGACTTCCAAGCATTCAAGAACCCAAACTGATGTAAATGTGTTTCCACCAGAATCCATGGCTATATAATTTGCAGAACCCAGTAAAAAACAAAAACATGAGGCTCAGTATTCATGAGCTATTAAGAATTTCAAAATGTTTACAGGCGAATATTAAACCAATCTTAGACCCCTGTGTCTGCGTTGTTTGTGTAGCCAGGAAGCTTGATTACTCACAGTCAAATTCTGAGTGTTATTCTGTGAATTCTTCAAAGGGAGAAGGCTGTGACCATTTATAGTATGTGCCTTTGGCCGGAAATTTTGAATATTCGTAACATATAATCTTTTAGGTTTCTTCCCTCATTTGAGACAGATTTATTTGTGGCATTCAATTATAACGTTCTTACTTTATTCAGGACACTAAAAGAAAAAGACTTTATATTTTCTGCAAGGAAATAAGGATTCCTGTGATTTCTGGATAATCTTTAAAGAGAGAGACTTTGAACAGAGCACATGTTGATGTTATTATTTTCTTCATTTTTAATGTAGTCTATTTCTGGAAAAGCAGTACATAGATCTTTGTGTAACCACCCAAGAGCACTAAAAATAATTAGAGTTTATCCTATTTTTTAATCACAAAGAGAAAACATCATTGCATGTTGGTTTCAGAAGGCATCCATCCAATATGGGGATGGGAGGAGAGAGTTGGAGGAGCAAACATGAAAGGTAATGAAAGCAACATTTTCCTTCTATACCTCACTCAAAATTTCCCCTGCCTCCAATTTTATCATCTCACCATTTTCAATTAGAATTGGCAGGACTGAAACTACGTAATTTTGATGGGGAAA
Source organism: Macaca nemestrina (assembly GCF_043159975.1). Taxonomy (NCBI): domain Eukaryota; kingdom Metazoa; phylum Chordata; class Mammalia; order Primates; family Cercopithecidae; genus Macaca; species Macaca nemestrina. Next base: position 154,064,039 of record NC_092125.1, read on the forward strand.
ATATTGGCCATGTGAGAATCAAAGGGCGACCCACCAAACACATTAACACCTATATAGAACAAGGTGCAAATAGAAGCTAACCAATAAATACATACGGAGGTAATAATTTTATTACTAACAGGAAATTTACCAAATATAAACTTATATTATTTTAAGTTATAATATAGAGGAGGGGGGTCAGAATAGGGAAAACTGGATTGTTGAACAATTATTTAATTAATCATAAATTAATTAATTAATCATAAATTAAATATTATTTAGTTAATCATAAATTAGCAATTGCTAGGAGCTAAGTCTTATCATCTATTGTATCCTTCAGAGCTTTATCATATGACTTTGCTTGAATACCTCCAAGGAACACCATTCTCAGATTGCCTAATGTACTTGGCTCCACCTAGAGTTGTGCTTTCTGGAAATCCTGAATAATATACTACTGATGCAATACCACTGAATGTCAACAAACACTTTATTAGCATTTAAAACAAAGCACTATTAGATGTTGTAACTATGTGCTAGGAGGAAGGGGTGAAAAAGTGAATGGGGGATAAAGGGATGACTAAACTGATAAATGTATGAAGAAACAACAAATACCATGAAATAGTATCTTTCATTTTGACTATTATTTGGAGATGAAATATTGAATTAAACCACTGAAAGTATGTTTAAGTTGTGATATGTCATAATATATGTGAAAACAGTTACCATATTGCTTCAATCCCTTCTTGAATTGTGTTTCTGAGGTTTAATTTCTAAGACTTATGCATTTCTCCTCTCTTAACCTTCCCATTCCTCATGAATAATTTTTTGGTAGAATCCCATGTTTTCTGATTATATAGAGACTTAACTTAGTCATGTCCTTTGTTGAATGTTGAATATTTAAATACAGCTTTTATTTTAACTGCAAGCTTTTTCTTGTAGCTCGAGTTTTTGATTTTGAAAAGAATAAATCTCTTCCCAAATGGCTTATGTTTATCTTTAGAAGAAATTTATAAGGAAAATAAATCTGTCATAATCAAGTCACCCCAGACATAGTGCTAAAAGCATTCTAATATCTGGGAAATCCTGCAAAATAAGAAACAATGCTGATTCTGCTCTTAAATGTCACCTAATGGTCTTACATAAGGTTGTCAATTTTCATGTTGGTTGATTGTTACATCTTAGAAAAAAATTAACTGAACTGAAGTATATTCAGCATATACATTGTTTTACAATAATTTTAACATAGTTTTTTCTGGACATTTAACAATTTTCCCACTGATTAAATATGTCTACTCGAATTAGGTGTATTTTCTTTACTATACAACTATCTTAGAGGCATTCTGGGGGCTTTGAGGTATATGTGGGGTTTTGGATTTCATTATTCAGGCTTTTAAAAAATAACAAAATAAAATGCAACCAATGGCAGGATTGACATGAGAACATAATCAAACATCCAGTTATTTTTGAGAAATCGGTTAATTAAATGCTAATGCTGACTGAGCTTGTGTTTTTGTATGTGTTTAATTTTTTTCAAAGGGTTTGTGTATTACATATAGAGTTTGTATGTGTACTCGGGAACAATGCAGTATACAAATTACAAGAATAATTTTTATTCTATGGCAATTGGCTTCATCTTCTCCAATAGTTGCTCAGTGCTACAAATAAATTGTAACCATTAGGTGAATTTGGTCAATTATTTTGATAATAGTTGCAGTGGCAAATAGTACTTTTTGGCCATAATATTAATATTATCTGAGTGAGATAGTAATTGTATGCCATGAGTGGCTATTTGGAATACACGTCATTTTGCTATTAACTTATTATAAACTGAAAAGGAAGTTTTCAGTACCTCAGGCAAGAATTACAAGCAATTTCAAGAATCTTTAAAATTAAAGGATAATGGGAATTTTTGAGATACCTCTGACAAGGTCCATGTTCTCCCAGTGAGGGTCAGAGTTCAATTCCTGAACTCATCCATCACATCCTGACTGGCAAGGGCTGAATAGCTGTAAAGACTGCACAGGAGAAAGGGCTCCCTTGCTGACCTCCTAAATCACTTTCACACGCACACAATTCAATAAACACACACATCCACTCACAAACACCATACACAAATAACTACGCATTTTAACTCATTATTAGGACAAGCAAGTTTTAAGATTCTTGGATCCCCAAGGGGTTTATATATTTGAGATTTTCTTTTAAATGTTTATTTTAATCATGTAACAGGAAAACATCATTTCACATCATTATTTCATTAACAAATAATCAGTAGAAAAACACTTTATTGATGTCTTTGGTATACAATGATTTTGAGCGCCACGAGGGGTACACACACAAATAAAGACTGTTTAAGTCAAAACCGCTACTTTTAGTCAGTAAAAACATAACTACTCATCACTCAGAAACCTGTAATCTAATGGTATTTCTTAATAAAATCAGGAATTTAGTGTTAATTTAAAGTGGTTCCAACTGTTGCATTCCACACGTTTCTTGTCTCTTTTTCTTTGGCTGTGATTTTCACGTTAAGGAATATAGGTTAGGTAATTTTCCCTTGAAGTACTTTCACATCGTCTACTTAGCCTGTTTCACAGAGTAAAACGTATTGCAAATTTTCTTTGTAATTTTTCATTCCTCAACTACAATGTGGGCTCCAATATGGCAGAAACCACCCCGTCCCCATAGTTGATGACCAGGACTGGTATATTGTAAGTTCTCATTCACTATTTGCCAAATTAATTAAATGTAATTGCCCTCTGAAATCCTGGGCCTAAGAAAGTCCTCCCCATAAGTGAAAACAATTGATGACGTAAAAAGTAGCATTCCTCTCAGAAGTACTAAGTGTGCTTTTCAGACAAGGATCAATCCACATCTTTCCTACATAGCAAAGGGGTTTCAAACTATGTAACTTACTTAAAGGCCAAGTAAAGTAACTGCGGGGAGGCTTTTCTCTAGGTTCATGAAATTAAACCAATCTGGGGTCCATATTCCATCTTCATAATGAAGAAAAGATTAGACCAAGCTTCCCACTGACAGACCCTGACTTTCATTCACTCCATATTTGTAGTGTCTATCATAGTGCTGGGCATTGTCGGATTTAACACATTTTTCTGAAATTAATTTAACCAAATTCACAAATGCTTTATTCCTCACCAATCTCCTGTTTCAGGTTGTCTTTAAAAGCTAGAAGATAGGGAGGATTCAAACAACATGACATTATTGCATTATTTAAAATTTCATTTAAAAAATAGCTTACCAAGAAACCAAATATGCCAAAAAGAAATCTGTATGATTCCAGCTTCTAAAGACAGTAAATCTGAGTCTTACAAAATACATCATATGTAAAGACATTTTATTATAAAGGTTCTTTTTGAAAATCTCTTCTGCCTAGTGTGGTGGCTCACACATGTAATCCCAGCATTTTGGGAGGCCAAGGCGAATGGACCACTTGAGGTCAGGAGTTCAAAACCAGCCTGGCTAACATGGTGAAACCCTTCTCTACTAAAAACACAAAAATTGGCCAGTTGTGGTGGTGCGTGCCTGTAATTCCAGCTCCTCAGGACACTGAGGCAGGAGAATCGCTTGAGCCAGGGAGGTGTAGGTTGCGGTGAACCGAGATCAAATCTCTGCACTCCAGCAGGAGCAGGAGAGTGAGACCCTGTCTCAAAAAAAAAAAAAAAAAAGAAAAGAAAAAGAGAGAGAGAGACAGAAGAAAATCTCTTCTTTACTTAATTACTAATTAGTTAGGGAGAGCCTCATTCAAAAGAAACTTGCAATAAAAATATAAAAAATTCCAGAATAGTCTCAATATTTCTAAAGAAGGAAAAGCAATAATGATAGTGGCTCAATATTACTTACTTACACTGTTTTCTAACTTAACAGAATCTTGTTCTTTACCAAAAATATTTAATTTTCTAAAGTGTGAGAAAATTAGCAAATTAAATAATGGAATTGGCTTTTTTGCTACTTTCTAAAATGCAATATTCTTAGGTTGACCTGAAACACAATTGGTTTAATAAAAAAAAAATTATATAATGAAATTATTAATTAGCATAATTGCCTATCCAGAATTTCAATTATTCTCTAGAATCTCTTTCTTAAAATTTGGAGAAAGATAAAAAGATTTCCTTAAGAAAAAATAATCTCGATAATTTAACTAAAATGCAAAATCCACGTTTTAAAACTTAGAATGATTTGAAGCATCAACATATTCTATGTAAAAATCAACAGTTGCAAATATTCTTACTCAAATTTCTTCTTTCTCATATCTTACCAAAGTGGATAGAAACCTATGTGTGCATGCATGTCCAAACACATGCACATCCTACCTTTTCTGATCTGAGGCTGATAAAATATCTTGTTTTCAATACTGGGTGGGGGTGGGGGGGTGCAGATTTCATTCAGCTGTAAGGTTATAGCACCCCCTAGCCCTGCCTAACAGAATAGCAGTCAGTTCTGGCAGGAATTGAAGTATAGTAAAGGAATTTTAAAGAATATGTGTAAAACTTGTGTACTTTCAAAAAGTGTTCTCCATTGAAGACGTATCCTATTTTATTTGGTAGCAACTGCTGTATCTACTATAGTTTAGAATTTCTGGTATATAACCTGTTCTAACCCTGAATAGTACCAATTGATGTTAAAATATAGGAAGCTGGTTTATTCTAAAGATCATGTGGAGCATAAATGCATCAAACAGATTTCCACTGGTCCTCTAATTTTTCCCCCCAAATAATCAACAAGCCAGACACTTGGGAGTGCAAGTATAAAATATTGGACATGGCTGTGATGGTTATTGGCAAATCTTATACTAATAGGCAACAGCCCTCTGGGGACAAAATATAGGCTGTTGGAAAAATATATCTGAATATGACACATGTGGCCACCACTCAGGTAAGATCTTTGTTACTATTCTTTTATTCATATATCATATTTTAAGAAAAAAGTTGAAAGATGAAGGATTCGGATGTGCTTGTAATAAATTCAGACTGTTTTGCTTGTCCCGTCATTGAATCTTCAAGTTTTCCTTATTAAGCTACAATGCCTATTTCCAGCATATCGTAATAGTGCTGATTGTATAGCACCTGTCAGTAGGTATTCGGGAATATAAACCTTAAAGGCTTTGATGGGAATTTAAATGGAACACCAATTTGCCAATGCAGCACTCAAGTCCGTAGTATCTGTGGAGTTCACAGGATTCCAATTAGTCTGACATTTTTTTGCAGACTTCAGAAAAAGAACTATTGTAAAACTTGGAAGCAAACAAAAGATAAGTTTTCTCACCTTATTTGGCCCATATTATAATTTATTCCTCTCTTCGTTCCTGGAATGCTTGAAAGTCATCATTCTTTATTCTGAGATATTGTAAATCTAGATACTGTAAATCACTTGGTCAATGTACATTAAATTTAATTTAGTCTGACCACTGCTACTATTCAAAGACCAGTAAATTGATTATGTTACTAAAAGGTGATCGCATTGATACTGCTATTTAATGAACTCCATGCTTGTACATTGCTCCTAATGCACACTATTTTAGATCACTTAGTCAACTCCACTCTAATTGAATTTATCATTTGAAACCTTGACTTGATGCTAATGGTCCAAAAATAGCAGAGTCTCTGTAGAGTAGTCCTGTCTACAAAATGCTGTATATTGATGTTTTCTTGCAACAAACACTTGTCTTTCTTGTCTATTTGTCAGGACCCGTTGTCAGTTATTGAGGTGCAATTATAAGAAAACTTGCATTTAGGAAAAGATATTATTGACCTCTGCAAATTGACTGGCAACATCAAAATTTGAAAGTGGAGCTCAGGCAGGCTTAATAGGATATATGCAAATTCTCTCCAAATGCAGGCCTGAAACTGTCATATGGCTGTTGTTATTTTAAGATACGCATGATCTCCTCTTTCTGTTCTATCCCCTTTTGTTTCCACTAAATGGAGTCAGTATGTTTGCAAGACTAGTTTGGTTTAAGAGAGATGACAACAGCATTTGCTGGGTTCCACCATGAAGAATCATTACCAGTGCCAGCGGGTTTCACAAATGAGCCCCAGAGAAAAAGTGAAACGGATGTAAAGTGACATTAAAACAGAAAAAAAGGAGTAGAAAAAAGACATGATTTCTCTAGGTTTACAAAATCAAGGCACCATTGTAGAAATTAGAAATGAGCAGAGAATGGTAACTGATTATGCTTTAATTTTTTTTAACGAAAGAGAAACCTAATTTAGTGTTGCATTGTGGTTCAAAAATAACTCCGCATAATTCATAAGGTGCTGTACATGAGGAGAACTCAATTTCCTAATTATGATAATGCATTTTGATAACTTTTATTGAACATAAGCATGCCCATGATTAAATCGCTTAATAGGAAGCTATCTTCCGTTTGGCAGTCATAATTTCAAAGCTATGCTATATACATTTCTGTACAGAAACAAGATGAGGATAACTAACACTGCTTGCCAAAAATGAAATTAGAGAATCAGCTTATGGAGAAATAATTTAATTTACAATAAGAATTTTCAACTGAAAAATTACCATCTATACAATGTTTTGAGCAAAAATTAAGAGGTTTGTCATCGTGGGTTGTACTCAGATAGGTAACACAAGTCAAATAGAAAATCAAACATAATTTTAAAATTTCTCAACTTTTCCAACCCCTCTTTCTTTAAATATGTGTGTTCTGTTGTGTTCACCCTCACCAAACAAATTTATTAATTACACCTTTTATCTACACCACATCCCTTTGTTTTTATATGGGGTTTGATGGAGTCCTAAATTCTAGATAATTAAAAATTGTCCATGACTAGGAATGTGCCAAAGCCTGGGAAAAATTTATTTACACTTATATAATCAAAACAGTGAGATTCTTTCCTCCAAAAACAAACAAACAAACAAAACCTCTGTAAGGAATTGTGAAAGGGCTGAAATTTTAGCCTACTCGCAAACTAGTAAGTCAGTCTGCCACAATTTCATATGTACTGGCAGAAAACAAAACACTCTTGGGTCAGAGACATAGGATTTTATTACTCATGGCACTCAAAGCAGTATGAGCTTCATGTTTGTGTCAGCTCCCTTGTTACTCAAATCCTGCAGAATGACACAAAATGGTACCTGTGGAAGCTTTGCACGCAGAAGGTTTGCATCAGAGCTGAGGAAACTTGAGTTTAGAAAACCTTGAGTTTCTACAATAGACTGGAAGCAAATCTACCTAATCTTTTCCTAGAGGGAAACATTATCTTTATCACACTGGGCAGCCCACAAATCTACCCTTTACTCTGAAGGACACACCATACCTTCTAAGCTGCTTGTTATACAAACATCCACGAGATATAATCTGGAACAAAAGGAATGAGTGCCTCTGCTTGTGCAGTAATATGATAGCCTCATGGAGAAATATCTCCTCAAACTCTCCTTCCTGTGAACTATCACAGATCACATTTTCTGTTCTGTATCATACATTATCTTAAATTCATTTTTTATCAATATATCAAGCCTCCCCAAGTCAACCATAAGCTGCCATTAAAAATAACTCATTTTTACACCAATAGATTTACTTAATTTCTAAGATAATGTCATAACATGATTTGTACTTAATACATATTTAAGAACAATTACTGATGATGTTGATTGATTAACTGATTGGTGCTAATTGATTGATGGATTGATGGTGGAAATTATACTAAAACTGAAAGATACAGTCCATTTTCTAGAGGTATTGCCCTTATGTTATCAACATCTGGGGTTTTCAGACCCATAGAAAGTTGTATGTTGACATTATGTAGTATCCAGAACTAACTGATTTATAGAGTCTCACCTTTTAATTCATTTTTTTAATGTGATGAAGAAATAATCATTGTTCGTGAAGCTAACTGGGTAAGACACTTGCAAGTTTAGAGAGAAACATTTTGTGTAGAAAATGCCCTTGAGAAGAGAAGAAATACAAATTTAAGATGAAGGGGAAAATGAATTTTAAATGAATTCTAAGCCAAAAGCCATGTTCTTTTTTTTTTTTTTTGTTTTGTTTTTTTTTTTTGTTTTGGTAGCCAAAAGGTAGAAAATGTGGTTTGCATGGGGAGTCAGAGACTTATTGCTCAAAGTACTTTACTGTTAAAACTGCTTAGAGTACATTTTGTTGATAAATATATATAGTTTGAAAGTTTCATTGTCTTTAAAATACTGCAACTAGGGACTCCTATAATGTTAAAAATTCCCATTAAAATCAAGATTTTTCAAAGCAGTTTAAGGATAAACAGGCCAAGCATGGTGGCTCACATCTGTCATCACAGCACTTTGGGAGGCTGAGGTGGGAGGATCACTTGAAGCCAGGATTTCAAATCCAAGCCGGGTGTAGCAGGTTCCTGTAATCCCAGTTCTTGGGGAGGCTGAGATGGGAGGATTACTTGAGCCCAGGAGTTTGAGGCTGCAGTGAGCTAGGATCAAGCCATTGCACCCCAGCCTGATCAACAGAAAGAGACCCGGTCTTTAAAAAATAAAATAAATAAATACATTTAAAGAAATTTTAAAATGGATAAATAATTAGATGTATGAAATTTTAAAAAGCTTTATCCTTAAAAATAAGATATTATTTTTATGAGCTGAATAACATTTATTTAGTGAAACATAGCAGGGTACACTTTTTACACATATCTTTAAATGAGTCTTCATATGTAAGGTAAACATGAAAAGAATATCAATGTACTTTGCAAATGTCATGGATTTTATTTTGTATGATAAAATAAAGGAAAGCTCTGCAAAGTCTAAACCAAGAAAGGCCCTGTTCTTTTAGAGAGTAAAATAATCATTTGAGATGTAAATATCTGACAAATAAGGTAGAGCAGCAAAGGGAATTAAGAAGAGGTTTGGGGAAGAAACGAACAGTTTCTAGTTGTTAAGGTAATTAACCTTTTTTCAGGATCATTAAAAAATGTTATTTTCTACACACTACTAATTTTCTTTCAGGTTATGAAGGTCATTGTTTAGAAGAACAGGAGGGGAAAATATTGAGAGCTGATATTCATCTACCTATGCAAAAGGGACATACAAAAAAATTAACAATCAGTACTAAATTATTTCTTTCTGGCATGTATCTTCCTATCCTGAAATTCTACCTTAGGCCAGTGAAATACACCTATACAAACATCATCCATTGAGGTATTAATTTTGGTGAAAATTATCAATGCAAAATTTGAATATGTCCCACTATCTTCACACTACTTCATATAAGTAGTAGTATTTGTTACTCAATTTTGCATGAAACAATTTGCTCCAGTTGTACTGCAGATACATTTCTTTGTGATTCTGTGTCCCACAGAGCTGATTTCTAAAGCACAGCTACATTAAGGACACAAACTCTGTGCTTGAAGTACTGTCAAAAGAGAGAAATGTTGAAAGGCTAAGATGATGAAATAAATGCCTATAATACTAATTCTGGCCCAATACATGGCCATGCCGACTTCCTTAATTTCTTTTTCTTCTTTTTAAATTTACAGGTAAGGTCTAACTCTATTGCCCAGGCTGGAGTGCAGTGGTATGATCATAGCTCACAACAGCCTTACACTTCTGGACTCAAGCAATCATCCTGCCTCAGCCTCTTGAGTAGCTGGGACTGCAAATGAGGGCCCCCACATCGGGATTATTTATTTATTTATTTTTTAATATGGGAATCTCATTATTGTGCCCAGGATGGTATCTAACTCCTGGCCTCCAGTAATCATCCCACCTCAGCCTCCCAAAATGTTGGGATTCCATGTATAAGCCACCTTAATTTCATACTTACTTTAACTTCTCATGTGTGGAGGTTTATTTTCATAGCCAGAAAGTAAAATAAACTACCTCTGAATTATTTAAGAATCCTTTGATAGGTTTCTTACTGAGGTCCAAATACCACATCAAACAAAAAGTACTTGATCACTTAAATGTAATGAAACTGTTTCTAGCAGGATTGTACCTGGGTTTTATATTGTGTTTATAATAGTTATTATTATTAATAATCAACTATAGGTGAATTACAATATATGCGTTGTTCAATCTACTTTCACAACATCCCCATGAAGGACATATTATCATACTAATATTGCAGCTAAAGAAACAGGTTCTGGTATGTTAGAAAACTTAGCAAAGTTAAGGCAACTAGTAAAAGGCAGCCAGAATTCAATGCCAAGTCCATCTAATTCTAGAACTCATTTGTTGTCCCACAGGACACCATTCTTTCATCTGATAATAATGGAGACTCTAAAGGCCACTTGTAGAAGAAACTAGGTTTATTTGATCTTGGCTACATCATGAAGAAACACTAAATCTGGGATTATACAGGGTTGGAGACATTTTGACCCTACCTTCCACTAATCTTAGTTCTCCAGAATGAGATGTGAATAAAGCTCATACTGCTTGCTGTCACTATTGTACTTATTCTTCTCGTAGTAGCTCAATGTCCATTTCTAAATCATGGCGGGGAAAAAGTTCTTTGTTTACAGTTATGGCCATGATAAGCAAAGGGGTCAGGGAGTCAAAAAAAAGTCAAAACAGCTAAGACAATGGTTTATGAATATCTCCTGTAGGGAAAGGATAGGATTCATTATTCTTTTGCAAAAAAATACGTCAAAATTCTAAGATATTCCATTTTCTTAATTCTTCACATAATCCTAGTATTTCCTTCACTTTGTTTTCCTAATAAATTCATTAGTATTCTTTTAGTATTTTCTGGCTTTCAAAACAAATATGTAAATGTTCTCTTCTTGTTTTCCTACTTCTTGTTTTGCTTTTTAATCGTCTAAGTGAAAAAATAGTCAGTATACTTTATAAAACGTAATTTATTTACCTCAGAAAGAAAAAATAATGCACATATCACACACAATAAAGATGTTCAGAGCAAAATCAGCATAGGAGCATGTTACAAATTTCTTCGTTTTTAAGTTTCGGAAACGTACATTACCAGTTTATTAAAAACTGAATTTATTTCTCAAACATAAGTATAACATAATAAATAAAATTATTTTAAATGTAGATTATAATAAAACACTGCACACTAATATTAAAATATATATTCAAGCATTTCATATGTTTAATAAGCCAATAATCTCAGTTCACTTCTACCAGTCACTGGCTATTTAGGATCCCCCTTGAATCTTTGTAGAGAACTTCTCAGATTGTTTCATAAGTATTTGTTAACCTACCTTTTCCTCCTGAAACTCAGAGCTCTTAGCAGTACAGAGGGACTCTACGAGAAAGTCTTCCCACCTTGTGGAATTGCCTAGAATATTCAATGAGGTAGCGTAAAATACATTGGCCAGTTTAACACCGGGCACCTACGAGGCACTTAGCAATTCCCTTGTGTGAAAAGATAATTTTCAAGATGGTAAAATCATGACTCTCATCAGATATAAAATGAATATCTATCAGAGATTTTATTTAGCTCATTAATTAGTGAGGAAACAAGAAAAATGTTAAAACTGATTTAAATGAAAATGTCTTACAGAGATTTTAATTCCCTACTGGACAAAATTCATTTTTATTTCTATGGACAAGAAACGTTTTCATTGTTACCTGTTTGCTATCACACAGCTTCCATCCCTATAGAGTTGTAAAATAGCCCAGTCAATAAAGACAATCAAAGGTGCCCCAGCTTATAGTAACGGATAACCCCCAGAGAGTTTAGTAGACAATGTTCAGTGCTCCACTGAAAGGACTTACAGGAATCTCATTTGCCATTGGCAAGTCAATTTTTTTTTTTTTGTCAATCATTCACCCACTTCCAAGACAACTTTTTTTCTGACACTTCCTTTTTCTTAATATCTATTTATTCTAGAACTAAGAATTTATTAATATTGCCATCTTCAGTACTTAGTACATGCTTAGTACTTTAAAAAGCCTGGTTTAATTACACTTTTTAAAGCCACTTCCATTTATACAGAACGTTACCATATGCAAAATACTTTCCTTATGCTTTCTGTCATTGATTCAATTATCTCACACAGAGTATTGAAAAAACAATGACAGTCACAATATTATTTTCAATTCAATTTAATAAATATTTAATGAGCGCCTACCACATTCATACTCACTGTAAAAAGAAAGAAAGCTAACTATATGTGTCTGGATTTGTATCTTTTCACTTTTTCTTCTTGATGGTATGTTGCGCTTCGCTTTTATATCATCCCTTTAACATCATTACCATGGAAACACTTTTGGGGCTATAATTCTACTTTTTATAAGGAGTTCCTAGTCTGATTACCGAAAGACCATATAAGAATCATACCTATCTCCTCCTGGTTTCCACTGCCACCTTCACAACAGCCCTCTCAACAGGCTTACGAAGTATTGTCGTATTGTCAATTGCTCCAAGAAACAGCTCAAAGCGAAAGAAGACTGAGGACAGAATCATGAGGTCATACACATTTAGAGGGACGCCACTGCTATTCTGATGTTCAGTCTAAGAGCCACTTTTCTAGCCTCTCCTGACTTTGTCTTTTCCTAACAAGTCAACAAACTTTGTATCCTTTGAGAGTTTCACCCTTAAACCTGGCTTCAAAGTAAAGAAAGTGGTGTTTCTCTAAAGAGTTCCCCTTTGCCTTGCTTCTTCCGAAGATAAGCATTTTAGGAAAAAAAGAAACTAGTTCTAGAAGTCCAGGACAGATATGGGTATTTTGAATAAATGAGGCCTGAAATTGGGTGCATTATTTGGAAGAAAATGTAACTCAGAGAGGCCAAATAATTTATTCATATTTGCAAGAGTAGTAGAGGTAGGATTTGAACTCAAGACTTAAGGTTTGCATAGAAATCATAGCACTGACAGCTTAGATTTTGGAATAAAAAAAAGAAAAACTTCTATTTGCATTAAGACCAACCACGCTCTGTGACTTTGAGCTAGTTACCTAGCTTTCCTTAATGTCATGATTTTTTTTCCAGAAATAGTAATAATATGTATCTACTAAGGTAATTTTCAAAATTAAATTAGATACTGCCTGAAAGTCATGTAATCAATAATGTTTTAGCTTTCAATATTATTATCTCTAGTTAATCAGGGTTGTCAAAGCTTTTACTGCTAATCAATACAATGAACTCAGTAGGTAATTACAAAAATAATACACATCAAGGAGTTACACAGGTTAAGATAGTTTTTAAAGTTTATATGATTGTGGCTAAAAACATCTATGGGTTTCTGCTTTCAAAATATTTTTAGGCAGAAAGTGTAATTCACCAATAATTTTCATCATAGCTCTCCAATTCTCTTTTGATTTCTACCCCTCCTTTAAGTGACACTTAACTCCATATTAGAAAATGCCCCTTCCTGGCTCTGGACAATTCATATAATCACTTGACTCAACTATGTAATTTTCATTTTTAAGAAAGTGACCCACCATCTCAATTGTCACAGCCCTAAAACAAAACAAAACAAAACAAAAAATCTTATGTGCACATTACTCACTTTAGAGTTAAAAAAATGCTGTATGTTTTTTAACATTTCTTCTTTGCATATGCTCTTACAGAGGTGCGCATGCCCTTAATTGTGCTGAAAGTGGGGAAGAGCTCATCTGTGTCTTAGTGGGCTCAATCCTTGTGGTGCCCCACATTGAAGTTGGATTTCTATAGGACCAATTTTTAAATCTCAGCATCTTTTCCCATAGAACTCAGGTCAGAACTTTTAGATAGATTTGAACAGTAAACTACTGACCTCCATTAATTTATTTCAGTTTATCAATGGTCCAAATTATGACAGAGATTCCTTTTCCACTGTGGATAAATCATTTCTTCTTAGCAATACTTTTTTTTTCTTTCCAATTTTTATTTTAGGTTCAAGGAGCACATGTGCAGATTTGTTACATGCACATTGTCAGGTTTGGTGTGTAGATATTTTGTTTTCCAGGTAATCAGCATAATACCTAATAGGTAGTTTTTTAATACTCACCCTCCTCCCTCTCTTCAACCTCAAGTAGGCCCCAGTATCTATTGGTCATTTTTTGAGTGTATGTGTACTCAATAGCTCCCGGGGAGAACACGTGTTTAGTTCCCAGTGAGAACATGTGTCATTTGTTTTTTTGTTATTGCTGTTCCTGTGTTAATTCACTTGGGATAATAGAGAATGGCCCACAACTCCATCCATGTTACTGCAAAGGGCATGGTCTCATTCTTCTATTTTTTTGTTTTTTGAGATGGAGTCTCGCTCTGTCACCAGGATGGAGTGCAGTGGCGCAATCTCGGCTCACTGCAACCTCCACCTCCCAGGTTCAAGCGATTCTCCGGCTTCAGCCTCCCAAGTAGCTGGGACTACAGGCATGCGCCACTATGCCCAGCTAATTTTGTACTTTTGGTAGAGACAAGGTTTCACCATGTTGGCCAGGATGGTCTCAATCTCTTGATCTCATAATCCACCCGCCTCAGCCTCCCAAAGTGCTGGGATTACAGACATGAGCCACCATACCCGTCCCGGTCTCATTCTTTTTTATGGCTATGTAGTATTCCACAGTATATTTGTCCCACATTTTCTTTATCCAGTCCACCATTGATGAGCATCTAGGTGGATTCCATGTCTTTGTCATTGTGACTAGTGCTGTTGTGAACATACCCATGGATGTGTCTTTATGGTAGAATAATTTATATTCCTTCGGGTATATACCCAGTAATGTGACTTCTGGGTCAAATGGCAGTTCTGTTTTAAGTTCTTTGAGAAACATCCAGACTGAGTTCTACAGTGGGTGAATTAATTTACGTTCCCACTAGCAGTGTGTAAGGATTTCCTTTGCTCCACTACCTTGCCAGTGTCTGTTATTTTTTGACTTTTTAATACTAGCCATTCTAGCTGGTGTGAAATGGTATCTCATTGTGATTTTGATTTGCATTTCCCTAATAGTTAGTGATATTGATTATTTGTTCATATCCTTGTTGGCCACCCATATATCTTCTTTTAAGAAGTATCTGTTCATGTCCTTTGCCCACTTATTAATGGGGTTGATTTTTCCTTGTAAATTTGTTTAAGTTTATTCTAGATTCTGGCTATTGGACCTTTGTCAGATACATAGTTTGCAAGTATTTTATTCTATTCTGTAGGTTTTCCATTTACTCTGTTGATAGTTTATTTTGCTGTCCATAAGCTCCTTAGTTTAATTAGGTCCCATTTGTCCATTTTTGTTTTCATTGCACTTGTATTTCGTGTCTTCGTCATGAAGTGTTTGCCATAGCCAATATCCAGAATGGTATTTCCCAGTTTTTTGTTTTTTTTGTTTTTTTGGTTTTTTTAGGGATTTTATAGTATTAAGTTTTACACTTTTAAGTCTTTAACCCATTTTGAGTTGATTTTTGTATAACGTATAAGGTAGTGTTCTAGTTTCAATCTTCTGCTTATGGCTAGCCAGTTATCCAAGCACCATGTATAGGGATTCCTTTTCCCATTGCTTGTTCTTGTTGGCTTTGCTGAAGATTTGATGGCGGTAGATGTGCAGCTTTTCTTCTGAGTTCTCTAACCTGTTCCATTGATCTGTGTGTCTGTTTTCATACCAGTACCATGCTGTTTTAGTTACTGTAGCTTTGTAGTATAGTTTGAAGTTGGGTAGTGTGATGCCTCCAGCTTTGTTCTTTCGCTTGGGATTGCTTTAGCTATTCAGGCTCTTTTGGTCCCAAATGATTTTTAGAATTTTTTTTCTAGTTCTGTGAAAAATATAATTGGTAGTTTGATAGGAATAGCACTGAATCTGTAAAATGACCATTTTTAACAATATTGATTCTTCATATCCATGAATATGGAATGTTTTTCCATTTGTTTGTGTCATCTCTACCTCAGCAATAATGTTTGCCTGAGATTTTCTAACCCTCATTCTCCCCCAATCATCGTTGATCAGTAATTTCTTATTCAGACCTTCAGTTCTACTTTTACAAACTCATGTAAGATGGAAAAAAATTGACCCAACCTCGGCCAAAGACAGAAACTTTGTTCATGTTATAATATATAAAATATTTTTGGGAAAAAAATATCATCCTTGATAAGAGGCTTAATTAATTTTCAAATATGCTTTAACGGAAATAAGACCCTTCTGAGAACTCAGCTACTCACCCATTCAGTGGACTGTTAACCTTGAGAGGAACCTAACTACCTTGAACCAGTCTTGAAGGCATTGTTTAATAATTCTTAACTAGTTTTTTTCCTCTTATGAAGTACAATAATGAGCTAACCATTCACTTTTCCTATAGTATGTTTCAAAAGAAAGGAAATTTAATCTTTCAAGTGACTAACTACAAGTCTTCTTCCCTGCACCAAGATTGTAATAAAAAGGTTGACACATGTACAACACTAAATTGTCTGAAAAAAGTGCATTATGGTATTTTTTTAAAATCACTTTTTGTTTTGTGTTTCATCCCTTCTCCCATCCCACTGGCTTGTAAATTTTTTGATGGCAGGGATATAAACATTTTTTTAACTTTTTATTTTTAAGTCTTGGTACCTAGCACACTATCTAGCATGTAGTAACTGCTAAACAGTTTTGCTGACTTGATGAAGATCAAACAAAAAGAATTAGAAACAGCTAGAGAAGTAGGGCATAAAGCAATATGAAGAAAACAAGAAATAAAGTTGGTATCCCAATGTGTTTCAGACCAGCTGGAAAGCTATTCCAATACAACAGGCCAAGTGCATAATGAAATTTCAAGGAGTAAGTCATTCAGGTTCTGAGAAAGTACCTGTCCAAGAAGCATATAGAAAACATTTGCTGAGTTACAAACGTGAAAACATATTGAAGGTGGCTAAAAAAAATTGAAAATAATATAAATAATATTTACTGTTTAGGCCAGAATAGCGAGACCATAATATACTCCAAGGCTTCTTCAGAAGCACAGAAGGGAAAACTACTGCTGAGTTTTACTATAGAGCCAGCACATGTGTAGAAAACCTGACATACAGATGTTTTTAATATGGCACCATCCTTAACATTTGATTTTAATGTAATTTTAACATTATTGTCGTCTGGAGAACCAGATTACCAGATTCCTTGTGCCATCCAGGTATTCAGAGGAAACCAGAGCCAGATCAGTAGAGCAATGAAATGTGCGACATAAGACTAGGATTGGAAATTTTTATGAAATACAGGAGATGCCAGTCTGCTCAAGAGCTGTTTTATAGCAGTCTTGTATAGGGTGGTCACAAGCAGGGAAGGCAGAAGTGCTTTAAGATAGAACTGGAGCATGTCCTCATGTGGCCTCTTTGCCGAGACATGTGGCAGCAAAGGAGACACTAGTCACATAGCAACCAGAAGATATCAGCTTGTTTTTCTTTTACAAATGAACGTCACTACAAGGAGATATAGTTGTTTCTGCTAGCGACAGGAGGCAGAGAAATTCTAGGCAGAAAAGGGTGGGTTCTTGACAAAACTTCCACCCTGAAGCCTGAAGCCGCGGCCCAAAGTGAGAACTTGCGTCCCTGTTTTCCCACTGAAGTGGTGTTTTTTCCAAAACCACCCATGGCCCCGCCCGGACCCATCCTGTGCCAATAAAAAAATCCAAACTCAGCTGGCAGAGATTGGAGAAGCAGCTGGACGTCAGCGACTACAGTTGGACATCCGAGAGAAGCGGCTTGACTTCAGAGGGACAGCTTGACAGTGTAACTTCGGAGAAGAATTTGGCCAGAGATGGCCAGACTTCAAGGAAGATTAAGACTTCAAGGAAGATTACTTTCCCTCCCATCTCCTCTTCAGCTCCCCTTCCTACTGAGAGCCACCTGCATCAGCAATAAAATCTTCCACATTTACCATCTTTCAATTCGTTCGGGTGATTTCATTTCTCCCAAAGGCTGGACAAGAGCTCAGGCACCACGAGTGCGAATGAAAAAGGCTGTCACACTGACTCTTTGCCCTCACAGGCAGAAGGCAGCCATCTCATGAGAAAAGGCAAAGGGTCCACTGAGCTATGAACAATTAAGCCATCCACGGACAGCAGAGCTAAAAGAGCACTGTCGTAACACTCCCTCTGGGGTTTCAGGGATCGCGGGCACCTCCACCAGATGCTGCTGCAGGGCTGGCACGGAGTTGGCTCCTGCCGGTGCGTTTGCCCCAGCTCCTGCACCTGCTCACCTGTTCACTCGTCCCGTGAGGGGTGGAACACAGCAGTCCACGTGAGTGGAGTTCATTCCTGCAAGCACCAGAGCGGCCAGCTGACTCCAGCGTTCCTGTAGTCCAGTTCCTGCCTCGTTTGTTCGCACACTCCCTTCAGCGAGGAATTGAGATCTGCGGGCTCAGTAAATGGAGCACCCCCTTGGTGAGTCTTGCGAAGATCAATTAGACAGAAGCCAGAGAACTGAGACAATGTTCCTGTTTTTTTTGTTTGTTTGTTTGTTTTTTGTTTTTGTTTTTGTCTTTGTCTTTGTTTTGATATGAAGTCACGCTCTGTCACCCAGGCTGGAGTGCAAAAACCGGATCTCGTCTCACTGCAACCTCCACCTCCTGGGTTCAAGCGATTCTTGCGCCTCAGCCTCCCCAGTAGCTAGGATTACAGGCGTGGGCCACCATGCCTGGCTAGTTTTTGTATTTTTAGTAGAGTCGGAGTTTCACCATGTTGGCCAGGCTGGTCTCGAACTCCTGACGTCAGGTGATCTGCACGCCTCCGCCTCCCAAACAATATTCAAATTTTACTTATGCTCACTGAGGAACAGCAAACATTTATTTGCTTTTTAAAAAATTTTTAGCACCAAAGCATAAAACACAAAACAAAAACAACCAATGGGCCATCTAAAACAACAATAGATAATTACATAAGGCTTACTTTATGCTTGACACTATTCCATATGTTTTATAATTTATTTTTAAATTCACTTAGTTCTCAAAACAAGCCTATGAAGTAGGTTCTGTCAATATGCTATTTTATAGATGAGGTAGCTGAGAGATTGGGAGGTTAAATGATTTTTCTAATGTCATATAGTTGGTAGAGTAAGCACACAGGCAGCCTAGGCTGTAAAATATGTGCTCTCAACATATATTTGCCCCTCAATTTTACTTAATGATCTTCTTTCATAAAATCTTCATTTATTACCTCAAGTAACTTTACAGTATTCTTCTCAGTTTTATTTTTAAAAAAGATTTTCTTAGAAAACATAATCAACTAGTTAAGATCTGGGAATCTGTTCTGTGATGGAGACTAAGTAGGATAACTACTGGAAATCTTTTTTCTCATCTGGTTAATGGTAACAGTAGTATTTTCTGTCTTGTTGGGTTTTTATTACAAAGTTAAAATGTAAATTGTCTAGTACTGTTCTTGATAAATGACATATCTATGCCCATGTCTAGATTTACATTTAGATACAGATTTAATAATATAGATATATAGATTGATAGATATAGATACTATCATTACTGATAAGGTTACAATTATTAAATTAGAAATGAGAAAAGTGAGAGTCAAACATTAAGTTATCTTCGTTAATCACGGATCTCTTTGACACCAAAATATGGAAGCCACCAACTTTTTATAGATTTATTTAACCCTAATATATCAGGAAGATCCAAAAGACATGTGAATGAAAAAGAGTCTAATAGCTATAAATTATAGGTAGATGATTGACAGATACAGATAAACAAACCTAGCTCCATTTTAAATTGCATGTCTATTAAAACTTTGAAGTCTTTTTCTTTAATCATCGATTTTTACATCCTAAAACTGCTCTACACACCTTGCCAAATTTTCCCTCTTATGCTTGCCTACCCGCAGGTCCTGCCTCTCTGTACTTTTTCTCTACACTCCTTCTTTCATTATGTGCATCTCTTTATCAGTTTCATCTACCTAGCCATTCACCCATAAAGCACACACCAGTGTCTTTTGTTTTATTGTATAATATTCTCTGTAATAAATCCAGTAGTTCCTAGAGAAGATCAAGTGCTTTTCCAGATACATGCATTTGCATTGTCTTCTGTGAAAGTGTTTTGCATTTGCTTATTATTCAAAGTAATTGTCAGATTTTAGAACAATCTGAGACAATGTCTGTTGTACCTATTTGTTAAACTATTTTTTCCACAAGTTAAAAATATTTATAACCAAGAAACATAACTGTTGTCTCTGGTAGGTTCTCATATTCTCGGTGCATCTTTTCTCTCCTTTATGTTCAACTATTTACACAATTGAAATCAAAGGTCCTTTTGCTCTACCTCTACTAGGCTGCATTCACTGAGATTATCTCAAGGCTCTTTAATCTCATTGTGTGTAAAATTCGTTGATACGTCTGAAATACATGTTTTACTAGAACTTAAATATGTTGCAGCACATTTAAAAGACATTTTTAAGTTAAAAAAAAAACCTAGAGAAACAGCAAAACGAAGGTTTGTTGTTCCCAGGATAGAGTTAATTCAGCTGCAGCAGCAAGATTGGATGAACGTTTTCTAAAAACATGAACTCCCACAAAGTATAAAAAAGCTTCTATAAGTGTGGGTGAGTTCTGTTCATTGACCAAAACATCCTTTACATTTCAAGGAGTACTGAGCTACAATCCTGAATCATGAATACAGACGTTTCTCAAGCCACTTGTGATAAACTCATTTCTAGTATCATACACACTAGTTGACACCAAATAAAACTTCTCTTCCATATCAGAGTTAAACTGTAAATAAACTTCTACTTGGTCTTTTGCATTACATACCAGGAAGTCCAACTGAGTCCAAGAGACGTCCTATAATCTCTGTGTTCGCCTATTGTTGCAAGCTACTATGGTCCAGGGCCCCATGCTCTCAGCAAAGAAAAAGAAAATACATTTGAATTACGTTATCGGGTTCGATCAGTGCACTATATTTTGTCTGCCCAGGAACTGACACATATTGAAAAGGTACAATTTACATATATAGAAGCATGAGCAAAACTATACATTTTTACTATGGCTGTCAGTGTAAGTCTGTATATCTGGAAGTAATGTCTACTCAAGACAATAGGTCAAAATAGGTAACTTCGGTCCGTGACTTCTGAATTTCCAGAATTGTTGAGTGCTAAGTTGTTATTTGTTAATGCCCTCTTTATTTTTTTACTTTGAGTTTTCCATATTAAACAATTATTTATGTTCAGCCTCTAATTTCTGTTATATATACTAAGGAGAAAACACCTGAAATGCTTATTAGACTTGTGCTATGAAAAGATATTTCTTGTTATTTCTTATTTCTCACTTCTAATACAATATACAATGGTTCATAACTCTAATTTCTAGAAAATATTGCTGGATTTTGGTGGAACGTATATACATATAATATAATATATTAGGCTCATAATTAATAGCAATGTTCTTTGAGAGCCTAGGAATTTGAAATCAGAATATTTGAATTTACGTCCTGATTACCCCATTTATGAGCTAAAGAACCTAGAAAAAGTCAGGTTCTCAGAGCCTAAGTTTTCTCAGCAGCTGTGAGGCAAATAAGATAGTATATGAGAAAGACTTTTAGAAATTACATTATGACACAAGTGCTTGTATTTGTTATTATTATATCTTACGGGAAAATATTTGGAGAATTTGATTTTTCGTTTGTTCTTTACATATACAAGAAAAAAGCAGAAAGAATTGTCCATTTGACCTTCATACCCTGAGCATTTCTGGTCAAATTAAGCACTTTCATCTTACATGTTTTTAAATACTTTTAAATGATAACATAAGAGCAAATGTGTGAAACCCTGTTGCTATTCAAAGTGTCAGTCAGTTCATAGTCACGCTAACAGCCCAATAACAAGGCTAAGGAAGCGTTTTATTCCTCATTTAAGTATTTGACTTTATTCCAACCTGACCCAATTCACTTGACACTATCTAAACTGCAGGTGGCTAGTTAGTTGTGTAATTACAGTTCCACGGTTTCAGTTTAATACTTTGGACTCAATTTAGTTGTACAAAGGAATGCAAGATTGCCACATAGATTAGTTCTTTAAAGACTTTTGATCCTTTTGTATTTTAATAAATTTTCCAAATGCTATTATTGCTTCTCTTAAAGACTTGATTCTTGAAAGCTTTTGCTCTTTACAAGCTTAATATCTGCTGAAAAAAGCTGCAGAAAAATGTTCAATAATGGAAATGCTAAGCCTTCATTCTCATAATCAACATAAGCTTTGAATCTTTATCAAACTTTTATCAACTGTTCATTACATTCTATCCTTTAAGCTCATGCTGACTTCACTATTGAACTCTTCATTACGAAGTTATATTTCTTTGTTTTGCTTTGGCAAACATTGTGTGTGTGCGTGTGTGTGTGTGTGTGTGTGTGTGTGTCAGTGTCTGTTCGCTTTTGGAGAGACTGTTATTTTTATTTTTTACTATTATACAATTTTATTGGTGTCCCAAGTAAATAAAAGTTTTCAACTTAAAAATATTCACACATAACTAGCAAAGGATAAAGTACTAGCAAAGGATGAAGTAGATAATTTTTATTCCAGTTAGGTTATAATTTTCTTATAGTTAAATTTACCTCAAAAAACACATAGCATGATAGTTTTCCAGATAACTTTTAAGTATTTACCTTCATCTACCTCTGCCCTAGTTTATATAAATGAAAGTCACCCTTGTGTGACTTATTTATTATCTTCTCTTTTTTTTTTTTTTTTGAGATGGAGTCTCTCTCTGTGGCCCAGGCTGGAGTGCAGTGGGGCAATCTCGCTCACTGCAAGCTCCACCTTCCGGTTCACACATTCTACCGCCTCAGCCTTCCAAACAGCTGGGACTACAGGCGCCAACCACCACGCCCAGCTAATTTTTTGTAATTTTTAGTAGAGATGGGGTTTCACCGTGTTAGCCAGGATGATCTCGATCTCCTGACCTCGTGATCCGCCCGCCTCGGCCTCCCAAAGTGCTGGGATTACAGGCGTGAGCCACCGCACCCAGCTGTGCTTTATTATCTTCTATACTTAAACATCTAGGTTATTGGTAGCTAAAATAGTAAAAGTTCTTGGAGTTAAAATGCTTTTGTGGTTACACATTTATTTATCCACCTAATTGTTCAACAATCATTTACTTGGCATCTGTTCTGCACTAGGAACCACTTTGGGTACTCTGCAAAGGGGCGGAGCTGAAAATGACATATTCCTTGCTTTGGGAGGGCTCAGGGTCTGGTTAGTAAGATACATTGTTAAATATACAAAAGTAAGTACGTTAAAAAATATGACATGTAAGAAGTGACACGTCTGTGACTTCTTCTGCCTCAGAGATCAGGGGGAAATTTCATAGAGAATGATATTTGAGCTGAATTCAAAAGGCAAGAAAACACCCGAAATTTTTTTTAATAATTTAAGAAAGGAAATGTATAAAAGGTGAAAACTTCATTCCAGATAAGAATAAGTTGTTAGTTTTTGAATACTACTGACTCTGACTTTTCCTTATTTTAAGTGAGTTAGAGTTTTCTCCCATTTCGTTCTGTGTAAGTCTCTGGAAATTGCATTTGCAGAGCATTCCAAAAGAGCTTGAGCCCGGGGCAAAACCATGGCTTTTTATTCAGGCTCTTGTAGCTTCATGGATGCATAATTGGAAGAATTATTTCAGCTGCTTAAGCTAATTGAGAAACTCAGAAGAATAAGAGTGATTATTAGTCGTTTTAATAATTTAAAATGTATTTCTTATTTGTAGAGTTATATTATAGATTCACCCTATATGCTTTGCCAGTTGGTGCGTATACATTTTTATAATGTATTGTTGTCGATAAAAATAAGTTGCTTTCTAATTGTGTGCATGTGTGTGCCACAGAATTTTAAAGAGCAGTGCCACAGAATTTCCTTTTGTGTCTGTGGGATACCAAGATCCAATCTTGTGTTCATTCATATGATGATGTCAGGAAATACCATTTCCTAATATTTACTGTGTATTATAATTACCTACTTTTAACTTTGCATTTTTGCATATGCAACCCTTACTCTTAGACACATTAGTAAGTATTAAGGTACTAAGAGCATACCTTGAACTTTGAAAACCTTGCTACAGATTTTTTAAAAGTCACATGCTCTCAGTTCTTTCTGTCTAGGTGAGCTTCACTTCTAGTTTTTCTAAAGTGTCAGAAAATCTTGTTTAGGTAAATAAAATATAATTTTAACAGAGTTGCATATTGGTTATATTTAAAATTTTTTTTTTGAGCTCTGTCCTTTCTTGGCTCATTGTGACGAGGACTTTGCAATACCTGTCAGGGTTGTATTTCAATGATACTCGGACTACTGACCTGAGCAGACTGTGCTGGAATATGCAGGGACACTTGCCTTAGTGCTAAAGGCACATCCTGCTCATCTGTACATCCCGTCTTTTTCTTCTCTCATTCCAACTTTTCTAATATTTTTGATGTACGGTTTCGAATGATACAACTAAAAATAGACTTATGATGGTAAAGTAGTTTATATATAGAATTGCTCAAGTAAGGTTTCCCTGGAGCAGATTGTTTTCCCTCCTTTTAACAAAATCAATAGCCCATTTGAACTTAGAGCCCTTTATCTCCCGAAAAGAAATAACGATTTCTAGGTATTCTGTATACAGGGGAATGTTCCATAGTTAGATATCAGAGCTTCTTTTACGAAGCAGCACTCCCTACCTGGGACAACTCAAAAAATGATGAGGGCAGCAAGGAGCTCACCTCTTCCTCGCCTCTTCATCTTGGCGTTTTATGTGTTGCTATAGGATCCTCTAAAATTAATAGTATTCAATTATGATTATAAAGCTACAAAATTTAAATGTAATACTTGAAAAAGACAATTCTCATGTATTATTTGCCTCCTATGTGCTAGGTACTTTTGTGATTGTGCTGCAATACCAGAATCCTGAAAGATATCAGTCTCACTACTTATTTTGTATCTGTGGAAGAACAGATGCTAATTCAGGTTCACCTATTTGTCCACGTTCTCACTGTGGTAAAACCAAGACTCATACGATCTGTGCTTTCTCCCAAAAATCACCCTCTCAATTTGGAAATACTATAACTAGACTATTATAATAATGGATTAGAAAATGATTTTTTATTCAAAATCAATGAGGAAACTGTATGTGGTAAAGAATGTCAGATCAAAAAAAAAAAAAAAAGACACTAGATGAAGAAAAATTTCAATAAAACTGCTTGTTCAAGGACATTTTTCACTAAAATGTAATATATTTTTCTGATGTCAACATTCTTAAAAGAGCAAGACATTTATTTCAATTTAACTGAAATTTAACGAGCACCCTTGATGTGCCTCCAACATTGTGATAGATGGTAAGATCCATTGAATCCAAAGTGGAACAACACTAAGCTGTGGAGGTTTTCCCTTCAGATCCAAGGCCCTCGGTAAAGGAAATAGGTATTTGAAGCTCTCAGGTCTTTGAGGTTGAAAAATAAAGCCACAGGCACCATTGAATTCTATAAAAAAGGCTATAAAACTCTTACTTCTCTGGGACTTTCCTTTAAAACACCCATACACATAATTCTTGAATCTTTACAACTGTAACAAGAACTACCCAAATATGATTTTTGTCACCAGAACTTCCTAACCTTTAGTGCTATTGGCTGAGGAGAAAGGTTCATGAGATCACAAGTTTGGGATTGCTAATAATTTTTCTAAATCTTTCTTACTGACAACAGATATAAATTGTTTAATGTGACACTCTCTCCAACTTGGGCACTCTATGTGTCATATTCTTAAAGCCATTATCTTTGTCACCCAGACTAGTATCTACTTTCACTTATTTATTCCCCCAATAAATGAGAGTTGAACAACTAAATTCTATACCACGGAATCATGTTTGACTCCTCTGTGTCATATCTTACATTCAAAGGATCAGTACATTTGTCTGATGCTACTTCCTAAATCTATACAGAAACTAATCACTACTTCACCTATATCACCATGGCACAAATCCTTATGATATTTTGCCTGAACAATTTCCAATGACTTTCCAATCAACTTCCTGGCTTTTACATTCCCTCTCCCTTAAACACTCTACTTTTAACAAAACAACAGGCAATCTTCAGATCACTTCTGATCCAACTTTATTGACTTCCTGCTTCACCTACTATCAAATCTTTTCAAACATGTACAAGTTGTATTACATCTGTTTTCTGCTATTTTTCTGACCCCATCTTTGATCACTCTTTTCCTCTCATTCTGTTCCATAAGATGTTGTTCCATCTTGCTACATTAGATTATTGAGAACAGAAGTGTCTGTTTTGTTCACTGCTGTTATTCCCACGTTTACAGAACCTAAAATGGTATATGGCACATATTAAGGGAATATTTAACACTCAAAGAGGGTCAAGAGGTAATTGTATAGTTTTCGAAATATGAATTCTCATGCACATTTTTAGTTTAAATAAGGGCATGTATTTAAAAATGCTACATTTTTTCCTCAAAGCACTGTTTCCAAGTAAAAGTTAAAAGTCTGGTGCAAAAACCATGTCTCAAGCTAAGAGGTTTTTTCCAATAGGTTGTTGATCACTCCAATACCATTGCACTTTGTATCTCAACCTATTTAGGAGGATAATCCTTTTAGTGTTGGGATGTGCTGTTTGTGCAGTGAAAAATATTTGTTATTATAGGTGTGATTAATATAAATAGTAATAGTTTATTTTCTTAAATTATCTAAGTGAACTTTAAAATATATAGGTTTTTAGCACCCTTTAAAGGAGGACATTGTGTGTCTGTTCTTAGGTTAGCTCTCTGTATAGACATTTGTATAGATGTTTATTCAACTATTTTACATGGATAAATACTAGCACATGCAGTGAAAAGTCTACTCTACTGCCCACGAGTCAATATGTCCTAGTTATCACCCTCCCAACTCAGTTTTGATAAAATCAAATTTTTTTTTCTTTTTAGAAATTCTCTAGTTCAGAAGGAAGTAGAATATAGTCCTCTCCAAAGTTTCCAGAATATTAATAAAAACATTATGTTGTCCATAAAACTGTAGGTGTATTTTGAACCAATTTTATACCAATCTTTTATTTTGAATGCTCATAGCTTTGACTTTGGCACAGGCTACAAGAAATACACTTTATAAGTCTCTTGCTCCCAAGTCTGTAAATTGCACATTCTGAAAAACTGGCTCTTTCTGCGCAGAACATAGAGATTGAATGCAAGGCTATAATTCACTTTCAGGTTTTCTGCTGATGACATAAACCACTGAAACTTGTTGGTTTATGAACAACAACAGGACACAGAGACTGAATTATGGCATGTGTCAGTGATGAGAGATAAAGAATTGGCATCCACAACCCGAAGATAATAGTTTTATTCCATTACATTTGAGACATAGAAAAAAAACCCAAGATTTGTAAACATTTAAGAAATAGTTCATCTTTAAAAAATTGTATAGTTTATGAAAAGAAAATACCAAATCTATGCTCAAAAGAAAATAAAACAGAGATGATGCAAGAAAGTCCATAGACAGACCTGGCATTTTACATAACTGAGATGTTTCTGAATTTGCTGAAAAATTACTATTTCTCCCTTTTAGGAGTAGCCACCTTACAAAGCTTTATACGAGCTTATTCACTGCCCAGGCTTTGGGAAGTGAAACACTTAATAATAGTGCAAGAAGATTTGTCTTTTGTATTTCTTGATGTCTTTGAGAAGAAGCGAGAATATAGGCAGAATAAGTAAAAGCCACAATATGCTACTTTACAAGGGTAGTCATTAAAGTCCATTCTTACAGCATTCTTTACCTTTAAAGTTTCCAAAATGGTGCAGGCACCAAGTGTAAAACAGTGAGCTGAGCTGAGCTACAAAGTTATGCAGAAGCAGACACTAAACTACAAGCTATGTGCTAATTTGGTTTCCCCAGAGGCAACTCTCGAGGTAAGGGTTGTAGGGTAGGTACTTTACTTGGGAGGTACTGAGAACATGGGTAGGGAGAGAAGAAGTGTTACAGAAAAGAAAGGTAGCTACTAAGTGGCAGTTTATTAAACTTCCATGGCTACTGGAGCTTAATCTCACAGAGAAACTGGGCAACAGTGTAAAGCAGTGCCTTAGTGTTATTGCAAAGGAGGACAGAGGAGCTGGGTTAGTACATATCATACAGTCATTGGTTGAATATTGCCTAGAGTGAAGGTGGGCCATGTTAATGTAGACGAAGCCTGCAGGCCTAGAAGAAAGATGCTGGCAATTAGAAGTCAAGGTCAGAGGGCTATGGACAGGGCACTTTAAATGTCAGCCATAGAGAAAATGTTTGGGGACATTGTCACGGAGTTTGGGAGCCAGGGTGGGCTTGATTTCTAGTCTCAGCTTTTCCATTCGTAAGTAATGCTATTGTGAGCAAGCCCCAATCTCCCTGCACTTCTGCAAAAGAAATACTTGAGGCAAATAATTTTTAACCAGCCACCCCTTGTGATATTGTACAGACTTGGAGTTCCATGGTGTCAAATTATTACATTTCTTAGGGCTGAGATCTTATGTTTGAGGATTCAAGGCCTACTTAGTGTCTATCACTTGACGCTGTCGGGGCTCAGAACACAATACCCCAAAGGATGGCACCTTGGCATGCTGAGTATTTTGAACTGAAGGATATTGGAAGGGCCTCAGAAGCAAAGTCTCTCCGACCGTCCCTTGATCTCCTGTCTCCCACACCTCTTACTTCCTCAAACCAAGTCATAGATACTAGAATTTGTCTTCTCCAAAGGGATCATAGAAACTAAAACTCTTCTCCCACAAAGCAAGCCATAAAACCCCCCAAAGCCACTCTCTTTCTTCTCCCTTCTTTTGCAAACACTCTGATTTCAGAGGGGTCCTGCCCTATACTAGGGGAAAGGAATACTATGCAGAAAAGCCAAGAAGAATCTGAACAAACGGACGATGCTAGGTTTCCCCTGCCAATCTCCAGTAGACTATACCCTTTTGTCCAATTGCATTTCTCCACAGTTGTATATTCTTCATGTGACCTAAGCATAAAATGAGTTTCCCTTGGATCTTTGGGTCTTTATTTCTGAGGATTCCCAGGTCACATAAAACTGTAATTAAATACATTTGTTATGTTTGCCCTTTGTTAACCTGTCTTTTGTTACAGCAGTGTTGGCCATGACCCTATGATGCGTGGGGAAAGGTATCACCCCTCTCTGTCCCTAACCCTCCTTGTGCTTCACACACCCTTCTCACACCTGCCTCCACATATGGGTAAATGGTGCCCACATCCACCCACCTCTTTAAGATTCTGATGTCTTCTTGCCCTACAGTCAATTTGTTCTAAGTCATCTTGATTCTGCCACCATGATACATGTCAAATCTGACCATTGTCACCTTAACCCAACCCGTTATGACCTGTGGCTAGCCTGAAAAAGAGCATTCCATGATTTTCCTATAATCTTTTCTTCACAAAAGAGCCAGTGTGCCCTTTACAACATGAATCTGTTTTGTTGCTTCAGAAAATTTCTCTTATAATGAGATTAAATTCACATTCTTTACCATGACCTACAAAGCAGACCCTTTATTTTCTCCTCTGTTTAACTCTCCCATATCATTTCTCACCACTCTTCCTTTACTTTTTGCTACTTCTGATACTTCAGCCATCTTTCTCCCTCTATTGCAAAACAATCTTATTCTCTTCTCACTGTCTAACTTACCTAAAATGCTTTTCTTCAATCTCAGCAGGATTATATCCCTTCAGGTTTCACCCTAAATTCTCCTTTTTCAGAGAAAGTGCTAAAATTGTACTCCCAAGGGATCACTATATATTCCACATTTTATTTTATTTTATTCAGAAAGAAAATATTATTTATTATCAGAAAGTATCATTATCAGAAAGCATTATTATTATTACTACTATCAGAAAGTATCATTTATTTTAGTTTTCTCTTTATTTTCTACTTTCTCCCAATGGAATTTAAGTTCCATGAAAGCCAACCTTTAAATTAATTCACTCATTTCTGTGCCCTCAATACTCAATGCAAGAAACTCGATAATGGATAGATACTCAATGAATATTTGTCTAGTGAATTACGGCTCTTTCATAAATTGTTGCTGATTTAAACTGAATAGAACTCCTAATTTTTAGATATATTCATTGATGCCTTGGAATTCAAGGATATGAGATACAATATACCTGGTATAAATCCTCTATGTAGAAGTTACTGAGGTGTCACTCTACAAAATTAACTTCAAGGAATGTTTTGGTAGGCCTAATCATTATTTGAGGTCTCCCCAATGATGCTCATATTCTAGTTCTATAAATATGTTAGATTACATGACAAAGGAAAATCAAGGTTACAAATGGATTTAAAGTTGCTCATTAGCTGTCTTTAGAGAGATTGAAGTGAATAATCTGAGTAGGCTCAATGTAATCACAAGCATTCTTTTTTTATTATTATTATACTTTAAGTTCTAGGGTACATGTGCACAACGTGCAGGTTTGTTACATATGTATACATGTGCCATGTTGGTGTGCTGCACCCATCAACTCGTCAGCACCCATCAACTCATCATTTACATCAGTTATAACTCCCAATACCATCCCTCCCCCCACCCCCTCCCCATAATAGGCCCCAGTGTGTGATGTTCCCCTTCCCATGTCCAAATGATCTCATTGTTCAATTCCCACCTATGAGTGAGAACATGCGGTGTTTGGTTTTCTGTTCTTGCAAAAGTTTGCTGAGAATGATTGTTTCCAGCTGCATCCATGTCCCTACAAAGGACACGAACTCATCTTTTTTTATGGCTGCATAGTATTCCATGGTGTATATGTGCCATATTTTCTTAATCCAGTCTGTCACTGATGGACATTTGGGTTGATTCCAAGTCTTTGCTATTGAATCACAGGCATTCTTACAAATGGAAAAGAAAGGCAAAAGAGAAGAGGAAGGTACAGTGGTGACTACAGAAGAATGACCTGAGAATATTCAATACTTCTGTCTTCCCTTTTGAAGATAGAAACCACAAACCAAGGAATGGAGGTGGCATCAAGACACTGGACAAGGCCCTGCTGAGATCTTAGTTTTAGTCCAATGAGACCCAGTTTGGACTTCTGACCTCCAGAACTGTACAATAATAAGTTTGCGTTGTTTAAGCTGTTAAATTGGTGATGATTTGTTAAAGCAATCATAGGAAATTGATACAGCTAGTGAGGGCACTGACACAACAGCTGACAATGGAGGAAATGAAGAATGATAAAATAAACTTGAAGAGCTGAGAAATATTATTTCCATCTCAAATATAAATACATGCCTTAAGTAGTTCCAAGTTAGAATAGTTCTATGGAAATGTTGTGTGTTTAAATTTATCCTTGCCTTTGAATAGATCATCATGAGAGCCCTATGAGTTCTTACTATCCCCATTTTACAGATGAATAACCTGAGGTAGTGAGAGGCTGAGTGCTTTGTCAAAAGCTGCACAAAAAATAAGCAGCAAATTCAGGACAGGAAACTGTAGGTATTATATGAGAGTGACAATAATCTTTCCTTGAGGGCTGTAGAACTATATAATTCTAAGGATGGTCAATGGTATGGTTTGGCTCTGTGTCCACAACCAAAGTGCTAATAATGCTGTGGACAACGAAGTCCAGGCTGAGGTGGTCTCAGATGGAGATGAGGAACTTCTTGGGAATTGGAGCAAATGTGACTTTTCCTTGCTTTAACAAAGAGACTGGCAGCATTTCGCCTCTGCCCTAGAGATCTGTGAAACTTTGAACTGGAGAGAGATGATCTGAAATTAGAACTTACATTTAAAAGGGAAGCAGAGCACAAAAGTGTGGAACATTTGCACCCTGATAATGTAATAGGAAAGAAAAACCAATTTTCTGGGGGTAAATTCAAGCATAAGTAACAAGGAGCCAAATGTTAACAGCCAAGACAATGGGGAAAATGTCTCCAGGGCATGTGGCAGCCCCTTCCATCACAGGCCTGGAGGCCTTGGGAGAAAAAAATTTGTTTCCTAGGCCTGACCCAGGGTCCCCACTGTTGCACGAAGCCTCTGGACTTAGTGCTCTGTGTCCCAGTCGCTCCAGCTCCAGCTGGGGCTAAAAGGGGCCAAAGTACAGCTCAGACTGTTGCTACAGATGTTACTTCGGAAGGTGCAAGGGCCAAGCCTTAGCAGCTTCCATGTGGTGATGGGTCTGTGGGTGTACAGAAGTCAAGAATTGAGGTTTGGGAACCTCTGCCTAGATTTTAGAGGGTGTATGGAAATGTTGGGATATCCAGGCAGAAATTTGCTGCAGGGATTGAGCCCTCATGAAGAACCTCTGCTTAAGGCAGTGCAGAAGGTAAATGTGGAGTTTGAAGCCCTCAAACAGAGTCCCTACTGGGACACTGTTTAGTGGAACTAAGAGAAGAAAGCCACTGTCCTCTAGACCCCAGAATGGTAGATCCACCAACAGTTTGCACCATGTGCCTGGAAAAGCCACAGGTGCTCAATGCCATTCAGTAAGGGAGGTGCCCAAGGCCATGGGAGCCTACCCCTTGCATCAGTGTGTCCTGGATGTGAGACGTGGAGTCAAAGGAGATCATTTTGGAACTTTAAGCTTTAATGACTGCCTCACTGGATTTTAGACTTACATGGGGCCTTTAGCTTCTTTATTTTGGCTATTTTTTTTCCATTTGGAATGGGTGTATTAACCCAATGCCTGTACCCCCATTGTATCTTGGAAGTAATTGACTTGTTTTTGATTTTACAGTTCATAGTCAGAAAGGACTTGCCTTGTCTCAGATGTGACTTTGGACTTGACATTTTGGGTTAATGCTAGAATGAGTTAAGACTTTGGGGGACTGTTGGGAAGGCATGATTTGCTTTGAAATGTGAAAAAGACGTGTGATTTGGGAGGGGTCAGGGGCAGAATGATATACTTTGGCTCTGGGTCCCCACCCAAATTCATCTCAAATTGTAATCCTCATGTGTCGAGGGAGGAAGGGACCTCTAATCTCCACATGTTAGGGGAAGGAGCTGATTGGATCACGGGGGTGGTTTCCCTCATGCTCTTCTCATAATAGTAAGGGAGTTCTGACAAGATCTGATGGTTTTATAAGTGCTTGAGTTCCTCCTTCACACACTGAATCTCACCTGCCACCATATAAGACATGCCCACTTCTCCTTCTGCCGTGATTGTAAGTTCCCTGAGGCCTCCCTAGCCATACTGAACTGTGAGTCAATTAAAGCTCTTTTCTTTATAAATTACCCAGTCTTGGGCAGTTCTTTATAGCTGTGTGAAAACAGACTAATACTGTCATGAAACCAGTAGTTAATAAATCAATGAAAATATATGAAAAATCAACTTAAAGAGAAAGAATAACTTCTAGTCTACTTCCATTTTGTTAGTATAATCAGTAGATCTATATGTGATTTAATATGTTTATACCCTTTAAAAATGTTTACTTTTTTAAATCCAAAGAGGTGTTTGTAAACAACAGAAACACGGAAAATAGAAGTAGGTAAGAGAAGTCACACTAACATTGGCAAAGCTCTTTCAAGTACTTAATATGTAAAAAGAAAGTCTAATTCAGAAAGAAGAATATTACATTTATCAAACAAATATAATCCTTTATTTAAGAGAGTTATAATTACTGGTTGCAGCAAAATGACATCATTCAGTTCCTGACACTGATTCTGTGTTCAACAATCAATCTTCTGAATTATTGTTTTTGTTTTCTTTACCAAATATTAATACATAAATTAATAAAATTCAATATGCCTCTGTATATTTTCTCTAGTCCCTGCATCCACCCCATCAGGTTGGTACTTATTAAACCCATTTTGCAGATTAGAAACAGAAGATTTAAAAATAGCACTTTAAAAAATGTCATCAAAATCCTTTATTTCCCACATGTTTTTACCAAGAAAAAAATGTATCTCCTAGTGAGACTGAGTAGACACAGAAAGAGTGGGCCTTTTAGAGAGAGCGAGTAGTCAGGTAGTTCTCATCATAAATTAATACATTCACATTCTGTATTTTTATTTTTTAGGTGTTTTGTGAACAGTTGTATGAAACCAAAATGGAATCAAGAACTGGACTTAGACAGATTGGAGCATAAGATCACAACTGCTGTGAAGACACCAATTATGACCAGACATCCTTTACAAAACGACATCCCTCTAACCCTGCACAATTTTTCAAATTGTAACAGAACACAAGCCTTCCAATGCCAGTTTTTTGTTTTTGTATTTTTCAGATTAGACAACAATGTACCTAAGGAAAACAAAGTGAAGAAAATACAAGGCATGAGGGTTACAGTAACTTTCATGGGAATGGCAATTCTTCACTTACATGGTAAATATCAAAGCACTGAAACCCAAAAGCAGTGGAATGGGTAGGATTATTAGACAAAACATAAGACATCCAGTGAACAATGAATAGTTTTTAGTACAGCCATCTACCAAATACTGCATGGTACTAGCCCTGTGAATGCCCACTCTCGCTATTTTGGTTGGGATACACTTAGACTACAAAAGTTTTTGTTGTCTATTTGCAATTAAAATTTATCCAACCATCCTGACTTTTTTTTTTTTTTTTTTTTTGAGACGGAGTCTCGCTCTGTCACCCAGGCTGGAGTGCAGTGGTGTGATCTTGACTCACTGAAACCTCTGCCTCCTGGGTTCAAGCAATTCTCCTGCCTCAGCTTCCTGAGTAGCTGGGATAACAGTCATGTGCCACCACGCCTGGCTAAGTTTTGTATTTTTAGTAAAGACAGGATTTCACCATGTTGGTCAGGCTGGTCTCGAACTTCTGACCTCGTGATCCTCCCACCTCGGCCTCCCAAAGTGCTGGGATTACAGACATGAGCCACCGTGCTAGGCCTGACTTTTTATTTGCAAAATCTGGCAGCCTTAGGAATGAGGGCTGGACTAAAAGGACATTTGTATGGAAATGTATAAGCAAACAGCTCAGTTGATGAATTCGAACCTGGGTTTCCAGTGGAAATCCAAGAATCACTATAATTTAAATTTCCAAGGCTACATAAAGGCAATACCATATAGAGCAATGCTTTAGAACTCTTTCAGTGGAGTCATATTTGAGTCCTGGCTTCTCTAACTCATATCCTACTGGTGTGACTCTATGCAAGTTATTTCCCGTGTCTTAATGTCAATCTCTTCATAGTTAAAAATGGAGACAATAATCCCTTGGTGTTTTACAAGGATTAAATGAAATAATTCACAAAAATAAATTTTAAAATAACATTGAGTAAAACATATACAAGAATCCCCTTGAGAATTGGGGGTTGCAGTGAGCTGAGATGGCACCACTGCACTGCAGCCTGGCAACAAAGCAAGACTCTGTCTCACAAAAAAAGAAATAAATAAATAAAAATAATCCCCTTGATTCTGTTGCTCATGGGCTATAATTTTTAGCACATCTTAGAATGACTAACAGTTAAAAACATGTCAATAAATCACATTGTTGATAACTGCAGGTAGAGCAACACTAAACATCAAATCCTCCATACAGTTAATAAGAAACTGTCTAAGGCAAAAGGTACTGAAGTTTTGGAGGTAGAGAAGGACTTTCACCTGCCATTGTATCATTGTATAGCTTAATGGACTGGAAACACTTTGATTTCTGTTTTTAACTTTTACCCTGTATACGTATTGCTTATTGAAAATGTTGAACAGGAAACCATCTAGCAGTCCCTGCTGAACCTCAATATCAGGCTTCCTTATAACCAGCATTGAGATTAGTTTTACTTTAGAGACCACTGAGGAACAGAGAAAAACACAGAAGAGATTCAGGGGCAAGCATGGGCTTCAGCTTCTCAGACACTTAAGCACCTGAAATAGAAACAGAGAAACCATAATAGCTGTAAGTTTAGCTCATCTGCTCCATCCCTGTATTTGTCACAAGGGGAATCAGTTCACTTTTGGTAACTTCCTTCTAAAGAGTATTGTCATCCCCCCAGTGACATATTGGCTGCCCAGAGTTTCATCAACAGTGGAATAGCCAAATCTGACCATATAACTTTCATTATCAAAGAAGAAGTGTTCCATGTTATCGATAGCATCCACTGTTTAAGAATTCTGCTGATATCCTTTGCCCACTTTTTGATGGGGTTGTTTGTTTTTTTCTTGTAAATTTGTTTGAGTTCTTTGTAGGTTCTGGATATTAGCCCTTTGTCAGATGAGTAGATTGCAAAAATTTTCTCCCATTCTGTAGGTTGCCTGTTCACTCTGATGGTAGTTTCTTTTGCTGTGCAGAAGCTCTTTAGTTTAATTAGATCCCATTTGTCAATTTTGGCTTTTGCTGCTGTTGCTTTTGGTGTTTTAGACATGAAGTCTTTGCCCATGCCTATGTCCTGAATGGTACTACCTAGGTTTTCCTCTAGGATTTTTATGGTATTAGGTCTAACATTTAAGTCTCTAATCCATCTTGAATTAATTTTCGTATAAGGAGTAAGGAAAGGATCCAGTTTCAGCTTTCTACTTATCGCTAGCCAATTTTCCCAACACCATTTATTAAATAGGGAATCCTTTCCCCATTTCTTGTTTCTCTCAGGTTTGTCAAAGATCAGATGGCTGTAGATGTGTGGTATTATTTCTGAGGACTCTGTTCTGTTCCATTGGTCTATATCTCTGTTTTGGTACCAGTACCATGCTGTTTTGGTTACTGTAGCCTTGTAGTATAGTTTGAAGTCAGGTAGCGTGATGCCTCCAGCTTTGTTCTTTTGACTTAGGATTGTCTTGGAGATGTGGGCTCTTTTTTGAACAGACATTTCTCAAAAGAAGACATTCATACAGCCAACAGACACATGAAAAAATGCTCATCATCACTGGCCATCAGAGAAATGCAAATCAAAACCACAATGAGATACCATCTCACACCAGTTAGAATGGTGATCATTAAAAAGTCAGGAAACAACAGGTGCTGGAGAGGATGTGGAGAAATAGGAACACTTTTACACTGTTGGTGGGATTGTAAACTAGTTCAACCATTATGGAAAACAGTATGGCGATTCCTCAAGGATCTAGAACTAGATGTACCATATGACCCAGCCATCCCATTACTGGGTGTATACCCAAAGGATTATAAATCATGCTGCTATAAAGACACATGCACACGTATGTTTATTGCAGCACTATTCACAATAGCAAAGACTTGGAATCAACCCAAATGTCCATCAGTGACAGATTGGATTAAGAAAATGTGGCACATATACACCATGGAATACTATGCAGCCATAAAAAAGGATGAGTTTGCATCCTTTGTAGGGACATGGATGCAGCTGGAAACCATCATTCTTAGCAAACTATCACAAGAACAGAAAACCAAACACCATATGTTCTCACTCATAGGTGGGAACTGAATAATGAGATCACTTGGACTCAGGGAGGGGAACATCACACACCGGGGCCTATCATGGGGAGGGGGGAGGGGGGAGGGATTGCATTGGGAGTTATACCTGATGTAAATGACGAGTTGATGGGTGCAGCACACCAGCATGGCACAAGTATACATATGTAACAAACCTGCACGTTGTGCACATGTACCCTACAACTTAAAGTATAATAATAATAAATAAATTAAAAAAAAAAAGAAAAAAAAAAAGAATTCTGCTCATGATGTTGTTAACAGAGCTGACATATTTTCAATATCGACTGTCATTACTCAAGCCATAAGCATAACAGGCGTTTGTTGAATAATACTCAGGTATTTCTTAGATTGGTGCAGGACACCTCATATCTACTCTAAACATAAAATCTATTATTGAAAAAGTATATAATTTTTGGACCATTGCTATTGTTTTCAGATGCAACTGTATTTTTTAGGTTAAAAAAGTTTTGTAAGATAGTCAATGGATGTTGCATTGAATCCTGAACACTGGTTTCATTTTATTGTAGTTTAAATGTAAAATAAGTCCATTAACTAAAGTGGAAGTCACTGAGTACTGGAGTATTGGAGACTCAGCTTGTCAAGATTGTGCTCTATTAACAATATGATATTAAAATAACTGGTCCTCAGACATGTTAATCCCTACTGTCTAGGGAATCTCAGTCGGTTTTTCAGTATTTTGGGAAAGTAAACAAGTTTTGAAGGTAAGTAGCAATTGGTCTAATTCTCGGCTATGGCAGTCACCTGCTTTATGTTCTGTAGCCACTTGGAGTCTTATTTTCATACCTAACTGAACGTTTCTGAAAACTGTAGATAAACCCATGATTGTGGTGATAGCACATAGCAAGAGCTTGAGGACAATGGACAATGGTTCCAATTCTTCACTTTCTTTTCCTTTTAATTTCTTCTCTTCCACAGCATCTTTGACCAAAGTCTGTAATTTTACATTTATGTATGGTGTTATTACTTTTTTTTAGATTTACCAATAGTGGTACTCATATGTATTTATATCCCTATGTAATTTACTTTTTATTCGGAAATATTAATTGAGTAATTAAGAGAAGAGAAAAACGTGCATTGTGAGTAATAAGAAGTTATATGCAATTGAATAGGGGACTCACATAAATTAGAAAACTTAAGAATGGTTTTCTGAAACTACAACGTAAGTTAGAAATAACCACTTGCCCATTTAGGAGAATTAAGTGAAAAGCGAGCTATTTCTGCCTGGATAGTTCAGAGATAGTATCTTGATGTGGCGCTTGAAACTTGGAAGTTGTGTTGATTGCGGAGATAGTGGAAAGGGCGTTGTACACAGGGGAAAGTATAGTAGAATCACCAAGTTTGGAAATAATGTAGCTAGAAATGCACAAGGATATGCAAATACTCCATTCTGGCTATAGTATAGAATACAAGAAAAGGAAGAGTGGGAGGTTAGTCTGGAGAAACAGCTTGGCAAGAGCTTTTAAAGAGCTTTTATTCAATTAAGGGAGTTGGAAATGTTTTCAGTTAGCAATGGGGAATCATCGAAGATTTTTCAGTTGTGGGTAGGGAAGTGCCTGATCAGAGATTTGTGTTCAGATTATCTATCTGGCAACATCAAGTTATGTAGATTGGAGCAGAAACAGATTAGAGTCTGGGAAACATTTTAAAATGTGCATTTGTCAGTTAAGAGTAGACAATAATGAGTCCATACACTTGAGCAGTGAAATTAGCAATGGTGTCTCATTTAGGTAGAATTGCAGGTGTCCATGGAGGGAATGAGGACTGCTGAGGATCTCCTGCTTACTAAACAGAGAAGAATTGTAGGTATTAGAGGCTGGGAAGGGTAGGGGGCAGGAAAGAATAGGGAAGAGTTGGTTAACAACTACAAAATTGCAGTTAGATAAGACTAATAGCTTATAGTGTTCTATAATAGCGTCTCCAACCTTTTTGGTACCAGGGACTGGTTTTGTGGAAGACAATTTTTCTTCAGCAGGGCGGGTAGGGATTGGAGAGATGGTTTTGGGATGAAACTGTTAGGCATTAGATTATTATAAGGAGCACACAACCTCGATCCCCTTGCCTCTGCAGTTTACAATAGGGTTTGTTCTATAAGAATCTAATGCCACCGCTGATCTCACAGACAGTAATGCACACTCATCTGTCACTCACCACCTGCTGTGTGGCCCAGTTCCTCACAAGCCACGAAGCAGTACTGGTCCACAGCCCAGGGGTTGGAGACCCCTGTTCTATAGCACTGTAGGGTGACTCTAGTTAACACTAATTCACTGTATATTTTTAAAATCACTAGAAGAGAGGATTTTGAATGTTTCTAATATAAAAAAAGAATGTTTGAGGTGATGAATATGCTAATTAGCCTGATTTGATCCTTATACATTGTCTATATTTATAAAAATATCACTCTTTACCCTATACATGTGTACAATTATTATATGCCAATTTAAAATAAAGATAATTTTTAAAAGACAGGCGATATAACAACAAATAAGAAAGAGATTTTAAGAGAAAAAAATGTATCTTAGTTCAGGTCATTATAACAAAGTATCATAGACTAGGTTGGTTGTAAGCAACAACAATTTGTTTGTCATAGTTCTGAAGGTTTGAATTCCAAGAGCAGTTATCCTTCCATAGGGGAAACAGAGACACAGCTCTCTGGGGTCTTTTTTATAGGGGCACTAATTCATTTCATGAGGCCTCCAACACTCATGACCTAATTACTTCCCAAAGGTTCCACCTCCTAATATCATCACAATGGAGATAAGAATTTAAACTATAATTTTTGAGGGAAAAGAAACAATCTATAACAAATAAGGACTTGGTTAAAAGAAATATGAGGTATTTATTGCAATTCCTCAAGCATTCTAAATGCCTTAATTATTCCCACAAAGCCATGTTCTTTCATATCCTCAGGCCTTTTTTGTTTGCCATTTCTTCTTCCTGAAATGTCTTTTTCCACTTCCTTTTTTGGTGAAATTCTACTCTTTTTCTGAAAAACAATCCAAACGTTTCTCCATTTTCAAAGCTTTCCATGACTATATATTTATTTCATT
The DNA here is from genome assembly GCF_043159975.1 of Macaca nemestrina. Lineage (NCBI taxonomy): Eukaryota > Metazoa > Chordata > Mammalia > Primates > Cercopithecidae > Macaca > Macaca nemestrina. Next base: position 154,104,230 of record NC_092125.1, read on the forward strand.
TATTTATTGTGTTAGTTTATTCTCATGCTGCTATAAAGAAATACCTAAGACTGGTAAATTTATAAAGAAAATAAGTTTAATTGGCTCATGGTTCTACAGGCTGTACAGGAAGCATGACAGCATCTGCTACTGGAAATGCCTCACGAGCTATTACTCATAGTGGAAGGAGAAGTGAGAGTCAACATCTTACATAGCAGAAGCAGGACCAAGATGGGAGGGGTGGGGGTTGGAGATGCCACACACTTTTAAACAACCAGATCTTATGAAAACTCATTATCATGAGACAGCCCCAAGAGGATGGTGCTAAACCATTCATGAAGGATACACCACCATGATGCAATCACCTTCCACCAGACCCACCTCCAAAACTAGGGATGACAATTGAAAATGAGATATGAGTGGGGAGATAGATCCAAACCATATCATCCTACCCCTGGCCCCCCAAATCTCATGTTTTTCTCACATTGCCAAATACAATCATCCTTTCCCAACAGGCCCCCAGAAAGTCTTAACTCATTCCAGCATTAATTCAGAAGTCCAAAGTCCAAAGTGTCATCTGAGACAAGGCAAGTTCCTTCCACCTATGAGCCTATAAAATCAAAAGCGAGTTGGTTACTTCCAAGATACAATAGGAGTATAGCCATTCAGCAAATACCCCCACTCCAAGGGGGAGAAATCAGCCCAAAGAAAGGGGCAGCAAGCCCCATGCAAGTTCAAAACCTAGCAGGCCAGTAATTAAATATTAAAGCTCCAAAATAATCTCCTTTGACTCCATGTCCCACATCTAGGGCACACTGATGCAAGGGGTGGGCTCCCAAGCACTTGAGCATTTATGTTTTGAAACTTGTTTGAATATCTAATATATATCAGGTACCACTGTAAATATGATATGTAGTCCTCATTCTCAAGTAGTTTCTTTGTCTACTGAAGAAGATAGAAATATTAGTCAATTTTCATACTGCTATGAAGAAATACCTGAGACTAGACAATTTATATAGAAAAAGAGGCTTAATGGACTCACAGTTCTACATGGCTAGGGAGACCTCACAATCATGGCATAAGGTGAAGGAGGAGCAAAGGCACGTCTTACATGGTGGCAGACAAGAGAGTGTGTAGGGGAACTGCCTTTTATGAAACCATCAGATCTTGCGAGACTTATTTACTATCACAAGAACAGCACAGGAAACCCCACTCCCATGATTCAATAACCTCCCACCAGGTCCCTCCCATGACACATGGGGATTATGGGAGCTACAATTTAAGATAAGATTTGGGTGGGGACACAGCCAAACCATATCAATAGATAGGGACAAAAATATTACAAGGCCTCTTGCAATCATTGACAAAGTAAACTGTATTGAGTTCTCACTGTGAGCCAGTTACTATTCTTTTACATAGTAGACTTAGAGCAATAAGAGAGAGTGATAAAATCCTTGATCCAATTAACTTTTCATATTATTGGAGCTTCAGGCTGATAATGGTTGACATAGAGGTTTTTTAAAAGGCAAACAAATAAAACTATAATTTCATTTGGTAATGGATGTTCATGTAATAATACAAGTTCAAGCCATTGAGTATAAGTTCAAGCCCTTGAGTAGAGCAGGTATTCTGGTTCACAGGTGATGATTAGGTAAGACATTTAGGTACTAAGGCATAAAAAGAATCAATGAAAAACATATATGGGAAGAGAAAATACCCAGTGCAAAGGCCTATAGGTGGACTAGTTGAGTATGTTTAAAGGAAAAGGGTGACACTAGTTTAGGATATGAGAGAAAGCAGAGAGGATTTTGATATGGGATCAGAGAAGTAGGGATGGGTCACCTCATGTAAGACCTAAGAGGTCTGAATAGAGAGTTTGGATTTTTCCTCTAAATGTAAATGAAAGTCATTCAAAAGTTGAAGTAGCCAAGTAACATGATCATGTCCTTAAACAGTTGCTTAGGATGCTGTGTAGAGGACCTGCTTTAAAGGGGGAAAATAAAAACAAGAAGCTTATTTAGAAGGAAATTACAGTCATCCAGACAAAATATAATAATGTGGTTTGGACTTGGTTGGAGGTAGTGGCATTGTAGAGAAGTAGAAAAGTTGGAGAAATATATTTGAGGTTGAACTTCAGAAATGATACAGAGGAAGAAATCAAGGAGTTTTGCTTAAACTGGTGGATAAAGGTTATAGGAAGGAGGAGATGGTGATGAGACAGTTTTAAAGGATATTTAAATATCATTTTGGGGTTTGGATTATTTTGATATTTCTGTTAAAATCTGAGTGGTGATGTCAAATTGATAGTTACATATATAAGGTTGGGGATCAGGGGAACAATAAGAACTAGATAGAGAAGTTTGATAGACACTAGTTTATAACCAGGGCACTGGCTAAGATTAACAAAGTCAATAATACAAATAGAGAGGAGAAGGTGTCTTGTGACCAAAACTTCACATAAAACCAAATATTGATAAATTTGTTTGAAGAGGAGCAGCATATAGTCTGAAGTGGAGTCTGCGACAGAGCTAGTATTGTGGAGGCAAAACCATTAAATTGGGGAATATAGAGATTATTGACTGACCTTGACCAGAATTGCTTCATTGGAGTAATGGAAAGAAAGACTATTTAAAACGAGTTGAGTAGGAGCCATTTGTAATAGTAGTTCTTTGGACTATGTTCAGTAATCAATTAGAGATTAATAAAAGCATTGATGAGCAGCAGAGGATGAAGTTGTATTGTATAGCATGTATATTAAATAGAATAAACTGGTCTAATTTTATTTACTAACACTTTATTGAACACATACAATTCATGACATTATTAAACACATACAATTCATGACATTAATTTAGATACCAAAGATTTAAAGCTGAATAATACAGTCTGTGTTATTTCTTCCTAGTTCCCTCCTCCCAAATTCCCTGAGAAATTTGACCCTATATTGCTGTTGAGTTCCTATTGAACAGATAGACACTGAAGACCAGATCAAATACCTGGATTCCCTGACATTACAGTGGACTGCTGTTCTCATATATGGAATCCTTTCTGCACTACAATCTAGCAGATTTATTATCATTCCCTCCTGGCCATGTCAGACTCCTAAAATTGAATGTATTGAGTATCAATATTGGGATAGTTTCTTTCTATAATCTATTGAAAGTAGAGATTTGAGCTCCTGGCCTAAATTCATCCAGTTTCATGATGTCCATCCACAAAACCAGCCTCAGTCGGAGAAACAGTAGTTAAAGGATTTCATAAATATCTGTCATAGTAAGGTTGATAAGAATTTCTTAGCATGAAAGAGTCTCTGCTGTGAAGAAAATTATTATTGGAAAGACTAGCCCTGGAGTCTAGGCTTGGCAAGGAAGCATGGGAGGTGAGGTAGAAAATGCAATGCTAGATGTGTAGAGAAGGACGAAAAGAGAGGAAATATTGAAAATGAAAGTAGGAAAACAGCATAGCAGCTTATGGCTCAAGAGAGAATTTTTAAACAGACCTTTAAATTCTTAGCTTCATGTTTAAGTCTAGGTTAAAAAAATTTGTTAAAATACAGCAGAATTTCCAATGTGCTATCTCACTGAGGAAACCAGAGATGGTCTAAAATAAAATGGCTTTGAGGAACACTTTTGGACAATCATTATGTGTGACAATAATGGAAACAAAATAGAATGTATTCACAGATTTATGCTTTGATGTGAAATGACAAGTACAGATGGACATAAAAATAGTCACTCTGCAGCTTTGAATCTAAACGTACTGTTCGATTGTTTTAAAAATGTTTAGATCAAGTACACTATTTTCAAAAATCCACAGAGCAGTGGCAGGGATATATTATAGAGCCAGAAAATGGCCTCAGAAACAATCAAGACATTATTACTAGAGTCAAAAGATCTCTGGAGATGTTTTTGGAATAGTGTAAGCTTTCATTATGTTTCCTATCTGAAGTATATATACAATTTGTGTTAAATGGTTGAAGACGACATATGACCAATCTGTGATATCAAACTTTCATTAAAGATGAGTAAATAGTTGAGAAACAATTTTGCTTGTGGACAGGTAGAGCATTTATCTGCTGAAGTATATCATTATAGGATGTTAACAGAAAAATTAATGAATCAGAAGGGCACATTGATATCTCAACTCTTCTATGCTTTTAAAAAAATCTGTAAGTTTTGGTACAGTCAGTGTGATAGGACTAAAAGCATATTGGACATGAATGTAATGTTATAAACAGTGATTAAATGGTCACTTGGAGTTTCAAAACCATTTCAGTTTGGAAAAAATATAAAGAAGGAAGGAATAATTCAATCACATTTGTCAGATATTGTCAGTATAACCTCACACATACGTCATGCTGAATGTTCTGAAAAGGGAGTGGGGGAGGTAGAGCATGATTGTAGGCCAGGTGGTCCAATCTCTACTTTCCATAGGGTATAGAAAAATTTACTCTGTTATTAATATTCAAAATGTTCAATTGTAGGGTGCTAGCATGGCCATGAGGGAATGATGATACATCTACCGGATTGTAGCTCAGACAGGCTTCAATAGATCAGAACAGCAGTCCACTTTAATGTCATGGAATCCAGGCATAGAATCTGGTCTCCATTTTCTATCTGTTGGATGGGAACTAAGCAGCAATGTAGGGTAAAACTTCTCAGGGAAATTATGAAGAGGGAGATTAAAAAAGTCAATCAACCAATGTATATTTGGTTGATGAAAGTCAATCAATCAATGTATATACACATATCAAGCGTTAGACAAAAAGTTTATAAATGAATGTTTGTAGAGATGCCCAGTGAGTTGTGCTCATGGAAGTCACATGAAACATTAATGGTGAAGAAAACACATTATTATAGATTTGACTCAGTAGTGGAGGAAGGGTGGGTGGGAAATAAAATTAACACACAATAAAAATCATGAATTTACCATTCATGACATTCATTGAATGAATGACATTCATCCCCTATATGTTATTTTTTAATACCTCTAACTCTGGGAGGAAGAAAACCATAATTCCCATCTATCATAGGAGAAAAGGGAGGTACAGAGAAATTACTTTGTTCAAAGTCATATAGTTGACTTAAAGGGAGCTCAAATTTTGAACCTAGATCCCTTGACTCCAGATCTACCCATGTTTTATGCTGGGAAAATCCTCTACCACATTTTTCCACCAGACTTGGCTTTTCTTGGCTTAGAGCATTAGTGGAAATGAATCTGTCCTTTTGTGAAAAATCAGTGCTAATTGCTGGTGTCCATGTTGGGCCAAGAATGTCAGTTTTTAACACAAGGACAGTGTTAATATAAGCTATCCCACTTTTAGCCACCACTTCACTCCTACCTTGGTCTCCACATGGAACAGGATGCTAAATGAGCTACCTTATCAGTTATTGCCAAAATGATTACATTTTGTAGAAAAATGTATTAGTAATTATTCCAATGAGTTTAGTTAATAAATACTTCAGCATTTGAGGATGCAACTTCACATCATCTCAATGCATACTAATGTTTTGATATACAGATAGATGAACATTTTCAGTTCAAGGCACAAAAAACAGCTATTCATAAACTCTGAATGAAAAAACAGCTATTAGAGAATGTGGAAAAGTCTGAAAAGGGAAAATAAGTCATATATAAGAACAGACATAATCTCAAAAGCTCCCTAAAATCAGTGGAAAAGGCAAAGTCAGAGGTTAGAACAGTTAACCATCTAAAACAGAGGAGCAAAAAGAGAAATAGTGGATGCATAGCCTCTTCCAAAATTGTAACTTAGTGAAGAATTTAGTGAAATATCAAGATGGCAAAGTATCAGAATACTTGAGAAATTGGATTTTAAGTGGTTGATATCGATAGAACTGTTAAGAAAAAAAGATACTCCAGGAAGGGAGTGAAACCCTGAAGATCTTAATAAAATTGAAGAGAAAGTGTAATGATCCTTGTGAGAATGTGGGATAATGCAGAGTTAGGTAGCCGAGGAAGAGGAAAAATTTATATTCCGAAATATTCTGATTAAAAAAATGATACACCTGGAAGCGGTGCTAGAATGGGTTCCCAAAAGAAAGTGAAAGTCTACCCTTCAAAAAAGTTTAAATTAAGCTGTTCTATGGTGGAACTATCAGCCCAAAGGTTAAATTTCAAAGTAATTTCCAGAAACCAGGAAATCTAAAATACCTACAGGCCTTTATAATATCACTGGGTGATGACACAATATCTTTTGTAACCAAACTTGTCACATCCTTTAGGGGTATCCAGGTATTTGCCATGCTATTGCCTGCATGTCATTGCCTATGTGTCTGAAATGAAAGAAGAGAAAGTGCTGGAAGAAGACAAGAGGATTAAAAAGAAGGGGAAATAGTCACAGAAGTCATTATATGTTTTTATTTGCATTTTTTACTTAATCATATTTCATTGTTACGGTGTCAAAACATGTTTTTCTTTTTTGAGACAGTCTCACTCTATTGCCCAGGTTGGAGAGCAGTGGTGTGATCTCAGCTTACTGCAAGTTCAGTCTCCTGGGCTCAAGTGAATCTCGTGTCTCAGCCTCCCAAGTGGCTAGGATTACAGGCGTGCACCATCACACCTGGCTAATTTTTGTGTTTTTAGTAGAGCAGGGTTTTGCCAGGTTGCCCAGGCGCATCTCAAACTCCTGGGCTCAAGTGATCCATCCACCTCAGCCTTTCAAAGTGCTGAGATTACAGGCATGAGCCACCATGCCAGAACATTTATTTTTAACACTAGCATTCATCATTTATGAAACATAGTGAAGGCAAGTTAAAACAACACAATCCTCAATGCAACATAAAGCAACGTATTTAGTACCAATTATGGTCAAGTCTTCACTTCTATCAAAATATATTTGCAAAACTCTGACTCAAAGAGAATCTCATTTCCATAATACTCATAACTGTAGGACCTACTAGTCATTTGCCAGTCAAGTGAACGGGCAATGTGAATGAATCTTGTAGCCATGTCTCAGACTCAGAGATTAAATGTTTGGGATTTTCTTACTGCTTCAAATTTTAAAGTATTTTGCACTTTTACGGAAATCATATCTTTAATTCTGAAATTTTAAAGTCAGACAGACTTGGATGTTAATCTCAGCTCAGTGACTTACTAAATATGCTTCTGATAACCTTTATTTTATTTATTCCTATGCATTCTGGATAAAGCTTTGTATATAAGTTTAGACTTTTAATATAGCATGTATTAAAAAATCAAGATAACTTGCCTCTAAAATAAAGGAATATATTGGTTTATGTAATAGAAAATATAAGAAGTAAGGCCAAATTCAGAGTTGGTTGATTCACTGGTTCAATAACGTCACCAAGGACTAGTTTTATTACATTTCCTTGCTCTATCTTTCAGTATCTTTTGGTATCCATTTTTAGACCAACCACATTATATTTAGTTCAGATTCAGAAAGAGAAAGTGAGTGAGAGGGCGCATCTTTTTGTAACCATTGACCAAAAATCTCAAGTGTTGGTGGGGGCTGAGGAGTGTGAAGGTCAATCCCAAATTACAAAACTGGAGGCAACGCTCTCTGATAAAAATCCAAGTGTTTTTAGGAATGAAAAAGAAGCACAAAATGCTGAATATATTGGCATTAATACATGTTTACTTTAACTACTTCAAAAGGTCATTCCAAGGATCATGTCTGTCTTTCAATTTTACAACACCTAATACAGAAACTGCTATATAACACATATTCAATAAAAATTTGGTAAATGAAAAAGTTATTTAATGAGAATTAAATGAATAAAGAATCAATAATATAAGCCACAACATCTACAAATAATGGTTTCTTCTGAATTTACATAGAGGGACATTGTGCTTCAGAAATATGAAGCTATTTTCTCAGTATAACATATTTAAATAGCAAATCTGAGACTAAACCTAAGTTTACTTATCCAAAGATAGTGAGTCCCAATTTTAGAAGTTTGCAATGTAAAAAATATTAATCATGTCTAGTTACATAATGAGATGTAGTTTTAACATCTTTGAGAATATGCAAGACAAAAAGTAAAAATGTTTTCAATAGTGCTTTTTAAGATAATATGTGCACTTAATAATCATAGCAGAGTTTACAAGTTGTTGTTAATTGTTCTTATGTCAAAGTTATGCTCATTAATGTCCACATATGTATGTATGTTTTTAGGTATTTATGTATATATGCAGATAGATACAGAGATGTGGATTACACAAAAACATATCCTTTAGTTGCACATATGTTTATAACTTCTGATTTCCAAAATTTGAAAGCTGTGTCAGTATGAAAGGTATATTAATTAGCCAAAAATGACTGGACAGAATAAATTTTCATACCTCTTTTAATGCAACGTAATATGTGATGTTTGTAATCAAAGGACTGGAAATCACTGTCCAAAATCCTTATCATTTTACCTTAACTTGTGAACTTGCAAGTATGCCTGTGATATCCTGATATTCATCTAAAAACAGGTCCATATATGAACACATTTAGAGTGATACAATTTCTGATTTATAAAAGTACATAGAAGTACATGTACACTCTTAAATATTTACATGAAATGTAAAATGAAAAATTTGGTTATTATTTTGGATGAACTACAGCAAAAATTCAGTTACATTAAAATATTTACTGTTTCAAATAGAACTCGAACTATCTACTTTTTAATGGGATTTTACCATAATTGATATAATCCTAAATAACTCTTACATCTTCCCATATATTTTAGTAGATTGTGATACTGTGAGCCTTTTGTTTCACCCTCAGCGTACCATATGTTCCACCCTCAAGACCTCATATGATCCTTACCAATATATCAATAGCTGGTATTTGAGACATATTGTGTGATTACTGTCAAGAGTCTTATTGCTCTATGTTATTATCACTACCGTATTTGATATGGACTCAACAGGGTAGAACTCTGAGAAGATTCATTTTCAAGGTTGAAATAAATGATTGATGCCAATCTGTTTGATAAAATTGAATGTATTATTATGACATTTCTTATGGACATCATTATTATGATATCCCCAGGAGACATTTGGCAATGCTTGGAGAAATATTGGGTTGCCACAACTGGAGTGTATTACTATAATTCCAATAGGCAGTAGCCAAGGATGCTGCCAAACACCCTATAATGTCTAAGATGATCCTCCTGCAACAAGTAGTTATATAGTCCAAAATACTGTTAATGTTTACATTAAGAAACCCTGGTTTATTGTGTTACTCAGCTTTCAGGCTCTGAAATGACTACTTAAGTCTTTTGTGAAAATAATAATAAAAGTAACTGACATTACTGATATGGATTTAAAATTTGATAGGAAGAAAATGAGGCAACATATTCAGAGACAAAAATCTAAAACATAACTATGTATCTATCTATATGTATATATACACTTAACATAACTGATAAAAGGAACATATTTCATTACAAACTACAGTACATAGCTTTACATAAAATAGCCAGTGATTATATTCAATTAACACATAAATTTGAAGGGCAGAGTCAATAACTCTGAGACGTCTGTTGGAAGTCAGAACTTGGCAAATTTCGCAGATTTCAGTCCAAGTGAACTGCTGTAGAAAGGCTTTTTTGTTAAGTTACAGTTGCTATCTTTTAAATTGCTACAAGTAATTGAAGAGGTAACTACACAATCTGCTCTTCCATCAAGTGCCAGTTGCAGAAGCTTTTTAGACATAAACATGGAAAACATAAAGAATAACAAGATATCTCAAGGGAGTATTATAAGTCTATAATTCCTTCAAGGGTACATGTAATGTCATAAATTGCAGGAGGAAACTCAAGCAGTTTAGTCGCAGGAACCCTGAGATGAAATTACAGCTTTTATAATCCCCTGAGAAGATACTCTTTTGGTATAATGGGAACTGTAGTTGTTTAGAAATACCCTGCTCTCTTGCCCCTAGAAAAGTACAATGGTCATTTGAAGATTGAAAAACACTAAGCAGGTGTCTGAAAAGTGAGTTGAACTGATCATAAGAATAATAGAAAAATTATATTGAAGTCATTTATGATATCTATTAAATATAATATGGCATTCTTTCTAAAGTAAGAGTTACAAGAGACACCTACATAATTATAGCTATTAGAAAAGATTTTACAGGTGTAAACATAAAGATACCAAAATACATATTGTTAAAGCTTAGCAAGCTTTGCATTAAACACATAAAAGACATTTACAGTCATATGAGAAGACATATCCTTTAAACTAAATGCCAGTAGCTAAATAAGCAAATGCACCAGATTAAAAGAACAACATTAAACATCATGGGGTGGCATAACAGCATAAAGTTCACAAAATGTCATAATTGTAGACATACTTAAATTTTGAATTATAATAACCCCAAGGCATATTGTTCAATATCATAACTCTTGGATTCAGCATGAATTGGATAATGTGCACATTAATGAAGTCAAGATTATCTTTAATGTGAGTAGTCCAATGGAAAGTTAAGTTTGGTAAACATTTAAAGCAGATAATAAATATAGATAGATCATACATTTATTTTAAAAAGGTATGATCAGTTATATTTAACAGTATTGTCAATTAAATTACTCATAATCCTAACATAATCAATGTTTACAGAACATTTTTATTATTTTCATAAATTATAAACAAATATATAAACAAATAAACAAATGAAATGACATTAGAAAATACTGTCTAAAAGAGAACAAAATTTTAATTAAGATTCTGAATTTATTTCAGTTAGTTTCTTCATTTTTCTCAGGAAGATATCTAACTATGAATTGTATTAAATATATATTATTTAAGTAGATGAATACACAGGCCTCTTTAATGGCATGTTACTTTGAATCTGCAATTTTGAATATTTCTCTAAAAGCCAAAACTATAATAAAACTAAAACAATTTGACCAAGGAAATTACTTTTAAAAAATTACATTTATATAATATATTTTTGGTTCCTTCAGCAAATACAATCAATGTATTTAAAGATACTTAATGGCCAGTGGTCAGAGTAAAAAGCAGATGTCCCAGAATGTCAGGCTTAGCAACAGAGAACAAAACTCACCACTATTTGTTTCAAATATAGTTAGAGGTTATATTTACAATGGTAACTTCATTTGCCTCATAAGCAAATGGAATTGCTTTGTCTAATAACATTTGAAGGGATGTATTGCTTAATTACAAGTATCTAGACCATTGTCACTCTATTCGCTTTGTTTACTGTTATATTCTAAATTGCCACTAGTTAATAAACCATTGACCTATATTTCATGGTATGACTTTTAAACACAATTAATATCGTCAACATTAATAATAAGAGGTCTGGCATTTAAATCTTGAGTAAAATAAAATAAAAAATTTTGCATTATTAAGGAAATCATATTAACAGTATAAATATGCAAAAATTAATAAACATAAAGCTATCGGTTCAAATGGCTTTTATTTAGAATCTTAATGAATTCAACTGCAGGTTTCAAATTTCTCTTTGATCTGGTGAAGCTGGCAAATGAAAAATGACCTAAATTGGTTGTCTCCAGATTTTTTCGTTTTAGTAAAATATAAAAATACAAATTTTTGGAATTTCATAGATTTGCCAACTTTTAATTTTTCAAATTATGTAAACAAAAAACCTAACATTTATTGTTTAAAATTATTTCATAAAACAAAGATTTTAAAATATTTTTATTATTTTTTAACTTTCATGTTCAGGGACACTTGTACGGGGTGTGTAGGTTTGCTACCTAGGTAAATGTGTGTCATGGGGGTTTGTTGTAGAGATTATTTCATCATCCAGGTATGAAGCCTACTATCCATTAGTTATTTTTCCTGATCCTCTCCCTCCTCCCACCCTCCAAGAGGCCCCAGTGTGCGTTCTTCTTTTGTATCTATGTGTTCTCATCATTTAGTTGCCACTTATAAGTGAGAACATGCAGTACTTGGTTTTCTATTCCTGCATTAGTTTGCTAAGGATAATGGCCTCCAGCTTCTTCCGTGTCCCTGCAAAGGACATGATCTTGCTTTTTTTGTGGCTGCACAGTATTCCATGGTATATATGGACCGCATTTTCTTTATTCTATCATTGTTGGTCATGTAGGTTTATTCCATGTCTTTATTATTGTTAATACTGTGGCAATGAACATATGTGGGCATGTATCTTTATAATAGGATGATTTATATTCTTTGGGTATATACCCAATATTGGGATTGCTGGGTCAAATGGCATTTCTGTCTCTAGGTCTTTAAGGAATGACCACACTGTCTTCCACAATGGTTGAACTAATTAACACTACCAACAGTGTAAAAGCATTCCTTTATCTCCCCAACCTTGCCAGCACCTGTTATTTTTTGACTTTTTCATTAATGGTCATTCTGACTGGTGTGAGATGGTATCTGATTGTGATTTTGACTTGTGTTTCTCTAATGATCAGTGATGTTGGGCTTTTTTTCATACGATAAAGGTATTTTAAATTCCAAAATATGAAAAGGATAAAGAAAATATAATTGCCTGAGACTGAGTCTTTGTATTGAATATATAGACTTTTAGGAGAAACTCACATTGCTGAATGAGATAATATTAGATCTTGCTACATATATATATTTAAAAAACCGCCCACTCTGAAACTCAAACCCATACACATATACAGAGTAATGATTTAACATGATGGAAATGTGCTTTCATTACATGTAAAAAATGACTGGAGATGGTCCAGATTTGGCATGGAGAACCATATTCATTACTTATCCAGTTTTCTTCTATCTTGCTGTATACCCAGGAATAGGATATTACTTCCACTATCACATAATTGGCTGGAATGTAGTCACATGACCACATATAGCTGTATGAAAAATTAAGAAATGTAATCTTTTTGGATAGACTAGTGCCCAAATAAAACTGGGATTCCATTACCAATGAATAAAGAAAGATTTATATTAAAAATTACTCTTTTCCATTTTGGAAGTCATACAAACTTATCATTGAATAATACCGGACCAAGAGGTTTTGGAAAACAGTATCCACTGAGTTTCATCTAGCCTCAAGCAGTATTGCATATTGAGAAGAATGTAGTAGCACACTTATGGGGACTCAAGAGACCTTGAACGTATTTCGTGAAATTTTCTTGATCTCAGGTTTCTTATCTGTAATGCAAGAGCAATACAGAACTCAGCAAATTGTCCATTAAACAAATACATATTGTTTACTGTGTTGTCTCTGCTTCCTAAAAACTCTGTATATTGCAAGTATCTCTATTTGTGCCAAATTATAAGTCTAAATATTGCAGTAGAGATGGAGAATCTGTAGGATCAATAATCATTTATTCTTATTAGTCAGAAATTAAGAAAAAAAAACATTCAATTTAATGTAGCTCCAGAAGGATGTTAGAACTCAGCATAGGCTCTTAAGTTCTTAAATTGAAGAGAGTACACGACTCTACTGGAAAAGCAAAACTCCTCCCAATTAACTTTGATGTCACTCAAAGTTGTTTTGCCGACTTCAAACCTGAGTTAGGCTTATTTGGAGGAAGGACCCAGGTTCATCTTATTTTTATTTTAATTTAAATAGTTTTGTGGTTCTCAGGATAAGTGTCATCGCCTTTGTAGTTTTTCTGTGTTGGATTGCCAGTGCAGGCTGGATAAATTTCCTCCTTTTAAGCATTAGTGCTTAAAAAGGAGTTGGAAGCCTTTTGGTTAATACACTGAAAAAGAAAATGTGAAGCCTGGTATTAACATAAACTCTCTGATCATAAGAGACATTGATCATTTGAAATAAAATTAACAGAGTTCAACATTTCAGTGTTGTTTTCCCTTGACTATAATGATAGTGTTTTAAATAATGTCATTTAGTAGAGTAATATTATAGTGCTTTCAGATTTTAATTTTACTTAGTAATTAACAATCATCTAGCCTAGTGCTCTGGATTACTATTAATTTTCCTATTATTAATATAGAGTGGTTCCATATTCAGAGAGGAAATAAAATAATTGCCTTGGTGCTGTGCTAAATTCTACTTTAGCTCTTTAAAAATATATACTGCTATGGATTTTTAATAATTATTTAATATGTATTTATTCAGATTTTTCAAACATGTAAAATTATTTTTGATACCATACGGAGATATTGAATAAACAGCTGCTTTATGATATTGTGGTATTTCCATAGTTGTGTATTTTATTCATATAGTATTATAGAAACTCAAATACCTGGAATTCATTCCTTATATGTATTTTATTTTATATTATGTTTTTCTTAACTATTTTAAGGGTGTTTGAAAATAAGAATGAAAAGACTAAATCTGTAAGTGTCCATCTAAATTTTTATTCCAAATATATATGAGATATAGTCCTTGGAAGAAAATTGCACAATTTTAACAATTCATTCAAAAGTAAATTAGGTTCTGTTATTGTTATCATTTGTCTGTTCTCTATATCTCTATGCTATGCTATGGTAAAAAATGTTGTGGTGAAAAACCAGGGTAAAACCCAGGTAAAAGAGAATTAGGACCAACAGTTATCACCCCTATACCCCCCAAATTTTGTTCATTTATAAAATGAACAGAAAAATTAAAAATCCCCAACAGCAATCCAAGGAACTCTTGCTTTTAGGATTATAAATATCATGTAAAAATGTGTTTCATGGTGAAATAAATCTCAGATTTAGAATTAAAGTTAATTTTCAAAAAAAAAGCAGAAAGTCTTAGAATCCTTATGCTAATATGAATGAGAAATCTCTGAGATGATGTTGTAATAGCATGCGGAATTTTGTAAACATATTGTATTAGTTTCCTAGGACTGCTGTAACAAAATACGACAAACTGGTTGCCTAAAAGAACAGAAACTTATCCCACAGTCCTGGAGTCCAGAAGTCTAAAATGAAGATATTGGCAGGGCCATGCTCCTTCCATACCCTCTAGGGGAGGGTGCAGGCTTTGCTTCTTCCAGCTTCTGGTAGCATTAGGCATTCCTTAGCTGCGGCAGCATAACTCCAGTCTCTGTCTCCATCTTTCCATGACCATCTTCCCCTGCATCTGCGTCATGGCATTCTCCTCTATTTGTCTTTGTCCAAATTTCTCTCCTCTTGTGAGAACACCAGTCGTGTTGGATTAGGACCCACGCTAATGGCATCATTTCAACTTGATTATATATCCAAACATCTTATTTTCAAGTAAAGTCACATTCATAGGTACCTGGAGTTAAAACTTCAACATATCTTTTAGGGGAACACAATTCAACCCATGATACTTGTTCAACCATAAAATATTTATTTTTGACGACTATCCTGAGCCCTATGTTCCACAGATCACACCTTTGAAATTGCCAGACTGGGTCAGTGTCTTTCAAACTGGTTCACAGACTGGTGCCTGTTCCTGAACTATTTCACTCATCCACAATCCACAATGTAATCTTTTCTGAATAAGATAAATTTTTATAAAAATGTGTCCTACTATTCTAATTTGATTCTATTAGTACATAGTTACCCTAGATAGCCTGCTTATGTCAGGATAATCAAAAGTGATAGTTCCCTGGTTATACAGTGGCCCACAAGTAGCTTATAGCAGAAAACACTGAACAAACTTACACAGGTGAGTAAACAGTGTGTATGCAAAAGTTTTTAGTTGAAAAATTTGCATACGGACACAGGCTGTTTTGCAGGATTCATTTCCAGTTTCCTGCTAGAAAGAGAAAATAGAAACTCTCAGCTCCTGTCTGCATAATAAGAGAAAGACCCAGTAGAGAGTTGGATTTTCAAAGCCCAGATTAGGCTGGAAAGATCTTTATTCTTAATGTACCAAGAGAGTATAGTGATAA
The DNA here is from genome assembly GCF_043159975.1 of Macaca nemestrina. Lineage (NCBI taxonomy): Eukaryota > Metazoa > Chordata > Mammalia > Primates > Cercopithecidae > Macaca > Macaca nemestrina. Next base: position 154,119,985 of record NC_092125.1, read on the forward strand.
TAATAAATTATCGATGTGGATGACAAAGTAGCATTTAATTCTGGGAGGTATGAGGCAATTAGATTCTGACATCTTCATGAAACAGCTTTCAGTAAAGGCAGTCGAGAGAGTGACAAAAATGAAGACTGCCTGACAGAGAGAAAAATAGAAGGAAGTTTCTCTGATAGCTCTCTGTTTTTGTGGTTTGAGTTTCTCCTTAAGACTTGTCTGAATTCCTTCTCTGGAGGTTCATGAGACATGCTTCCATTCTAATAATAAAGCCTCCTTTTGGCATAAGATGGCTTCTGTCACAGGCAATGAAGGAACCTTGACTAAAAGAATACTTTCCATGTGTCACTCCATTCTCAAAACCTCCAAGAAGCGATCACTGCCTACAGCAGGGGTTCTCAATTTCAGCTAATGTTATTTGACACTGTGGACTGCATAATTATTTGTTGTAAAGGGCTGCGTCCTGTGCATTGTAGGATCTTTAGCAGCACCTCTGGCCTCCACCTTCCCAGTACCAGAAGCAACTCTGAGGTGTGACAGTCAAAGAAACCTTCCAGACATTACCAGAAAGACCTTCCACCCCTCAGGGAGCCAAAATTGCCCCCAGTTAAGAATCACTGGACTAAAGGATAAGCCTAATGCTAACTAACAGCGACCATGGAAGACTCCAATCACATATCCTTCTGGCATTTTTTTTTTCTATAATTTATTATTCTGCAAAGTTGAAGCCTCCTTATTGAGCTCATTCAAAGCCATGGAACTCAAAATACTGTCAGTTGCAAACCACGTATTCACTCAGTTTTGCTGGTTGCCTTCTCTGTCGACAGTCCTCTCAAAACAATGAGCCCACAGACCCTTCCTTGATACTTATACTTGATTCCCTGTTTTATGCTTTAGCTCTATATGTTCTTCTGCTTTTGATTTTTCACCTTGTTCATAATTAGGCTGGGAAAACTTTCATTCAACCATCACTTCCATGGAGACTCACAGGCACATATGCAGATAGTTCTTGTAATAGTGAACACTAAATTTGCACTCCATACTCTCCAAGGTTATTTCTAAAGGCTCTAGATCTCTTACAGGTATAGTTGTACGACTTAATCAATGGGCATTCGCATATGGCCCCAACTGGACTATCTTATTCACCTTTGGCTCTGCCCGAATGGCTGCAAAGAAATTAGATTAATTTCTTTAGATGAAACAGGTTCTAAAATTCTCCAGCTTATAAGACAGAACATATGCATTAAAAAGTAAGGTGCCACACGTGGTGACTCACACCTGTAATCCTAGAATTTTGGGGGCCAAGGCAGGAGAACCCCTTGAGCCCAGGAGTTCAAGACTAGCCTGAGCAATGTAGTAAGATCATGCCCAGCTAATCTGTATTTGTTTATTAATATTTTGTAGTCCCAACTGCTTGGAGGCTGAGGTGGGAAGATTGTCTGAGCCAGAGAAGTCACACCACTGTACTCCAGGCTGGGTGAAAGAGCAAGATCTTTTCTCCAAAAAAAATTATAAAATAAAGAAATAAAAAATAAGAAGAGAAATTTTTTTTTTCTGGTAAATAAAAGATGTGAAAGTAGAACCATGCAGGAGATCTATAAATAGTAATTCTTGGCCGGGGTGGTGGCTCACGCCTGTGGTCTCAGCACTTTGGGAGGCTGAGGCAGGTGGATCACCAGGTCAGGAGTTTAAGAATAGCCTGGCCAGGATAGTGAAACCCCATCTCTACTAAAAATCCAAAAAATTAGCTGGGCATACTGGCAGGCGCCTGTAATCCCAGCTACTCGGGAGGCTGAGGCAGAGAACTGCTTGAACCTGGGAGTTGGAGGTTGCAGTGAGCCCAGATCACGGTACTGCATTCCAGCCTGAGCGAAAGAATGAGAAACCATTTCAAAAAAAAAAAAAAAAAAAAAGGTAGTAATTCTTCCTGACCTCAGCAGGCTTTGCACTAAAAGGGTATCAGAAACACTTGGGATAATGTCTCCGGAACATCCACTCACTTATTTATTCAGCAAATATTTATTGGACATATGCTATGTGATAGATAGCATTCTAGGAATTGAAAATACAGAGTTGAAAACAAAAAAGAAAGACAAAGTTCTTGACTTTACAGAACTTAAATCCTCTAAAGAGAGTCATATATAAAATTTGCCAGCATATAAATAAATAACGAACCCCACCAAAACCCGTGAGTGGAGCTGGAAACATGCTGTTTGTATTTTAGATAGCGTAACCTTGGAGGGAGTTTTTGAAGAGGCAACAACTGAACTGAATCTCGATGTTGAGAAGCAGGTAGCCACGTGAAGATCTGAAAAAAGACCATATCAGGAAAACAGAACTACAATGCAAAATCCCTGATGTGTTTTCAATGTGGCTGGAGACTAGTAAATGAGGGACAGAGTAATAAGAAATGAGCTTGATGAGGCAGACAGGAGCCAGACCATGTGAGAAATTTGGGATTTATTCTGATTTCAATGAAAAGACATTAGAGGATTTTAAATATGTGATTGATAGAATTAGAACCACATTTTGAAACAGTTAATTTAGTTATGACTGATTTTCCAGAGATGAACTCACACACACACACACACACACACACACACACACACACAGAAGCTACATTTCTGTGTCCTTTCCTGACACATTTGTCCCCACTGAAATATTTGAGCAGCTGGTGTCATTCAGAAATCTCCTGTGTTCCCAACAGAGGTAGATCCTTGTTTGCAGAATCAGAATATCATGTCAACGTTGACTTTCCTGGATGAGACACTAGTTAAGCTATATTTGAAATCTCTTACATGCACCTGAATATGTTGTGAAAAAAAAATATGAGAAACTGGTTGACTTTTGTACCATAAAATTGAGGAGAAATAGATAAGAACAGCAAATTGGACCACAGTTCCTTAGCTGGTTTTACAGTCTAGTATTAGCAGTTTTGTCTTTTCTTTCTGTCAATAAAACAGTCTAGATATCTTGTTAGTATCAATTAGCTTTTCATTTCAAAGCACTGTATTTTTTAGGTAAAACAAATGCGCATAGCTAACAACACTTTATTTCTATTTTTGAAAATTTATAATATACAGAAAAGTGTCTAGCACTTCAATTCTTACAAATATTGTCAGACTAGGTATCCTGAAAATCATCCTAATACAAAATCTCTAATAATGATGATATATTTTAAGTGTATAGCTGAGCTCATATGACGACAAAGGTCGAAACCAAAAAGGGAGATCAAAACCAAGTAATACCATCATTGATGCTATGGCTGAACTAATCCTGGCAATCCAGAGCTAGAATTGTATTAGACATGAGGAAAGGATGTAAGTTTTGGCTCCTGCAATTTAGATTTGGATCAGATTCAAGCATGAATTTCAAACAGTTTAATGACAACACCATCAGAGACGATGTTCAGAAAAACCAAGCAGTCCAGCAAAAGAGATAATAAGGAAACAAATCTGTTTTGACCTTTGCTCTGAGTAGGAAAAAATGATTTGTTTGCAAATCTGTAATATCAAATCTGCCTTCATAGGAGTTTGGGGTCTAAGTCTTTGAGAAAACACACATACAATGGCATACACAGCAGTCCATGATCAGGAAATTACCATAAAGCCTTCTTTGATAGTTAGTCCCCATGAACCAGGGATATACAGTAAAAGCAAAGCATATCTCTTCTCGGGTCTCATTGAAGGACTTCAGAGAAAGCCCAATAAATACAAGTTTATAATCCAAATTGATATCTAGCTTATCTACTATTTTTTGGAATGTATCAATAAAGTGAAAAAAGAGAGACTATAATGGGGAAGCAAAAAAAGAAAGAAAAATAAGAAAGAAAAAAAGGAAGGAAGGAAGGGAAGGAAGAAAGGAGGAAGGAAGGGAGAGAGGGAGGGAGGAAAGAAGGAAGGAAGGAAGGAGGGAGGGAGGGAGGGAGGGAGGGAGGGAGGGAGAGAGGGAGGGAGGGAAAGACAGCAGGAGTTTATATTCAGACAGCTCATAGTAATATTGAAGAACTTCAGTGACAATGAGAAAACATTAAACTAGAGCATTAATAAGAAAAATTTGACAGAATTTATCAAAATTTAAATTGTACACACTTCTTTGTCTAAAAATAGTACCATCCTCAATTTTCTCTTTTTCTTATTGCACTTTTTTTTCTTTATAGCACTTATCAGCAGGCATATTATTTAAGCATAAACTTGTTTACTGAGTTTTGAAACCACTAAAATCTCAATTCCATGTTTGTTTATTTGTTTATTATTTTATTTCTGTTTCCATAGTACGTGGCACCTAGTATATTTTCGCAGTACAAATCTGTGTTGGAAATAGGTAGATGATAGATATACATAAGCATATATACATACATAAGCATATATGCACGTTTGTAAATATATATGTAACATATAGCCATACAACATATACTCACAACTATACTTCATATATTGGTAAGTATATAATATATAATATTCATAATATATGCAGTATATATTTTTAAATTTTTATTTTTATTTCAGTAGCTTTTGGGGAACAGGTGGTGTTTGGTTAGTGATTATTTCTGAGATTTTGGTGCACTCATCACATCAGCAGTGTACCCTGTAGCCAGTATGTAGTCCTTTATCCCTCACACACTTGCCAACCTTTATCCTTGAGTCCCCAAAGCCCATTATATTAGTCTTATTCCTTTGAATCCTCATAGCTTAGCTCCCACTTATAAGTGAGAACATAAATATTTGGTTTTCCATTCCTGAGTTACTTCTCTTAGGATCTCCAGCTCCATCCAAGTTGCTGCAAAATACATTATTTTGTTTCTTTTTATGACTGAGTAGTACCCCATGATGTATACATACCACATTTTCTTTATCCATTCATTGGTTGATGGTCACTTAAGTTGGTTCCGTATCTTATCAGTTATAAATTGTGCTAAATGCAGTATAGTTTTATACCACAAGTATTAAAAATATTTTAATCTAATATTTTTGCTACAGATGAATGTAGAATAACATACCTGTCTACAAATGGGAATTAAAGCATTGTGGTCATACTATTTTACCTGACACATTAGCTGGGTGTGGTGGCACACTCCTGTAATCCCAGCTACTCGGAAGGCTGAGGAAGGAGAATCACTTGAACCTGTGAGGCGGAGGTTGCAGTGAGCCAATATTGCACCATTGCACTGGACAACAAGAGTGAAATTTCGTCTAAAAAAATAAAAAATAAAAATTGATTCAAGATAACGCTGTCTGGGTAGAGACACGGGATCTGAAATTTATGGATGTTTTTCAGATACCTATCTTTGTAAACTTTGAGAACCACCATTCTATTAAAAATATGGAAGTTTTAATCCAGATTAGGGAAATGTCATATTTTTGTACCAAATGGAGCCTTCCTTGTGGTTCTTCAATGAAGTATCAGTTATCTCTAACTAAATATCTGCTACTATCAAAATATCCCAGTTTTCAAAAAATCCCCAGGGTTAATCCTTCACTTCAGTCCTGAGGCTCTAGGTTTCCAAATTTAAGTCCTTACTGTCAGCTCTGACAGTAAGGAGTGGCCTCAATGCTGAGTCTTAGACAATGAGAAGTCCTCTTAAAGTTCTGCATACTCTCAGCTGAAAAGTTCCAACATTAAACTTTATTTTCTCTAGACATTATCTTCATTTGAGTTCTTAGTACTATTGCTTACTACTTTTTAAAACACCTTGACATTTTGATCTAACTTATTATCATCATCTAGCCTTCTGTGATCACTTTTTCCTCCCTTCTCATAGACAAAAAAGGTTAAGAAAAGAAAAAAGTCTCATTCTTTTGATTTGTGTGCATTTTATATAAAACCCTGAGTTATATTCCTCAAAATGGAAAAAGAGAAAAAGGTGAACAGATTAGTATTTGAGCCCATGGCAATATCTTCTCTTTATTAACAGACTAATTAACTGAACAAATATTTCTTGAGTGTCCATGATTTGTCAGGTTCTGTGCTAGGTGTTGGGACACAACAGTGAATACGTCAAACCAAAGCTTCACCTTCAGGTGGTGGACATTCTTGGGAAGAAGAACGAACACATCAACCCTGAACGTGGTTCTCCCTGTCCACCTTGTGATAAGGCAGCTTCTCGGGAATGGCTTTGTTTTCATTGCTGTGTCTCCTAAGACTCTTGTGTTAGCTGCTTCTCTCTAAATTAAAAGCCGATAAACCAAAAAATGGGCATATATTAAATTAAATAGCATGTTCTTCTCTTAGAAAACAGCTTTATATTTCTCTTTTAGACATTTCCATTTTTTTAATTGTAGTAAAATATACATCACATAAAATTAACCATCTTAACTATTTTTTAAATGCACAGTTCCGTAGTGCTAAGATGATTCTCTTTGTAGTGTGACCAATCTCAGCATTTTGTTCAACGTCATTTTATTATAATGTAGATGAGAATACAAAAATCTATTCCTTGCCAGGGCCATGTGGAGTTTGCATGTTCCCTCCATGTCTGCATGGGTTTTTTTTCTCAGGTACTCTGGGTTCCTCTCACATCCCAAAGCTATGAACATTAGGTTCATTGGTGCATCTACGTGGTCTCAGCGTGAGTGAGTGTGGGTGTGTGTAATAGTGCACCCTAGGAGGCAATGGCCTCCTGTCAAGAGCGCGTTCCTGCCTTGGTCTCCGAGCCTCGGGGACTCATGATACCGAACTGAACCCATGACACTGAACTGAAATAAGTGGGTAAATAATGACCTTACTTGTTTGTACTAATGTCTTAAATGCATGTATAGCCCACATTTCATTCCAGTGTTTAATGTGAGAAGTGTTTGGGGACTTTATTGAGAAGTTTCATAATATTTCTGTGACCAGAAATATGCTGTAGGAAAGTCACCCCTTGTTTATATCTGTTAGCCCGTAGTAAAATTAGTTTCATTATCTTGTTTTGTGCCAAGTCACAGTTTCCAAGAACAATCTACGATGGTAAGTGAGGACTTACTGTGCAAGGGTTCCAACCTCTTTCTCTCCTTTTCAACATGTTATTTTCTATTTTATTGTTAGTAGTCATTCTGAGTATGAGGTAGCCTTCTCAATTTTTTATATATAGGTCTAAATACATATTAAACATACAATTAGTTCGAACAATATATTGAACATATTTCAATTATCTTTTACCTAGCTGTCCTTTTGCTTCGGGGAAGCTTTCATCTCAGTTTGCTGGACTGTGTCCTTCTCCGTCATTTTCATCACAGCTTAAACGAAAGACTCTCCTGAAGAGACCTTTCCTGCTTGGTGTAATATACAACAATTACTATTTAAACATCACCTTATCTTAATTATCTGCATAGCACTGACCTACTGTCAGAGTTTTGTTTATGTAAGTACTAGTGTGTATGAATTTTGTTTGCCTAGTTCAAATTTATTTTTAACTTAAAAACTATTACATTTAGATTTAAACTTAAATCCTCAATTACAATGTAAAATCATGAATGCAAAGGCTATGTGTCTTTTATTTATTGCCATATCCTCAGGGTCAAATGTTTGATAAATATTTTTTGAATTTGATTAATTATACCAGGGAGAAAATTTGAATAAATGGAGAGAAAACATTCCGATAATAGTATCAAAGTTTACACTTTGCTTTTGTAGTCATAGCTTTCGTACTTGAGGTTTTAAAATGGCACCATAGTTATTCTACAATTCCCAAAAAATTAAATCTCTAGATGCAGAAAAATAAAGGCCACAGTGAAAGTAATGGGTCATGTCCACTTTTAATAGAAATTATTTAATGTGTCCACCCCGTGATGGTTTTTATCTCTCTTTATAGTTAGAAAATACATAGAGTGTTACAATAAAGTAAGAAATGATTTAAATTGTCGAGTTAAAGGCTAGCTTTTTACTCTGCGAGTCTTTATTTTGTCACAATGACACAACATAAAGTTCAAAGCATATAATGGGGTGAGAAGAAGAAAGTCTTCCAAATACCTGAAAGGCATATCTTTCAATTTAATTCACCTGTCAGCCCAGGCAATGGTGAGTGAACCAATTATTGGCAGTCTTGTACCATAGTTACTTTCAGATTCTTACTCTCTTCCTGTCTACATAGAATAAGTCACCAAATCAGTCTCCACTCCGTCTCCTTGGAATTCTTTTTGAGATTTTTATAGTAAAAATCTCGATCAGAACAAAGTGGTGTGTCACTTTTCTCCCCTTTTGATAAGGAAGGATATTTAATCTTTGTAGCATTGAAAAATAAGCTTTTTAGCTTAAATACTTTATCAATTTTATTATAAATGAGAGGCAATCTACCTATGCTTGTATCATTCATCATAATGAAATAATCATCTCATTTATCTTACTTCATAAGACAGAAAGCAAGCAAGCAAAGAAGAAAGAACAAAAGAGGCTGAGAGGTTTACAGGAAACGAATTATTTTTCTGAGTCAGCCATTTTTCTTTCTCTGTGTGGGATAATGTGTTTGCTCTTTCTACTGTCTACCACAGCACCTGACATGGGCAAGCTCAAGTAGAGGCTCAGCTCATTAAAGATGTGTGCATCGAACATGTCCAAAGGTAGATACAACCAGAAGTGAGACTTGAGTGTTAAAGGGTAATTTTCTTTTTTTTTTTCTTTTTTTTTGAGACGGAGTCTCGCTCTGTCGCCCAAGCTGGAGTGCAGTGGCTGGATCTCAGCTCACTGCAAGCTCCGCCGCCCGAGTTTACGCCATTCTCCTGCCTCAGCCTCCCGAGTAGCTGGGACTACAGGCGCCTGCCACCTCGCCCGGCTAGTTTTTTTTTTATTTTTTAGTAGAGACGGGGTTTCACTGTGTTAGCCAGGATGGTCTTGATCTCCTGACCTCGTGATCCGCCCGTCTCGGCCTCCCAAAGTGCTGGGATTACAGGCTTGAGCCACCGCGCCCGGACTAAAGGGTAATTTTCGAACAAGGTAAGAGTCATGACTTTCATACCGATATAAAAATAATCAAATATTAAAGATATTTAAATAACTCACTAATGAGGCAACTGGTGAGGTGTTATAACCAGTTCAAAGGAGACTCCAAGGACAGACACACTTATAGACAGGAGTACTAAAATGAGTGTACAAATGGAGACAAGGATGGTAGTTCCTGGGGTGAGGGTTTCTTCTCTCCACTGGCCAGTATTCATTTGCATATACACATACACACACTATTTTGCATGGCTATCAGTTATATATAACTTTCAGAGTTGTAAAATGGCTACCATATAATTAGGATCAGATAAGCCAGAAAGGTGTGCTATAGACATTGCACCAATGTTTTTCTTCATAGATAAAATGTGTGTGTGTACTTTCCCTCGTCAGTACTACTCGCCCCTTTTTTGGTTCTTCTTTCTGCCCCTCTAATATTATCACCCCAGGAAACTATGTTCATAGAGAGTTATAAATTAAAGTGTCATAATTATCTGGGGGCAAAGAAACATTCTAATATGTGTTTATGAGAAGATTTGAAAGGGAAAATATTTTTAAGCAAAAATTATTCTTTTATTATGGTCTCATTTGGGTAACGGAAGAAATGCTCTGAGCTGAAGGCATTAACTTGCATTCCTCAATTCTTAATATATAAAAGTTTAGGTCTATAAGATAAAAAATAGTATTTCCCTTTACAGGTAAGGAAGTAGGAGTGTGAAAAAGGTTAAGAAACAGGTCATACACTAGTTGGTGGTAAACTCAGTTCCCCTGAGTTTACTTTTCCCTTTCTGTGAAAGAGATACATGCATGAGCACTGTTCCACAGGAGAATTCAGCCATGGTGATAATCGCTATGACTGCGATCCAGGAGGGAACAAGTGTTTATCTTGTACCTCACCCTGACTGGAAGCTTTCTTAGGGATGATGACATCAGGTGCAGACTAGGAGAGAGAAATAACAACTTTAAGCCTTATGGGAAGCTGACACAGCGTTCTTGCCAGTGTTACTTAAGATAATTCATAGAAAGTGCTTAGTATAGTGCTTGACACATAGTGAACATTCAACTGATATTAGTTAATATAGTGAAGATAATGAGTATCACCAGTATTGTAAAATATAATGAGAAAGAACACTATGCTGAAACTTTTTTCACAGGTTTCCCAATTTTTACATGACCTGGTGTGGCACCTTCAGGATGTGAGGCAGGGTATGGACTACATATCTTCACCTTACTCTAATCATGTTTTGCTTCTTATATTATATGGTTTAATTGTGCACTTCCTACACATGGAAGTCTACAGGTTGGCTGATTGCACACAAAGGAGGGCTTTGAATGTCCCTGGAAACACGTCAGAATTTCCCCAGAGAGGTTGTGATAGTCAGCCGGAAGTCAGATGTTTCCAGTGATCAGTGATGTCACACTCTCCTACCTGGTGAATAGGAACCTTCTTTCAGTAACCTCATCAGGGCATGGAGCAAGAGCAATGATGAAAACACACATAATCATTGTCTAATTCGACCATAAATACAGATCATCCATTCTGCCAAAGAATATCTATTCTGATTGCTATGAATGATACTGAAAATTAGTTTCTTAACAGAGAGTTATAAACTGTCAGAGGCACAATCCATCTGTAGCATTCAGCAGGAAAAACAAAAACAAAAACAAAACATATATATGCTTGTTTTTAACTTGTTATAATCAGAACCCCAAAGACCAGAGCTATTGAAATTAATAGGTCCGAACTTTCTACCGAGTCTACAAAATGGGCTTTAACCAAAAAGGAGATTTCTATATTCCTATGAAAATAAGAAAACAACAACACTTCAAAAGCGTTTTTGTTGTTGTTGTTGTTGTTCAAATATAAAGGAACGCTATGACCTATTCTGTTGTTAGGTTCTCCCACTTCTTTTCTTCTTTTTAATGAAATGTTACTCTGATTCTAATGTCATGCCGAAATTGGGTCCACTGAGGTATAAAATTCCGACCTCTCTTTGCTTGAGCTCTAAAGAAAAAAGCAGATATTTTAGTTCGTTCTTCAAACTTGTAAATGACACAACCACAAGCAAAAAATATCATTTATCCATTTGACAAAACTTTTCATTGTTCTTATGGAGAAAATACAAATTTCTCTTTCCTAGGATGATCCTGATAGATGCAGGAGGCAGATAAGCGAGGGTCTCGGGAGAATCTCTGATCCGCCCCGCAAGGGTTCCCATTAGATGCTCTTGTGCGGATAAGGGAACCTGCCCAGGACCTTGTTTCTGAGCGCCCACAAAGGGCTGGAGGCCCGCCAGCCCGTTGGGAGAGTTGGTGGAGGCACCGGGAATTCTCACCTAGTATAGCAGGGAGGAGCCTGGACGCTTCAGCTGTGTGTGGTCGCCTAGTATTCAATCTGTGAGGCGGGAGCCTGTTGGCCCGTTCCACTCTCTTTACCTTTCAATATTTCCGGGTGCCTGCCTAATTTTTCCGGGTCGTGTGACAAGAACCCGGATTTTAGCTGAACTAAGGAACAAAAAAAATCCTGCATCATTATCTCAAATCTTGCTAGATTTCCTTATGAATTTGCTCGCTGTGTCAAAAAGTCATTTTCATGATGCTCTTTGAAAGTATCAATTTTCCAGACCTCACTATTCCCATATATTGAAATTCGTTTCAATATAGATAACATAATTTTTTTTAGAAATAATATTTACAACATTAATTTTTCTTTAGTCCCATGAATAGTTATTACACAATTATACTGTGTTAGACAAAATATGGTCTCATTAATCCTAAGAGATTTTTATTTTAAATTAAATAAAAACACCTCTTCTTATCTGGTGTCTCCCCGCTGCCCAAACAAGGTAATAGGGAAATATTTTGTAGGGTAAGCTACATTGGGAGATTAAAGGAAAAGATTAAAATGAGAGCACAAACATCCAATCAGAGCACAAAGAGCTTTCTGAAGCATAAACATGATCTCATCTACTTAAGGACAGAGAAGCTTCAATAAATAAGATGAGGAAGATCGTTTGTGGAATACAAGCAGAGGAAACAAGACATCTTATACACTGAGTAGATCCAGAAAGATTATGAAGTTCGTTTCCAATACCACACCCACCACGCATGTGGGATTGGTTGGTGAGAAAGAAAAGGAAAGCTTTCAGAATAAGATAATCTTGTGCAACCAACAAACAGAAAGTTTAAAAATAAAAATAAAAAGTCAACTATGAGAGTACAAACTTCTTAAAAGCAGAAATGATTTCGGAAACAAAAAATAATTATTCGTGGTTATATTATGTTGCTGGTCCAAGGATAATGAAAGCTCCTTAATTGAAATATATATAAAGAAATGTTTATAGCAGATGTTGCTTTATTCGATCATCATATGTACCTCTACTCCCTACTCCTTAGAACAGAAACCAATTTTATTTTTTCCTGAGAGAATTAGGATGAGGTGTAGAGATGAAAAAGATTATATACTTTTCTGTCATTATGATAAACTTTGTAATTAAACTTAATTAAAGCTCATTAGCCACCAAGAGAGAATAAGAAATAAGTTTACAAAATACAAACTTTTCTTTAGACATATTTTAGAACCAAAGGACATATTTTCATTAAAAACTAATCTGCTTTATCAAGTTAATAGAAATGTCCTTAAAAATAATGTTGCATTGTTTGTGAAAATGCCATAAGGTATTAAACAAAGCTGTTCATCATCTGAAATTACCCAAGAATTACAAAAAGCACTAAACAAAAAACAACATTTTTATCTTCTTAAAACAATGTTTTTTTCTTGCTGATTTCCATGATATGCAGTAAAATAAATGTCAAGCTCTTCGTTTTTTAACTTCATTTAAGTACATTAACATTAATGTTTGACAAATTGTACAAGTGTATCTACTGTGTAAACATTGTGCTAATCAATATACAGAATATTTCTGTCATCCCAAAAATTTCCCTCATGCCTCTTCTCAATCCAAATGACTCCTATTCCTCTCTCCAAGCAAACATTGATTTGATTTCCATCACTTTAAATTAATTGTACTTGTTTAGTAATTCATATAATGAAATTTACAGTAGATAATCTTATGTATCTGGCTACTTTCACTTGGAATGTTTTTGTGATTCTTCCATGTTGCTGTATATCTTGGTAACTGATATAATTTCATAGATAAGTAGTGACCCATTATATGAACATACTAAAGTTTATCCATACTACAGTTTATCTTGTTGACATGTGAGTTCCTTTTTCCCCAAACCTCTATGAACATTTGTATACAAGGTTTTTTTTTTTAAATGGATAAATGTGTTTCTTTCTCTTGGGTAAATAACTACTTGTATAATTTCTTGGTCCTATGGTATGTGTAGGTTGAACTTTATAAACTACAGCTAAACAACTCTTCAGAGTAGGCAAAATTTTATACTGCCTTCAACAATGAGTTTCATTAATTCAGTTTTGGCAGCACTTAATAGTGATTGAACACTGTTCATCTTTTTGATTATTCCAGTGGATATGTAGTGGGATCTCACTGTGATTTGAATTTACTAAATTCGTTGAACATATTGCATATGCTTACCAGTCATCCATATATCTTCTTTCGTGAAGTATTTTCTTAATCTTTGGCTTATTGTTCATTGTATTTTTTGTCTTCTTATTTTTAAATTTTTATACTTCTTTGTTTATTCTAAATATAAAAATACTGAGATATACGTACTGAAAAATTCTCTCCCAGAAAGTAACTTACTATCAGTTTCTTAGTGACGTTTGTTGAAGAGAAAAAAAAAGGTTAATATATCTATTTTTTGTCTTTGCTACTTTTCTCTATTGCTTATCTATTCTCTATTTCATTGCTTTATGATCTTCTTTAATACCTTCATTCTACTTATTTTGATTTATTTTTCTTTTGCTAGCTTCCAATATTGAGAATTAAAATCATTGATGTGAAATTTTTCTTTATTTTAATATAAGCATTCAAAGTCACAAACTTCCCCCAAGCTCTGCTTATCTTCATCACACAAATTTTGATACTTTTTGCTTTTATTTCTATTCAATGCTGAAATATTTTCTAATTTCCCTTCTAATTATTTATAAATGTGTTGGTTTATTTTTAACTATTTAGAAATGTTTAGATTTTTTTTATTTGTATTTCCCTTTTATTGTATAAATTACCAACAAAATCCTGACCTGGGAATCAAAAATTTAATATAACCTCAGTTTAACACCATTAAATAAGCTAAATCACAGAGTAATACTGGGATGTTACCCAAATTAATAAAGTAGGCAAATGGCCAAGTATTACATTCCCTATTTCAAAAAAGAGGCATTAAGCATTCATGTCATAAGTTTATTGACAAACATATCTAGTATGCCATGAGTTAGAGTTTGATCCATTTCCAGAGGCTGTATCTCTTAAAATGCTCCTCATATCTGTTAAATGGACGAACTGAAACATCCTTATGATTTAAGCAGTTGGTGTCTTACTATAAGGAAGGGTGCAGCAAATGCAGATCCAAAGTACAAACACATCTTAACTAGCAACGCCCACTTGTTTTCACTGAAAATGGCAAATTCTTCCCAGGGCCCTCCTCACAGTGGCTCCTACGGACCACAGAGGTTGTGAACCTCCGGATGCTGTGGCCCAACATAGCGCTGCTGGAAGCTCTGCGACAGGCGCAGAGACCGAGGACGGATGAAATGGCGGCACCTCACCAAGACCTTGTTTTGACGACCTAGATATTTTTAAGTAATTGATTTTATATTTAATTCCTGGATAGTATATTCTGTATGATTTCTATCTTTTAAAATTCACTAAAGCCTTTTACACTTCAAGGAAAAGATATTTTAAGTGGCTTTATCATTACCAAAATCACCATTAATCTCAAACTTTTCTGTGAATATTCTCTTCAGCTTTGTTCCCTGACGTTTTGTTCTTCTCTAATGATGCACTTGTCTATAGATCCCTCTCAAATGGTAGCTGTTTTCTCTTTCAAATCTCTCAGAACATGTTTTCTGGAGATAGGGTATATTTCTTTCATACTCCATGTTGCCACTTCCAGATCATTTTCCTCATGTATTAAAAAAAAAAAAAGTCTCTGTTTGCAATGTCATTATAGACCAGATCACCCACTGTCTTCTATGTTGTAGCCATCTATCAATCTCGCAGGTACTAACAAGACTCACTTCCCAAATATTTTAACACCAGGTTGATTGATAACTCTCTCCAACACTATTCTTTGGTTTTGATGATCATAGTATTTACATAGATTATTTCTTCATCCGTAGTGCCTTAGTTCCCTGTCTCCTTCAACTAACTTGCTCTCTACACAATTTCAGTCCCCTCAGTCCCACAGTCATCCTGTTACCTTATTATTGTTAAGAGTGGCACCCCTCCACAGTACAATTTCAAACATCCTGCCCTGTGCCATCTTCTAGACTCTTCTGTGTTTATTTCCTATGTTATTTCAACTCCAACAATGCTCCACTCCCATGTGTACCTTAAATCCCTTGATTCTACCATACTTTCACCATTTCTCATACCATTTATGTCCTCTTTTCTTCTTATGTAAGTCACATTTCATAAAGGTCATTATTACTGTACCTTGCTTTTAACCTCACCTCTTTTTACTTTATCTATTATTTTAATATATTCCCTTGATAAAACAACCCTTATTACATGTGACTGTAGTTCTTTATGTCTGTACTTGTGCAGCCAGCTGAGGTTGGAAGGAGAAAACACACAGTAGACAAACTTTAAATTGATGATCACTTAACACATGTAGATCCTCAGTACTACTTGCGAATCACACTGTATTTTCCTTACAGCTCCTCTCTTCTGTTGTCCTAAAAAACTATTTTATACTTATCTTTCTCTCCTCAGATCTCTAACGTCTTTCTTTATTCTCACTCTCAGCTGACTTCCTTCCTTCTTACTTCATAAATAAAAGGACAAATGTGGATGTGTTGGTTAACTCTCGCAGTACTTTTTTTTTCTCTTGTGGCGAATCCAGACAGATAGTGTCAGAAGTCTTACAGCACTTTGAATGTCAGGACCCACATACTACAACTTTTAGTGTGTTACTACGACTGATCCTGTGCTGCTAGTTAAGGCCAGTGCCTCTACTGTATACCGGCTCTGAGACCATTTCTACTGGAAAACATTGTTCCAGCAACTATTCCCTCTTCCTCTCCTGCTTCATCGCCTTTCTCCTCTGTTCTTCATCAGTGTAACTAATACACAGTCATGCTGTTAACCCTCTTTTCTCTCTCTCACCTAATTCATTCTTTGTTTGCTCTAGAGCAAAGTTCTTTGGCAGAGTTATTGAACACTCACCAATTTCTCTTGGAAATTTTAAATAAATTCACTCCAGTCCAAATTTCCTTCTACCACTATACTAAAATTGTCTTCTCAGACATCAAAGACTTGCCTATTGCTATCTCTAGTAGCTATTTTCCAGTCTTTACCTTACTTGACCTGTCAGCAGCTGTTTACAAGATTTATCACTCTCTGTTCCCAACAATTCCTTATTTATCTTGCTTCCAAGATTCCATACTTCCCTGATTTTTATTTTAATTCTCTGATGACTTCCTAGTTTCTTTTCCTGGTTCCTTTATTACTCCTCAACCAAAATTGACTAAATGATTTGTGGAACACAGTGCAAAATGAAGATGTGGGGCTCCTTAGTCCAAAATCAAGAATTTCAAGGCAAAGAACAGAAATTTAAAACAAACTGGAGCAACTACACAATTATCAAGACCAGGAAGCCAACTTTGCCCAACCTCTAAATTTAGAGTGCCTAAAAGCCCTAAATATGAAACATTAGCAATGTTCTCTTTTCTCTTTACATCTAATCCCTAGGTGACCTCATCCAATCTCTTGGATTTAAATCATTATATGCTGGTGATTTCTGAATTTATATCTTCATATTGTAACTCGAATCTGATTTCCATTTTTATGACTAATAGGAATTCCAAACTCAATGCACCCCAAACTATGCCCTGAATCTTCCTTTCAAAACCAGCTGTACTCATAGTCTTCTCCAATTCAGTTAATGAAAGCTCTATTCCTTTCATTTCTCAGTTTCAAATCATGGCGTCGTCCTTGATACTTCTCATTTTTGGCCAATTCTACCTTCAAAATCTATCCAGAATATGATAACTTATCTGAGCAACCACTGCTATCATCTAATATAGTCTATCATAATTCCTCATGTGCCTTATGGCAATACCCTTCTGGTTGATCTCCTGCTTCTACTATTGACCTCTTTCAGACTATTCTTAACCTAGCATCCAGAGTGATCCCCATTAAACATTAGACAGATAAAGTCACTTTTCCCTCAAAACCATCTAATGTGTCCCTATGTCATTCAACATGTAAGACAAAGCTCCTCCTATGTGATGTATTGTCACATCCTAGACATTCTATGTAACTCCCACAAAAATTGTCACCCATGTGACCTCACTACTCTCTCTTGCAGCTTTCTTCTTGTTCCTGAAACATATTAGGAATACTCCTAATCAATAACTTTGTGTTTATTTTTTCCTTTCCCTAGAAAGGTCTTCCCCTGGATATATTGCATAGCTAGGCCCCTTGTTCTCTCAGGTCTTTACTGAAATTTTACCTTCTGTGGCAGATTGAATACATACCACCCACCTCCATAATATGTTGGCAACATCCTAATCACTAGAACCTATGATCATTTTACCTTATTTGGTAATAAAATTTTTGTAGATGCGATTAAGTTAAAGATCTTGAGATGGGATTTTATTCTGGATTATCCAGTCAAGCCCAAATTACTCACAGGGGTTCTTACAAGAAGGAGCCAGGAGGGTCACAGTGAGTAGTAGAAGATGAGCAACAAGGTAGAATGACTTGAGGAAGAAACCATAAGCCCAGAAGGCAACTTCTAGAAACTGGAAAAGACAAACTAATTCTCCTAAGATGGAACGCAATCCTGCCAACACATTGATTTTAGACTTTTCCCCCTAGAACAATATTCATACATTTGTATTGTCTTAAGTCACTAAGTTTGTGCTCATTTGTTATAAATCAATAGAAAACCAATACATCTTCTCAATGAAGTCTACAATGACCATCTTGTTTAAATTTAGTCCTCCTATTTATTTTTATTCTTACCCTTATCTTGTATGCCTCATACTGTACGTCATCCAGCTGATTTTATTTAAGTACTACTATGTTGTCAATTCCTTCCACTGAAATATGAGTTCCATAAGTGCAGAATTTGGGGTCTGCTTTTTGTTCAGTGCCCTATTTGTAGTACCTAGAACATGCCAGGGGCACATTAGGTGTTCAATAAATACTTGCTAAAAATGAGTAAATAAATAAGCTCAGACTTTCGTTTCTCAGTGATTTTTATGCATTCTACAATAGTGCTCATGAATCTTCTGGCATAGTATAATGTGCTTTAAAAGCAAATGTGTGTGTGTGTGTGTGTATGCACAATATAGTAGCTTATTTATATGTAACTGGAAACAGCAGGATACATGCATAGGATCATATTGTGATCTTAATGTGTAATCAATAGGATTGACATGACCAGACCAAGCATTTCGCATCTCATGGCTGCTTATTTCTGTATTGGAAATGAATAAAGTCGTCCATGATGTTTTTAATTAAAACAACATAAACAACAGAAAAACAGTGTCAACAATTAGCAATAGATGGCATTGCTTTTTATTTTAATATATCACTTCTTAGAAAGGGTGAACGATATAGTAAAGAAAATCCAATGCCTCTTTCCCTTTCCATGTATATTCATTACTTTTAGCACATAACCATAGCATTTCCCAGTAGCACATGGCCTCAAATACACCATAACTATTACAAAAGAATGTATCACCTCTTAAGCATCATAGTAGAATGTCAATGTTAGATTTTGACCTTAAGAAAAACTTAAAATCATATACTCTATTTTCATTTATGTCTACAGAACGTCAGGTTAGAGGAGCAAAGCAGTCTTTGAAATAAAGCCGACACCATACATAAAAGCTGACTGCATTTTAAGTTTTAGTTTTTACAAAGAAAATACAAAGGAAGTAAACTATAATTGCGTATTATTTCCATATAAAGAAGTCCTTAAAAATCATACTATTCAAGCTTAATAAACTGGAATCCTCAATTAGCTTGTTGCTTATGCAGTGTCTGTAGCATATCCAAGCTCTTTATGCCATGCCACAGGGAGTACATCATTCTGACAAAGATATTTCCTTAGTGATATTTTTATTTATGGCCTATAATACAGGAATCGATTGGGGGAAATGTTCTGTCTTATTACAGAAATAGAGATTTTTACAATTGTTTTTCATTTTCCCCTCTAGGGTTGACTTGGCAGTGTAAATTTATATTTAAAGTATATTGATAATTCTCAGAAAGTATGTTTAATCCTATTAATTGAGGTCTCCAAGAGGACTCAGTGAGGTTAAAATAAAAAGCTACTGTGAATCTCTAGTATTTCTGGTATTGCTGACTGTTTTTAATGTCAGTGGACAAAAGAAAAACACTGCTTCCTTGTCATTATAATTTCACAGAGCAGGTGTGACATTGAGTCATGGAGTGGGAAAAAGGTAGACCCTTGACACAATTTGGCCCCAAGGGTTTATATATCACACCAGCAGTAGAAGAAAGCTCTGCTGCTGATAAAAAATTACTTATCATTGACAGAGCCATATTCAGGGTGAGGGGGAAAAGAAGAAGAAGAATATGCATTTCTTAAACTTTTCATGGGAAAAGTCCATATGTGTTCATTAAAATTAGCTTATGCAAATGTACCAGAGGACATGTGGAACCAAACACTCATACACAACCCAGGCATATTCCCTTATCATATAGCTAGTTCTCCTCACAAGCTACTCCACTTGAAATGTGCAAAGTCAGCATATACAAAAATGCTTTTAAGTATTATTAACACATATATAAATGTCAACTTTGACCAAGTAACTCAAGTCATGTTACAGAGAATCCTTCTTTAAGTAACTAGCTTCACTATAGAGGTAAGGAAACTGATGAACAAAGTAAATGAATTACTTATCCAAGGTCTATTTCATAGGTCAGGAACAGAGCCAGTACTAGATCTTATCCATGAGAACAGTTCAACTCCCTCTCCTAAAGCTGGCATATTACACTGAAGGTAACATCATAGGAGTATCTAATAAAGACTTTAAGCTATTATAGTAGAGTGGCTTCAGACAAAATTCGAATTGATTGAAACTTTCCTCTGAAACTTGAATCAAAGCAAACCCCATCTTTTTTTTTCTGTACCTCTTCTCTTGTAGTGAAGGATCCAAAGATAGCACACAAATGGATGTTTCTCTGATACCTGTGGCTTATCAGTAAGAATAGAAGTAATGGAAATCTCATGGGAAAGCCTGCTCTTAAAAGATTTCCAATCCAATCTTTGAGCTCAAAAGGCTTGATTTAGTTTCAGATTAACATCCAAGTCTTTCAAAGGACATCTCCCAAAATTCAGTTGTCAGGAGGACATTGGACACCAGAATTTAGGTTCGATTTTTTTGTGTCAAGAAGAGAGAAATTGGCAAATATTCAAGTTTTCTTTCTTTTTTTTCACTTATGCTTCCTTTTTTTAAAAAAAAAAAATTCTTTTTATCTCTTTTCTACATGTAGTTTGTTTTCTCATTTAAACTTTCATTACCTTCTTGTAAAATAATTACCCACATTCATGCATGTATACACATACAACTGTATGTATGCCATGCAATGTGTCTTAATGTTTGGCTAAGGCAATAGTAACTCAACAGACCATCTTACCTCCCTTTATGTGTGATACTGCATGGCTACTAAACCTAGAAGAATTAGAGTTCAAAGATGTTCAGTTTCAGTGTCCTTCATATGAATTTCAGTGGAGGGAATCCCATTCCATGCATAGTGCTCCCAATAAGTGTCACTTCCATCTTTTTTCCTGCTCTGATCCTCAGGTTTTCCTCATTGCAGACGTAGTTGGGTTGACTGCCAAACTTTTTTTCAAATTTTTTCTTTGAGTCAGTTGATACTGATGTATAATCTCTATAAGACCAGCAAGTGGTAAGGCTATTACAGAGACACATTCACCTCAGTCTTCCCATGATAACTTGAAGCAAGAAGATTTATAATACAGAGAGAAAGCCTTTGGGGGATGCATACATTACCAATGTGACCAAATATGCTGATGTTTATTAATTAGAGAGAAAAATCTATTCTTTTTAAAGAGGCCACAGAAGGATACTATTAAGAATTCCATTCTAATCTACTTTCAGCAAACTATTCTTCTGTGTCCTCTTCCAAACCTTCCTTCTGAGGACAGCTCTCCTGCTGAGGTCTGGTACCTGTAGAGGGTGAGCACTACCTTGAAGTTTCACACTGTATCCCTGAGTGCTTTGTCAAATTCTAAAGAAGAAAGAACTTCACATCTCACATTACAAATTGGGGCAAATGCTAATACCCTCTTATGTACACACGTTTATTTTTATAAAACTAATATTTAATTTGTTTTAATTAAAGTCAAGCACATATTATTTGCCTACAGATTGTATATATTTGAAAGCTGATGGCCACTATATGAGGGAAAAAATAAAAACCCGTAGGTTTTCTGCAATGCTGAGTCAAGTGCAGTGCAAACTGAGGCAGGTCCCTGCTGGGTAGTTGCGCATGCTTCTACTCTGGGTAAGTCTAATGTCAATGTTAGAGGAAAGAAAGGGTCACAGTAAGGATACATGTTTCTTTAGCTTATGCCTTTCTCCCTAAGTGACTTTAATGTAGCATGTCTTCAAAGCTGATACAAACTGCAACTTTCCTTATAAGGTCTCCCCACAAAAATGTTTATTTTCCTGAAATTCTGGTTGATAATAATATAATTGTGAAAACCTTTGTTTTACCTCAAGGCATGAAGAGTAAATTTCAGATTGTAAACATACAGTCCAACACAGAGGAAGAGTCTATTGTATATAGCTTCACATTTTCTATAGTAATTACATGGCACTAACATCCCATGAAACCTCTCCTTATTTCTTCTGAAGGTTAACCAATATTCGTGTCCAATTGTAATGCTAAGTAAAAGCTACAGGGAAGAATTGCCTCATCCTTCCCCCACAGCTCTCTTATTTTCCAGAATTCTTCTGCTTGTTTTGCTTTTTCTCTTGGTGTTTTTCTTTCTTAAACTTATCACTCTGCAACAATTACCTCCTCGAATACAAAGTGTTCCTATTTTAATTCCTGTAGTGGGTTGAATGGGAGCCCTCCTAAAAGATGTTTCCATACCTCAATCCCCAGAATCTGTGAATGTCATCTTAATTGGAAAAAGAGTCTTTGAAGATGCAATTAAGTTAAGGCTCTTGAAAGGAGATCATCTTAGACAATCTAGACTAGCCCTAAATCCAATGATAATTGTTCTTATAAGAGGAGAAGACACAGAGACAAAGAGGAGAAAGCCATGGGAAGATACAAGAAGTGATATATGGAGTGATACAATCGCAAACCAAGGAATACCTAGAGCCACCAGAACATGGAACAGGCAAAGAAGGAGTGTCTCCTAGAGTCTTTAGAGGGAATAAGTCACTGCTGACAACTTGATTTCAGACTTCTAGTTCCCAGAACTGTGAGATAATTCATTTCTGTTGTTTTAAGCTGCTACATTTGTGGTAATTTACTAAGGCAGTTCTAGAAAACGGAATCAGCCCTTTCTTCTTTACCCATCTAGCCCAATTTTCACCTATTTCACGCATTATAAAACTTTTTCTGCCTTTCACTATGTTTCTTCTTTGTCATCTCTTCAGATATTTATATACTATGAACAGAACATGACCCCCAAAATATGCTTCTTTAGCATAAGTATTGTTGAGCTACAGGCAATTAAGAAGAATCAAGTGCAAGAAAGTGCTTTGCTCTCCCTCTATTTGCCTAAGAATCAAGACACGGATTTACAAAGAGAGAAGGTATCCTGCTCCCGCCACCCTGTTTCTATCAGGGAGAACCAAAGAGAAGTATTCTTAATACATCTATGGAGAAAATAGAAATTATAACTAGATTTAGATTCCTTAAACTCTGGGACTCCGTACTGTATTGTCAACCTGAGACCATTCACATCTAGCATAAATACAGACACATGTATTGTTTAATAAATATTTTTAATTAATAACTTCTCAAGTTAGCTAAAAATGAAACATCAATCATTTCACCCTCTGAAGTCTTGAGTTGAAAATGTTTCAAACTTAAAATCTACTTAAATTTGCCAAGATATTTTCATCTATCTCCTCATCCTCTTCAAATTCAATGTGGGTCCTCAAACACCAGTGATCCATATGAGTAAATAATAATAATAATAATAATAAACAAGTGACAGTAACTCAGGGTCCATTGGTGTCAGAGTCCAAGTCATGTCATGACATGATATCTAATTGTGTCAGTGTCTAATGAGGGCATGTCAAAACAAATATTTAGTTTCATTTAACAAAAATATATTTTTTAGAATTTTATCAGAGAACCTAAATACTATTTAATATACTGTTTACATTAAAACATATATTCCTCATCCCAAGCAATGTTTTGCAAAGTAATTCCTGGAACACAGAATATTTATGAGATAGAAGCCGTCCTGTTCTATTCTTGATAATCCCAACCCCATATTGGCATGTTTGTGACATTGGGATGCTTGGAAGAACAGAACATTCCCCCTCAAAATGTGCTTCTTCAGCATAAGGATTGTTGAGCTGAAGGCAATTAAGAAAAAGCTAGTGCAAGGAAGTGCTCTGCCCTTCCTCTATTTGCCTAAAAATCAGGATATATATTTATTAATACAAAGAGAGAAGGTATCCTGCCTCCCCCACCCTCTTTCTATCAGGGACAGCAAAGGTTGAGCACTGAAGACTTTAGCCCTTAACGGTCCAGAGATGGCACCAGAGGAATTGACAGTCACCAATTTATGCCTTAGCCTTTATCTGCCAGTTATTTGTCTTCCTACAAGTTGCCACCCCTAGAAACTCAAAGTCCTTGTCCTGTGTCTTGTCAATTCTCTAAAAATTTACTGTTCTTTGTTGAAAATGCTACATTAACTGAAATTTAAAACCACCTCCTTGACAAGTACTCATTTTCTGGGTATCTCCCATGTGTATATGAAAAATCTGTTGTTTTAAATTTTGTTAATGTCTTTTGTTAAAGGAGTTTATTTCAACCAAGAATTTATGAGGTTTGAGAAAAAATATACTTTTCTCCTCTAAACTAGATATATGCATTTATTGTCATCTCTAAGTAACAGTGGTGGGAACTTGTAATAATAAAAAGAATCTTCTATTAATAGCATCATTATCAGCAGCTTTGTGACTACCATCCATCTTCCCTTCTCATTTGCAATGTTATATTGTAAAAGTAATTCCTGTCTTTCATCTAATCTGAGACAGGGATCTCTGAGACTTCCAGAAAAGTCTCAATACTTGTCCTTAATTTCCTCTGCCTTTGCTTCATGAGTCACCTCATTTTGTTTCATGACCCTGTGTTTTCTATTGAAAGGCAACAGGTACCTAACTTCACCTTGATAGTCTCCTTAACATTCACTGCTCTTCTTTATTGCTGTTGTTTAGACTACCCTTCCCTGCTCTATCTTTTGTTCTTTTATCTTATTTTGATTTCTAAAGCAAGGTAGAATAGTCCCCTCTTATCTGCAGTTTCGCATTCTGCAGTTGCAGTTACCCACAGTCAATCACCATTCCAAAGTATGTGACTACAGTATAGTAAGATCTTTTGAAAGAGAGAGAACCACACTCACATAATTTTTATTAAAGTGTATTGTTATAATTGTTTTAATTTATTATTAATTATTGTTTTTAGTCTCTTCCCGTGCCTAATTTATGAGCTTTATCATAGGTATATGCGGGAAATATGTAGTATATATTATAGGGAATTAAGTACTATCTGCAGGTTCAGACATCCACTGGGGGTCTTGGAACTTATCATCAGGGATAAAGGAGGGACTACTGTAGTTGTGTTTTCTTTTTAAAGCCTCCTGCTGTTTAACTTTCTCTTCATGTTATTTCCTTGGCTCCCATTCTCCCTTACTACAACTCACTGCTACAGCTTCCTGCTGCTCAGATTGTGTTAGTTTTAAAATCTACAGAAGAGTTTTCTTTCTGACATTTACTAGCCAAGTTTCTTACTACAGTCCTCCTGCCTGTGATTTTGTGTACTCTCTGAATACTCAATAAGTTACAAACTGTAAAAACCCATTTATTGACAATTTCTAGATAAAAAGAGAGAGCTGAGATGTTGGGAAAACTTGGATGGCAGTAGTTTCCCAGGTTTGAATGGCAATGGGACTCTGATCAAGTCCTGTGTACTAATGTGAGTTGATTTTGCTCATCTAGAAAATGAATGATAATGCCTCTTACAGAGGTCACATGTGAAGATGCATTAAAAGAATGAGAGTGAAAAATATTTAGAAAAAACAACCAAGATATTCAATATCTTGAAGGTTAGTATCAAAGAGAATGTGGAGAATTTAGGTGATAAATAAAAGGAGAAACCTACTGAGTGTTAATGAGATTATTCTGTAGTCCTTATATAGTTTTTTTGGTGAATTTTCTCCTTTCTTGTGGCTGGTATTAAAATATGGCAGGTCATCACAGAAATTTACCTGGGTACTTGGTCATTCTTTTGCTTCTCACCATTTGATCAACAACATTTATTACATTTGATGTGCTCTGTGCTTGAAATAGTATGACAAAAAAATGCACATATAGAAAAAATTATATATTATTTCTGCCCTCATAGAGAAAAGGGTAGCATGACTGGAGTTGTAATAAAAAAGTGTAAACCTGGCTATAATGTTGTGTAAGTTTATTTTATGTGTCAACTTGGCTGGGCCATAGAGACCAGATATTTTGGCCAGACAGTATTCCAAATGTTTCTGTGCAGGCATCTTTGGATGAGAGTAACATTTAAGCTGGTGGACCTCAAGTAAAGTAGATTGCCCTCCATAATATAAGTGAGCCTAGTCTACTTAATGGAAGGCTTGAATAGAACAAAAGGCCTGATCTCCCTTGAGCAAGAAGAAATTCTACCAACAAGCAGTCTTCAGACTTGAATTGCACATCAGCTCTCTTTTGAGTCTCCAGCCCACTATGGAGATTTTGGACTTGGCTGCCTTCATAATCACATGAGACAACACCTGAAAATAAATATATTTATGTTTATAATTAAAATATATTTATTAATGTACTATTTATTATAACACAAACATACATGTATCCATATATAACTATATATGTGTGTGTATATATACATATATGTAACTATCTTATTGATTATGTTTTTCTGGAGAAGCCTAATACAAATTTGAATATTTGGTTGTGGGTCAAGAAGAATGTTGGCTATTATAGTATTTCAGGTGTGGGTTCACAATGTCATGTTTTAGTGGAATAGTGCTGGAGGTTGAGGGAAGTGGATTGAAGAGCCAATTAAGATCCAAAATATGCAGGGCTTGGTGTTGCACTGGATATTACAGGCACAAGAGAAAGACAAAACAGACTCCTGAATTTCTGACTTGCCCATCTAGATGCATGATAGTGCTGATCACTGACTGGTATCGCCCTGGAAGAGGACTAGTTTGGAAAGAAGGAGTAAGTTTGAACACATTGAGTAATGTGTTTTTGATAGATCCAAACATGGTACGTTAGTGTCTCCATATAAAGTCTAGATAACAATGAAGATTTAGAGTACATGTAAATTTGAGAATCATCTTTTTATAAGTGGTAATTGAAAACGTGGACATAGATGAAAATACATAATATAGAGAAGAAGAAAGCTAGGACCAAGTCTTGAAAAACTGCAACGTTAAATGATAGGATGGAAGACAAGAAATGTGTTGACATTTTAAATAAATCTTAAGGTTTTACAGTTTTAAATTTTAATGCAACATACCGGGCTAATGTGTTTGAAGGTCTTTGTAAAGTGTCATAGGAGCAAGGCAAGATCTAATTCTTGATTTGATTCTTCTTCCTTCATTCTTCAAGGGAAAAATTGGTCATTTGCATTATTTCCTTACTTTTTCATTAATCAAGAAACCAGGACAGAGTGTTGTGTAAGTGTCACAATAGTACTTGCATTCAGGTCCTAATTTATTATTTAAAAATCTTCTTTGCGTAGCATTTCCTGAGCATAATGCATGAGCAAGTTAGAGGCTTTTCCACATTTATCAAGTACCCACCCTTGAGCTAATTTTATAGGATGTTTTGAAAGTTATTTTTGTGGTTTCTTATGTAAGTGCTTCAGGAACAAAATCACAAAGCATTCATCCTGCAGCTGAAAATATTAATTTATAAAGTTTGTAGAGTTTTCCAGATATACAAGTTCTGTGAATACACAGGTGTCTTGAAGTTTATCAGACATATTGACTAATATTGGGCTTGAATATTATTGGATTTATGATTTTGTATTGATACATAAAATTACACACAAATAATTGCTATTTGATCTGAACTCAATGCTGACTTATTTATTCAACAAGCTATTTATAATCTAAAATATTCTGGGTACCTTATGAGACAATAGCATGCAAATATAATTAAGACATAGTTCCTGTGCCATTAAGAAGCTCACAGTCTGGTGGATATATATATATGTATATATATACATGTTTAATGGAATGTGTTGTAATATGCAATAATGATAGTTTATTCTCAGAAAAAAGAAGAGGAGATAATCTGTCTTGCAATGGGATAGAGCCAAGAGTGAGGGAATTTTTAAAGGATTAGAAAATATTAACCAGACCAAGGGGGAATGATAGAAACTGCATTCCAGGCAGAATAGACAGCATTATCAAAAGCACAAAGGCATGACATATTCTGGTTCTTATCAAGATTGCAGTTGCATAAAATGAAGGCAAAAAATGGAAAGATATAAATGGTAAAATCCACATTATGAAGTCAATTAAATGGCAGACTAGGGAATTGGTAATTATCCTGATGGCAACAAAGAGCTGCAGGATAGGCTTAAGTAGTAAAGTTATAATAATTAGATTTCCATAGTAGAAAATATTGATATTCATGAATCTAAGTTAACACAACTGCTCGCATGTGGTATTCATATTGCAATCCTTTTCCATGGCTAGTTTTGTGGGTTTGTTTTGTTTTGTTTTGCCTTGCTTTGTTTTTTTGAGACATAGTTTCCCTCTGTAGGCCAGGCTGGAGTGCAATGGTGCAATCTTGGCAAACTGAAACCTCTGCCTCCTGGGCTCAAGCGATTCTCGTGCCTCAGCCTACCAAGTAGTTGGGATTACAGTCATGCACTACCATGCCCGGCTAATTTTTGTATTTTTAGTAGAAATGGAGTTTTGCCATGTTGGCCAGGCTGATGTCAAGCTCCTGGCCTCAAGTGATCACCTGTCTCGGCCTCAAAAAGTGCTGGGATTATAGGAATGAGCCACCATGCCCGGCCTGTTGTTTTAAAATTCATGATTATTAAGGGAATATGATGCATTATTTTGCTGTTCACCAAAAATCCTACTCAGTGGTTCATGGGAATAATTATGTGACTTTCTTTGGCTAAAAAAAAAAAAAAGAAAAGAAAAAGAAAAAAGAAAAAGAAAAGAAATAAAGTACTTCCAGACACAGAACGTAAATTTTAAGAATTAATATGTGGCATACCTAATCTCATTCTCCTTTACCGTAAATGGCAATGTGATGGTAAATTACTAAAGTGCTTGGATTGTTTGTTACTGACTGCAGCAATCTAGGAAATCCTGACTGATATAGGAGGTTATGTCATTGTGGTGATGCTTCCTTTCAGACTGGGAATTTTTTAGTAGCTTGCTTGACCTCACTAATCAGATAGCAATATAGTCCATGTTATGTTGTTTCTCCCAAATAAGCTAAATGATAAAGAGTAGCAATTAAAGACAAATGAGATTTTCACCATCAGTTACATTGTTATTCATGATGATGAGAAATTGATTTGTGTTCTGTATTTCTACAGAACACTTGAATACAATGGAATATGTTTATTCATTTACAGTCAATTCTCTTTATTCAATGTAGGTATGTTTATAAAGTCACCACAATCACTGAATTAGTGAGCACAGAACTATGGTTCTAAGGAGCACTAGAGAATTAGATGCCTGGAAGACAATGGTCACAACACTTCATCAACCAAAACACTGTTTGAGCTATATGGGTCGTTCATTAATGTTAAACAAGCCAGTCTCATCAGCATTGAAAACCCGCTCTTCCACATAATACTTTTCCTATATAACAGTATTTTCTAAATTCCTTTTCAGCCCCCTGATCCGTAGAACCTACATTACCCATACTTTCAGTATTTTTCATACCATAGCACCTTTTGAAACATGAGAGCCAGTTGGCACTACTAGAGAAAGGTTTAATATTTTCCTGATACTGGATAACATGATCATAAATTTATTTGGCTTTCAGCATCATAATGCTACCCACTGTAGTTTTTTTTTAATCAGTTGAATTGAAAAATTAAACCTTTTTAAATCTTTACCATAGCTTCATCACATACTGTAGAAGTCACTTTAGCATTTTCTGGAGCATTCTCATGTACAGATTGGTAAATTTCTTCTTCCTTTTTATGGATACACTCTACTGCTGATTCATTAACATTGAACTCATGGCCAACAGCACTATAACTCATGTCTGAATAAAACTTACCTAAAACAAATTCTCCCCATGTGGCACAGAACTGCCTTCCTGCATTTAGCAACATTAGACAGCACTTCAGCACTATGCTTGGAGGCTATTTAAACAGCAAACATTACCTAAAAACATCACAAAAATACAAAAAATGTGCCACTACATAGGCCTCAAAACGAACACTTGTTTGCCATATGACCAAGACCTGAAACAAGAAGGCAGATTCACTTTGTTCAACCTCAGCTGGGAACACACCCAAGAGCCTCAAATTTTTGGCTATTCTGTACATGTCTGCAAATGACCCAAAAGCCCACAAGTATTAATTTTGGGTCTGCAAAGACATTTTAACCAGTAGACAAAATTACAAATTCAGAATACAGAACCTGTGAATAGTGAGAATTTTTGTTTCTTTATTAAGTATATTGACTTGCCTTTTTTGAACAAGACTAAATCAATACTATGGAAGTACTGTGGAAAATAGAGGCACAACCTGAGGAAGGTCTGGCCACCTAAATTCTAGAGCTCACATTTACTACAAAGGGAAAAAATCATGATGTCAAATTAGGTTTATTAAATTAGGCTAATGTTTATTAGCTACCAAGTAATTAGAAATAACTAGATGTAGTTCTGTTGGTGTTTAATAAAATAAATGCATTAACTATAGCATACTTTCCAGGCAGAATCAGCGTCACAAACTCTCATTACATATAGAAAAGGCATCCAATCTACTAACAAAGATTCATCAAAGTTTGGCAACAAGCAAATATACATAGGGTAAATTATATAATTAATATATTACATGTGTGGTGTGAGAAACTAAGTTAAATTTGTGGCTGTGCATCTGATCCTAGCATCTGACTGAGAAATGCAGAAAGCTAACCAAAGAAGTCTCTTTTTTTTTTTTTTTGAGACGGAGTCTCGCTCTGTCGCCCAGGCTGGAGTGCAGTGGCCGGATCTCAGCTCACTGCAAGCTCCGCCTCCCGGGTTCACGCCATTCTCCTGCCTCAGCCTCCCGAGTAGCTGGGACTACAGGCGCCCGCCACCTCGCCCGGCTAGTTTTTTTTTTTGTATTTTTTAGTAGAGACGGGGTTTCACCGTGTTAGCCAGGATGGTCTCGATCTCCTGACCTCGTGATCCGCCCGTCTTGGCCTCCCAAAGTGCTGGGATTACAGGCTTGAGCCACCGCGCCCGGCCAGAAGTCTCTTTTTAATATTGCTTACAGAAAGGATTGTGGGGAGTTATTTCAGGTCCAAAAGATAGCAAGCACAAAATTAAAGCAAAAGTATGGGACCACGATGGAATTAAGATGAATGTATCGCACTAAACAGGTGTTTACTTACTTACTTGTCAATTACAGGCATGTGATAATTGACAATAAAATTGTGTCTCCACGCTGCGTGAGTTCTTATACAAAATGTCAAATTTCTTAAGTTATGAAGAATTTGGTGCCAATCAATCTGAAGAAAAAGCACCGTTGATTTTGATCGACAACTAACTGATTTTAACAGAGTATGATATCTAACTTGTCACGTCACAGATCAGATGAATGATTAATTTTGCCTTCCCAAATACAAAAAGATAAAACTCAATGAAGTATGTTTTCTGCACCATTATAAAAAACACTGGCATCGTTAGGATGACATCGATTGTGAAATTAAGGACTTTCTTCACTTTCTGCTGGTAGCAGGACTGAACCTGCATTTTCCAAGATCAACTCTTCAGCATCAGAAGCTTTGACAGCTCTGAAGGGAGAAAAAAAAAGCATTTGTATTTTCAATAGAAAGTACAATTGCAGGTATTGATGCAGTTATAGCTTGAAAGCATGTTCTTATGCATTGAAAATGACTCGGTAGGATAATGGCGTGGGTTTAAGTTTTAATAATGCCACAGTAAAGAACAGAATAAGAAACTTAAATTAGATGCACCTCAGGAAGGTAAGATTCTACATTTACTTTGCAACTCTTGACAGGTAGAGCCTTATTTGACCATTGGTTGACAAGTACAACTCCCACAACATTGGCTAGATTACAGTCTACTTGTTGGAAATTGCACTTCTAGCCATGGTTAGCAGCATTCAAGAACCATGTGAGAGGTTATACGACACAAAAAGAAGACGTCTTCCTCTAAGTCATTTTTAAAGAAATTGTCCCGGCATTTTTATTCTCTTTGCCTCTACACTCTCCTTTGCTATAAGCTCCATGCTCTATATGATTTTCATTCCGTGCTTGTCCAAGCCAAAGATTCAAGGAAGGGAGAAAACAACAACAAAAAGTAGCCAGTACCTTCCCGCAATGTTTTTACAGCTGGCAGAAAAAAAGATGAGATGCTGGATTTTTTTCCCAGAGGATTCAGAGATCAATTCTTGGCCTCACACATGGAATTTGGTAAATACAAACCAACTAGTATAGTGGTCACTACTGGTTGTTTTCATAAAAGTATCTGTGAATTGTTATCATTTGATTTAAACTCCCTTTCTAGAGTCATACAACCACAACGAGAATCATGTTGGTGAGTTTTGACAGCACACCAGCAGTCACGGTTTCTCCCAGGAGGTCCTGGGAAGGCAGGTCAGAGACTTCATTCTTCTTGCATCAGTGAAAGTCAGCAATGGAGAGCTGGAGAGAGGACTTGCCCTTCTTCAGACCAAGATGAAGTTTAGGATTGAACAGATCTTTGGGAAAATCCAGATAGCAGAAAACAATGAAATCCCTAGAAAAAATAACAGCCTGCTTGCCATTTATGATCCAGAGAGAACCACCCCTGACCTGCAGGATAACGTCAGGGTTAAGCTACATCTCAGTTCACCAGCTGAGAAAGGGCTTTGATTTACACACAAGAAAATCAGGCCGCATCAAGATTCTTTCCCATTCCTCAGCAGAAGGGTAATTTTCTCCAGTTTGTCACCAACTAAATTGCAAGAAGAGAAATTTCTATGCCTTTATTCCAAAATTTACCTGCTGTTTTATAGAAATATATGGTTGCTGACAAAACGTTAAAAGGTAAAATAATATATTATTTTAAAAGACTGAGGGAAAATCAAGTTTAATTTTAAATAGTAGAAATGAAAATACACATGGAGAAGCAATTAGAGCACAAAAATGTACTCAACAACACATATTATATAAATTTTGAGTGAAAAACTCTAGACAGAAATTGGAAATTAGAAGGATCACTGTCAAGGTGAGATCTTGTAATCTTGAAGATCAAGTAGAAAACAAAATTTTACAACACTAAAATAAAAATTAATTTTACAGCACTAATAAAAAGGAACGCAGCTGAGCACAATGGCTCATGCATGTAATCCCAGCACTTTGGGAGGCCCAGGCAGGAGGATCACTTGAGGCCAGGAGTTTGAGACTAGCCTGGGAAACATAGTGAGACCCTCGTCTCTACCAAAAAAAAAAAAAAAAAAAAGTTAATTAGCCAGGCATAGTGACACTTGCCTGCAGTCCTCATTCCTCAGTAAGCTGAGGTTGAAGAACCACTTGAGCCCAGGAGTATGAGGTTTTAGAGTGATCTGTGATCATGATTGTGTCTCTGCACTCCAGCCTGGGCAACACAGTGAGACCCTGCCTCAAAAAATAAATAAATACAAAGGAACGTAAGTCTTGAAGGAAAAGCTACAAGGTAAGAAAGGTATATCTAGGGACTTACAATAGGAATGCCAAAAGGAGAAAAAAAGAAACAAGTGGAAAATTAACAATTTCACAATGAAAGAAAAAAAAAAGTCCTGAGCTGAAGTTTGAAATTGCATGTGGAAAAGACTCACAAACTTTCAGGCAGAATTAATAGAAATTTCTAAGTTCCACATTAAAAGACAAAACCTCACCCCCTAAGATGAGGGGAAAGTAGTTTTATATTACAATATGCAAATCAGATTAGTGCTACAATTTTCATCTGAAGCATTGGGAAGCTATGAAACAACAACTAAAGACTATTGAGCAGAGATGCTATAATTCCATAATCTTGTATCTGATCAGGTCAAAAACTAATAGAATTAATAAAATAATTTGGTATAATGGCTAAAAAGATCAAAAATACATATTAATAGGCTTTTCTAGAACAGATATAGCTACTTAAAATTGAAAATAGTCCATTTAAATTACATTGAAACTATAAAAAGTTTTGGAGCAAACTATACAGTAGAAGGCCAGAGTCCCTTTAGAGAGAGCTTTAAATGCATAAGGGCATGAAATAGATCCTAAGTAAATGGAAAAACACATTGTCTTCCTGCATGGCAAAACTTAGTATCATGAAAATGACATTTCTTCTATGTGTATGTGTTTTATCATTCATTAATTCAATGAATATTCATTTTTATTACTTTGTATATTGAGAATGCAGTGATAGAAGTGGGATGCAGAAAATAAAATAAACACATTATATGCTAAACAGAGTAAAATGCTATGAAGAAAAATAAACCAGTAAAAGCAAACTGAAATTGTTATAGAGATAGAAGTTTCTCATAGGGTAGTCAGAAAAGGCTTCAGTGAGAACATGACATTTGAATGCAGACCTAAAGGAGATAGGAGAGCAAGTCATGTGGCATCTGATTAAAGACCCTCCCAGGCAGAGGAGGAAAGTACAATGTATCTGAGTTGAGAGTATGCAGGACACTAATACAGATGAAGTGGAGTAAGCAAAGGGTAGAGTAGTGAGAGAGAACCAGCTCATATCGTTGTAAGTATTTTTTTCATTCTGAGTAGGATAGAAAGTCACTGGAGGGCCTTAAGCAGACAGAAACATGCTCTGAGTTTTTGACAGGAAAACTCTTGTCGTCCAATTCACCATACCAAGGAGAGCAAGGCAGAACAGGAAGAATAGTTTCTTGCAACTGTCCCCGTGAGAAATAAAGGTGGCATAGGCCAGGTTGTAGCCACAGATTTTTAGAGATGTGATCATATCCTGGATATGTATGAAAGCTATAGCCCTGATACTGACTGTTTGGTATGAAGGAAAGAGTGAAATGAATGATGAGATCAAGATTTTTGGCTCGTGTATACATAGGATTACCATTAACTGAGAAGGGAAAGGTTGCAACAGAAACTCAATGTTGGGCATGTTAAATGTGGGCTGTATATTTGAAATATCCAAATGAAAATATAGCCGGTTATACTTGAGTCTGGAGCTTAGGGGCAAAGATCCAAGCAATTACTATATAATCCAATTATCATTCAAATGAAGGATATTTTGGAACTTTATAAAATTGATTTTAATTAATTTAAAATTTCAGTTGAAAGAAAAATGTCTGTGAAAAAATATAGGAATATTATGATAAAAAAAGACTGTACAGAAATATTTGCCTTGCCAAATAGCAAAACTTAAAATAAGCTCAATATAATAAAAATTGTATGATGTTGTCAAAGGAACAAAATTGTATCTGTATTAAAGAACATACAGAAATAAAAATTTATGTACATAAGAAAATATACAAATATAACAATGTTACACAAATTGTATAATTTTATACAAATATAACATTGCCTTTCAGTAAAAAATGAGTTATTTAGTAAATATTGATAGCATGTCAAAGAAAACTATTCGTTATACCCATAAACAGAAATGATTATATTATAATTATTACTTTCAACATAGAAATGTAAATATTATATATTTGTTTTAATCAAGTTTAGCAAAGTTTCTCATTCCAAATTTGAGGAAAATTGATTATTTAGAAATTAAAATTTAGAAAAATTAAGAACTTGCCCAAATTAACATAGCGATTTGATCTATATTAGACCACCATTAAGTGGTAAACTAGAATGTGAATCAGTCATGTTCCAAAGCATATCCTTTTATCCCCATGCTAAATGATGGGTCTGGTCTTTCGTGTTTGTAAGATACCATTTGATGATTTTGCAGAAGATGCAAGATGAGGTTCTACTCAAATTTTTGACTCCCAGTCTTTGTATTAAGACCATGCTGCCTTTACAGTTGGATGCAGTGATGTTCTTTGATCTGTGTTAGACCACCACAGGAGGCTCCAAGTTATCAGAAAGGAATCTTCGAGCTGGAGCTTAAATTTGAGGTTCTCAGCAGACAAGAGGGAGTCCCAGGTCCCTTGATCTCACTTACATTTCTATGATTTTTCACAATTGACCATTCTGAGTCCTGAAACTTACTGAAATGTTTGTCTCTACACTAGCCTACCTCTTTCCAAATCAACCCCTATGATACCCATTCAATCACTTTCTTTTTCCCTATATAAAGAACACCTATTCAGACTGACTTGCTAAAGCAATTAGGTCCCCTCCCTTATATCTGAAAGCTCCCTTTCATCATACTTCTGAGGAGTGCTAGGAAAGCTATAAGACAGTGAGAAGTAACAAGACTCAGTGTGACAATGGGAGATCACTGCCCCTAAAAATCTCATTTATGATCTTCATGTCAAACATTCTCCTATGTAATAAAAAGGTATAAATTCTATGTCTAGAGATTAATTTCTCTCCTTTAGGCAAAAATATTTCACACAATTCCCCGAAGATCACTTCCAACATTCCATAGCCTATGTTTTAAAAAAATAAGACATAATGCTTCCCAAAACAGATAACATCATTAATAAAATAAGCTATTCTCAGTACAGTCTTGGTCAGTTAAAATTTAATAAATTTCCAAATAGTTGAATGGATTACTTTTTCTTCAGTAGACTAGAAATATGAATTTTGCCTATGATTGTTTTGTAATTTTTAATGCACATTACGAGAATGAGTGTGGACGTTAAATAAGCCTTTATTTATTTATTTATGTACTTATTTAGACATGGAGTTTTGTTCTGTTACCCAGGCTCGAATGCAGTAGCACCATCTCAGCGCCATCTTTGCCTCCCAGGCTCAAGCAATCCTCCCACATGAGCCTCCTTAGTAGCTGGGACTACAGGCATGCGCCACCACACCGTTATTTCTTCTTCTTATTTTTAGTAGATACTAGGTTTCATCATGTTGCTCAGGCTGGTTTCAAACTCCTGGACTCAAGTGATCTACCTACCTCAGCCATCCTAAAGTGTTGAGATTACAGATGTGAACCACCACAACTGTCGTCTAAGAAGCCTAGGTTTAATGCAAGCATAGGATTATAAGACTGGAAATAAAATTGTATTATGGTCTGAAAGATTCATACTCTGCAACTGAGCAGAGTGTGAACACATTCCAGACTCAGGTTGATTCAACTTCCACATCTACTTTAGTCCCTGGGTGTAATTGATAGGTGGATTGTGACTTCTCCAATGCACACATACTTGCCTCTCTTAACCATATGAATTTTATAAACTCCCAATACAATATAACTCCCTCTATTGTCATTAAATCACAAAACCACAATGTAAATAGAAGAAAAAAACAGACACTCCTAAATATGATCTTTAAAACACTAGCTCCAGATATACAAAACAGAAAAATGCATCCCCTCACAACAAACCACACATAAACTCAAAGCTGCATAAAAGTGCAGTAGTAAAAAATGACAGAAACTATAAAGGTTTGGACCATAAAATATCCTCGTTTCATGTTTCATATTTCTTTGAGATAACCTGCAACCTTCACTAGTAATATGCCTATAAAAACCGGAAGTGAGTTATTTGAACTTATTTTACTGGATGCAGCTTAAAAATCACTGCTAAAGGAATTCTGACATTTCCCACAAGGAATTCTGGAATGTAATGACATAGGAGAATCTCAATTGCAAGCTCTAGTTATATAGGGAAACCAGAGCCACATGTCATAACGACATTGACAAATCTCCCAGCTGAAATTAGACTCGTCCATCCATATTATTTTGTATATCTGCTTAACATTATGGAGCCACCTTGGTGTATGCCCCACTTGAATCCCCTTTACTGGCTGATACTCTCATCCCCTGTTGAATGCACACACAACCTTTTCTGAAGCCTTGCCCTGGACTAACAGGGTCAACGCCTCTCCACAGGTCTGAAGGGCTGCATCCCCGGAACTACTCCCCCTGGCTGCAAGGCGGAATTCCTGCACAACGCAATTCACACTCCAGAGTACTCCCACGATAAGGCTAAGGACAAGTGCATTCTGGTCAGCTCCTTCCTCTTCCTCACTTTTTTCCCCCTCACTCATGCCCCAGATATTTCTTGAAAGAGCATTATTTCAATAAATTTAGGAATCCAAATTCCTATTTTAGGCTCAACTTCTAGAAAATACAACCTAAGATACACAATATGTTTTTTCTTCATAATTAAACTATTAATATACATGTCTATTTTGCCATGGGTTTAAACTCCGAAAGAAAGGAATAAACCACATATCCATCTTGTGAAAATAAATTTCTTATTTGTCCTTCTAATATCTACTTTGCAACCATCCAATCATCCCATCTTTCCTTTTCTATTTAGTTTTAAATCCAGAAGTGGCCTAGATTAGGAAGAACATTCACTTACGTCATCTTCGTTTACTTAAAAATGAGCATGCTTGAACGGGAGTGGCGGCTCACGCCTGTAATACCAGCAATTTGGGAGGCCAGGGCAAGCAGATCACGATGTCAGGAGAAGATCCAGACCATCCTGGCCAACACGGTGAAATCACGTCTCTACTAAAATACAAAAATTAGCTGGTCATGGTGCCGCGTGCCTGTAATCTCAGCTACTCAGGAGGCTGAGGAAGAAGAATTGCTTGAACCAGGGTGTCTGGGGTTGTAGTGAGCTGAGATCACACCACTGCACTCCAGCCTGGTGACAGAAAGAGACTCAGTCTAAGAAACAAACAAACAAAAACTTTTTGTGTGTTTTTTACTGCTTATCTCATGTTTTTATCTGTTATTTTTTACTGCTTATCTCATGTCTTTATCTGTCATTGTTTTCTTACTTGGCCATTTCCACCTCCCCTAATAGCCCTCCTATACTAAAAATGAATAAAATAATGTAGAATTGGATAAACAGTATGTTGATTGTGTATGTATCTATTCATGTACAAGCATAAATACCTCTATCCACTTAGAAAATAAGTATATGTCAATCTTGACTTCGTTAAGTTTACATTGAAAAAGAAAACCAGGAACTGTATTTATCTTCTTTTCAAAATCTATGGTTTTGTAACAACTAGAAAACATTGTACATGAACTTATACATAAGCTATAATATGGTTTGGATCTGTGTCCCTATTCAAACCTCGTATCAAATTATAATTCCCAACGTTGGAGTTGGAGCCTAGTGAGAAGTAATTGGATAATGCGGGTGGATTTCTCCATTGCTGCTGTTTTTGTGATAGTGAGTTCTCATGAGATTTGGTTGTTTAAAAGTGTGTGGCATCCCCTCCTCTCTCTTGCTGCTCCAGCTATGTGACATGCTGGCTTCCCCTTCATCTTCCACCATGATTTTAAGTTTCCGGATTCCTCCCCAGAGGCCCAGCAGATGCCAGAATTATGTTTCCTGTACAGCTTGTGGAACCTTGAGCCAATTAAACCTCTTTATAAATTATCCAGTCTTCGGTATTTCTTTGTAGCAGTGCGAGAACATACGAATACAAGCTCCAACCTTCTAGAGATTTGCCGTAATAGAACAACTTTATCTAGAAATAAAAGAATAGAAAGACCATGGTAATACAACTTTTTATTGTCTCAATAATATTACTTCACTTAACGGACTGACTTTACAGGTCATTTTAGTAATTTGAATTAATCATTACCTGCTGTTTTATGTTTTATGTCTGTCTCCTTTATTGATTATATCTTTTAGTGCTACTCTTACTTCTGGCACTGAAGCAAATTATTGACATTCAGTGAATGATTACTCAGTGTAAATTTATTGCATTATTGTTCAGTTTGTCTAACTCTAAACCACGTTCAGTTGTTATGTAGACAAAGACTGTTCCTCACATTCAGTCCACCAAGGTAAAAAAGGAAAAACACATATGGAAAAATTTTGTTTCTAACCAAATCTATGAGGAAAGGATTCTTCTTTCCCCATACAGGATTTCCTAAAAAAGGAGGACAAGGAAGCAAAAATAAAAGCAAAGTTTTTAACAGCAATAGCATATTAAGTTTAACAGTTCTCAAAACTTAAAAACTAGATTTTTCTATTGAATCTAGATATCTTGAAAAGTGATCTAAAATAGTGTGTTACTAACATGTAATTTAAAAAGTATAGAAAATTACATCAATTTCTTACTAAAATCTTTCTTTAGTCTGCTTTTTAAAATTTCCATTCCAACTTTTCACAAGTTTGCTAAACCTGTGAAAAGTTTAGGCACTGTGAAAAGTCCAGGCACTATTTCTAGATTTTTTTTCTCATTTTTTAATCTTCATCTAGTTTATAAACATATTATCTGTCAAGAAAAAAAGAAGTTCTCCTCTGATGGACTTCTCCCTCTACTAACCAGCAGAAAAAAACAACTTGACTGTAAATTCAAAGGACTGATATGATTTCCCCACAAAAGTTAATATAGGAACCCGTATTTTCAAGCACAGAAGAAATCTACAAATCTGTTTTGTCCACTTTTAAGCATTATTTAAAATTGTTTTATTTACCTGTTCTGAGCTACATATTGCATCTGTTCAGGATGCAAATTACTAGTTTTATTAAGTGTATATATGTATCACATGTTCTGGTAAATAAATAAGGAAACAAATAAATGCATTAAGAAAGAAAAAAATTAATTTTAATAAAATTGATATTTCAGGTTATTTTTTACTAACACTACTAAACTATAATATGGCCACAGAGAATTGCATCATTGTTGCAAGCATATGTAATAACAATATAATTTTTTAAAGTCTATCA
Source organism: Macaca nemestrina (assembly GCF_043159975.1). Classification (NCBI taxonomy): domain Eukaryota; kingdom Metazoa; phylum Chordata; class Mammalia; order Primates; family Cercopithecidae; genus Macaca; species Macaca nemestrina. Next base: position 154,160,253 of record NC_092125.1, read on the forward strand.
ATCTGTTTCTCTTTTCCCTGACTTATGCATTTCATCTACTCCAGCCATTGGCCATTATATAAATGCTGACTATATGGATCAGATGACATTTTGATATTTTGTAATAGTTACTGAAATATGTTTTGCACTCATAATTGGTTTTCTTTCTTAAAATTTATTTCACCATATTGGAAAATAATGTTGAAAACAATCAGCTATTCTATTAAGATTTTTTTGCATGTGTGTATATAGGTACACACACACACACACACACACACATATCTCCTACATATTAGATGCCTCCTTAACATTTTAATATAAAATTCATATGGTTAAATTAGTAACATTCTGAAATACTTCATGATTTGTTATTTTAACAAAAAATTACTGATGAATGGGCTATGGATTTTTGTTGTTGTGTTAATGCACTTAATTTTGTAGAGAAGTTTTAGGTTCACAGCAAAATTGAGAGGAAAGTACAGAGAGTTCCCATATGCACATGCACAGCCTCCCCTATTCTTAAAACATCCCCCTCCCAAGTGGTACATTTGCTACAACTGATGAGTCTACACTGACACATCATTATCAACAAAGTCTATAGTTTACATTAGTGCTTACTCTTGATGTTGTACATTCTATGGGTTTGAACAAATGTATAATGACTTTTAGTCACAATTATAGTGTCAGAGTTTCAGTGCTCTAAAAATAATCTCTGCTCCACCTATTCATTACTCCCTGTTAAACTTTAACAATCACAGATATTTTTACTGTTTCCATAGTTTTGCTTTTTCTACAATGTCAAATAGTTGGAATGATAAAGTATTTAGTCTTTTCAGACTGGCTCCTATCACTTAGCAGTATGCACTCAAATTTCTTATTTATATTTAATTTGTTTTATTTTACATTTCCTTGAAAAACATATGATATGTAACATCATTTTATATACTTATTTACATCTGTATACCTTCTTTCATGATATGTCCAGATCTTTTGCCCATTTTTCAATTGAGTTGTTCACTTTTGTATTGTTGAGTTTTAAGTGTTTTTTTTTTTTTTTTTTTTTTTTTTTTTTTTTTTTTTTTTTTTTTTGAGACAGAGTCTCGCTCTGCCGCCCAGGCTGGAGTGCAGTGGCCAGATCTCAGCTCACTGCAAGCTCCGCCTCCCGGGTTCACGCCATTCTCCTGCCTCAGCCTCCCGAGGAGCTGGGACTACAGGCGCCCGCCACCTCTCCCGGCTAGTTTTTTGTATTTTTTAGTAGAGACGGGGTTTCACCGGGTTAGCCAGGATGGTCTCGATCTCCTGACCTTGTGATCCGCCCGTCTCGGCCTCCCAAAGTGCTGGGATTACAGGCTTGAGCCACCGCGCCCGGCCTAAGTGTTTTTTTAATATTTTGGTTAACAGTCCTTTATCAGATACATCTGTTGCAAATATTTCCTACCAGTCTGTGGCTAGTCTTTTCACTTTCTTTATAGTGTCTTTCACAGAGCAAACAATTTTAATTCTAATAAAATCCAGTTTTATCAATTATTTCTTTCACTGATTGTGCCTTTGGTGTTGTATCTGAAAAGTCATTGTCAAACCCAAGATTTTCTTCTACGTTATCTTTTGAAGTTTTATATAGTATTGTGTTTTACCTTTAGATCTGCGACTCATTTTGAGTTAATGTGCATGAAAGGTATAAGGTCTATGTCTGGATTCATTTTTTTTACATATGAATGTGCAGTTGCTCCAGCACCACTTATTAAAAAGACCCATATTTTTAATAAATGGTGCTGAAACAACTGGACATTTTGATCTCTTGTCAAAAATCTGTTAACAAAATTCATGTGGTTCTACTTCTGGGCTCTCTGTCCTGTTACGTTAATCTGTGTTTATTCTTTCACCAGTGGCACACTGTCTTGATTATAGTAAGTCTTAAAGTCAGGTAATATCAGTCATCCAACTTCGTTCTTCATCTTCAATTGGACTATGTTTTTTGAATGATAACTATACGTCAAACTACAACCTCTCATTTAAAAATTTGCTCAAAATTACTTTATTAATTAAGGTGTATATGGTGACATATGACACAGTCTAAACAGCGCCATCCATGCATTAATCATAGTATCAATCATTAAGCTTTAACATGTCCATTAAAGCTATAATGGAACATGTCATATAATTCAGTCCCAAACAATTTTAATGACTATTTGAAGACATAAAATTAGAATAAGTTTCTCAGAAATGAGTGTGCATACACTACTAAGGAATTCATGTATAAATTAATCTGATTGCTTCTTTAAAATATAGAGATTGATGTGTTTTAAAGGCTCAAGATTGATTTATTCATTGCAATTCAGTTGGCCAGAGATCAATTTGATCTAGTATTTTTAGTCACATTCAAAATTAAACAAATTACTTAATTGACCAAGAAATCATGCTCTCTTATTAAAACTTAAAGGCAGAGAACTAGGTCAGGCACAGTGGCTCATGCCTGTAATCCCAGCACTTTTGGAGGCCAGGATGGGTGGATCACCTGAGGTCTCGAGTTCGAGACCAGCCTAGTGAACACAGTGAAACTTTATCTTTAGTAAACATACAAAAATTAGCTGGGTATGGTGACAGGCACCTATAATCCTAGTTACTTGGGAGGTTGACGCAAGAGAATCGCTGGAACCCGGGTGGCGGTTGCAGTAAGCCGAGATTGTGCTGAACCAAGGTTGTGCCACTGCACTCCAGGCCGGGTGACACAGCAAGACTCTGTCTTAAAAGAAAGAAAGAAAGAAACAAAGAAAGAAAGAAAAAAGACAGAGAACTAGATACTTCCTTTTGAGGTATGGATCAGAGAGCATTTGCTTTTTACTATAAATCTTTGAACTAATTATTTTTATGCTGTGTTTATGAATTTCAATATATAGTTTTTAAAGAAATTCTTAAAGCCCACCTCAAACTCAGAATTCAGTTTACATATGTTTGATATGCATACACATGTATATATGTGTATATATGTGTATATGTAGTTTTATACAAATTACAGGTGCTACATATATATTTGTATGTGTGCATGTGCATGTGTGGTGTATGTGTGAGTATGACTGTTGTCTAGGGATTCTGTGACAGTTGATCTTCAAACAGGCCTTTAAGAACTACTGACATATAAAACAGCAGGTGTGAATTATGAGAGAAACGTGAATACTTGTTATTCCATTGTTTTTAATGAGATGTAACTGGTTTAGGACAGAATTGCTAAATCAAAGTTGAGAGACATAATACCAAAGATTTTTAATTAATACTTGCATGTACCTATGAGGCCACTGAATGTAAGTTTTGTGTTTGAGAAATATGATTTGCTATTACATAGAATAATAGTTGGAAAAAGCACACACTATAACAAATATGTTCTAATTGGTGGTGGCAGGTTGACATGACTCCTACTTCTCTGACACAGTTCACTTTTGATGATAAGGATTAGTTATTCTCTGTAAAATTAGATCTCAAAAAGTCATTACAATGGAGAAGGCAGTGGTGCAGATAACGCAAAACATCGTAATTTTCAAACATAATTTGTTCCTATCTTTGAAACAGTTCTCTTTCTACTTATATTTGTTTGGCAATGCCTAAATTAGCTTGTATTTCCTAGATACATAGCCACTGACAAGGAATTTGGGTATATGTTGCTAGACCAGTCTCTGCTTGACTGAATAGGGGAATAATTCATTAAGTTAATCTATGTAGGAACAAGAATATGTTGGCCATATTTTTCTTCAGAGCCCTTAATTTTGTACAGATATCATAAAATGTGAGCTGTTACTGATTTTGTAACACTTTCTTCCAAAGAGATCAAGGTTAGTAATACATGTCACAGAAATAATAGGCTGGTAATTAATCTCTAATAGTGAAGAAAAAGCAGTGGTATTCCTGTAATATGATCTAGGGACACAAAAATGGATCATATAGCTGTTCCCTCCAGCAACTCATGACTGCACTCCTAGTTTAAACAAAACAAAAGAAAACAAAACAAAATGTAAGACGATGACAGAACAATATGAGTCCATGTTGAATAATTGTTAAGGTCAAGGGCTTTGGACAGGTTTTAGCTTAAATAAATTACCTTATCTCTCTAAACCCCAGTTTCCATACTGGAGAAAATAATTATGATTTTACTTATTCTACGTAGCTATTTTGAGGATTAACACAGATGAGCCTGTAAAACATACAGCATTGTACCTGTCACATAGTAAGTGCCCGGTAAATGTTGTACATATTATTATTCATGGTTGTATAAGAGCTCTGAAGATGTAAGGGAGTGATTTATGTTGTCTAGGCAAATTGTAACAGAAAATATGATATGAGAGTTACGTTTAGAATGATAAATAGGATATTTGCAAGTGAAGATGAAAGAAAGGGCTTTGCTTTTCTTTTTTCTTTTTTTTTTTTTTTTTTTTGAGACAGAGTCTTGCTCTGTCATCCAGGCTGGAGTGCAGTGATGCGATCTTGGCTCACTGCAAGCTCTGCCTCCTGGGTTCACAACATTCTCCTGCCTCAGCCTCCCAAGTAGCTGGGACTACAGGTGCCTGCCACCACACCTGGCTAATTTTTTTATATTATTTTAGTAGAGATGGGGTTTCACCATGTTAACCAGGATGGTCTCAATCTCCTGACCTCATTATCCGCCTGCCTAGGTCTCCCAAATTGCTGAGATTACAGGCGTGAACCACCGCGCCCGGCCAGAAAGGGCATTTTTCATGAGAACACATGGGCACAAAGAAACAACAGACACGGGGGCTACTGGAGGGTGGAGGATGGGAGGAGGGAGAAGATCAGGAAAGTAACTACTGGGTACCAGGCTTCATACCTGGGTGATGAAATAATCTGTACAACAAACCCCTATGACATGAGCCTACCTATATAACCACCCCCCACAAGTCTACCTGTATAACAAACCTGCACGTGTACATCTGAACTTAATGTAATAGTTTAAAAAGGGAATTTTTATGGCAAAAAAAGATTATGTAAAATGTGTGACAACTTCATGTTGAGAAAAGTAGGTAGTCTGTTGTGGTTAGAGTGAGAATATATTCATTAGGGAAGGGTTAACAAGAAATGAAGCTGCCTTCCAGAGATTAATGCAGAAAAAAACATGCAGAGTATAAAGAGTGTGTATGCCAGCAAAATACATCTGTGTGATTGTGTGGACCTGAATAGTATTAATTTGTATTGTGGCAAGAAAAGAATGTTACATGTTTACAATACCGTGATTACTATCCGTAGTGCAATCACATTTTTCAGCCTCTCTTCCAGGTGGATTGAGGCTATGTGACAGTTCTGTGGATGAAATTGATGCAACATCATCCAGTCATAACCTGTAAAAACATCTCTCAAAATTTTCTAGTTTTCTTTTCCCCTACCTCTGTAGCCTTTGAGGCCAAAATTGGCAGAGATTAAGGCTGAAAGAGGGTCAATCAACCTCTCCATCCTGTAACATTATAGGCTGAAAAAAAAAAAGAAAACAGAAATAAAACAAAACAAGACACCTTTTATTACAGAAAGCCACATAGTGCTTGAGGATTGTCATTTGTGACAGCTAGCTTACTATACACAAACACACACACATGCACGCATACACATATATACCCACAACCCGTACTTACAAAAACTTTAAAAATTTTCCTAGGTTAATAAAATGTCCTAATAATCCACAGTTTAACAAGACAAAGGACGCTCACTATTACCACTGCTCATCAACTTTGTACTGGAAGTTCTTGCCAGAGCAACTGAATAAGAAAAAGCAATAAGAGGCAAATAAACTAGAATAAAACTATTTCTATTCACATGTGATATGGTCTTATATATGTCTTATATGTAGAAAATTATAAATAATCCACAAGTAAGCTGCTAGAACTATTAAATAAATTGAGCAAAGTTTTAGAGTACAAGATCAGCATGCAAAAATGACTAGTCTCTCCCCACCAGCAATGACTAATTCATAAAGAAAATTAAGAAAGCACTTTCATTTACAATAGCACCTAAAAGAATAAAAACCTAGAAATAAATTTACCAAAAAAGGGAAAAGCTCATGTGCTGAAAACTACATGATATTGCTGAAATAAATAAAAAGATACCTAAATATTAATAAATAGAAACATAGTTTATACTTATGGATAAGAAGGCTTAATATTGCTAAGATATCAGTAATACCCAAAGCCATATACAATGGCAGTGCAATCTCCCTCCAAATTCTAGCAGACTTTTCTGCATAAATGGAAAAACTGATCTTCAAATTCACATAGAATGGTGAGGGGTTCCAAATAGATAAAACAATCTTGAAAAAGAAAAGCTAAATTGTGGGACTTAGGCTTCTTGATTTCAAACCTGACTACAAAGGTATGGTAATTAAAATAGGGAAGTACTGCTATAACAATAGACATATGAACCAAAAAAAAAAAAAAAAGAGAGAGAGAAAAAATTGAGAGTCCAAAATAAACCTGTGTATCTATAGACAATGGATTTTGTTTTTCACTCAATGGGGAAAAAATAGTCTCTTCAACAGCTGGTCTGAGATGACTGGATTTCCATACATAAAAGAATGAAGTGGAACCTTATCTTGGCCTACGTAAAAAATTAATTCAAATAGGTCAATGACCTAAATATACGAATTAAACCATAAAAGTCTTAGAAGAAAACACTGGAGTAATCTTCATGATCTTGAATTTGGCAATGAATTCTTCAACATGACAACAAAGACATGAGCAACAACAGGAAAAAATAGACTGGACTTCATCAAAATTAAAAACATTGGCATATCAAACAACATTATCAAAAAAGTGAGAAAACAATTCACAGAATAGAAAAAATATTTTAAAATTGTACGTCTGATAAGGTTTTACATTTAGAATATATAAAGAATTCTCACAACTCAACAACAAAAAGCCAAACAATTCAACTTAAAAATGGGCAAAAGCACTGAATACACATTTCTCCAAAGAAGCATAAAAATGGCCAGTAAGAATATTAAAAATGCTCAATATGATCGTCATTAGGGAAATACAAGTCAAAACCACAATAAAATATCACACATACACTAGAAAGGCTGTAATTAAAAAAAAAAATCAGAAATTAACAAGTGCTGGATTCACGTTATCAGAACAGTGAGCCGGTCTATCCCACTGAAACACACCAAATTCTTTGTTTTGACTAATCCTTGAGTAACGCGAGCAAACATAATTTTTCATGCTCTTTTGTGTGCTTTTGTTTACGAGCTTCATAAGAGGAGAAATCAAGCCTGCTTTTATTTCTCACGAATATCCGGCATCTAGCACAGTGCCTGGAGCAAATAGACTCTTAGTAATAAGTTTTTTAATGAATGCATTAAAACATATTTGGAAATTGTCTAAATCTTCTACACTGAAAAAAACATTGTATTTAATGTAAATGTTAAGCTACCTGTAAAAATCATTTCTTTCCAAAAAATTGTAATAGACACTGAAATTTCAGACCAAAAAAAAAAAAAAAAACCTACAAAAACAAAACCCATTTGCAGGATTCCTATGGCTATTAGTGTTTATATTTTAATGTTCTCATACTGTCATGTTTCCAGGCTTCAAAAAATTTTTAGTATTTTTTACCTCCATTTGAAGTAAGATACTTAGTATGTTTTATTATATAATTTTAAACTAGTTTATGTCTCTATATAAGTATGCGTCTAATACGGTATGGATATGTGTCCCTAACAAATCTCATGTCAAATTGTAATTCTTAATGTTGGAGGTGAGGCCTGGTGGGAGACAATTCGATCATGCGGCAGTTTCTCTAGAATGGTTTAGCACCATCCCCCTTGGTACTGCTGTTGCGATAGTGAGTGAGTTCTCACAAGATTTGGTTAAAACCGTGTAGCACCACCCCCCTTGTTGCTCCCGCCATGTTAGATGCTTCACTCTCTCTTTGCCTTTTGCCATGGTTGGAAGTTTCCTGAGACCTCCCCAGAAGCAGAAGCTGCTATGCTTCCTGTATAGTCTGCAGAACCATGAGACAATTAAACCTCTTTATACAATACGCCATCTCAGGTATTTCTTTATAGCAGTGCAAGAATAGCCTAGCACAGTATTTCTGAAGCAATTGTCCTTACTTATGTATGTCATTAAATATAGAGAAGCAGTTCATTCATGGGTCTGTGATTTCACAGTTTGAGGCAAAAGCTGAAGGTCTTAGCCATAATAACTTTTTTTTTTTCAATATATTTTCAGCTATTCCTTTTCCAAATCCTCTTTTGAGGGCTTTTAAGAATATAGGTTATAAAAGTAATAAAATTCTACAACCGTATTTTTGAGTCTTTAGAAAGGATATTCCATCCAATTTTTGTAGTTCACATAATTTTCCCTGTTCTGATATGAGACTTTTTGCCCATATTTTTTTTTACGGCTTAAAAAGAAAATGTTACCCCCACTGAATGTAGTGACAAGTTTTCTCTCTTTCCTCCACCAGCATTTCTATCTCTATCTCTCCATAAAACTATAAAAAATCTGTCTCTATAAATTACATTACAGGCCTGTTCTTACTATTGCCTTATAATCTTACATGTCCCAAGTCCACTGTCATCACACTGTCTCCCTCACTCCCTAATAACTATTTCACATTTCTTCTTACCCTCAAACTCATACACTTCATTCCACATTCTGTTTCTCCGTTGATGATCTGGTTGGCAATTTCACTGAGAAAACACCAGCAAACAGAAAAGAATTCCGAAATCTCCTATCACCTTGGTTATCCTCCAATCTCCATCAAAGTCCCTATTTCCTGCCTGCCTTCTTGTTATTTTGCGTGAACTTTTCACACTGCAAATCCAAGGTCATTCTTCCATTAGTGTCCTCTCATCTACTTAAGGACAGAGGACCAACAACTCCGCTTGACCTATTTGGATCCTAAATTTTTCTCTCTGCATTGTATCGTTTCTGTTAGCATATAAACATACTTTTATGAAGAAAAGCTCATCTTTTGACTTCCTGATCCCCTCAACCAAATACTTCTCTTTGCTTCTGCCTTGTAATATAAACATTTTTTAAAAAGATAGCTAGACTGACTACCTCTAACTCTTCTCATCAAAGTGGCTCATAAAAGCATCCCAATGACTCCACTGAAGTCTTCCTCATGACTCCACTGAAGCTATACTGATGGCTTTCATGTTGAGGTGGCCAATTCTCATCTGACAACTTCTTGCACTATCAGCAACATTTGCCATCATTGGTAACATCCTCCTTGTGGCTTTGGAAACCAGGCACTACACTCTCCTGTTTTGTTTTGTTTTGTTTTCTCCTATTTCTCTGGCCTTTCTTTCTCATCTTCTTTGCTTGTTTCTTCTTCTTCCCCAACCTGTAAATCAAAGTATCTCAGGGCTCCCTCCATTTGGAATATTATTCTTTTCTCTGTATTACCACCTTATTGATTTCATCATGTTTTATGACTGAATGCCATCCATATGTTTTATGACACTCAATCTGTTTATCATGTTATAGTAGCTAACCTTTAAAAATGACCTTTTGTGAGCCACATCTACTGATATTCTCATTCTTGCATAACTCCCCATGTATCTGGGGTGACCCTGGAAATTACTCTCAACCAGTAGAATACAGCAGATGTGAGACTGTGTAACTTCCAAAGTTAGGCTATAGGAAGTGTTACAGCTTGCATTTGGATCAATCCCTTGCTCCTGGGATCTCTTTCTTGGAACCCAGCCTCCTTGCAAACCAAAGCCACAAGGAAAGATCACATGTAGATGCTCTATAAACAGCCCTGGCTGAATCCTAGCTTACAGCTAGCATGGACTGCACACCATGTGAATGGGTCCTTCACTACCTAGTCAAGCCTTCAAATGACTCCAGTCTCTGCCTTCATTTAACTGCAGCTATGAAAGACTCAAAACAAGAACCACTAAGCTGAGCACAATCTACAGAATTGTGAGAAATAGTAATAAACTATTATTGGAAGCCACTAAATTTAGGGTAGTTTGTTATTCAGCAATAGACAACATGGGTCACCTGAACTCCCCACTCAGATATCCAACTACTCATCTGGTATCTCTACTTGATGTCTAATAGACATGCCAAAATCAGCATTTCTAATATAAACTCTTGATCTTCCACCAACAGACATAAGTATCTTACAATTTTCCCCATCCAACTGAATGGCCACTCCATAATTACAGGTACTTAGGTCAAAAATTTCAGTTTCATCATTGATTCCTCTTTCCTTCACGTGGTTAACCCAATCTGGTGATAAATTCTGTTTGTTTTCCTTTCAAAATATAATGAGAATCTAGCCATATTTCATCCCTGCCCTTGCAACCTCATCTAATATTATAACAACCTCCTCCTTGCCTACCTCATTCCAGATACCTTGGAATATTCCATATACTCTCATGCTTTAAAGCTTTTGAACTTGTATTTCCCCACATTTAAGCACACCCACTCTCTCAGCTACATTATGTCTTTGCTCAAATGCCATTTTGTTTTCAATGAAGCTTTTCCTAAACAATCAATTTAAAATTACAAACCCCTCTCTTCCCAAAATATTGCCATTTCACCATCCCATCCTTTTTTCATCATAGTATTTCCTCCAAGCTGACATACTATACATTTGCATTCATTACTCAGTATGTCACTGTTTATTATCTGGCTTCTCATAAGCCCCATGAGGACAGGGATTTTAAATGCTGCATCTCCACCACTTACAATAGTGTCAGCAATGTAGAAGGTTCTCAATAAATGCCAGTGCAGTGGGGGAATAAATAAGATTCTTCTTCTTATTTTAATGTATACAGTTAAAGAAAATTATGTTTTGGTTTAAATCTTTTTTTGTAATTCATAAGTTAAAATTATTGACCGAATTAATTACAGTAATGAGAGAAAAGAATGTTTGACAAAGATTGGTAGAGATGAAGCCAATTTTCTGCAACTTCTATCCTCAGTGTTGTGTCATACTTTTCAAAGACATTTAAATGTATGTTAGAAGTAATTAAATTAATTTTTAACCAACCAACCCAACACATGCTTGCCGGGAGTTATAAAATTTAAAGCAAATTTTCATGTTAATCCAGCCTGTGGCTTTTGCATTTACATGCATGTCTTATTTCTTTTACGCTTCTATTCTGAGTCCCTAATCTTCATCTTGATGTAATATTTCATCTTTAATAATCGATTGCTAGGACAGCATACACATACACACATACACTCACTCACACACTCACAGGTTTAGGAAATATCTTCAGTGGTGGGAAACTGAAATTTGGAATAAAAAATTAAATGTTGAAATATATTCATGAAATTTAACTGAATAAAATATGTGGAAGAATATAAAATATTGAATAACTGCTAATACTTTAAAGCTAGGAAAGATGACAAATAAGTCCATATTAGACTCCTAATACAGTGACTTTAACCCAACAAAATGAAGCATAATAAGGACAAATATCAAGTGATGGCATTCGGTTTAGTAAAAACAATTCTACAAGTATGAGAAGGGAAAGTGTGGCTTAGCAACCGTCTAAGGCATATGGGTTTAAAATACCACCAACACAAGAGAAATGTTCTGTTACTGCACATGAAATTGTAAACTTACTCCTAAGCTATATTAATGAAAGAGATTGAGGGAGGTGACCATGATACTCTGCTCTGTTCTTGTCAGGACCTACTTACAGTATGTTCCTCAGTTATTGAAATATAGACGGTGCCAACGGAAATGCGCTCAGAGGTAATAGTTCAGTATGTTAAGTGGACTTGAAATAATGTCAAATGGGAAATTTTGAACAGGTCAGGAGGATGCCTAACACACACACACACGCAAAGATATAAAGCGTTCAATCTCAGTAGCTACGTTCAAGTACATAAAGGGCTGTGCGGTCTAGAGAAGAAGGAACGGTTATTTTAAGAACACCTGTGTGTAGAAAGAGTATTAATGATTCCATATGACACCATTATGGTAGATAAATCATTTGAAAAATCTTCCATTTCCAAAACGTTTAGATACTGGTAAATTATAATGAACTTTCTTTAAATGTGCTAATGTCAAAATAAGAAAATTAATTTCTTGGGGACTAAAAATAAAAAAAAAAATAAGCAGAATTCTGAAGCCAGAGTTTTAAATAAACATGGAAGGTGTGGTATCCCTGGGTGAAAATGGATACTGAGAGCCACAGTTTTGTGTTAAGTTTAACACTTGGGAAAAATTAAATGAGCCTCTGATTCCCAAAAGGTAGGGGAAGGAGATGAAGGAGAGGATTCCTTTCACCACACAAAGTTAGATACCTCAATAGTGTTCCACTCTCATTGAAGATGAGGATGCTATATATATTCTGTTTGTAGCAAGGAGAACTAAAGAGAAACCATGTCAGTTGCCAAGGTATAGCTGGGAAATTAATCATAGAAATGGCAGTAATAGCCTGCTCTGAGAATTATGATTATAGACCTAATCTCATGTGAGTCCGTTTATTGTGGTGACCACTAAAAGACTATAGTCTAAGAAAATCCAAGATAATAAATTGAATTAAAAACATACTGTTTCAATGGAAACAAACACATTTACACTCAAGAGGGAAGCCTGTCAATTTAGGCTCCATGGGATTTTTATGGATGAAGTCCAGGTAAGTATGAACTCACAATAGAAAGAAAAATATCAAGTACACAAGGAAATAAATCACCATGAGTGAGAAAAATATTAAAAGCAGAAACAATAAATACTATATTTAGATCCCCAAGGGCTTCAGATATTAGAATCATCAAACACAAAAAAAGTATTTATAAAAATATTCAAAGAAATAAATGATGGAGTCCAAAACATGAGCAAGGAACCAGAGACTATCGGAAATGCTTAAGCAGATTTGAAAAAAAAGATTAAATAAAACTACTGGAAATAAATTTCACAATCATTGAGGTTAGAAACATTGATTAAGATTTAAGAACCAGATTGGACACAGCTGTCTAGAGAATTTGTGACTATCATATGTGCAGAATAAACTAGCAATGCAGTAGAAGGAATCAGATGTATGAAAAACATAAAAAAGAGATTACAGAAGTAACAGGAAGCAAAGAGAGGAGTCCAAAGACGCAATTTATTTGTAATCAAAGTCACAGAAGAATAGAAAAGAGAAAGAGAATGGAGAAAAGGCAATGTCCAGAAAGTTAAGGGATGAGAATTTTTCAGAATCAATTAAGAAATAAACTTTCAATTTCAAAAATTCCAATGAATTCTAAGTGCAGTAAGGAAAAACAAATTCGAATCAATACTCATTCCCAATAAACTTCAGAGTAGCTCCCTGCTCCCATTCTCAAATGTTTAAAATCCTCCGGAGAGTGAGGCATGGTGGCTCAAGCTTGCCATTCCAACACTTTGGGAGGCTGAAGCAGGAGAACCACTGGAGCCCAGGAGTTCGAGACCAGCCTGGGTAACATGGAGAGACCCTGTTTCTGCAAAAATTTAAAAAAATAGCCATGTATGGTGACGTGAACCAGTTATCACAGCTACTGGGGAGGCTGAGGTGGGAGGATTGCTTGAGCCCAGGAGGTTGAGGCTGCAGTGAGCCATGTGCATGCCACTGCACCCCAACCTGGGCAACAGAGTAAGACCATCTCTCAAAAATAAATAGATTATTAAATAAATAAAATCTCTTTGAGAATGATGAGTAAAAAACTAGAATTTCAACAGCTATAATACAAGTAACCAATAAGCATCAGAGCAATGTCTTTAAAGTGGCAAGGAAGAATTAAAAAGTCATTCTAACACTGTGTACTCAGAATTCTATTTCAGCAATAAAGATAAAGAAAACACACTGCCTGGTTTTTTAAAGAGTGTTATTGCTAAAATATCTCCCTAAAATACTTTGGGAAAGAGTTATTGGAGAATATGTAGGATCAATAATCTAAGAATATCCAAAATCTGGAGATACTGAGTCCGGGATCAGTGGGTCTAGTTCAGGAATGCTATGAAATTGAGGCATGAGAATAGTAGCTATGCACTAAACCTGGAAATCAATCATTTTGTATAGAAAACATACACTCAAGGGACTCTGAGAAGAATGTCTTCGGGAAATAAGTAGATTTTCAATTAAAGGTGAATAGTCTTGAAGCTTTGGGGAAGACTTGTGTTCATTATATAAATACAGAAAACAAAAGGGAGGCCGGGTGCGATGGCTCACGCCTGTAATCCCAGCACTTTGGGAGGCCGAGGCAGGCGGATCACGAAGACAAGAGATCGCGACCACTGTGAAACCCCGTCTCCACCAAAAATTACAAAAAAATTAGACTGGCGCGGTGGCGGGCGCCTGTAGTCCCAGCTACTCAGGAGGCTGAGGCAGGAGAATGGCGTGAACCCGGGAGGCAGAGCTTGCAGTGAGCCGAGATCGCGCCACTGCACTCCAGTCTGGGTGACAGAGCGAGACTTCGTCTCAAAAAAAAAAAAAAAAAAAAGAAAAAAGGAAACCATTAGAAGTTCCAGTGTTTTTTTTTTTTTAAGGATTTACTAAACAACCATTGTTTACATATGAAACTAACTATAATTTTGCATCATATGAAGCAATTCAGTAGAAGTAAAAATTGTGTAAGGCTTTAATAGTTGAAACAGTCTCTTTCATGTTGCCTAAGATGAGTAATATTCAACTCATAGACTAAACTAAAATCTGGTCACACTATTTTACTATTTATTTGCATAGTAAATAATTTTTCATGACTATACTAATTGTATTAATCATTAGACGTTAGTTTATAGTCCTCCGCAGAAACAATCCAATAGGGCAACAGGGTGTGTGTGTGTGTGTGTGTGTGTGTGTAATAGGGAATTGGTTCACATGATTACAGAGGCTGAGAACCCCCAAGATTTTAATTTGGCAAACTGGAGACAAGGAAGAGCTAATATGTAGTTCTAGTCTGAGACCAAAGATTTCAGAACCAGAAGAACTGATAGTATAAATTGGTTTGGAAACTGAAAGACTTGAGACCCAAGAAGAATTGTTTTGGTTTAAATCAGAAGACCTATGTTCCAACTCAAAGTAATCAGGCAGGAGGAGTTCCCTCCTACTCAGGCTTTTTGTTCTCTTCAGGTTTTCACCTGATTGAATGGGGCCCATCCACATCGGTGAGGACAATCTGCATTACTCAGTCCATAGAGTCAACTTTTAATCTGCAGCTTCACAGATACATCCAGAATGATGTTTGGCCAAATGTCTGGGCACCCCATGGCCCAGTCAAGTTGACACATAAAACTAATCACCACCACAACAAAAATGGCTTTATTTTTTAAATCACTGAATAAAACCCAGAAGACTTAATTGTGGTTACAGAATATAATATTCATGCTACGCACAAAATACTTAAGCATCTGCATTACACTACTCTTAAAGAAAATTCTTTATAAGTGTCTTTAACTTAAAATGGGAGAAAAAAGATTTGACTTGAGTGCTATCCTTAAACTCTCCTAATATTTCTCTGAAGCTTTCTTCTGGGGTTGTTTTCTGTGTCTCAGAACGTAACATTCACTCCGGGTAGAACAGCTAGGATTGAAAACCATCTATGTGCTTATCCACCAGTGTTTTTCTACATATAATGCTCACTTATGCGGCTTCCTATGTTCTGATAAAGATATATGTGAAAGGATATGGCTCAGTCCTTCAAAGAGTAACGTCATACTTCGATATGTGAATGAACAGTCTAAACACAAGAGACTGGGTGCTTGTGTGTGTAGATGTACAGAATTCCTTTTTCAAATATACATTTGAATATTATTTGCCTTTAATTTCATTTTAAATAAATTTAAGCTCAACAAACACATACCCAGTGTGAAAATACATCCAAATGAAAAATAATTGTTATTCAAAGTTGCATTACCTAAGTTCAACAACACATTATTTGAAAACATTTATTTGTAGATCTCCTTCTTGCCTACAAGAATATTTGGAGTATTTTAAAAACAGTTTAATTATACTATATTTACAAGTTGGCATCATAATTTTTATGGAAAATAATAATCCTCTGTGATTTTAAAATACACTTAAGCTCAGATCCCAGTCGAAACCAATTAAAGCAGAATCCCTGGAGGTGGCGCTAGTCATATTTATTCTTTTAAGTGCACCCTAGATGACTGTAAAGTGTAGCCAGGGTTAAGAATCACTGAAGGAACATATAAGCTTTGTCCGTGTTATTAAACAGTTTTCATAAACATCACTTTAAATGAGTCCTCATACTGCATAGGCATACCAAAATTTATTTTAAATTCCCTTAGTTTGAATATTTAGGTTATTTTCTGTCATATTTTTACATGTGGATAGATCCAATTATATATAAAAAAAAACTAATCTTCCTGGGTACTGATTATCATATAAAGATACATATGTCTTGGTCTTCTACGCCGGAGTTAAATTATGAAAGAAAGCAAATACCCTGAGGTGACACGTATTGTTCTTTGAGTTCTTTTGGCCCTTGATTAACTGACAGCAGCTGGGGGCTACAAAGTGAAAAAAAAAAAAAAAAAATAGAAGAACTGAACATCATTGCTAGATTTTATAATTTTTTTTGCTAAACATTTAAAGTCAATTCATTATACCTTTAAGAAGGCTTCACGATCTGTTTTATGTTTATTGTTTTGTATATTATGTATATGAATATATATGTAAATAAAGTAAATTTTAATTGAGTAGGATTTGGGTGTGGGGGAGTTGGAGATTTTTTTAAACTTAGTATTTCAGAATTTTGAAGACTATTAACTACATACAACTCATGGAAGAATAATTTAAGAAATAGAAAAAAAAATCACATTGTATTTGATTGGAGGGGTTGTGATGAAGAGAGGTATTTTGTCAAAATCCAGTTCAGACTTCCCTATGGAAAATCAAGACAGCTGGGATTAGATAGTATCCACTTATCCAATTTCTGCCTCACTGTGTCTTTTTTATTTGAATTAATCTGGGTAATGAACACCCAAACCAAATTATTGTGGGTTGATTACCCATGAAAAGTGGGTTAATTGTTTAATAGCCATGGGTGCAAGTGGGTATAGGTATTTTAATATACATACACTTCTAGTTGGCATATATGAGAGTAGCATAAAATACATATGCAATGAAATCAACATTGCAGTTTCATATTAAAAGTTGATTAATCTTCTTGTTAGAGTAATTTAATTATCTGTGAAATTGGTCGCTAAACACTGGAAAAAGTAGTCATCTATTATCATTGTTTCTGTTTTAAAAAAAGAAAGATAAATGTTTTTTGAGTTCTAAACAAATAAATCTTAATTTGGGGAAAACATTGAAAGAAAAGAGACATTTAGTGCTATTTACAATCAAAGGCAAACGTAACAAATGGTTGCTTCCATCATAAGCTCAGCTTATTATCAGACTGCTTACAGTTAGATGCAGTCATCCACATTCCTGTGCAGTTTAAAGTGAAAGCTACGTAAAAAGTTTCCATTTCTGGGGAAGAAGGTGGCATCTAATTGAGGCAATGCTGCCTAGCATCTACATCCTTTGGGCAAGAAAAATGTATCCGATCAAGAAACACCAACTGCAGCCATGTTTTCTAATTTACTTTCTAAGGCCATTAAGGGGAAGACCTTATTAGAAAATAGCTGCCAGAGCCATTATCTTTTTTTCGCTTTCAGTAAAGGCGCACACGATTTCGATGAAAAATGTCAGCATTCAGCTTTTCTTTCCTGGTAGAAGCAATGGACCCAATTAAAAAATTTGGTGAATGGATCCATTACATGATGCCTCTTCGGGAGGAAAAAACCAACACAAGGGAATTACAAAATAACAACCACCACCAAAAAGAATAGAGACCACAAGAGTAAGCATGCTGTACCAGCAGGGAAGCTGCAAATGTGGGCAAAATGTTATTATAAAGTTCACAAAGTTAACAATGAGGCCAACCAAAAGACTCTACTTGATTGTGAAATCATCATTAATTCTCTATTTCTTTCCTTGTCTTATTATCTTCCTTTATTCAGCTAATACTTCAGCTGATTCCTTTTGCTTCTTGTGGAAATCTGGGCTACAGCCTAGGGTTGCTTTTTGCATTCTTAAAAAAGGAAGAAAGAATGATATATTTTCCTTTAAAATTAATTTCAGAGGGCAAATCCTGGTAATTCCTAACTGAGAGGCAACATTTTGACATCCATCATTTTTACACAGCCCAACACGGTCCTTTAGCTGAAAGGTATTGAAAAACAACAATATGTCAGAAATCTTGATAAGCCCAATTTTTGGTGAAAACCAGAAAGAACCTACTTGCCATGCATGGGGTGCCTGTTTCTTTTGTAAGAATCAACAATGTTTTAGCTCAGTCTCACAACTCAGCAGCCTTTAGATGATACTTGGTCCTGTGGCACACAAAGATTTAATTGCAGCTTATTTGCCATTACATCCTCCCCAGTGCATTAAAATATAAGGTGCACAGCAAAGCCACCTTTCTGCAATATGCCTGGGAAAGAGCCAGACCTGAGAACCCTTCACAACTGGTCATGAAGCTAAAATAGAAACAATAAGAGCAAACAATTACCTACAAATGCTCACACCTAAAAGAAGCCAGAGACTTTTAAGAAGATGAAAGAGGTGGTCATTGGGGAGTTTCAGAAACATTTCACCGAGGAAAACAGAAAACAAAGCATCAGAAAGAGTAGGACTGGGCAGACTGTGCATGGGATTTCATCAACCTTACCCAAGATAGTGGTCCGGTCAGAAGAGGGCCCGGACTGCTCAGCTCAGCTTCTCTCTGCATACTAGACAGATGACACTCTTTCATAACAAGATGTATTCCCAATTGTATATATTAATTTTGATGCTTGCCTGGAGCCACAATTTCTCATTCTCTGTCAACCAGTGTGGTTAATTATGCACTGTAATATTTAAATTACAATTCTGATTATTTTTGAAAGATAATTAGACTAAGAAAAAGAAGGAGACTGAGTTGCAAGGAAGGTTGCTTCAAAGGTTCTTGTTATGTAGGAAGACAATATATTTTCCCAGAAGTGAGAATCATTTGTGGTACAACTGGGCCTTGGGGAGACTGCAATGAACGCTTTGGAACCATGCACTCATTTTAATTAAGGTGGGGCCATCTGGTTCAGGTAAAAAAAAAAAAAAAAAAAAAAAAAGATAAATTCTATTAGATGGCTTGTCAACTCTTGAGTTACATATACACTTCCCAAATAAATTTTCTTCTATATTTTTGTCTTTTTGTTCAGAACTTCCATTATGCCCAAAACCTAAAAAGACTTCTTACCTTGTTCATATTCTTCATTCACTCAGATTCTGAAATGCATTTGATGCAAAATCATATTGTTAATATTCAGATATTTCATTGCTTCAGTGTCTCTACTGATTCTCCTTCAGAATTACTGTAAAGTATTAGATAAGACATGTTGTGGACATTTGGTTAATTGTTTTCCAAACAATAGAGCTATTCATATAAATTTAACACATGCATTCACATAATTATTGAACCTATTAGTAGATGGATTTGTGCCAACCAGGGAATAAACTTTCAATTAAAAGAAATTAGCTCTTAATGTGTTTCTTTGTCAATACCAAATACATATTTGGCATGAGTCAATAGCTTATTTTTATTTTAAAATCTGTTTTCACTCATTTTTGCAAACATGCAATAGTAGAGGCAAATGGCCATAAACATTCAAGTCATATATTCGAAGAATGACCTCAAGAATTAAAACATGTGCTAGGGTGCAGCAATATCTCCAAAACTCATCTGCTTTCTTTCCTCATTCTCTTTCTCTTTCAATCTCCTTCCTTCCTTCCTTCCTTCCTTCCTTCCTTCCTTCCTTCCTTCCTTCCTTCTTTCCTTCCTTCCTTCCTTCTTTGCTTCCTTCCTTTTTTCTTTCCTTCCTTTATTCCTTTTTTCCTTCCTGCCTTCCTTCCTTCCTTTTTCTATAAACACATCACACGTTTTGTATTATTTCAGTTCAAGTTTATTATTAAAGAAACAAACAAAAAACACATAGTAACAGGAGAAGCAAGTAACTGTGGTTTCACTCATTGTGATAAATACTATTTCACATGGATATTTTTCTAATGAGCTGGAAATTATCATTGGAAAATACAATTAAGTAGTTTAGCTGTTCAATGTTTCAAGAAAGCTGGATAAAGGCCAGATTCCTGTAAGACACTGAGTAACACACCAGGAAGTGACTTTCAACAACTTTTATTGTCATGTAAAAGCAACTATATTTTCAGAAGACCAAATGTATTTTAAAGTATTGGAAATAGTATAGCATAGTGGTTAAAGTATTGGCTTTGTCTTCAGACAGATTCCAGTTTTAATATGAGGGTCAACACTTAATAGTGGTGTGATTTTGCATAAATTACTTAATTGTGTCCATTTTTTAATCAGCAAAGTGGTATATAAACTGCTTTGTTCTGAGGACTAAATGCATAATGTATACAAAAAGCTCACTATAAGGCCTGGCTCATTTAATCAATAACTATATTATTATTTATTTTATCATTATTATCTCAAAATTGACACAACTATTCTGCTTATTCAAAAATCATAGGTAATTCTTCCATGTGCATAAATAACTACCCAATGATGATTTTTTTCAATATAATCCAATCCAATATAACTTAAGGGAGATAGACCCATCTGTTTTCTTAATTCTCAATAAGACACTCTGGATTTCTTTAAATGCAGGATTTGGGAATACAGTAATGCCTTTAATGGTTAAATAGACTCTTGACTAAATCAATACTAATGCAAAAGAAATGGGGTGTGTGACTAGAGGCAGAAATGTAATCTTTACATCCCATTGATTATAACTGATTTCACAAAGAGCAAGAAACTGTTGGCTCTTTTGAAGTGGATGGGTTAGCTTCTATAACCAATAGGGGATAATCTCTTGCTCTGTTGACCTTTGTAAAATGCCTTGCCAGGAAATGCTCAAGTCCCCAGATAATGCTTACAACATGCCTGACTCTTGTCTAGAGAAGAAGATAATCAACAGTCAGAGGATTAAAAAAAAAAAAAAAAACTATAACAAATGTTTCATGATGTTTATAAAAGATGACTCCAATCAAATCATTTGAT
Source organism: Macaca nemestrina (assembly GCF_043159975.1). Taxonomy (NCBI): domain Eukaryota; kingdom Metazoa; phylum Chordata; class Mammalia; order Primates; family Cercopithecidae; genus Macaca; species Macaca nemestrina. The sequence continues at coordinate 154,181,285 of NC_092125.1, forward strand.
AATAAAATAAATTGTATTGGAAGCATTTAAAACAACATGCATAATAATTTATTTATTGTTGATGACCTCATGAAAATATCCTAATGCCCTTTGGGAAGTAGTTACCTTCACTGGAGTTATTATGGGGGTCAGATAGGACTCTAAACTTAACTTCATTATTCTTACCTAAAATAATCTTGTTTCCTGTTAGTTATTCAATTCCAATTTGCATTTTAAAATACCAATCTTGGATAGAAGTTTGTTTTTTGAGATATTAAAGCACTCCCCAAATAGAAAACATGGTTTCTGACAGCAAGAATCTATATATTCTACATTTATAAATTTTGCTGCTTGTTCTTACAACTCATTTGTTTAAAAGGAATCCAGCAAGATGGATTAAATTTATTAAAAAGTCTTTTAGCATTTTTAAAAATCAGAAAATAAAAAAAAAAATCAGTAGAAAACAATTCAAATTACAGATATCTCAATTCACAGTCTTTTTAACAGGAAATGCCAGATGTTAGGTAGCCCTTTCTTTTGATGAAAGGTTTAGAAATGTCAGCTGCCAACTGAAAGCCTCATCAGCCTCAGTGAAGAGAGACTATACTCATCTCATAACCAATAGTACAAAATAATAATAACAAAACACTAGTGTGGTATTCTGAAAATGGCCGAATTCAATTATTCAGTATACCAGAAGCATGTAAAACTGCTGTCAGCTTTTTGAATGAGAGAATATGTTACATTTGAAAACAGCAAACTCTCTCATTCATTGTTGCTTGGGTGAGAATCCTAGCTGCCAATTTGTCAATTGAATCACCAACCAGATAGTTTAGCCCTGTTACAGGGCTTTGCTGTGGAAGAAATTAAGTAATCCTTTTTCTAATAACAGAGATTGCACTTCTTCCCAAGAGAGGTAGTAGTAGATTAGGAGGAATTTGGAATAACATATTACAAGAAATATTATAAATATCTCACACATTTAATAAGATAATTTCTGTTGATTACAAATCAAATGAATATTAAAAACACATTTATTGAAATTCTTAACCACTACAAGTAATATAGAGTAGGTATCTATCACATTGTTTTTAACATTGTGTAAATAAGCCTGAGAAAATAAAAATTATACATTGTTATTCAATAGCAGCTATTTTTGTTTGAAAGGTTAGAATATTCAAAGCATATTAAGTGAGTTTTAGTAACCATAAATTTGATATGTGTCTATGATATAACTTCTCATCCTCAATAAATAGGTTTCTAACAAGCAGTTAGTATTTATTCAACAAAGGCAACTGTTAAAATGAATAAATTGAATGCCTATTTAAGACACTTCATCCATCATAAAAAGGTGGCACAGTATCCCCAGAAGCAGAAATGATTGTGTTAATACTGGAGAGAAGCCAGTGGTCTAACACCCTGTTGCCAGTGGGAAGCATGCCATGCTCTGCACTGCAGCATGACCAACACTGCACAGCATGAGGACTCACAGCCATGAAGAATCAATTCAGGAATTTTGACAAGCTTCTGTTGGCTGAAATCCTTGTAATTCTTAAACATCAACCCAGAATACATGAAAAAAAGAGCAAGTCTTCATTTCTCTTCAACAAGCCTGGAAGAAAAGGACTTCAATATTTGCCTTGATTTTATAGTTGTATGATCTCCAGTTATCAGATATGCCACTCAACATAGAAGGTGATTTGCCAACTCAACACTGGGTGTGTCTATGGAATTCAGTAATCTTGGGATCTGCTTTAGTAGCCCTGAAACAGGATGTTTCTGAAATTATTATGAGCTCCTTTGGTATACAGGCATACGGCAGAGATATTGCAAGTTCAGTTCCAGACCACCCCAGTGAAGAGAATATTGCAAAAAAGTGAGTCACACAAATTTTTTGGTTTCTCAGCATGTATGAGTCATGTGTACACTATACTGTGTGTTATTAAGTCTATTAAGTGTGCAATATGATTACACCTAACAAAACAATGTGTATAACTTAATTAAAATACGTTGCTGCTGCAAATGCTATCATTTGATTCTTCAGCAAGTCATAATCTTTTTGCTGGTGGAGGATCTCACCTCGATTTTGATGGCTGCTTACTGATAATGGTGGTGGTTGCTGAAGGTTGAGGTATCTGTGGCAATTTCTTAAATAAGACAATGAAGTTTGTCTCATTGATTGACTCTCCCTTTCATAAAATATTTTTCTGTAGCATGTGATACTGTTTGATACTATTTTACCCCCAGGAGAACTTCCTCCAAAATTGGAATCAATCCCCCCAAACCCTGCTGCTGCTTTATCAACTAAGTTTATGTACTGTTCTAAATTCCTTGTTGTTATTTTAACAGTGTTCAAATTGTCTTTACTAGGAAAAGATTCTAGCTCAAGAAAGCGCTTACTTTGCTCCTCTGTAAGAAGTAACTCCTCATCTTTTCAAGTTTTATCATGAGGTTGCTGCTATTCAGTCACTTCTTCAGGTTCCACTTCTAATTGTAGTTCTCTTGGTATTTCCACCACATCTGCAGTTACCTCCTCCACTGAAGTCTTGAACCTCTCACAGTCATTTAGGAGGGTTGGAATCAACTTCTTCCATACTCCTGTTACTGTTGAAATTTTGACCTCCTCCCGTGAATCGTGAATGTTCTTAATGGCACCTAGAATGGTGAAGATTTTCCAGACTGTTTTCAATTTACTCTTCCTGGATCCATCAGGGGAATCATTATTTATGGCAGCAGTAGCCTTATGAAATATATTTCTCAAATAATAAAACTTGAAAGTCAAAATTACTCCTTGATTCATAGGCCGAAGAATGGATGTTGTGTTACCAGGCATGAAAACATTTATCTCCTTATATATTATCATCAGAGCTCTTGGGTGACTGAGAGCATTGTTAATGGGCAATAATATTTTAAAAGAAATATTTTTTGCTGGGAAGTAGGCTTCAACAATGGTCTTAAAATATTCACTAAACCATGCTGTAAACAGATGCGCTGTCACCCAGGATTTGTTGTCCCATTTATAAAAGACAGTGGAGTAGATTTAGCATAATTATTAAGGGCCCTAGGATTTTCAGAATGGTAAATGAAAATTGGCTTCAACTTCAAATCCCCAGATGCAACAGCCCCTAGCAGCAGAGTCAGCCTTCACACAACTAAGGAAGCAGAGAAGGGAAGGGAAAGGGAAAGGGAAATGAAGGAGGGAAGGGAGGAGGGAGGAAGGAAGGAAAGAAGGAAGGAAGGAAGGAAGGAAGGAAGGAAGGAAGGAAGGAAGGAAGGAAGGAAGGAAGGAAGGAAGGAAGGAAGGAGAAAGAAAAAAAGACAAGAAGGGAGGGGAAGGGAGGGGAGGGGAGGGGAGGGGAGGGGAGGGAAGGGAAGGGAAGGGAAGGGAAGGGAAGGGAAGGGAAGGGAAGGGAAGGGAAGGGAAGGGAAGGGAAGGGAAGGGAAGGGAAGGGAAGGGAAGGGAAGGGAAGGGAAGGGAAAGGAAGGGCAGTCCTTTGAAGCTTTGGAGCCAAGCACTGACTTCTCTCTAGGTATGAAATCTCCAGAAAGCATCTTCTTCCATTAGAAAACTGTTTTATCTACATTGAAAATCTGTCCCTGGAGTGCAGCCATGTTCATCGAGAATCTCAGATCTTCTGAATAACTTGCTGTGGCTTTTACGTCAGCATTTGTTGCTTTATCTTGTACTTTCATCATATGGAGATGGCTTTTTTTCTTAAACTTCATGAACCAACCTCTGCTAGCTTCCAACTTTCCTTCTGCAGTTTCCTAACCTCTCTCAGCTTTCATAAACCTAAAGAAATGTATGGTCTTGTTCTGGATTAGGCTTTGGCTTAAAGAAATGCTCTGGCTGATTTGGCCTTTTATCCAGATCACTAAAAGTTTCTCCATATTAGCAATAAGGGTATTTCACTTTCTTATCATTCATGTGTTCAATTGAATAATACTTTTCATTTCAAGAACTTTGCCTTTGTATTGATAATTTAGCTAACTGTTTGTGGCAAGAGGCTTAGCTTCAGCCTATCTTGTCTTCCTACATGCCTTCCTCACTAGGCTTAATCATTTTGAGCTTTTGATTTAAGGTGAGACACACACAGCTCCTCCTTTCACATGAACACTTAGAGGTCATTATTTACTTACTAATTGGCCTAATTATAATACAATATTGTCATGTCTTGGGAAATAGGGAGGCCTGAGGAGAGGAAGAAAGAAGAAAGAATGGCTTGTCAGTGGAGCAGGCAGACACACACATTTGTTAAATTTTCTGATTTTAGCAGGCACAAATCATGGTGCTCCAAAAATTTACAATAGTAACATCAAAGATCACTATAATGAAAAAGTTTGAAATATTACGAGTATCACCAAAATGTTACAAAGAGACAGAAAGTTAGCATGTGCTGTTGAAAAAATGGTACTGATAGACTTGCTGGATGCAAGATGGCCACAAATCTTCCCTTTGTAAAAAAGCAGTATCTGCCAAGTGAAAGGCAATAAAAGAAGATATGTCCTATTTCCAGTTAATTTGCCAGAATCATTTTATTTTTTTATTTAAGTGTTTTTACAGAAAAATCATACATTTTGATCATTTACTGTCATCATCTATTATGTCATGGGCTTAAATGATGGAGTAGAATTAATTTCATTATCAAATCTCTTTCCCACCAGGAATATCCATCTTTTATAGAAGTGAATATGTTTAGATAGTTTCTCATAGGTTGTATGATTTTAGGTGAATTCATAGTTTGCATTTTATAGACAAGGATGATTCTGTTCTTATTTAAACTTTTCATAGCAAGCGTCTTACAAAACAACTTAGTGTTCACATTCAATTCAGTAATTAACATGCTGTTTTCTTCCAGTGAACAGAAAAGTCATTATAAAACAATATGTATTTCCATTCCTCATTGTCTTTTCTCACTTCTGACTAGCCACAAGGTCTTGCCAACTTTTTTTTGTATGCAAAATGAGACTGTGCTATGAACATCTCAGAGGTTTTAAGAGTATTGTACATAAGGAGCTCTAGCTACCTATGTCAGTGGTGTCAGTGTAATAAATCACGGCCTTTCCTTAACTAACCTGCCAGGCCTAAAATTGTAAATTTGTACATAGCCTAGTAGATATATATATATTTTTTAATTTAAGGTATTGCAATATAACAGATATAGAGATAATATGAGGGGACCCTTAAATCCCAGGAATTTCATTCTGAGAGTTTCTAATAATTTCTTGTAGGCAGACTGCATGTAAAGAAAGAGTCATAGTAAACATTGTAACAATCAACCTTTTGAGAAACTGTAAAATGAATCTTTGGATTTAAGGAAGAAACCAATAAAAGGAGGTATGCCTGTATTTGGGCACACCTAAAGGGGATTCTGCTACGGTTAGGGTTAGGGTTAGTGCTCCTTCGACAACCATTTGATTCTAATTCCAAGAAGAGAGAAAGAATGAAGCTGACACTATGGATAGAACAGTTACTTCATGAGTCCCCTTCGACTCCTCTCCATTCTTACCCAGCTCGGAATTTCTGCTTCAATATATTCATTAACCTTTGCAATTTTTCCTTCTTCCAATTAGAATACAAAATACGGCCGGGCGCGGTGGCTCAAGCCTGTAATCCCAGCACTTTGGGAGGCCGAGGCGGGCGGATCACAAGGTCAGGAGATCGAGACCACAGTGAAACCCCGTCTCTACTAAAAATACAAAAAATTAGCCGGGCGCGGTGGCGGGCGCCTGTAGTCCCAGCTACTCAGGAGGCTGAGGCAGGAGAATGGCGGGAACCCGGGAGGCGGAGCTTGCAGTGAGCCGAGATCGCGCCACTGCACTCCAGCCTGGGCAACAGCGTGAGACTCCGTCTCAAAAAAAAAAAAAAAAATACAAAATACAAGTCTGTGTGTGTGTATGAATACGTTATTTATATATATTCAACTTTTCTTTAGTTTTCTATCAGCAAAAAGAGGAAGATACACACATAAACAATAGAGACGAGGAAAAAAAAAAAGAAATTATCAAAGATGTTAAGGGAACCCCAGTAAACAAAATCTACTCCTCTTCCATCATTTCTAGACAATTTGAGAAATATAATAAAAAAATAAGATGGAAGCTGAAATAGTCAGAATTCTAAAGTGACCCTCAAGTTCCTCCTTACCCCAACACATACACCCAGTATACATGTACTGCATAATCTCTGGGACTATGACTATGATGAATTTTTCTCTTGTGTTTAGATTTTGTTATATGGCATAGTTGGCCTTAAGATAGGGATATTATCCAAGTGGGCTGAAATGATCACATGAGCCCTTTAAAAGCAAAGAGTGTTCTCTGACTGGTCATCAAAGTCAGATATGCAAAACAGGAGAAGGGTTTGATTTGCTATGGCTGGCATGAAGATGTAGGAGATCATGGGGTAAGAAATGTGGGCAGCCTTTAGACGCTGACTGGAGCCCCCAGATGAAAGCCAGAAAGGAAATGAAGTCTTCCAACAGCCAGTTGGCATGGGGAAGGACTCCAAGCACAGATGAGAGCTGTAACCTTAGCTAACTTCTGGATTTCAGCCTAGTGAGATCCCAAGCAGAGAAATGAGCTAGATAGCACATCGAGACTGCTCACCTACAGAAACCAGGAGAAAATAGATTTGTGTTGTTTTCTACCTTGCAATTTGTGGTGATTTCTTATGCAACCATAGAAAACTAATACAGAGGCCAAAATGGCACTTTTGTTATTGATAGAAGTTACATTAGAGAAGATTGGCTAATGTGAGAGTCAAATGAACTTGGCCACTGATTTCCAAAATTAGACTGATTAGCTCACTCCCTCATAGGGAACACAGGGTTAGAACAGGCCTTCCCAGGTGGAAGGAATTAGCACAGAAAAGATAAACAGTAAAGAAGAGAGGAGAACTGAGCTTCCAGAAGTCAGGTCCCCTCCCAAGAAGAAGAACAAAGGAAGGTGAACTGATAATATTTAGTTATTTTGTCCAAAATGACCAATTCGTTACATCATTCTTCTTACCCAGAGACAGAGTGAGTAAAATTATAGAGATATCCAGAGTTACAGTAACTGAACTCATTTCACTGGAATTAATATTAAGAATTGGAAGGAGTTTGGCATGGTGGCATGCATCTCTTAAATCCCAGGAATGTCATTCTGAGAGTTACTCAGGAGGCTAAGGCGGGAGGATCCTTGAGCCTAAGAGTTTGAGTCCACCCTAGGCAACATCCCTAAAAAAGGGGGAAAAACCTATGGAAGAATTGTGCCCCAATAAAATGAAGGAAAGAGAAAGGAAGAAAAGTTAGGTGAGAGGGGTAGGGGCCTTGGCTTAATTTTCTTTATATCTAATCTCTAGCATTGCACTAAGTTTATAATTATTGCTCAATAAAAGCTTATTGAAAGACAGATTGAATTGTTGAATGATTCACTAATGTATTCTTTTTTCACACTTAAAATAATCACCTTTATCTTGTCAACAGGGACACCAAAATAGTATAGCTAAGTATGTAAGAGCAGCATAATGCAGCAGCCAGAATACAGCTTGACACCGTACAGACCCAGATCAGAAACTAGCTAGCTAACCTCTTAAGAACTAACCTCACCTCTGGTGTTTGTCTATTAGAACTAATGCATGTCTCAGGGATAATTAGAAAGACAGAGTGAGAAAATCTATGGATAGTGCTTAGTATAGCGCTTATCTCTTGGTAAGTGATTAGTAAATGGAAGCCATGAATCATGTGTTGACTAGCTCTTCAATGTATATAGACTCAGATCTCCTCTAATAACAAGTACACAATCAGTGCAGGCCTTAACAAGTGTGAAAGTGGATGACTCCCCAAGACAGCTGTTCCCATGTGGGCTTAGTGCTTCAGACTGCGTTACTATAGTGACAACTCTTCCTCAATATGAAACTTCAGGAATCTACTTAGTAGTGGAAGGAAACATGACAAATCTCATACCTCAAATTAATGCTCATCACTCCTTATCAAAGCCCACTGGCCATCACTAGTCACATGGCCCTGCACAAAAGTTAATCTTCCCTTGGTCCAGGAAAGGGATGAAAATCTGAGGCATTGGCTCACACTAATAATGCTGTCCACACCAAGTTTGCTGTTCTTCATTGATTTGAGTCCTTCTGCTATACCCCCACCCAGGAAGAAAACATTCAAACTTTCACTTCCTGGACAAGTTCCTTCCTTCTTAACAACTGTGTTCTCTCAATGCCTTGATTCCTCAAAGAAAATTCACCCTCTACTGTGAATACCAAAATCTCACTTTCACAATTACTGGAATGGAGAAAGCATGGCTTTGCTTTTGGAAAATAACTTCTAAAAAAGATAATAGTTTGATGTGATGATCAGAACTACTGGATTTCTAGTTTAGTTATCAGAAACATAATACCCCAAGACAGTGGTCTTGGTCATCCTTTTCTTGATATTAGGCAAACCATAGTTGTATTATGTTGTTGTTTTCTGGGCAATTCACTTAGGCATGGACAAAGATAAACTGTAATGCATTCAGAAAAGCGCAATCAGAAAGATGAAAAAATCCAATGGCCAGTTATAAGAAGAACAATTGAACTAAGAGATAGGAATTCAAAGTCAGAATTCAAAGTCAGAAAATGAGCAAACTCAGGCAGGACATGACTGCTCTCTTCAAATATTCAAAGGTCTGTCATGCAGGAAAAGAGGCAGGCTTGTTCTGCATAACCCTAGCATATGGTGAGAACCAAGAGGTAGAAGCAAAAACGAGACCCAATTATCTTATTTTAACAAAGGCCTAGGAAAACCAAACCATGATATATTAGACTTCTTCAGGAGGTAGTAAGTTCTCTGTCAGAAAAATGGTTCAAGCCAAATGCTAACCATATGATAGGGATATTGTAGAAAGCATTTAAGTATGAGATGAAGACTGGACAGATATCTTTAGGTAGGATGACCATGCCATTTATTATCCAAACCAGGACAAGAGTATCAGGGCCTGCTGTTAACAATTGTGCCAAAAAACAGGCATAAATTTGAACTATCCCAAGAAAAGTAAAATGTATGCCCTTGCTGCATTTAGGGACTCTTTCAAATCTGAGATTATTTTGCATTATATTTTAATATTAAAATATTAGTTAGCAGTTTAATAATTTGTATCCCTGTGGTGTATTTGCAAGATAAAGGATTTCTGAGCAGTCAACCGTAGGCCTTTTTTTCTTCTTTTTTTTTTTTTGGCCTTGTGGTAAGCCAATGGGGAATGTGTTGATCCGGTTGGCATTTCTCCTTTGTAGCTTTCCATCTAATGCAGTTGCCTTCATGACTGACTTGGTTACAGGTAGGATTCATCCAGAATACAATCATACACCAAAACGCAGGGAATAAAAAATGCATGGCATATATTTAAAAGCCATGTATAAAGATCTCATGGTCTCCCAGATTTGTCCACAAGGCTAATCTAGTCAGTCAAGGGAGATGGATTGAGTGCCTCCTCAGAGCCAGGAGCTGTGCCAGCTGTCATCTACTACTCAGTTCTCACAGCACTCCTGTCAGGTGGACATTATCACTTTGGGAGGTAGGTATTATTTTCTCCATTGTATAGACAAAAACACTGAGTTTGAGAGAGGTTTCATCACTTATTAACATAAAGTTAATAAGTGAGAGAATGAGAATTGGAATCTATCTATGTCTGTCCTTGTTAGAAGCATTTGTTTGTGACATTCCAGGGTATCAGCATTGGATAGAAACTCTAATGAACCAAAAGAGGATATGATATTTGAATAAGACACCTAACATTTGTACAGTACTTTAGGGTTTCTAAATGAAATCATTCAGTTTTATTTATTACACAAACTCTTGAGCATCTACTAGGTTCCAGGCACTGATCTAGGCACTGAGAATCCTAAAGCAAGATTATTCCTACAAAAGAAAATAGTCAAATTGCAACTAGTTGAGAAGAAATGTGCATTATTCTAGCCTACTTTGCTGTATCTTAGCTTAAAATACAATGGGAATATATCACATATGTGCCAATTTTTCTCAGCTGAGAAGTGGTGGGGTAATGGCTTAGAGGATGGGAGAAAGACAAACTAAATTGTAATATTATGAAGTTGCCTCCAGGGTGGTTGGTGAGGGATGGGGTAGGGGTTGGATTGAGAAAAGAAGGAGAGTAGGTAGGGGGACTTAGAAGCTGCTGGCATGTAAATTGCTTTAAACTTCCTGTGGTGTCAGGAGCTGGGCAGAGATATGTAGGAAGACATACAATTTGATCCTCATAACCAACCTGGAATTAAAGCATGAACTGTCATTATTTACCCCATATAACAGATTAGAATCCCAATTTACCAAAAACCACACAAATTCCAAGGTCTGCACTCATCCCTTTCTGAAACACTGTGCCAGGCATGGTTGTCATTCGTAATAACAAAAAAAAAAAAAAAAAAAAAAAAAAAAAAAAATTCCAGAAAATGAAATGTGATAAATAAGAGTTAAGTCCTTCCTGATATAGTCTGTCTTGATTATTTGAGCAACTTGATTTAGAACAATAATGTTTTAAGCTCTTCGCTTTTTCTGTCCCTGCTCTCTCACATCCTTGTTTTCTATAAAATTACAAAAAAAGTAATGAGCAACAGAGAGAAATTTTAGCTTAGCGAAATTGAAACAAAAAGGCTGAAGACAAGAAAATAGTCCTGTAACATGTTCCAAAGAGAATTTCCAAACAAGAATGAAATATTTCCTGCTGTAAATGCCCTCGGTGGACTGAAAAATGTCTTTGGAACCCAAGACAACAGGTAAAGTCTGTTCCTCATTAGTGTGTGCGATAATGACCCACTCTTACATTTTCTATTTCTTTGGAATTCATTTGTTTTCATTACATCAGGTGGTTGTTATTATGATGTGTTAATGGGCTTCAAGCAGGGCTGTCCTCTGTGACTCGACTCTGATTACTAAAATGAAAGTTTTGATATTTCTTATTATACCAACTCAGTTTGCATTCCAATTGTTAATATTCCTGTCCACCAGAGCGATGCTCTGAATTTCAAAGGCATGTAAAGGAAAGAAAAAGTAAGAATCTTGTTTTTATTTTCAACTCCAGATTCTTTTCATCCCAAAGTTTGTCTTTCATGACTTAGCACTGTTCTTCAATTCTTTTACGTCCCCAGTCTCATTACTGAAATCCTTTAGAATGTTTTTAAACAAGAACCACCATCCACAATTTTTCCCTGTTTGTTCACTTCTGCTTTTAGGCTTATGTATCTTTTTTTTGGCATAAGCAGCCTCTCCCTGTCTTTGCCTTCTTCTGATCCTATATCCATAGGAAATATGCCTAATCATTTAGGTCATAATAGTCTTTTGGTTCAAGATGATTGCAATGAATTTCTGTAGCTTACATAAATAAGTTAGATGAGTTGCTCCCAAACATCACACTTCATCAAGGGTGACCCCCCACTCTTAATGACATATCAATGCTTTTCTTTCCTTCATATATGAGAAGTGAAAATCTTGAAACCAGAGATCAAATTCAGTTTCTTTGCAAGACGAGAGAGAACCATGATACTTCTAGTTTGATTCAGACTATGGTTCTTTTTCAGAAGCTCATTCTATTTTAAATAGAGCCTACAAATGGAACATTTCCATACCGCCCATTCTCGTTATCCAGTACCTTTGCAATATCAAATGCATTCTTCTCTTCATTCTGTTCAAACAGGTACAGCAAGTTCCCTATTCAACTGGATGATGAATGAACTTTTTAAAATGCCTTAATCTGTGTTTACACACGCACGATGAGATTGGTGCTGACCTAAGGGGACTGTCTTTACTCACTAATGTGCACTTTACAAAAACTTAAGAAAACAAAAACAACCTTCTCACTCCCAGGAAAATGGTAATTGTGATCATTGCAGCAATACTAAACAACCTTGCTTTCCAGACACTACAGAAATACATTCGGCTGAACACAGTTTTGTTCTGTGTTTATGGAAAGATTTCTTTATGGTTTCTTTGTTTAGGTAACTGTTAATGTTATTGCTGTTTCTACTATAGGACTTGCAGTTAAGGCTTATGTTTCTGACTGCCTCATCTTTTGCTGATGTCTAACACATGTTGGTTTACCTCACACAAGTTTCCCCACTGCCCCCGCACCCACCCCCAAAATATTAAGCGTCACAGATGGCACTTTAGAGACAGCTATTTTTGTGTATGTGTGGGTGTTTAACTTTGTGTTCAGCTTGGGGAGAGATGTCATGAAGGCTTTGTCCTTCAAAGTGCACTGTTATGTTGCTGTTTCCCTTTAATTATATGTTTCGTTGTCACTGATTAAATACATGTTCTGAATGTGTCTATAAGCACCCTTTCTAATTTCTCCTGTTTGTTAGGGTCGGATTGCATTTATGAAAACTCAATACAACAGCTGCTTTTACATCTTTATAATATGGAAATTTAGAAAGGAGCTGTTGAGGAGTCAAAGCATTGAAACACACTGGGACAAAAACAGGGAGAAAGAACTGTAGGCAAAATGTAAACTATTTCATTAAAACATGAATTTGCATACATAAAATGGTTATCCCTATAACCATTTCATTGGGTAGAACATAAAATGTGACCACATAACCTAATGATATGATCTTTTTTGAATTGAAGAACTCAAACAAATTAACAAAACTAAAAAGGATTTTGTTTTTTCACTATATGTAACCTGGTAACTGATCTAAGCAAAACATTGTAAAAATGATAGTTACGGAAATAAAAGGGGTTATAGCAAAGATGCTATCATTAGTTTGTCTACAAAGGAAAGAAGTATTCTCAGTGGCTAATGACACTTTGGAAAATTCAGCTCTTTCCAAAGAAATACTAGAAAGTTAAAAGTAGTAGTAGTTTTAAAAAGTGAAGAAAGAAGATATCCAAGCTTATAAATAATTTGTGGCAGAATTGTTGGCAGAAGTTAGAAGTAGCGAGTAAGCCTCACATATATAATCACAAACTCAAATGCCTATAGGGCAGATAAATAACCTGTGAGGGTGGAAGGTGAGATGATTTAAGTCATGGTCCTGAAACACTTGTTTGTCATTTAAATTCATAAGAATATTATTTTCTCCGACAAATAAACATGATTTCTCATTTTTCTTGTGGCCTATCTTTTATTTTCCCATTTTTGACAGAGATATGGGAACAAGGAGTATTTCACTTTCTTCAAAGCTGTGTAATAATGGTGCAAGTACGCTTATAAATAGCAATTGCCAGTAGGTTTCAGTGTTAGGGAAACAAAAATGCATAGCTGGTAATTCGATATCTTTAAAATTGTGAAGGTCACAGCTCTCTGAACTAGCAGCCATGTATTTGTAAACTATAGTAGATTGTAAATTCATCAAGGGCAGAAACAGGCATTATCCATCCTCAACACTTACTCTAGTACTTGACATATGGAAGGTGTTTATCAAAAGTTTACTGAGTTAAATTAATTTTTATAAATATGAAGGAAGACCAAGTGACAGAATGAAACTGGAATAGCTCAACAAAGAGTAAGAGAGGTAGGGAAGAAAAATGTAACGATGTACCTCTCCATATTGTAACACTTGAAAGTCATCTCCATCAATGAAGCATATGTGTTTGGTTATCTGCACGTTTACTGTGTATGTGTGTAATCTACACATCAAAAAGTCTCACATCCAGAGGTCATGTGGCCACAACATCAGGCTTATCAGGACACTTTAGCAGAGTGGTAAGGGGCATGGTCTAAAAAGAAGGCTGAATGATGGATGATGACATGCTCATGCCATCTGCCTCTATGCTCATATCTGAGTTTTCATACATTGTGTATTTCCAAATGTGTCATCAAGAAAGGCTAAATTATGTTCACTGGATTAAGGTTAAATGAACAGAATAAATGACACATTTTTGAAAGTTCTAGAGTTAGAATAAAGGTTTAAAGAAGAAGGAAAATAATCCACTACTCCTAACAAATTTTATGTAAACTCATTCATGTCTTTATGACCCAGGTTAACAGAAGTTTGCAGTAAGGTGCCTCATAGATAATATCTCTAGGCATGCCTTGAGGGATGCTGACATTTTGTTTGAGAGCAACATTATGCTCAAGTCCCTAGCCCAATTAAATGTAACATTTTACCTTTGAAAATTTCCATTATATGTGAAACTAATAGCTTATCCTAAGTTGCCTTGAAAAGGACAGAAAGCATTGTACAACATAATTATTCAACCGTCTTCACAGGGTCAAGTGAAATAGGAAAACAAACGTGTCATTTAAAAGGCTTCTATTTGTGTATGTTACATAGACTTGGGAAGCATTATTTACTTGAAAGACTGACTTCCTTATTCAATTTTTCTTAGCTAATGGTGAGTCAACCTTTAAATTCTTCTCTGGATTTGTTGATTTATTTGTATTACTGGGGATATCAACACCAAATTTCTTAATGGCCCATATTTCAAACATTTTGTTTGATACATATGGATTGTTAAGAAAAGAAAATAATGGCTTCATTTTTGTTGGATAACTAGCTAATCAATTAATCAATTCAACAACAATTTATTAAACAGCAAGTATAGGGCAGTCTTTGGGTTCATGTTGACACTGCAGAGACAATGGTCTCTGCTTCCTAGAGCTCCACAAACAGCATTGGGGTATATTGTTTATAGCATGCTGGTTTTTAATACTTCCAGATGATTTACTTATTCTGTACATATTTTCTTTGCACCCTCTTGTTTATATCATGCCTGTGAAAGATGAGCTCCCTTTTTTTTTTCTTTTGAGATGGAGTCTCGCTCTGTCACCAGATAGAAGTGCAGTAGTGCGATCTCGGCACACTGCAACCTCCACCTCCTGGATTCAAGCAATTCTCCTGCTTCAGCCTTCCCAGTAGCTGCGACTACAGCTCGTGCCACCACGCCTGGCTAATTTTTTTGTATTTTAGTAGAGAACGGGTTTCACTATGTTGGCCAGGATGGTCTTGATCTCCTGACTTCGTGATCTGCCCGCCTCGGCCTCCCAAAGTGCTGGGATTACATGTGTGAGCCACCATGCCCAGCCAAAGATGAACTCTTAAATGATTCTTTTCAGTTTGGTGCTGAGAAAACCATTTGGTCCCATGAGATGAGATACTTATTTGCTTATAATATTTATTGTTCTCGAGAATTTTTGGGATAACTCAGCAGCACTTCCGTGCTGAAGAATTCTATCCATGTATCATTAATACCTTCAGCAGGATCATTACCTCCAACACCAAGAAGAAATAAACTCTATCTCTCTGTATGACCCAAAGTGAAACATGCACAGGAAATTCTAGCATCATTTTGATCAATAAATAATTAATCAAATTTATATATTTAGGAAGCTTAAAACGACACAGACCAAATTTATGGTGCTACAACCATCTTCCAATATCTTCTTTCGTTATTTTCCAGTGGGTAGGTAAGAAGCCATTTCCAATGGCTAGTTGAGAAGAGGAGGCTGCTTTTTCTGATGTAAGGTTAATTATCTTCAGTATCGATTTCAGGATCTAAATGGAAATTGTGCTCCAGAAAAAGATAGGTTAGAAGAGAATTACAGAATAAAAAGCCTGAAGCCCTGTTTCCTATGAATACTGTTCTTGGACACAAAGGGATTTTGCCTACCAATGTAAACAACTCGGGGAAGAGGGCTCTCTCCAAAGTCATAATGTGTACGAGAGGATTGTGAAGAAAAGTGGAGGCTCCTCAATAGCAGTCCATAAACAAGGATAGTCATTGCAGGTTAACTTCTACCCATCTTGGCCATTTTTCAAGCTTATTTCCCAGATTCACTATGCTTCAGGTACTTTAAAAGACAGAGTTACATTTCAATCCTGCATCTGCCTCAAACTACGTTACATCATCAGATGAATGTTTAAAATGTATTTAGAGTGCAATTTAATGACAGGTGAAACCACACGATCTCTAAATACCTGTTTGATCCCTGAATCTAAATCTGATTGGTAGTATTTTTATCAGTATATTATAACAACATTTATTATCTTAGCAAACTCCTTTGCCAACCAGTTCACTTTATCTGACCCTGAGGAAACTACCTGGGAGAGGAGTTAGAAAACATTAAAATACCCACAGAAAAAACACAAATCAATAATACCCCAAAACTTCAGAATGGGGCAGGGCATGGTGGCTCACTCCTGTACTCCAAGCACTTTGGGAGGCTGAGGTACGTGGATCACTTTGAGGTCAGAAGTTTGAGATCAGCCTGGACAACATGATGAAAACCCATCTCTACTGAAAATACAAAAATTAGCCAGGCATGGTGGCACACGGCTGTATTCCCAGCTCTTCAGGAGGCTGAGGCAGAGGAATCGCCTGAACCTGGTAGGCTGAAGTTGCACTGAGCCGAGATTGTGTCACTGCACTCCAGCCTGGGTGACAGAGAGAGACTCCTTCTATTAAAAAAAAAAAAAAAAAAAAAAAAAACCTCAGACAAGTTTCCTGGCCATATAATGCATTGATACTATACTTGAACCTGTGACTAATTGTTTCCAGGCACTAACACTTTACAAACAGGAGAATATACTAATAAGATATTCTAATTCCACAATTATCACTTTTTCTGTTTTCCAGCGTGTTAGCCAATGCATTAGACATCTTGTTGAGTAAAAACATTAAGTTTCATTTGTGGACTTTTCTTTCTAAGGTGGAAACATTTTTCTTTAATGCATTTGGCATATGCCAATTTTAAAATGTATGACATCAATTCCTATGCATGAGTACCTTGCACAGTGCTCAAATTCTTACAAGTAACATTTTCCTACACAGTTGAAATCCCAATTAATCAACATTTTAGTACTCAGTTCTCAAACTTGTCCCATGATGCAATCTGCTTCAAGGACTCACACTATACAGTGTCTTGAAGTACCAAACTCATCATAAGAATTGTAACACTGAAATGAACTCTCCATAAATATTAAAAATTATCTAGCCCTCACAGATGTTCATTCTGCTTATTATATGCAAACTTTCTGGATCAAATGTTCAATAGGAATATGGTAGTATCCACCAAAGATTGGTTTTGGCAGGGTATATGTTGATATCAGCAGGAAATAAATAGGAAAACATTAAAAGGTATGAAACTTTAAAACAATAGCTTAAAGGTGTTTTATAAACTACAGATGGCTTACAACATTTAAGCGAATATTTGCTCTGGGATGAGAAACAATCAGGACTGAGAAAAAAAGGAAGGCATTTGAAAATAATGTCTCCCATGCAATATGTTGTAATTAAAGCAGAGATAAGTAATGTAGAAATTGCCTCCTATTATCTCTCCTCATAGGACAGATGAAGTATGCTAGAATATATATGAGCACAAATCAGGACAAAAATTTAAAAACATTCTAAGTAGTAATCTTAAATCTTAGAATTATGCAACATGGGATCTCTTTATTAATGTAATGCCAGACCATACACCACAACACCCAAATACACATAATTGCCACATGTATATGCACACCAGTTTTGACTGTTCTAAGAATTACCACCACTGGCTATGAAAACAGCAACAAAACAGGAAAAAGAATAAAAACAAATCTTAATGTCAAGGAAGATGGAATCTGAAGGTCAAACAAGTTAAGTCTGCTGGCTTCAACACGCTTCTCCAGAAATGCTTCCAGAGTTGGGCAAATCATTCCACACCTTTCCTTCCACTATTGCTGAATGAACAGATCAAACTCAAATGAGGCTTTCCCTCCTTAGGCTGTGATCACATTCGTGCTTAGAGTTGAGCAGCACAGAGCTCAGAGATCATTAACAATGTACAGATGGGAGATGATTGTAGAAGAGAGGCAAAGGAGAAGCTGGGGGCAGTTCACTGATGTTCTCCAAATATTCATAATTGAACCTGCGTGCTAACGTGATGCTAGAAGGAACCCTTGCTTTGGGTATTGCCTCTGGAATGTGGCATTAAACAATGTTCCTTAGCATCCCCATGCAATTTTTTTTTTTAGTAGGTAAGGAAGTCTGGACTCCCTGTAGTAAAAGTCCTTTGAGTTCTATATTGTATTCACACATTTTTCACTAAAAAAATTTTTTTTTTTACCCCTACAATGAGCTTGGCATTATGCACAGATTCAGAGCTTCTCAGAATGAAGGGCTGTTTATATTAATACGTAAAGAAATCTATTGTAAAATATTATACTAAACATATGCTTTTGATGGTGGTATAGGACAAGGTATTATGGAGAAAGCAACTAATAATTCAAAAGCAGATATAACATGAAAAATCGACATTTTACAAATCATTGCAAATTTGAGTTAATGTAATGTGTGCAAGTATATATAGTATCAAAACTAATAATCACTGTTGATTCTCTATAATTTTTAGATATTATGTCAACTGTGTTATAACGGAAAGGTGGACCAAATATCAGATCTGGCTTCTAGTTCCATTTCTGCCACTAAAATCCTTCAAGTTTTAATTTCTCACATGTTAAAATATAAATTTAAAAAGTGCTATACTACTTTTCCTCATCACCTTTTAGGATAAAATTAAATAATGCTTACACCTTCATATGAACTTTTAAATATTGCATGAATATATAATATTTTTATTATTGGAGATGGTGAATGAGACAGATGTCCCAGTCTTGAAACATTTAATGAAAGAAGATTTACTTAAAGATCAACTTCCCTATGGTACTGTTTGTTGTGAGCACAGGAGATGCCTGTCTAAACACCACACAGAATTCTGAAACTGCTCTGATTCAAATGTAATTGATTAAGCAATGATTCTTCACAAAATCTTTATAAAACCCTGGGAGCCAGGGGGGAAATCATGAAACTTAGGGAAAGAAGGACACACAAAAAAAAAGATGGGCAAAGGAGTGCCTCATAAATAGGAGGCAGGCAGTAAAGACTGTTTTCCTTTCCTCTCTAGTTAGTGGCAAAGCCACTCACCACAGTAAAGATGGATTATACCTGGGCTGAGGAGCAATTAGTAAGATTTCAGAAACAGAAGCCTGAAAGAAGACAAAGAATGAAGAGGAGGCTGAGAAAAGCAAAGACAGGTGCAAATAATGTTCCAGGAGAGATAGTCAACTCATTTTATTGCTTGGGGATCAAAAAGAAGATACCTCAAATCAAATCAAGTCATGCAATAGATGTGGGATTTCAATTTTTACAGGTTGATTAGATTCTATTTTCACTGAACCCTGTGGACTTTCCGAGAGGACTTGAAACTCCTTTCAGTGCTTTGCAAAATTTCCCTACATGTAAATGTTTTGCAAAGAGGTTGCCCTGTATATTAGCCACCAACAGTAGCATGGAGAGGGCAGATGCCACAATAGGTACAGAGTCAAGGGTTTGATCCACATTTGTGATTCTCAAGCCCCCAGACCATCTGAGTGAAAGGAAACCCCTATCAGCAGTCATAAGCTGTTCAGCGGCAGTGTAAGCTTCCAACACTTTACTTCCTAAGGGGTAAATATTCCTCCCCGTTTTTTAATCCCTTAACACCATGTGCACAAACACAAAGAAAGAGTGGTTCTGGCCCACTGAGTACTTGGCAGAGCTGAAGTATCAAGAGGGATAGAAACTCAACAAAGAGAAATGCATACCACTGCTGCAATTGAGTCCTCAGGTGAAGGGCACACCACTACTGAGGAGCAGAGCATCTGTAGCAGGTGCAAGATACCAAGTGCCCTACGTCTGTCTTGTCAAAGGGACTCATAAGTAGGTACACTAATGGTCCCCACCTTTCCGGATTGCATGCCTCCTACTCAGAACTGTGTGGTGTTTATTAAAACTGTCGTATTGCTAGGCACTCAGCGTAGCTATGAGATCAGACAAACATGTAAGTATAATGCAACCAAGAGAAATCAATTTCTCCTGGGCTTCACTCCATTTAAATCATGTGAATGCAAGTGGGAAAACAAAACAGGCTTTGGCAGACTTAGGATTCCAAGTTAGTGAGTCTGTTGAGGGAGGAAGTTGTATGTGCCACGTTGTGAATGATTATACCAAGACTCGGGTGGATAGGTGGTAAGTGAGAGGTCTATGCTCTTGGGTTTCCATTTCCAACATGTCTTTGTTGAGGTCTTTTCAATGTAGTCCTAGAAATAAACAACTGCTGAGAGTCAGTGGTGATGGAAAGCAGGAAGGGGAAGACTTCACTAGGCTATGTCTGAAGACGCTGGGTCTCTAAGACCTTCAGGATTCAATGAGGAGGCTGAGGGTTTTAATTGGATTTGAAATTGTATTAGTAGTCAGGAAAGGTTTGGGGTGCACTGTGTCTGTGCTCCACGCCCAGCAGGCAGCTGTGTTTCAAAGCTGACCTTTATCAGATGGTAATGTGTTTATTTCAGCCTGTCACAGAGAAGGACAAAGAAAATACTGCTACTAGGCTGTGCAATTTTAGTTAATAAAAAAAAAAAAAAATACCCTGCTTAATTGGCTAAGCTCCTACATGGAGAAACTGGGGGGGATATTGTATCAAGGGAAGGGGATGGATGCCAATCAGTTGTGAAGGAACTAAAGCCAAAAGCACCTTGCACAGGAACTGACGAGAAGAGAATTGAGCTGACATGAAACAAAAGTAGAAAAACTTGAAATAGACGGCAGCAGGGCTTAATTATTCTAAAAAATTCAGGGCAGAACTCCAACAGTGGTCTCTTTGACTTCCCCCCCTTCCTTCTCCCCTTCCCTCATCAAGGCATCTTCTAGGTATCAAAAACTTCAGCACGTTCAGAGACTTGGCTCCAAGGTTAAGAAGGAAATGCTACACTGTACTTTTGTATAATAAAGTTCAGCTATATCTCAAACTCTATTTCCTTTTTAATTACAATTTTCTTACCTGAGCCTCAAGTGATTCTAGTGTTACCATTAACCCTGGAGGCCCGAGTTATTTTACATTCAGCGACAAGTATTGGAACTGCAGTTTCCACATGGGCAATTTCTCCCCTTTGTGAACTTTAACCAAGTGGATAGCATGAGGCCAAAGTTCCCAGTTACTCATGTCCTATAGAGAGACAAGTGCCCCAGGGAAAGCTTAGAAATTTGAAATAAACTGAAGATTATATTGCTTCTGAAATATTTGGGCCCTGTGGAATTAGAGAACAGATAGCAGAATTTTAAAGCGAAGGATGTTCTAGAACTAGGCTTTTTATAAAAGATGCTCTAGCGCCTGTTTTAAATTCAAACTCCAGTTTTAGCCGAAATTTGTTTTAAAAGCATTATTAAAGAAGATCGTTAAGAAAAGATGGAGATTATTGGGGAAACATAGTTGAAATAAAATTGGATCATTTATAAACTTTTAAGAGATTTGGTTAACAATTGTTTCTAATTGCATTGTTTATGGCCAGGATGGCAAATATGTGACACAAACATTTCCACACCAACCCTTTTCCCGTGGCAGGCATTGTCAATCTATCACAGCACTCTTTCCATTTCCCAGATGTTGCTAGCTGGATCATTAAAATGAACTTTCTCTTCTTCCTGGGCACACGGCTAGACTTCACTTCCCAACCTCTCTCTAGTTATGAATGACCATGTGACAACAGTCCTAACCATCGATATGTAGCAGAAAGGATATCTACTTTATTCAGACATGGCCCCAAAGATACTGCTTACATATGATTCTTCCCACTAGTTGGAATGGAGATGATTCACAAAGTGGCCAGATGTATTATAGAAAATGTCACTGGTAGGCAGTACTGCTATAACAACAACAACAACAAAAACAAAAAGCAGTTCAGCAGCAGGTGGCACTAAAACTGACACCTGAGGCTGGACAACTACAATCCTTGTGCAGTACAAATATCTGGAAAATTGTCTGAGATAACTTGAAAGCATGCCTTACATGTTGAGCGAGAGCTCTAGAGGAAGTGGCTGGGAAGAGCCACAGTATTGTCCGCTATTGGCTAATCTAAGCAAGCTACTTAAGAATGAGGCAAGAATGGAAACAAAGCTCCAGGGATCAAGGGCCATATAGATTTGGAAATCCAACTACTTCTGCACCCCACACAAAGACTGAAAAAAGTCTCCAGTGACCAACAATTTCTAGTTTAATTTCTCAGGTAAATAAAGTGACTCCACCTTCCCTGAAAGATCACATTAACTCTATTCCTTTACCAGGTCTATTGTTTCAGGTAACCTCTCTTAGAGAAATTGAGAGGGAAAGGGAAAGAGAAAGCAAGAGTTGCAGGGAGGAAGGCCCAGTCTGACCTGCTATGAAATCTCAGTCTCTAACCCGTTGTGCCCTCAAAAGTCTTCTCTCATTCTCGCAAAAGCAGAAGTGGTTTTTCTTCTGCAATCCCAGACCATTTATTTTCTACAACATATTTGACAATGGAATTTGATTTTTTACATGTTTAAGAAGACATTGTGTGTTGTCTTCCTGCCTACGTGTAACCTTCTTCAAGTCAGAGCCCTTGTCTGTTCAGCCTCTAAAGCTCCCACAAAAGTACTTTGAATATAGAGTAATGCAGTTTTGATACATTAATAAATTGCCAGTGCCTCCAAGCATCCTCTGCTTTGTTTTGTTTTCCGTAATTAGTAACTGATCTGATCCCACCACCTACTTCTTAAGACTTCAGAGAACCCATTTCCTGAAACTCCGTGACTAAAATACACACCTCTGCCTCAAAGCTTTCTAAAATCCCCACCAATCTCCAAAACTACACATCTATCATCTCAGTTCCAAGTAAACCATCTTCCTCACTCAGAATAATATATAACTTTAGAGCCAGTCTGAAGTCAAATCCACCCTTCCCTCTTGACTGACTGCCTATCTGCCTTTTCTCCTTTCTCTCGTCCTTCATTTTCCCCATTCATCCTTCCTTCTTCCCTGTTTCTCTCCCTCTTCTTTTTCTACCTTCTTTCTTTTCTTCCTCTCTTACTTTTTCATGTGGACGAGAAAATTGAATCACAAAAATGATAGAGCGCTTGGCCACCATCACATTGTAATTAGTCAAGATTCATATTTTCCAATTATCTGCTAAATATATTATTTGTTATACCCTATATTCATCCCATGTATACATCAAAAGTGAAAGGGGTAAATGCCTTCAAGCATAAACTTTCAGTCTTTTCTTTATATCTAGAAAGTGTTTGGAAGATAAATCTTGCCTTTTGTTCTGCTACATATGAATTTAATACATCATGGTTACTCAGATATTATAATATAGAAAACATACTGACCCAAATCATTTGTCCCATGCTCATTTGTAATCTTAGGAATTTATCTGTGGAATCCAGGAGCCCACTCCACAAAGGACAGAACCTTCTAGTTATATTGCTGAAAACATACTTCCTGTTTTTTTTTTTTCCTAGCTTTGTTGCAGAATAATTAATAAATAAAAATTGTATGTATTCAAGGTCTACAATATGATTATTTGATATAAGTATACATTGTAAAATGATTATGGCAATCAAGTTGGTTAACACGTTTCTCACCTTACATAGCTGCCATTGTTTTGTGTGTATATGTGTGTGTGCATGTGTATTGTAACGGCTTTTAAGATCTACTCTTTTAGCAAATTTCAAATGTATCATGCAGTACTGATAACTATAGTCACCATGCTGTAAATTAGATCCCCAGAGCTTATTCATCTTGTAACTGAATGTTTGTTGTACCCTTTGATCTAGATCTTCCCATTTTCCCTCCAGCCCCTAACCACTATTCCATTCCCTGCTTCTTTATGTTTGACTTTTTTAGATTCCACATGTAAGTGAGATAATGCAATATTTGTCTTTCTGCAACTGATTTATTTCACACAGGATAACCTCCTCTAGCTTCATCCATTTTGTTTCAAATGATAGGGTTGCCTTCTTTTTTATGTCTGAATAATATTTTCTTCTTTTTATTTTTAACCTCGATAACAGATCAACCATTCAAGTCTTTAGATTTAGAAAATTAGAAAATTACAATTAACATATTTCAAAACCACTATAATATTTTTAAAAATTACTTTTATTAAAATAATACATGTACTGGGTAACAATCAAAGAGTAAAGAGAATGTGTGATGAAACCACTGGTCCTAGTACTGTTCTCACCACCCTTAGTCCACTCCCTATACTCTTTGCACTCACTCTTTCTAACTCTTACAGTACTTACCCCTGTAACAACATATTGGAAACTATCAATTTAGTTGCTTTTATGATACATGAAGATTTAATTCACTTGTACTCTCATCTTTCCTTCCTTCTTTTGATTAGTAATTATCAGTTTTATTTTTTCTTGATACATAATAATTGTACCTGTTTATGGGACACGTGTGATATCTTGATACATGCATACAATGTGTAATGATCAAATCAGGGTATTTAAGATATCTGCCTCCTCAAACATTTATCATTTCTTTGTGTTTGAACATTTCAAATCCTTTCTTCTGGCTATTTTGAAAGATACAATAAATTATTGTTAACTGTAGTCACCTCACTGTGCTATCAAAAACTAGAATTCATTTCTTTTATAAAACAGTGTGTTTGTACTCATTAACCAACCTCTCTTCTTCCCCCCTCAGTATGATTTGGGTCTATGTCCCCACTGAAATCTCAAGTTGAATTATAATTCCTACTGCTAGAGGTGGGTGGGGTCTTACGGGAGGTGATTGGCTCATAGATGTGGTTTCTCATGAGTGATTTAGCACCATCCTCCTATTATTGTTCTCGTGATGGAGTTCTTCTGAGATCTGGTTGTTTCAATGTGTGTAGAATTGCTTCTCTCTCCTCCTGCTCCTCCCATGTGAGACAGCTCATTCCCCCTTTGCTTTCCACCATGATTGAAAGCTCCCCGAGGCCTACCCAGAAGCAGTCGCTGCATGCTTCCTATACAGCCTGCGGAACAATGAGCCAATTAAACCTCTTTTCTTTACAAATTACTCAATTTCAGGTATTTCTTTATGGCAGTGTGAATGGACTAATACAGCGCTACCTCCCAACACTCGCCAGCCTGTGATAACTGCCAACCAATTCTCTACCTCTATGAGATCTACTTTTTAACTCCAATATATGAATGAGAATATGCAATATATTTGTCTTTCTGTGTCTGGTTTATTTCTCTTAACACAATGACCTCCAGTTCCATCTCCTATTGGTTACCTTTTAAACCCCAATTTTTAGTGTTGATAACATTCAAAACTATCTCTTGATTCTTCATTTTGTCAGATGAATATAATTGGGCTTCTGTATTTTCATCAACTTTTTCTAATCCTCTTTTTCATTTTACCTCTCTGCTAGATTCTAAAATGTATGCCATCTATGCAGGTCATATTTACGATCTAAACTGCAACCACAAATAAATCTTCTATGAATATCGATTGACTCTAAAATTTGAGAATCAGTATTCACCTGACTATGACTGTGCATATATTGTTCAGTGCTGGTCCAAGCAGTGACACTAGGATTAGTGGGCCCAATTCAAATACTTCTGGGCTATTCTAAAGAGAATGTTTCTACCAGCAAAGTCAGGTGGATTCTCTTTTCTTACACTCCTTCAATTACTCAGAATTCTGCCACAATTCAGTTTTGTTTATATTTCAAACTCATTGTTATTCCGAGAGCTGCTGAAGTGTTTTCTACTTCGTAAATTTTATACCTTCAGCATGTTTTCACTTTTGCCAGAACAGCTTCCACTTTCTGCTGTCTCCATTTGTCATTTTTTTCTGGAGATCACTATCCAAAGCCTTGTGCTTCTCACTCCCATCAGAACTGCGCTGCAGGTACCGTCATTCGCCACATAACATTTGAGTCAATGACAAACTACATAGACAATGGTGGTCCTATAGATTATGATGAAGCTGAAAAATTCGATTAACTAGTGACATCCTAGTCACTGTAATGTTGCAGTGCAACGCCTTACACACACATTCGTGGTGATGCTGGTGTAAACAAACCTATTGCGCTGACAACTGTTAAAAGTATAGCATATACAATTATGTATAGTACATAATATTTAATAATGATAATAAATAAAATATATATTACATAGTAAGTATATAAATCAGTAAGTATATACTTACTATGTAATATATTTTTGTCGTTACATCTGGGTGTACTTCTTCTACTTCACAACTGTAAAATAGCCCCAGGCAGTTCCTTCAGGAGGTATTCCAGAAGAAGGCATTGTTATCGTAGGAAATGACAGCTCTATGTGCTTTATTGCTCCTGAAGACCATCCAGTGGGACAAGATGTGGAGATGGAAGACAGTGATATCAATGATCTTGACCCTGTGTAGGCCTAGGCTAATGATTATGTTTGTGTTTCAGTTTTTAACAGAAAAGTTTAAAGTAGAAAAAAGCATATAAAATAAGGATATAAAGAAAGAAAATATTTTGTATAGCTGTACAATGTGTGCTTTAAGCTGTGATATTATGAAAGAGTCAAAAAAGTTAAAAAATTTATAAAGTAAAAAATGTTACAGTAAGCTAAGTTTAATTTATTATTGAAGAAAGAAAAGGTATCTATTTAGTACACGCTAAGTGTACAGTGTTTATAAAGTCTACGATAGTACACAGTAATGCCCACCTTTCCTTCTTTCCTCCCTTCCTGTCTTTCTTCTCCTTTCTCTGTCTTTATTTCGTTCCTGTGGTTGGCCAGATTTATTTTTTATCTTGTGCATCCTTCTTTTTCGTTTTACTTCTTCATTTAATGGCACACATACTCCAGATACTTCCTAAAAGATATTAAAGAGATCAAGTGTTTCAGTCCCTGAATGCTATAAAAGGCCTTCATTTTGTCCTCACTTGTAGTCAACTGCTTGTTTTGGTGTTAAATCTGAATTGAAAATCATTTGATGTCAGAATTTAAGAGTCTTATCGCTCTCTGGAATAAAGTATCGTTGACAAAATGATGCTTTTCTGATTTTTACTAGTCTGTAGATAATTTTTTGTCTTTCTCCCTCTGGAACCTTATTAAACTTATTTTTTCTTCATCTTTCATGTATTTTGGGAGGAAAAATAGTTTAATTCCTAACTGGAAGGTTTTTGGAGGCAGAATACTAAGGCTTGTATCTCATTAATGCCACTTATTTACTGGGTAATAAGTGCTCCTTTAACAATTTAACAATTTTGTGCTTTAGGCTTGTTATTTATAAAAAAGGATAATAGCGTGTCTATATCAGCACTGTTGTGAAAATTAAATAAGGTAATACACATAAAGGGCATAAAACATGATCTGGCATATTGTAAGTATATATAAATTTTTGCTATTATTATCTTCTAGTTTTGTTGGTTTTAATTTCAGATCCCATATTTTGATCTCTTAAGAGTTTTTCATGTTTCTTGATTGATCCTTTGAGAGTGTACTTTCCATATTTTATGAACCTGATAACTTCTTTTTTTTTTTTTTTTTTTTTTTGAGGCGGAGTCTCGCTCTGTCGCCCAGGCTGGAGTGCAGCGGCGCGATCTCGGCTCACTGCAAGCTCCGCCTCCCGGGTTCCCGCCATTCTCCTGCCTCAGCCTCCCGAGTAGCTGGGACTACAGGTGCCGCCACCACGCCCGGCTAATTTTTTTTTTTTTTTTGTATTTTTTTTAGTGGAGACGGGGTTTCATTGTGTTAGCCAGGATGGTCTCGATCTCCTGACCTCGTGATCCGCCCGTCTCGGCCTCCCAAAGTGCTGGGATTACAGGCTTGAGCCACCGCGCCCGGCCGATAACTTCTTAAATATCTCAGAAGATAAGTAAAAAAATTTCTAAAACCTGCTTGGTGCTGTGAATTATGTTTCCTTTAGGGTAGCTTTTTCTTTGTTTATATGGTGTCTCTCTTCCACACAACTTGCTGTCCTCGTGTGTTAGTAATCTTTGGTTTCCACAGGATACATAGCTGGTATGATTTCTTCTGCTTTTACTACTGGTCGGTTTCTTCCCTGAGTGTGGAATTCTGCCTGGACACTCTGAGTGGAAGGGTGTGGTGGGGTCTGTGGTTGTATTGGTCGGCTTCATGTGAAGGAGAGCAGGTAGAGCAGGGTCAAATGTAACCCCAGGCCCTCACCACTATGCCAATATGAGAAAGCATTCATTGCTAGTCATTAGGGGTCATCCTGTAAGCATAACCCTTCCCAAGATGGTATAGTTGGGTAAACGCCATCTTCACTGTGTAGGCAGGAGTGAGAGACCAGTCCAGTGGACTGTAACTCTACCCCACGGGTTTGCCCTCTTTCATATCTGTTGCCTGTGAGTCACAGGAATTTTCCGGAGCTCTTTCAGATGGAATAACCGCAACTTTTCCCATAGCAATCAATATTGTACTTTAGGCTAAGGCTTTTCCCCATCCAATTATGGTCTTCTAGAAGTATAGTCAGGTATTTCTGTAACAGTGACAACTCTCATATTCTATTTATTGGTTTGACTATTTCATTTTCTAATTCTAGACTTTAATTCCAATGACTCTCAAGAGAGACAGGAGGTAGATATATTTGCTTAGTTCACACCAAGTATTATTTTCTTTGACAGCTATAAAAGAACAAATATAGTTGAGAAAATAAATTGTTAGTATAAATATATATTTGCCATATGATTTAAGCTAACAATAGTAGGAAGCAGAGTTAAAATATCTTTCCTTCACCATGAATGACTATCCCATCACTGATACTTACTGATATAAAATTTCTACAATGTGTATTCTAGAAATCAAATTTGGTAGAAATTCCTAGATAATTTCAATAAAAATATAGAAAACATATGTATTAAAAGCTAAAATTTTTTAGAAGAAAGGAATATTTAGTGTTTACTACTAATCAAGGGCCAATAGTTATTTTTAAACTAGGAGGTTAAAGGATATTAAACCTTTAATATATACTCTTAAAGCACACTGTAGCCTCCTTATTATTGTACTAATTGAATGTTAGTAAAATTATATCTTGAAATACCTGTCTGCCCTGGATGGAAAGATCTGTGACTTCAGTGTCAACGCCTCTTTTGCTCCTTGCCCGAATTCATTAATAGCATAGTAATTTTAAAGACTGTGCCACTTAATATCTATCTTTTGAATAAATGAATGAATATATGAGTGAATCAGTTATTCTAAAATTAAATCATTATAAGTTAAAATAAACTTATGAAATAACATCGGGATCTAATATGGATTTTAAACTTTAAGTTTCTTTATGCTTAGTTTTTATGAAAATTTAATCTGATAATTCTAATAATAGTAACAGTAATTGTTTGGCATTAAACTTTATAAATTCTTCTAATACAGAATTACTTGATAATTGCTATTGAATATAATCAAATACATAATGTATGTGAAGCATATCTTTTTGTGTTTTTTTGGTTTTGTTTTGTTTTTGGAGACAGAGTCTCGTTCTATCACCCAGGGTGGAGTACACTGGGGCAATCTCGGCTCACTGCAATTTCTGCCTCCTGGGTTCAAGCAATTCTCCTGCCTCAGCCTACCAAGTAGCTGGGATTATAGGCACTTGCCACCACCTGGCTAATTTTTGCATTTTTAGCAGAGATGGGTTTTCACCATGTTGGCCAGACTTGTCTCGAACTCCTGACTTAAAGTGTCTACCCGCCTCCCAAAATTGTGAAGCATATCTTTGAACACAATGCAAAATGACAAGGTATTACTTCTCATCTTACATGTATTTATCATAAACTCTGTATTTGGAAAGCACAATGTATTACCAAATAATATATCACAATTTTTATTCTAGACTTAACTTCTCCTCAAAAAGATTAATGTGAAAATGAATACTAACTAGAATACTAGACTGATTAGAAATCAAAGGGACCCCTTTTGATTTGAGCACTTTACCCTTATATATTCCACAGGTGAAGAGGCAGAGATCTCATTATGTGAAACTGTAGACTCAAGGTCACAGGGCTTATTACTGATGCAATCTCTCAATGGTAGAGCCAAAACATCTTCAAATTCCTATCTTTTAACTTGCTTTTTTCCCCTGCCAGAAACCCTAAGATTGTAAATTCTTTACAGTATTCCACATTTTAGAAATTTCTAGGAAAAGGTACAGAGGAGTGCAAGGATGAGAAGTACAACGAGAATATGATGAATGTCCCACACTCCAAGGGAAAAAGCACCTAAGACATCCTAATCAGCGATGCAACAAAGGCAGTTGCTCCTCCAACCTTTCAGGGTTGCAAACAGTTTTCCATGGCTGCCATGATGACAGCTGAGCTGTGGTACTGCACTCTGTTGCTTGCAGCACTTTCCGCTGGAGTGTAATAGAATACTGGAACACTATTGTATTTTTAAAGGCAATTAATATTTTATTATGCACAGACTTTTATTTGCACCATTTGGATTCCTCTTCTCTAATTAAATCTTGTGATTTACACAAACAGAACTGCTGTTCTTTACACTCTGCAAATTATCAAAATTAACAAATACTTGTTAAAAGGAAGCAAAAGCAGCCAAGGGTCCTATTTTTGTGACAGAAACAACTGGAGGCAACAGAGTGAATTGATAGTGTCTCTTATTTGAGTGGGGCAATGTGG
The DNA here is from genome assembly GCF_043159975.1 of Macaca nemestrina. Taxonomy (NCBI): domain Eukaryota; kingdom Metazoa; phylum Chordata; class Mammalia; order Primates; family Cercopithecidae; genus Macaca; species Macaca nemestrina. The sequence goes on from NC_092125.1 coordinate 154,211,652, forward strand.
CAATTACATATAAAATACCTTAGTTAGGGAGAACTGATAGAAATTCCAGCTGCCTATGAGAGAAAGGTTAATTCTTTAAATAAATAAAGCCAGAGTATTTTATGTGACCATGTAGGATTTTTGCTTCATGACCTGTGTGCAGCATTTTGTGTTATGGGATTTATAAATCAAGAATATGGTTTCAAGCATGCATTCTCCCAACCCTGTATTTGTGGAATGTTTCCTAGGGCCAAATGAATGGTCTTCAGAGGGAACAGAGGAAATATGCTTAGATACCCACTAGGGGAATATGCCTTGCTCCCATTTTTATCCCTAAAAGAGAAGATTCTAGATAAATCCCAGCTAAATGAGTATTATTAGCTCCTCACCACTAACAATATTTGGAGTAAAGGAGGGTACCCTTTAGGGACTCTGTCTTCATCTCTGGAAAGACAACAGACAGGGACCTGATTGAGGGTAAGGAATAAAAAGATAGGATCAGGACAAGAAATAATCTCCATCCTAATTAGTCTGGAGATTTACAGAAGTTTTCCTGGAAACAGTCTGCAGTCTCCTTGAAGAGCATTACCCCCAGAGTCTCCATTTGGGAAAGAAGAGGAAGGGGAATTCAGAAGTAGATCTGGGTGGAGCCAAGGAATTAAGTTTTCTTTATGGCTCTTTTTCCACCCCTGGCAAAATGGATATTCAGTCCAGTAAATAGAATGATAGGTAATAGGCTCAATAATGCATAAATTCTCTTGCTAGACATTTCAGGAAAGCATTTAGCCCATATGTAAAGGGTATGATGCAGCTTTGCTATTTCTATTCTCATTTTGCATGGGATTCTTCTCTGCATTCAATTTGTAAGTCATATGATTTCTTGCCTTGTGTGCCAGCAGATTAATTGAGGAAAAACTCCTACATGAAATTTTTATAAGGATAACAGAATACCTAACTAAGTGAGTACACATTCTCCATTTAAGCAAATTCTAAATAGCTTTATTATAACCTGTATTGGTAAGAATGACTTGAGTCTGCCTTTCTTACAAGAGCCTTGATATACTTTCAAAAGAACACATACAAATACATGCTATGCACACTTTATAAATTCAGATAGTCTCCAATTTTAAAATATACCAAATAAAAGCAACACTCAAGTCAGAAATAAGTACAAGCAAATAACAAACAAACACTATTTTTGTTTCACTATTTTATGACTCCCTAATGTTTCCAGTATTGCTATGGAATCACTCTGAAAATCTTTATTCTTTTAGAGAATCTCAATCCTGCAAACCTGAAGACTTACTTGTGAGGCTTCATGGACAGGGAATATATCAAATCAAAAAGAAAGTTTCACCTATTTCAAACTAGTCTCCAAAAATTAACAATGTGTCTAGGAAGTATTAATAACAGAAAACTTTTATCCTTTCACCATACTTCTCCTATTCCTATTCTTCATCTTCCTTCTCCTTTCCCCCAAGTGGGGCAGCTTTTCCCCCAAATGAGGCAGCAAATCAAGAACTAGGGTATATGGTACCAATATGGCCTTTTAGTAATTTTTAATGCACTTGGTGTTTAAGGACTACCTCAAAAAAATTAGCTTCCATTGAAACCGTGAGTGTATACATCTTAAAACACAGCTGAAAACAGCCAATCTAGATATCATTTGTTTTTGTTGTGTGTATGAGTGTGGCGGGGGGGTGGGGGGTTGGGGCGGGGATTGTTGCTGTTGTTGTTTTCTTTTTTGGAGACAGAGTCTCTCTCTGTTGCTGAGGTTAGAGTACAGTGGCGTGATCTCGGCTCACTGCAACCTCCACTTCCTGGGTTCAAGCAATTCTCGTGCCTCAGCCGCTCAAGTATCTAGGACTACAGGCATGCACTACCACGCCCTGCTAAGTTTTTGTATTTTAGTAGATATTGAGTTTTACCATGTTGGCCAGCCGGTCTCAAACTCCTGAGCTAAAGCAGTCCACCTGCCTCAGCCTCTCAAAGTGCTAGGATTACAGGCATCAGTCACTGTGCTGGCCTTGGATATCATTTACTCACTAGGACACTAGGAGTAGATATCATGTACTCACTACAAATATAATAACATTTAATATTTAGTGGATGCTCTCTATGGGTCAAGTTCAGTACTAAATTATTTACTGCATTATCCCATTTCATGCTCACAGCAACCCAATTTAGAAAGGGATTATTAGGATCCTTTTATAGATGAGGAGTGTGAGACTTAGAGAATTTTGCCTATATTCAAAGTCATGCACAGACTAAATGGAAAAACCAAGAGAATACGAATGTGAAAATAGGTCTATCTGATTTCAAAGCTGGTGCTGTTTAACATTGTGCCACACTAAAATAGAGGAAGTTGAGACCATTTATCTGAACATAAAGAGAAAAGATACGTTTAATAACTTTTTAAGAATATTTCTACAATTGAGAAGATAATTGTGGAAATTAATTCTTTTATTGTTTTAGCAAATCACGTAATTTATCTTGCCATATAAAAGAAGACCAAACTGACGAATGTATAGGAAAAGTTGAGTCTTCCATATTATTTATTCTAGTGGATTGTTTCATAAACATCAATCTTTTAAAAAGTAGAGTTGTAATGCTGTAATAAAACTAAAAATTCCCATTTTTCTCCATTAATATTAGTAGATGTTTATTAGAGAACTACACTTTCTGGGCACTACAGTATTATGAGAGGCCCCTTGACAAGTTATGAGTCTCTCCTTATGCTTGGTCCATCATAGGTGCTTAATAAATGTGTTGATTACATAAATGACGGCAGGATCTTTGACTGTGGCAAATGTAGAGGGCTCAGCCGTACAATAATTCAAGTTCAATAAATGGGTTCTGATATTTACATTAATAATGAAATGCACTAATATAATGGGGTAAGCATGATACAGATTAATAAGTACACATAGCCAAGCAATTTCAACCCTACAATTGAAAACAAATTAAAAAGAAAATACGACCTTCCCCTTCCTCTTCTAATGCAGACACAGTTTACCGAAGAAACTGTATTTTATCTGGTCCAGTGTTATTTCTTTTGGTGGTTGCCTTCATAATTCCACAGAATATGCCTATTTCTTGACTAACGGAGATAATCCTTCACATTTACCGAATTCTGACATTTTGTGCCAAGGGACGGTGCTGAGGAAGCTGCCTATATTGTCCCATTTAGTGCTCCTCAGGAGTAAATACAGATTATGATAGTCAATCATGATAATTCCATTCTGCTTGCCACTGATTGATTTATATGACATAATTATGGCAAAAAGCTATTAAAAGAAGTTTGCTTAGGGTCTTTAAGGAAAAGTTTCTTTATTCTTGGAGAGAGCCAAACAGTACAGAACAGTCTCTCAATTGGTGGTCACTTTTGTGACATTAATGTAGTACACGGTGATGCTGCAACAATGCTGTGCCTGTAGCAGGGTGAGCAGAGTCCCCCTAGGGATGGCAGGGTGGAGAGCAATAAAAACAGTGTGAGTCCTTGAAGATGTGAAGCATTGAAATAATCAACCCATTCCATCACAGTTAACAAAGCCATGTCTGGATATGTTCTAAAAAACTGAATTTTCTTTTTACTTATTATCACCAAAACACAGGCCTCCTATTACTCAGAGGTAATATAATATGGTCCAAAAGATCCAAACTCTGGGTGCTAACAACTTATACTTAAGTATTTACATGTATAACTTGGTACTCAAATATTTGTTTTCTGTTATTTAATGTGTGATAAAGGAAGCCTGGGTCGTTACTAGTTAACATCTGAAAAACTACGACACAGGAAGCAACTTTTAGTTTAGAGAGAATTAGGAAGCTAGAAGGTAATAGCCTCCTGTTACAAATGAGAGAGTACAATAAATGTTAGAAAGCCATAGACTGGAATCCAGTAGTCTTCATGTTTGAGACCTAATTTTCACTTAATGAAATTTTGTGCAACAATAAATGAACTTTTCTTTCTAAATTTTCTAGCCTATGTTTCCATATATATCAAGCAGGGTTTCTAATACATGTTCTACAGGATCAAATGGGCTAAGGTACATAAAATTGATTTATTAAATTTCATTAATTCACTGAAAAATGTTTATACCATGCCCATTATATGTGTCAGGAACTGTCCCAGGCTCTGGGCAAACAACCATCAGCAAAGCACAATACGCATAAATGAATTCATTTATTAACACATGATCAGTTCTAATATGCTTTATAAGTTTTAAAAGCAAAATTGGTCTTATAATTATGAGATTATTATATTGCATCATAAACTTCTGGTATACAGAACTAAATATCACAAGGGAATATACATTCTGAGTTCTTTAAAGTATATTGCCATGGAGATCAGGAATTAGAATTTACATTTTTTAACTATGATAGCCTCTACTTCTTTAATTGAATTATGGTATAGTTAGACAAGTCTTTCGATGAATCACCTGTTTTCTCATTTCTCTTAGCTGCCAACAACATGCATTTTAGAAAAGACTGACATGTTTATACCAATGTGTGTAATATAAAGAATTTGGAGGAGATCTGCACTCCCATTACTATGGTGGCTCTTGACCACCATACACTGTTTACTGGTCCCAATTGCATAGCTTCCTCATATTGTATAACATCTTTTTAAACTTAATCCCACCCACCCCCACCTAAGACCTGCTATGAAACTTGATAATTGCCCATTGTGCTCTTGTTCTTTGCTAAACTGACAGAAAGATTATTCAGTAGAACCACACAGGGAAGCATCTAGTCAGCCTTTAATACTTTCCCAATTGTATTAGTCATGTTAATTCTGCTCTTCTCTAATAACTGCAGTTTCCATCCCCAATAATTCTTTCCTATTCTCAGGGTCTCCATGTACAATTGTGTAAATTAAGCCTTGATCAGCAATTGCTTGCCAATGAGGGTGGTGGGACTGAAAGGCAGCCTGTGCTGTGCTCAGCCAATCCTCAACCCACAGACTGAATTCTGTTCTCCACTGAATCCCATGGAATGGGAATTCAGTTCCCCACCGAATCCAACTGGGAATTCAGTTCCCCACCAAATCCCACTGGATCCAGTGGAATGAATTTTACTGTCTTCTCTCTATCTTTAAATGAAAGAAAGAGCAAGAAATGAAGGAAGAAAAGGTGGGAAAGAGGGCATATGTATATGTATAATTATTTTTATAAATTTGATCAGAAACATGTTGAGCTAGTTATTATTTTAAAATCTGTATTTTTTTCCTGCTAATATTGTTTCTTAGAAGATTTCCCCTTGTGTAATGTGCCAACACGAGGGCCAGCTTACTCAACCTTAACTACAGCTGGCGATATGAGGATCAGGTAAGGATTGAGATATACTTACTGGTGCTGCAAATTTAGCTTTGCAACTAATTACAGAGCTCTGTAAATTCAATAAGTGCCCTTTTTCCAGCAGCGATTCAACCTGTCAGGATTCAGAGACAGCCCACTATGTAGTCTCATGTCAATCACAGCATTTTCTCTTACCTCTTCCTTGGCTGGACTGGTCTCAAAGAGCAGGAAATGTGCTGTCCAGGACACAGCAAAGACTGAAGGACCACTCCTTTATATATCATATTGATTTGCAGACAACTTTCCTCTCTGCCTTCACTTGATGGCTTGGGGGTGGTGGAGATAATAATGAAATAAATATAAATAGGTATGTTTTCAGTCTTTGCACATACCTAGAATTTTTTAGTTGACTTAAGAAAGAAAGGATCAAAGTACCAGTCACTGCCTTTTCTGGAATCCATTGTACCAGTGAATTTGAAAGTAAAGAACTCTTGTTGATCTGTTGGGAATTTGTTTCACAGTTAGTATCCTCTGGAACTTGAGGTAGAGAATTATGGGGACATGTGCCAGCATACAGTCATGACCAGCCAATGGCAATGGTCCTTAGCTGCAATCTAAGTGAAGACTCACCTTTAACATGGTATGCTGGATCTCTAAAATGTCACAGGTCACAGAATAACAGTGAAATTTGATTAGTAAGACAAATGATAATAATAACAACATCTAAAGTACTCAAAACTGGTAAGTACATTAATAGTCTCATGGAATACTCAACACAGCCCTATGAGCTAGATACACTTTAGCCATTTCAGAGATGAATAAATTGAAACTGAGGGAAGTTAAACAAGTATCTCAAAATTTGCAACTGGAAAGGAGAGGAGTTAAGATTTGAGTACAGATTAGAAATAAATGCTGTATGGCCTCATATATGTTTTCACATGTTCTGTTAACAAACAAAAAATATAAAGACACATAAAGAAAGGCTTCTGAGATTCTATAGTAACTGCCCTAGAGGTGGTACACTAAGAGTCTTACACATTTTTACCTAGGGGAGATTCTCAATTGCCAACAAAGAAAGAGCAATAAAAACCACTCTGTTCATTTTACAGAAACAAATCTCTTTCTGGATAAAAGCTTTCTAAGAGTGCTGGCTCTGACCAGAGCCAATGTCACTACTTGATACGGAGAATTTTAAGGCTTGCTTTAAAAGCCTTTTAATTAAGCTGTGATATTATTATATCCAGTATGCTTTGACTATTTGCACTGAACACTGTTGATAAGGCAGAATGTTTCCTCTGGGTTATTTTTTCCCCTCATTAGTTTCTCAATGAAAGTGAGAGCATGCAGGAAAACAGAACCAAAAGAATTAAAGAGATAATTCTGCCCACTTAAATTCCTAGGACCGTATTGCACTCAAAATGGAGATGGATTGGTTTGTCCTAAGGAGCCTGTTTCCTTGTATTTTCCAAGGCCCTACTCTTTGTAATGTTGTACCCTTGTATACCTTTTAGAGCATGGATCTGGAATAGTTATTTCCCCCTACTCCTATGTGGGATTGCTGATATTTGGCCACATTTTCTATACTGATAGAAAATGCTTTTTGAAAATTTTAAGACTCTTTGATGATTAAAGATTGAATGTAAACAAGACAATCTAAATAGTAACTTGTGCTTATTTGTAGAAAAAGAATATTATAAACATATTACTTTAGTGTGCATCTTTTAACTATTAGACTAGGAATCATTCTCATCTTAAGTTTAATGAGACAGACAGAGAGAGAGAAAGAGAATGTTCTTTAACATTACAACATCAAAGACAAAGAAATCTCCAGTGGGAATGTTTTCTCTGTTACTGACATTTTGGCCATTCTAAGTCTATGCCATTTATTTTGAATAAAGAAATTCGGGATTCTAGTGTGATTTCCATCATTTGTTAGTGATGTGATCTTAAGCAAATCGTTGATACTATTTCCTCTTCTGTAAATGTGTTCAAATAATACTTCTCAGATCATCTTTTGAAGCCATTGAAGGTATCAAATGAGAAAAAATAAGTGAAATATTTATGAACTGTGATGATACATAAGAAATATGCATTGATGTTTGTCATCAAAAATATGCGTGAAAATTGCGATGGAGTAAGCTGTGTACTCTGAGATGAGCTATGAGCAAAACAATCAACTGGGATAAGACAGTTCTAAAAGCAGAGGTGTAAGCCCATTAATATTGAGTAAAACTGAGAAATTATAAAGATTAAAAACAGAGTGCATGTAACTGCAATGCTAGTGCATGCTGCTCCTCCAGCATTCTATTTGAATCAAAAAGTTCCAATAGAGTTGAAAGTACTAATTAATTAGATGGATGAGTTGTTAATATTTTTATAAAATTCAGTGAGTTTTCTAAAGAGTTTTGGGCTTCGCTAGAGGTAAGAAAATGTGAGGAAACAGACTTTAAGAGACTAACAACCAGTACCTGCTGTTTCCCAAAGTTTGAATAGCTTGCTAGTACGCCTTACAGACTGTTTGCATAGTAACATCTTATATGCCCTTCTACTAATTGCTAAATTACCATTGATTTAATCAAATTCAATAGTACTATATAAAATAGATTTAGAATTTAGCATTAATCCTATTATTTGTTCTGTTCTACAATCCAATTCAAATATTTAGCAGTCATAATTAGAAGGTTTAATATAGTAATTTAATGGAAGAAATTACTGAGCACTTTTGTTTGATTTTAGACATTTTAAAAGAGTAAGTAGTCTTTACTAAAAGGAACATATAGTTCATTCTATTTTCACTAGTTAAAGCCATCCGATTCTCTACTCAATACTTTATTGTCTAATTTTTACTTCAAAAAAATCAAATTATCTATATATATGAGTTATCCGAAATATTTGTCAGTAAAATAAGAGAAAAAATATTTTATTTCTTTAATCCATGTCTCCAAAATGCACAAGGAGGTAGGTCAAATCAAATGTAATTGTCTGGGCCACATTCTCTAATGGATAGACTTTTACACCTTAGACCTAATGTGTATGCATAGGCCTCTCGAAATAGCATGGTGTGAGCTAATGATGTGCATTGCTAAATATTTTTACATCAGGGTGACATTTATAAATTATATTTTAATATTACAATTATTTTAGATGATTGCCCCAAAAGCCCTTTTATTTTTAGAAAATACGAAGCATGCCTGGCCCACAGACACTCAAAACCTAAGATGTTTCAAATTAGACTCATTATCTTTCCACCCCCGCCCTAAAGTTGCTGCTCCTCTGTGTTCCCTTGCTCCAGTAATGGGGCCAGTCTCCTCCCAGTCACACAGGCTAGAAAACTTCAATCATCTTTGACTCCGACCTCTCCTAACCCTTTAAATCCAGTCAACCAAGTCCTCTCAAGTTTGTCTTTGAAATGTCTTTGGAATTTGTCCTATGCTTCATCCTCCACACTTCTATGATTCCAGTCCTCACCATCAAATGCTCTCAGTTATTATATGAGCCCATTCCCTAAGCTCCCGGGAGTTCATGCATTCTGTCTCCAAATACGCTCTTTACATTGCTAGGCTTATTCTTGTAAAACACAAATATGAATATATAACCACTCTGAAGCTGGAAAACATTTCTGGCAATACCATTTCACAGACAATGAAATCTAAACTCCTTAGCAAGGCATCAATCCTTTCACTTTTTGCCCTATTGGTTATTTTCCCCCAGTACCTTATGTTCTAGCCCAGCTACATCATTGGCTATCTCCAAACATTCTGTATTTTTTTCTCAGGCAATTTTCTTTGAGTGGTTGACCATTGCTACCTTGTATGCATTGGGATAACCTAGTCATTTATCATAGCACAATTAATCTCTTTTGTTAATCAACCTTGGGAAGAATGAATCAACCTTGTTACCCAGGTGCCTAGCAGTTTTCTTATTCCTATCTTATAATACCTACCATAATCTAGTAAGAAAACTGGTCAGATATGTGTTTGTCCACATTAGTTAAAATAGAGCTTTTTAAATGCAGGAAATTTGTCTTTTTCATGGTTATATGCCTCATACATAAAGTCAGTAAGTCACAGTTATATGTTTATTATTCAACATTTTAATTGTTTTACAAATTACTGTTGGTGCTATTCACATTATATGATGAAAAATAGCATTGTTCTTAACAGCATTTTTATATTATGTATGGGAGATGTCAATACATATCTAGAATTACGAGAAAATACACCAACATCCTGACATGACATTCACTATTTTTCATCATACCTTTGCATTAGGATAATTCATATACTTTGAAAAAAACAAAAGAGCATATATATTGCAAAAATGTTATGTTTCCTCCAAAAACTAATGAGAAAAGATAGAGACAGATGGAGTTCAATTGACTAATTTTCTGCCCAGCTGCCTAGATGAAAAATAAAGACGTACTGACCCTATGCTTCTGTATGCTAAACTGTTCAAATATTCAGCCTTTTTTAACCATTATGCTAAGGTTGAGTGGACAGTATCTAGATTAGCAGACACTATTCACCTGGCTGTCCCTTTTGTTCTCCGTTTTTAATGTGAAAGAAGAGAGTTCTAAAAATAGAACCAACCCTTGCAACTGGCTTCCATTCCTGAATATACAATTAGATCACAGTAAGGTGACAAAATCACATCACATTTATTGGAGATAGTTCAAAAATAATATATATATTTTAAAAATTGCTTGCTCTTTTTTTTCTCTTCTAGACCTGTCTAATCTTTTAAAATTCTTAGCTGCAAAAAAAGTGCCAATTTATCCTTTTAAAAACTAGGCACGCTCAAGAATTTTTTCATGTTAAGTTGAAATAGGAAATCATTTCCATTTCCATGAGGAATTCTAGCCTCAAATGACTTAACTTTAATTCTCTGTTATGTTTTAATTGTGTGTGTGCATAAACACATTATGTGGAACTTCTTCCTGATAACAGTTGGCGCGGCTGTAATTTTTTTTGTTTGCTTGAAAAATATCTTCTTTCTCTCTTAACTTTCTCCCAAAATAATCTTTTAAAAGCCTGACCCTCGCCTCACCTTCCCAATCTCTCTGCCTCAATGGCTCATTGCGCTGATGTGTTCGAATTTCACTTTTGCTGCAAACTCGCCAGCTCGGTGACGCTACATTCACCTATCTGCCTCCCCATTTATCTGTAGCAGGATTAGAAAACTGTAAAATTTATAGAATTTTTGTTTGCATAATGATTTCTAAATTTTAAGCCAAATGGCACATATGAAATTAAAAGTTTTTACTAAAAAAAAACACTCCAGATTATTTGAAAAATATATAAGATTTAAAAACACGTATTCCACCATGCAATAGCCAGAACTGATAGGAATAAATCATTCAGGGTCGAGTCAGGAGAGAGAAAAAACTACACCAGTAATTTGTACAGGGAAAATTTAACATAAAAATTATTAGCTACCAACAAGGGATTAACTGCCACAGGGTAAAGAGATCCTTGAAGGATTCATAGATCCTATCCATAGGAAGCAGCTAAGGGCTAAGGCAGAGTACCTAGGGAAGAAACACATTTGGAAGAGAGCACAATCACCCTCAAACCCAGGGCTAGATTCCTCAGTGGACAGGGTCTGGCTATGGCATACTGGATAGGGAAGAAGTGCAGACTGCAAGACTGGACACAGAAAACTGCCTGCTGGACAGCCGGCAAGACTCACTGAGAAGCCACCTGCTGGAATACCATTAAAAACTTGGTGGAGGATCAGTGCCACCATGTGTCCTGCCTACTGCTGGCTGCCACACATTGCAGAAGCAAGAAGGAAAGAAACAGACATTAGAACCAACAAGAGATGACTCTTCTTCCTGCAGTGTCCAGTGTCCCACCATTGCTTCTCGTGATAAAGTTTACCCAGGTGCCAGTTGGCAAAGGAAAAATGTTAAGAGGGACCAGCCTTAGAATCCAAATCAGGGCAAAGCAACATATGGATTTAAAGCTGAGAGGCAATAGATTGATAACTGGCACAGAAAATACACTCTAATAGATTATAATTCTCTCACTGACTACTGTAGGCTCTTGAATTTATGGCTAATTATCCAAGTCATCAGTAACCCACATGACTTCCTGTTACAAAGAAAGATATTTAGAGATTTGGAATTCTTAGACACTCAATCAGCCAACACATATAATTACCAATACTGCTGATATGTAGAAGTGAATCTAATAAGATAAGACAAAAACAGTATGGAAAACATGAATCCTCGTGTACCTAAAATGTATTACTTTACAGTTACATGTTGATATACCCAATGTGAAAAGAAATTATGCAAAAATGAAATGTGTCTTTAAGATCTGGCCATAGATCTATGTTAGCTACAAGGACATAACTACGCTTTTTTGATATAACATTTGAATCCTTTTCTGAAAATTCTTAAGACCTGGATTTTACGTTTGTTTTAAAAGCGGTTTTTGATAGCTTAATCTTTATTTCACTTTGTTTTGTCTTTATTTCAATTTGCTACTGTATCATCTATTCCAAAGTCTTATTAAATGCTCCCTGGCACTAGGCTCAAATGAAAGTAAGAGTTAAATGATTTTGATATTGTCTTCTCTTTTCTTGGACTCATTGTATGAAAGGAGACATCAATTAAAGTCAGCAACTTAAAAAAAACACTGATTTTTTGGAGTTGTTTTCAACTTTCAAGAAAACGAAATGTAAAGTCTTTGAAAAAGTACAGAGGAGAAGTTTTGGAACTTTTGCCTCTGGCTTTCAAATACTGTTTGTAGGCTTTGTACCTAGGCAAGCAATGAGCCTGTTTTCTCTGTTTACTCAGAAGAGTGAATGGGATTGATTTTCAATAGATATTAACTTTTGCCTATGCCTCTAGAGGTTCTTGCAGGTACTGATAACAACTTGGCAAGACATCTGTCATTTATATAAGAGCAAGTCCAAAAAAATACCACAGTATCATACTTCTATAAAGTAAACTAGAATTTCCCAGGACTTCAGCTGAGATGGCTAACTTGTAGTTACCGTCAATATGGACTGTGGCCTGCCTTTGACAATTTCAACAGCTTAAAGAAGAGTTTTAGCCAACTAGAGTTATCAGGCCGGTTAATTTCTGCCTGCATTTAATGAAATTATTTATTTCTTTCCCTTATGCTCCCTAAGTTGTGTTGATAAGGATGAATATGAGAGCCACACCTTCTGAGAATTATATTTAATATAGTTTTTAGTTTTTCTTTTTCACACATACATATTAATAAAAGGAATGCGTTTTCCTATCACTAAACCACCTGTGAAATGTGAAACACTGGAACATTGGAACTTTAAATATCAAGGTGAATCTTTATTTTTTTTCTCATTTCTTAAATTTAAATGTGCTCTTAAAATATATAATTTGTTTCTCTTCATGAAAGAAAGCAGATATAGTTAAGGCATTATCCTTTTTAGAAGAAAAAATAATTCTATGAAATATACTTTGCAATATTCTTTACATGCTGCTGGAAACTTCGTATTTTTAAGAACAGAAACAGGAGCATAAAAATATAACTAAACTTCAAAAGCCCTTGTGACAGGATGACTGGTGTTGTATAACCTTTTTTGATCTCTCATAAATAAAGAATCATTTCTGCAAACCTTAGAGGTGAGAGCTGCAATGTTTAAATTTTAAGAACATTCATTTTAATGAAGTCTCTGAGAAAACCAAGGTATTGTCGGGGTTGATGGAAAATTCGGCTTTATTTTTCACTCAGATACTGGAGTTGTGGAATCTTTTCAATAGGTAAAGAGTAACTCTCAGGTATTTATTTGGTTAAAACATTCTAACCAGTATTTACCTCATTTACTAAGTATGTTCAAAAGTCTCTGGGGCTGCATAAGACATTTTAAAAACTATTTTCAGGTAAACAGTTCCAATGCAAATTTAGTTTTTGAAGAAAGCTGCACTGTAATATCCCTGAACCTCTTTAGGGCATTTCTTTGAGGGCCTGCAAAGCTCCCTTTGCATGAATGGACTACTTACACTGACCTATAAAGAGAAATGTTTGGTTTGCATCTCTTAAAAAAAAAAGTGCTATGGATTGCAAATTTGGATGCTGTTATAAATTGGGGTCATGTACTCAGACAAATAATGAAATGAATATTATCATTTTGCACTTACTTGAAATTATAGAAATTATTGAAGAGAGAGAGAGATCAAGCAATTATATAGAAATATGGTCTCAGGTACTCATGCTTACTATTACTGATTTATTATTTATTTTTCTTTTTTCTTTCAACTATTTTGCATCTGATTTTCCCTACATAAATATCAACTGAAATAAAGAGATGAACCAAAAAGGTTGTGATTTAGATATGATATATCAATTTGATTTTATAATCCAGTTGTTTAACAAAGTTAAGCAGATATTTTTAAAATATGATAAAAAGGAAACAAAATTCTGATTTTAACATTTCCAGATGTACAGTTAATAATCAATTGAAACTATTACTTAATGAGTCTTATTTGTAATGTTAAAGTTGGATATAATATTATAAAATGAAAGTCATACATTATTTAGCATGAAAATAGAGTTAATTGTGTGTACAATTTAAAAAATATAATTGGAATATACATTTCTTTTAGTATCTGTTACCAAGCATGGTTGGTCAAAATCATGAATTAACCAGGAAAAACTACATTTTCTCTCAAGGCCTCGTGTATTTATGATTCTTAGGTTTTTTTAACCTTAAAAGAGACTGCTGGTAACAGGTCAAACTAAAAGAAAATGGATAGAAAGTGGATTTAAAAGACCAGTATGAGCTTGGCTATGAAAAGCAAATATGTAACAATTTTGCTTTTTGAAAACTACTCAGATTGATATCTAGATGCCTTTTCTATTTGAATGCCAGTTAAGGAGACAGCTGTGTGTATTTTGGTGTGTTAGTGAATATATATTCCCTGGTAGATTTGTGGAATCCTATATTTCCTACATATTTTACTGAACATGGTAGAATAGTTCCCACCTTGATAAAATTGAATTATTGCTTAGAGTGATCTAACAGAACCTCATTTCCAGAATGCTTTCTTTTCATATCCTATAATGTGGTGTTTAAACTGTGACAAATGCTCGCACATTGAAGAAAAAAACAGACAAATCAAAAAACTGGTTTCCCATTCTTAATCTTCTTCATTGATACTTTTTAGATTTTTAAAAGCAAGTGCTTTCAGATAGGAATAATTTTTCTAAACCTTTTGATTGGTTGTTTCTGCACTAAAGTGATTAAAATTGTCAGTAAACACTCCAGGCATTTTCCAGTACACATTTTTACTGCTTTGTGTACTGAGCAAAATATTGAAAGATATGTAGTAAATTTGTAAGTGTATGCTGAATTTTCTGTTGGCCTCTCAACATCTTTTTTGTTCCCTCCCATGGTCCCTCATGTATCTCAGAGGCAGGAAACTAAGAGTTTACATTTCTCAGTCTCCCTTGCCATCAGGGTTCCATTTGAGATTCACCAATGAATGGCACTTGAATGATATTTGGAATGCAGAGAGAATGAAAAGCTATTTTGTCCTGAAAATAGCACACAGGCAGAGAGGCTGTGGCAGATGATTTCCTGCAGTTTCACAAGAGATTTTCTGATTTCTTTTCATGAATAATCCCCTTCAATTCTACAGGTTGCTGAGATAATTGGTAGAGGCTCTTTGTGATCATTGTATTATCTGATTTTCAGAACTTTAATCATGTTTTTCCATGGTCTTCACTTTTCCAATTATTGCAGCAGGTTGATTAGTATCTATTCCCCTGTATGTAATTCTTCCAGCATGTAACACCTAGAAAGGCTTCTGTTTTCCTAAAATATTCTGACTAAATCAATTATCTTCATATAATAATAATCCTGTAGTTATAAGACACTTTTAGAACTATATGATTGAGGAACTCTTTTGCCTACAACATATCTCTACCCACCTTTCACTTTGTAAAAATTCTATCCAAATTTAAAAGAGCATCCCTCATGTAATTTCTTTCTCAAATAATGTCCAATACCACTACCCACTCACTTCACTTACTGTCTCTCACTAATAAAATAAAATTCCAATTTCTTAGTCCTCGTGTTAGCTTTTCTTCTCATGAATCTACTTTTTCAATATTATTTGTTTACTTCTCTCTTTTACATACCCCATTCACTAGCCAATTAGAACAATTAAGTATTTATAATTTATGGCAATATGCATATTTTTTAATTTCAATGACATTGTTTCTACCATTTACTCAACTGAAATATACTCCCTTTTATGTTCACTTCCCAAAACTCATCCTGATATCCTGATCACATATTTGAAAGAATGCCTGTCTTATTTCCAAAGCAAATGATAAAAGTACATTTTCCAAAGCGAATATGCTCTCTCTATATATACATATACATATATATACACATATATACATACACATATATGTATACATATGTGCATACATATATATGTGTATATATACATTACATATATATGTATACATATATAAATACATTTGTATATCTGTATACATACACTTTAAAAAAAATTTATTTTCCTAGAAGTGGCTAATAGTTTTGTTTGTTTTTGTTTTTGAGATGAAGTCTCTCTCTGTAACCCAGGCTGGATTGCAGTGACATAATCTTGGCTCACTGCAACCACCTCCACTCCCCAGATTCAAATGATTCTGCTGCCTCAGCCTCCTAAGTAGCAGGCGTTACAGGCATGCGCCATCATGTCTGTCTAATTTTTGTATTTTTATTAGAAACAGGGGTTTCACCATGTTGGCCAGGCTGGTCTCAAACTCCTGACCTTGAGTGGTCTGCCCATCTCAGCCTCCCAAAGTGCTGGGATTACAGGCATGAGCCACCACACACAGCCAATAATTGTTTTTTGATTCAGTGTCTCATGCGTGTCCATAAATTCTTATTCAGATTTCAGTACAGCATATGTTATGCCATTCAGTAATAATTTATTTCTTTATTTATCCCAACTCCCTATGCATATCAGAATGCCTGGTACATAGTTAGTACTTAATATAGTTTCACTGAAAGAATGAAAAAATAAAAGAACAGATTAGATATTAACAAAACAAAATTTTAACAAAACACTTTTAAATTTTGGATACAATATAAAAAATAACTTTTCAAATATGTAACTAATTGTAAGAAGTTAAGAAAAACTCCCCCCAAATTAAAGAAATTGCAATCAGAGTAGTAAGCTTACTTTGGAAGATGTGGAAGATGTAGAAGATGATTACACCCATACAGTTTGAAAAGAAGAGCTACATCCAAATGAAAGGCTGAAACTATGAGATCTAAAACACTCAGCCAAAAGATATGAACTCAAAAGTATTACCAGAATTTAACAGTAGTAAAAGCAAGTATTGTCTGGATGAGTCAATCCCGTAGTTAGAGCTCATCATCCAAAATTACAGAAACAATGTACAAAGAAAAAAGAGTAAGCAGAAAAAAAAAGGAAAGTTATACCCACAAAGATAATGTGGTATTGAATGAGAGTTAAATGATTTACAATGAGCTTTATTTGCTTACCAAAAAAGGTAGGAACACCAAAAAGAATAATATATATAAGTTAATCAGATATAATTTGTAAAAATAATCATATATAATCATTGAAACTAAAATCTCCATGACATATTGTATTGCAGGTTTAATTCAGATACTTTGGGAGAGAACTAGTGAGGTTAATAACAAATAAATAAAACCACCCAGGCTGACACAGAAACAATGAGATTAAAAAAATACAAAATGGTTGTACATGAAGCACAGACTGAGGAGGTCCAACAAATGTCTAACTTCTGTTTCAGGATAAAAACGGAAAAAAAAAATGAAAAAGAAGCTACAGCCAAAATGAAAATGAGAATATTCCAGACATGACGAAAAACATGACTCCTCTGATTTAAGAAGCCTGACAAATTCAAAGCCAGATAGCTAAAAAAGAAATTGTTCTTCATGATTCTGAAAAACACCAAAGAGATGATCTTTAAAGAAAAAAGAAATAAAATGGGACATCTAAAAACAAAAGGCAATTCGAATGGGGGAATAATTTCTCAATACTAGCAATGGAAACCAGAATGTAGCAGAATGACCTTTTTTTTAAAGGCAGAGAAAAAAAACTTAACTTAGAACTTAATATTCAGTTAAATAATGGAAACCACGTTGGCAAAAATTATCAGTAAGAAAAATTCTAGCAGTAAGCTAAGCTAACTCACAACCCATTGTGCCTTTCCCTTAATTATTTATGGGTGTTGGGGACAGAAATAATTGAGACCGTATGGTTATAATTGTTAGCTATATTAATAATTAATTATATGAGTACTTAATACTTATTCAAAGGAATAATTATACTAAAAGTTATACATTATTATAATATATTAATATAGTAAAATGTAATATTGATTAATATAATTAATATATTGTATAATTATTATTATGTTAATAATTGATGATTATTCCAAGCTCATTTTGGAAGACATTGAGGCTATCATTTAAATGATAATAGGCCCTACCCGAAACTCATCTGCTTTTGTAAAGCTAATGGGAGGCCATCATGTTGAGGAGAAGGAGAGGAGCCTGAGTCCTACTAAGGTAATGTCCCCAATTACTCCTGCAAATACCACTATTGTAGATTGGTCTTTTGAGATATCTTTCTAGGGTTCTTGCATGTCTGACACCCATGGCTCACCCGCATCATCAACCCTGCTCCTGTGGCCCCACCCAGAAGCAATTCAGCCTGCAAAAAGATAGCTTCGACTGTTTACGATGTCATCTCCACCCCAACCAATCAGCAGCAAGCACCTGTTACCTAGTCACCCCCACGTCTTCCCCCAAAACTGCCTTTAAAAAACCCCTAGTCTATGAGCTTCAGAGGAGATGATTTGAGTAAACTCCATCTCCCATGTGGTGTTGCAGGCCTCGTACCTGCTAAACTCTCTTTATTACAACGCCATGGTCGGCAGGAAGAACCCCTCAGGCAGTTACATTACTGTACTGCAATTTAGGAAAAAGCAATCATTTTCAGAGCTGAACAAACTAAATGTTTACCATAACAAATCCTCAATTAGGAAATATCTAAATAAAATACCTCAGAAGAGAGAATATGGTCCCAGCTGGAAAATTTCAAATGCAAGAAGAAATGTCAGAGTTGATATGAAGTTTGGTAAATGTAAAATAAAATTTACTCTATGTACAAAAATGAGAACTCGTAGCTTGAGAAGAGAAAAACATTAAAACTGAAATACTTGACAATAATAATACCTAAGACAAAGGGGGTGGTCAGAATCCTAAGACCACTTAGAATAGAGATATTTTAAATTTAGATGTATGATGTTAAATATACTTGTCAAAATACGAAGAGAAGACAATAAATGAATGTTTTTAAAAATGAAGTGCATAAATTCTAAAACAGAATTCTGTTTCAGGAGGAAACAGAATTAGCAGTGATAGAAAAGGAGAAAAATATATGAAAAATATAATTAATTTTAACTACTGAAGGAGAGTTTCTATGTAACTTAGATACTTGCCTTTGAAACAGGAATACCATTAATACCATTCTTATTATTAGATTAGTTGAAAAAAATGTTTCTTTTGTTGTTGTTGCTGTTGTTGAAACAGAGTCTCGCTCTGTTGCCCAGGCTGGAGTGCAGTACGGCAGTCACGGCTCAGTGCAGCCTCCACCTCCAGGGCTCAAGCAATCCTGCCACTGCAGTCTACCAAGTCGCTGGAACTACAGACCTGCACCACCATGCCCAGCTAATTTTTTATTTTTTGTAAATATGGGATCTCACTATGTTGCCCTGGCTGACCTCAAACTCCTGAACCCAAGCAATCCTCTCCCCTTGGCCTCCCAAAATGTTGGGATTAGAGGTATGAGCCATTATGTCCAGCGAAAATAAATATTTTAAGCATGTAAAACTACTAAAGAGGGATGCTGTGTATACTGGAGGAGTAAGTTTATTTCCAAAGTATTTCTTGCAGCATTTTGGGAAATTTGGGGGTACACAGATAAGACTTTCAGATGAAAGAAATAAATAGGCTAATTTTATTAGGTGGGTAATATATCCAAATTACTTCATTTAACTAGTACAGAAATACGGACTACCTCTCTCCTTCCTGCATTCCCTCCCAATACTCCAATTCTCCCTTCATTCCTTTCTGTTCTACTTTAGCTACACATTTCCCATGAGACGTGTGAGTCATATATATTGAGCAGTAATAGGCACCACAGATATACAAATGGCTAATTCTTTATTCTCAAAGAGCTTTCAATCTAAATGTTGTCACATGCATGGGAAAATATTCTATCCAGGGATGATAATTACAATGGAATTATGTTCACATGGCAAAGCACATGAACTAGTAGTAATCGCAAACACATTCCTTCATGGAGATGATGTTGAGCTGAGTCATGATGTAGAAATTAGTGAAGTTGAATGGGAAAAAAATAAAAATAAAAATTTTCTAAGCATAGGGAGCTCTCTGAGCAGTGGCACCAAGAGGGAATCAAGAGAAGGCATTTTGCATCGTGGAAGTTACGAAGAAAGGCATAGTTGGATAGGGTGAGACTTGATGAGTATGAGAGAAAAGGGAAGATTTGAAGGTAGAAAACTGAGAAAGGGTAAGCTCTTGAAAGACCTTATATGCTGCACAAATAAGTTTAGAATATATCTCATAGGCAATGGGAATCAATAAAATAACTTAAAGAGGGATGTGCTATAATTTGATTTGTATTTCTGAAAGACTCTTTTGGTTGTACCATAAAGTATTAGAAGAGAACAATACTAGAAGCAAGAAGAATTGTTAGCCTGCTGATGCAAAATCAAGATAAGAAATGATGAGAGATAATGTCCAAACAGTAAAGACTGGTGGTGAAGATTGAAAGGGAGGACAGAGTCCGTCTTCAGTTTCTGACTCAGAATGCATTTTTCTGGGTATATGCAATTCTACCTACTGACAGAGGGGAACCAAAAAGAAGAGGATGAACAAGTTTGTGGGGGGAAGATAAATATCTTTTGGGCAGTTTAAATTTAAGAAATAAAGGTAGTGACCTGTAGTAGAGTGAAAGATCAAAACATAAAACAGAGGTAGAGTTATTAGCCTCAATCAACCTTTGCTGTATGTTTTCCTTCTGATCCATCCCAACTACTTATGGAGCAACTAAACAAAATGAATTTTTGCTTCAAAATGAGACACTTTACCCTGAGTACTTTCGAATGAAACTACATATAATGACCTGATACTAGTATAGTGATCTAAACATTAGAGGATTAAAGCAGAATATTCATACCACTACGATTAAAGAGCAGCATAAAGGGATGTAGTGAAAATATAACAGTAAGTAAAATACTGATTGAAGGTAGTAAGCTTCATTTACTCATTTATTCTATTTCCAAATGCATTATTTAAAATATCTTTCTCATTTCTAACACTATATGATCTTCCCAGACCCATATGACATAATTCATGGTATAATACCAATAATTTGAGACTGGGAATTTAATAAATTTTGTCAATGTTTTATGTGTATATCTGAGAAAATGTATACTATTAAAATCTTCAGTGCAGAGTTCTCTATGTATATCTGCTAGATTTTGTTTATTGCTGTTTTGTTTAAATCTTTATCTCTATTAAATTTGACTACTTGATCTATTAATTACAAAAATGCTTTTCATTGTGTGCACTTTAATGGTATATTCATCAAATTCTGTTTCTTTTTTTCCTACAATTTATTTGAAGTCATTGTTCAGTGACCTTCCTTTTCCTTAGGCTATTTTTTTTTTTGCCTTAAATTCTAAATATCTGATACTGATAAACCAACATCTTTTTTGTTTAGTATTGCACTGATATAACTTTTATACAACTTTTAAAAATTTTTCTTTGTATTAATATTTTACATGTATCTCTTATAAAGAGCATATAATAGGATTTTAAAAATTCATTTATATTAACTTAAAAAATATGCTTAGTCTATTTACACTTTATTATAATTATTAATACATTGTATCTCTTTCTACATAATTTGTTCTAAATAATTAATTAAATTATAATTATTTATAATTAAATGAGAAATAATTTATTAAATTTATTAAATAAATAATTTTAGTTAATTCTATTTGGTTTTATATTTAACAGTTTGCATCACAATTCTACTTATAACAGCAATTCACTTTTAGGGGGAAATAATTGTATAAGCTCAAAGACCCTAAGGTCGGGGGTGCTGGAAAGAAGAGCCTAGGAAGCACAACATGAGGACAGAGCTTTTCTCATAAGAAAAGGGAAGAGATAAAAAGGTGGACAGAAAATAACATAGATGAGTTGGCAAAATTAGATAGAGGTGAGATATTGAAGGGGCAGTAGATTCCCTGTAGGGTAATGTCCTGCTTGAAATATAAATAGAATTTTGCCCTTGCCTGTGGAAAAATGTTTTTTGTTTGTTTGTTTGTTTGTTTTTTGTCTCCTCTTCATCCTCGTTTGTCAAATCTTAATAGATAATTATACTCAGGAAAACTTTTTCACATTGTTTATATTTTGTTTTGTTCTGTTTTCTTTTGTTTAAATAATAGGAGGGACTGCCTTCCATATGGGGACACACCAGTGAAGTCAGACCGCATTAACAGCAACAAAAATCCAGAGTGACTGTGAACATCGGAAAATAAATGATATAATACTTTTGTTTTATGAGAAAAAGGAATTAGGATGATGAATGTATACATAAAAGATGAAGTTGAGTCGTTGATCTATCTTGGTTGTCTATGTTTGTTTGCCTTTGCTATGGACTGGATATTTGTTGTCTCTCCAAATTGTATACATTGAAGCACTCATAAAATGTTTACAAATTAAGTATTCCGCTGGGCATGGTGGCTCATGCCTGTAATCCCAGCACTTTGGGAGGCCGAGGTGGGCAGATCACCTGAGGTCGGGAGTTCGAGACCAGCCTCACCAACATGGAAAAACCCCGTCTCTACTAAAAATATACTGTTAGACAGGCATGGTGGCGTATGCCTGTAATCTCAGCTACTGGGAAGGGTAAGGCAGGAGAATCGCTTGAATCTGGGAGGCAGAGGTTGCAGTGAATCTAGATAGAGCCATTGCACTCCAGCCTGGGCAACAAGAGCACGTAAGCTTTTGGGAGGTAACTAGATTAGGTATGAGTGTGGAGTCCTCGTGATAGTATTAATGCTCTTATAAAAAGAGGAAGAAACAGGAGAACTCTCCCTCTCTCTCCCTCTCCTTATCTCTCTCTGTGTGTCTGTCTGCCTCTCTCTCTTTTACTGTGTTAAAACACCAAGGAGCCACGTGAGGACTTAACAAGAAGGCCATTTACAAACCAGAAAGAGAGCCCTCACTGACACCCAATCTGTCAGCACCTTGATCTTGGACTCCCCAAGCTCCAGAACTGTGAGAAATAAATATTAGTTATTTAAGACACTCAGTGAATGGCATTTTGTGATAGCAGCCCAAACTGACTAAAACAGCCTTTATATTCCCTAAATAAATCACATAGAATGACTCCAAAACTGTAACCCATTAAAAAGTATACATTTGTGAGCTATCGGTGTGTCTTACCTGCTACAATCTTTAATACTGCATATTTTAAGAGTAAATAAAAATTTAAATAACAATTCATAGTGAGACAAAGTTGGGATTTGCTTCTAAAATAGAATAATTCAGAAAAATAACTGAACGAGAAAATCTATACGCTAAATAGCCAAAAGACGCTACAACATTTCAGATGAGTTTGAGAAGTAAGGCTACTTAAAGGGTAGGTAAGACCTCCCTTATATGTAACTGCCACAGACTACCACTAATAGTCTTACTAAATTCTATTGCGAATAGGTATTCTTAGTGCTAAACTGAAACTTTTATTACATCTAAACTTTTGTCTGAAGCTGTATTAGTCAGGGTTCTCCAGAGAAACCTAGCCTTTAGAGTGTGTGTGTGTGTGTGTGTGTGTGTGTGTATGAAAAGAGTTATTTTATGGAATTGCCTCACAAGACTATGGAGTCTGGCAAGTCCCAAAATCTACAGAGTAGGCTGGCAGACTGAAATTCCAGGAAAAAAACCAATGTTACCATTCAAGGTCAAAGGCTGCTTGTAACAGAATTTGCTCTTGCTTGGTGGAGGTCAGTTTTTTGTTCTATTTAGGTCTTCAACTAATTGAATGAGGTCCACCCACACTCATTCAAAAACACCCTTACAGATACATCCAGAATAATGTTTGACTGCATTATTTGGGGACCATGGTGGAGCCAAGTTGACATGTAACAATCAACCATTACAGAAGTTTTCACTGTCTTTTACATAGTGGCTCTTTATAAATGATAGTAACATTGGAACATTAGTTTACTACATAATCATTTCTTCATAAGTGGTAAGACAACACAATTAGCCTGTGGTAGACACAGTTAGCTATACTTTATGCTAATCTCTATGTTCTATTTGACTTACCTGATTAACTCTACATGGTGCTCCAGACATGGCTTTGCTGCAGGAAGACTTTGGGGAGTCTTTTGAATTCCTAAGATAGGCAGATGTAAAACAAATAATTGAATACCAAAGAAATCAAAGTATTAGTTCTCTTCCAAGAAAAGAGATTTATGAAATTAAGACTAGAGGTTCTTTAACAGTTATCCATTCAATTGCATACATTAGCCTTTATATGCTGTATTCATCCTAAGAGTACCAAATCTTTGAGAAAAAAAAATCGTATCCAGCAATCTCACTACTGGGTATCTATCCAAAGGAAAGTAAGTCATTATATGAAACAGACATATGCATATGCATTTGCATGTTTATAGCAGTACGATTCACAATTGCAAAGACATGGAACCAACCTAAGTGCCCATCAGCCAACAAGTAGATAAAGAAAATGTGGCATATACACACCATGGAATACTACCCATTCATAAAAAGAAACACAATAATGTCTTTTGTAGCAACTTTGATGGAGTTGGAGGCCATGATTATAAGTAAAGTAACTCAGAAATGGAATACTAAATATCATATGTTCTCACTTATAAGTGGGAGCTAAGTTATGAGGATGCAAAGTCATAAGAATGATACAATGGACTTTGTGGACACAAGACGGAAGGTTGGAAGGGAGGTGCAGGATAAAAATATGCATATACATATATATATATATATATATATATATAAAATATTGAATACAGGGTACACTGCTCTAGTGACAAGTGCACTAAAATCTCAAAAATCACCCCTAAAGAACTTATCCATGTAACCAAAACCACCTATACCCCAAAAACTATTGAAAGAAAAATAAACATTTAAAAAATTATAGTCATAAGATGGAAATGTATTGATCTATCAAAGACAAAACAAAAAAAAGTGCTTTACAGGCAAGGTTATTAGAAAGAAATTGATGGATAAATAAAATAGGGACTCCTTGCTAAGCCAGTTTTCTAAGATTCATTGTTTTGTTTCACTTTGAATTATTTTGAAACTGTTTTTTAAAACTTTTCATTACAAAAAAACTCAAACATATATAAATGTATAGTATAGTATAATATATCACCACATAAACCATCATCTGACTTTAACTATTACGGACTTACGAGCAATCTGGTTTCATTTTCATTTATACCCCTCCTTCTTCTCTCACAGACCCAGACTTCATTACCATACATAAATATGCCTGTATGCATATCTAAAAGACACAAACACACCAATAAAATGACCATAATATAATTATCACAGTTAAAATTAACAATAACTTTATAATATAATCAAAACACCAGTCAGAGTTCAAATGTCCCTTTTTCATATTGTTTGTTTGTTTGTTTGTTTGAATAAGGATTCAAACCAGCTCCAGTCTGCATTTGATTGATTTACCTCTTAGACCTCTTTTAATCTCTATGTTTCCATTCTCTTCTTTTTTTTATTTTGCAATTTATTTGTTGACAAAACTGGGTCATTTCTCCCCTAGAGTTCTCCTGTTCTGGACTTTGATGATTGAATCTCTATGATGTTGTTTAATGCTCTTCTATCTTTTATATTTCTACTAGCTGAATCTTGAGATGTATCCTATTTCAGGTTCAACTTTAAGCAAGAATGCTTCATTAAGGATATTGTATATTTCTATCAAGAGGCAAATAAAGTCTGCTTTCTTTGCCTTTTCTTGTGTTTTTCACTACTGATGGTCATTGCCTGAACCCGTTATTTTGAAAACTTAATTTTCCTCTACAAGTAATCAGTAAACTTAATTCCCCACTACAAATAAAACTTAATTTTTATCCCCAAGCCCTTGTATCCACACTAGAGAAATAAATAGTATTAAGATATAGTGATTCATCCATTTATTAAACCAAAGTACATTGAAATCTTACTAAATGTAGGCCACTGTGCTAAGTGCTGAATATACAAAGATGGATAAGACACAATCCCAGTTTTTAATTAGTCAAGAGGCTGGCAAATGAACTAGACACATAAACAAATATATTAAAATATGATAATCACTGTCTAGTTGTATGTCAAAGGAGAAAGGGTGAAATGATGGAGCAATAGTCCACTGTTGAGCAATTTTAGAAATAGTTGCTCTGTGGCCGGGCGCGGTGGCTCAAGCCTGTAATCCCAGCACTTTGGGAGGCCGAGACGGGCGGATCACGAGGTCAGGAGATCGAGACCATCCTGGCTAACACGGTGAAACCCCGTCTCTACTAAAAAAATACAAAAAGCTAGCCGGGCGAGATGGCGGGCGCCTGTAGTCCCAGCTACTCGGGAGGCTGAGGCAGGAGAATGGCGTGAACCCGGGCGGCGGAGCTTGCAGTGAGCTGAGATCCAGCCACTGCACTCCAGCCTGGGCGGACAGAGCGAGACTCCGTCTCAAAAAAAAAAAAAAAAAAAAGAAAAGAAATAATTGCTCTGTACATCTATGACTTGGTATGTGCTGTTTATTTAAATTTTTTTTTAAAATTTAAAGCATTTTGGCCACTTTAAAAGGAATAGAAAATAAAAAATAGTGTTAATGCCCAAATATAAGTCCAGTACAACAGCCCTTACCATTTTGTTGTCTGTTTATTATATTTCTATTTTTATATAGTTACAATTTCTCTTCTTTTTTTAAATATGATAAGGCAGACTTTATTTAAAGGGAGCCATGGGATGGGTATAGGGATCACTGCAACAGGATCTTGTAGGTGGGAAGAGAGTGTAGACTCCATTCCAAGTTAAAAATCATAATAGGTAGTTTTATATCCTGCTTTCCTCCAAACATCTTCATATACTAAATATTATCTACTTTGCCAGTGTCTTTAGGACTATCATTTTAAGTGGCTAATTGATATTCATTTTTATGAATTCTGTATTAATCAATTATTTTTCTATTGTTGGATAAAGATGTCGATTCTAATTGCTCACTTTTTAAAATATCATTTAAAGAAATATTCTCATGTATATAACTCTTTTCTCATTTTCTATCAATTCCTATTGAGAGACAATCAGAAGAAAAATACTTTAAGCAAATATTTTAAATTTTATTATGTTTTTCCATGCCAATGGTTCTCAAATTGTTTTAAATCCAAAAGAACAATCAAACAAAAATGTTGAAACTCAGCTCCCCCCACCCTTCCCTTGAGGAAACACTAATACTGAGATAAGAAAATATTTTTTGAATTGTACTTTCTGATGTTTGTATCATAAAAATAAACATTTTTGTATTTCAAACATAAAATTCTAATGTAATACATAATAGTTTTTTTTTCCATTTGTTTCCAACCCTGTGCACACATAATTAAAATATTTATTCCATAAAATATGCTCCAGAATTTTAAGAACATGGCCTTTAGAGTTATGCAACCTAAGTTTAAATCCCAAGTGCCTACTTGATAAAGAGTTTGACCTTGGGCAAATTGCTTAACATCAGTAACCTCAGTTTCTCCATTTGTAAAACGGAAGTGAGAATACCTCATAACCAGGGTTGTAAAGACCAAAGTAAACATCTAACTAAAGTTGCTCAGTGCGATGTCTTACACTAAACAAATGACAGCTTTTGCTTTTCTGGAAGCAGTATTATTTGTTTCCTGAAGAGTAAGTAAAAGGCAAAGAAAAGGGTTGCAAGCAAACACTTTTATACAGGGATAAAAGCCCCTTCAATCAACTTCATAATTCTATCCACCTGCAATATTCCTTAAGCTGTATCTTTTTTCAGGGTTTTTCATCACGAAGGGGAAAGAAAATGTAACACAATAACAACTACTGTATATCAAATTTGAGTCATTTCCTTAATATGTTTTACCTAATTTCCAAAAGAATTTAGAGAAGAAACAAGGTTTTATATCTTCTATTTGCAAATAAGAAAATTAGAATTCAAAGAGTTTACTCAATTTGTTTGTTTCCACAGTGAGTAAATTGAACCCAGTCTGTGTGACCCAAGGTCTTTGCCAATAGTACTACCATTTACCAAAGTCATAATAAAATGTGAAATTGTTGACAGGCCTTAAAGAAAGCGAAATGAGGCCCCATTAGGGAAGAAGTATTTAAAAACTAATTCTGATTTTTGGCTGCTAGGGATGCTCTTCCACTAATTCTTTGTCTGGCCAGCATTCATGCCTTCTTACAAGTCTGACATAAATGCTACTTTCTTAGTTGTCCTCCAAGACCCAAACTCAGTCCCCACCCACACCAGGCCATGGTTAATCTCCCCATTAGAGACTCTTTTTTTTATTAACATTATTCACAATTAAACTTTTAATAATTCATTTAATGGTTTGTGTTTAATGTTTATATCAATCACCAGGTTATAAAATTTAGAATAGAATAGAAAATAGCTGTCTTGCTTACCACTGGGTCTCTGGTCTCTGACATTTGCTCGGTGCTATATAAATACCTGTTGAATAAATAAATAAATATATATATATATACACACACACACACACACATACACACACACACACATTATATATAAACACATGGCCTACATAGTATATATGACTACATATATAATTTTAACTTTGTGTTCTTTTTAAGTAATAGGTAATCAGACAAAAAATATTTGGGTACCACTGCCCTATGGTATTAGCTTAGATCCTATGAAACAAATGCAAAAATATGTAAACTAAGGAGTAGAATCCCCTACTTAATCAACAAAATTGAGCTAGAGCTGTTTTAAGACTACTGAGTATTTTTTGTTGTTGTTGGCAGTATTTATGTCATTAATGGGTTATACCTTAATTAACTTGAATTTTCTTTCCTCTCTTGATTTACCTTTAGAGCTGCTAAAAAACAATAACATATTCAAATTCAATGTTTTCCCTTTTGTTGTAATCTGCAAAAGAAAGAACACACTGGCTACTTCCCAGCAAATGGCTGACAAGAAAAAAATAAGAAAAAAATAAAAACTCTTATCTGTTTTATAAAGAAACCACTTATTGTCCTCCAAACATACTTAATAACTTATCAGCTGCAAAGTGTATACAGAAGATACACTGCATAATACTTTTTTGAAATATTAAAACACCCACATCTAATTTTTTTGAGTATATGTCAGTGTCTCTAATAATATGACTGCTATTTTTGTCACAATAATGATGATCTTTGATTCTCTAGGTGGTATACTTCCATGTCCATATTATTGGGGAAAAAAATCTTAACCAGTAAAAGCATGGCACTGTGGACTAAGTACCAGGCTACAATCAAGGAAATCAGGTGATGATAGCCTACTGCATGCCCCCAGGTAGGTTTTTCACTTGGGCATTGAGTTTTGTTGTTTTTATTGCTGTTTTTATTCAGTTAGGAGTGTTGGCTTTTTAGGGTTTGATACTTACATGTATGTTTAATAGAGCTCTAGTTCAAAAGTTGAAAACTGGTAGATTTTGATCAATCTAGCCTGCCAGTATGTTTTGTTTAACTTGTATAATATTTTAAACTTTTTAAAAAAATAACTGTCAATTTTTTTAAAATGGAAAATTGCTTATAAAAGTCTAGATTGAAGACTTCCTGTGAGAACTCGGAAGACATGGTAACACTGAGCCCCTGTCATACGGGAACATTGACTGAAACTGAGGACCCGTGCAACTCCCTTTTAGACCTGGGATTTGCCATTTTCTCCACTAATCTCTATTTTCCATATAAATGTTAGGTAGCAATCATCAAATATTTTTTTTTCTTTTTCTTTATTGTTTTTCTAAGAAACAAAAAGAAAAAGCCCTGGCTACTAAACCATTCACGTTTGTTACACTTCACTTTTCTAGTCTTGCTTTAATTAAAGGACTAAGGAATGTAGAACTGTCAAACCCTACTAGGAGCTCATGATAAGATCAGCAGCAAAACACTAAGTTTTCCTCTTACTGAAAAGAGGCAATCCCATTTCCTCCCAATGGGATATCATATTTTGTGCGTACCCTGAATATCTTGAGACACAAGAGTTCCTGTCCTTGCTTTTCTGGCGTTTGCTAATACTTAGTTATCCTTAATGCAGCGTCTTTCAAAAGTCTTTCCTGAAATGGTAATGATCAGTGCCTTTTCCATCCAAATCCTTCTGTACTGACCACAGAATGGGAACCTGAGACACGATTTAAAAAACACATTTGCACTAAGTGTGAATAACCTTAACTTGACCTGATCAGATCGCTAAACATTCATGCTCCCAGTTTGACAAACCCGATAATAGCAGATCAAGTTCAAAGCCTACAGAAAAATGCTGTCATCTGCCATGAAGAAATAAGTCTAAAGCTGACCATTTCAGAGCCTTTAGTGAGTTACAGGGATTTTCCAGTACCTCAGAATATATCATGGAGGTACATACCTCTTCTTTCTCCAAGTAGAGTTTTTTGTGTCTTTAAAATGAAGTGAAAAATGAAAGCAAACTTCTTTTCCTTGAAACATCCATATCACTGAGAAGCTTTGTTTAAAGAGCCAAGATGAGCTAGAGAACCAGTCAGTTCTCTTCGTTTGTATACACACTGTTTTATAGGATGATTAAATGCTGAACTGAAAGAGACACCTTAGATGTCTTCTGGCCCAAGCCTCTCATTTTATAGATGAAGTAACTGAGGTTCATAGAGGTTAAGTGCTTTGCTGACAATCAGTCATTCTTGCAGAAACCAAGGTCTTGACTTCCAGTCTTGTGTTCCCTACATTATGCTACACAGTTTCTTAATGAAGGTGAAGAAAGATGTATATAGTTTAATCATCTCTCTATTGACAGACTGGCACTATGGAAAAGGAGAAGGCCACATTCCTCAATATTAGGCAGAGAGCTTGGTTAATGTTATCTTTAAGTATTACCCTCAAAGAAAATAGGGAATGCTTTGAAATTGTAATAGCAGATCTCCTCTTATAGTACCACTTCTTCCTTTCCTTGAATGGAGTTTCAGATTAGCTTATTTAAATTAGGATTTACTTCAATCGAGTAAGGACAGTATTAAAGATTACCTTAGGGGAAAAAAGGGATTCTTTGTCAATTGCAGTGTATTTTTCCTAGAGAATTCTGTTTCTCATAGTTAATAGGAGGAAGGAGATTGTTTTCTAGTTCTAGTAACAGAACAGATGTGACTTTCAAGGTTGGCGCTTTCCTAAACTCTCCAAATAAAAGCCGAAATTTCACAGGAATCTCATTAAGTGTAAATATGCTTGTCTTAAATAAACTTTCAGCTGTTACCTTGAAGTTTAAGTAGACTTCTGAATTCAGCTAGTTAATGAGGGCTTAATTGGGATAATTTAGATTTTAATTTTAATTTTAAGATTATAAGACTGTAAAGAAGTATCAGGTTCATACTTAATTGGATCATTCAAAATGCCCATTCTGACTGATGTCTATTATTTGATCAATTTGCTTTGAAAACCTATTGTGCTTAGAGATGGATATTTGGTTTTGTTATTTTGTGTTGTTTTTCCTCTATATTTTTTAATTACCTTGTTTGTTTTATGCTACTAACATGGTGCTGTATCATTCCTCTTAGTGTTTGCAAGTTGAAGCACACATGTGTCACAAATCCTGGCAGTAAATAATTAAAGTATTTAAATAAACTTGTGTATATGCTACAGTTCTCTGGTTGAACAAATTTGTGGAGCAAGATATTATTCTGATCTATAATTATAGCTGCCAGTGACTGGCAAGATCCTTACTGAGTCAGATTAATTTACACATTAAGCAGCCATCTGTAGAAATTTTCATAGTACCTCGTTTGCAGTGCTATATATCACATGGGAATTCTGAAACTACCTTGCCACTAGGGAGCTTTTAACACCATGGTTGTAGGCTTATAGCTATGAACAAATTGTTCCAGACATTTACAATTTTTTTCTCCTTATTACTAGGTTGCCTAATGATCCAAGAAAAAGTATACAATAGTTTAGACCCCTAATGACAGAACAATTGATAAATTGAGAGCATTCATTTTATTTTCTTTAAAAATATGCCTTTGGCCTTATGTTGAATAACTTAACAAGCTTCACGGAGTAGAATATTCTTAGTAGTTGGGCCATAGTTGCAAACTATATTGTACATTTATCAGTATGCTTTCTTAAAGAGAAACCAAATGAGACTCTGTTATTGCTATAGTAGGGTGATCTAAGAAAGGTGAAATTATTTCAATATCTGTAACAGGGATATTACAGAGGGAATGAACAATGTTTCAGACTCCAGAATGTTAATTTATATAATACTGTTTAAATTAAAAGCAACATTCATGCAAAAATTATTTGAAAATTATAAGTGAACATTGCATTATTTTGTGCAATAGTTCACTTATGGGACATTAAACAACTGAGGAAAACTAGCTCAAATTATTCAGCACCACTCAAAAAGCATTGATTTAAAGTGTTCTTAAAATGTAAAAACTTCAGCCTTTGTAATGAACACCGGTTACCTGTGAAGTTCATGACTGAGAAATGTATTTCAGATTTGTAACTTACTCATTTCTTTTTTAGCTAGAGACATTGTACTATATTTAGAAAGAAAGAAAATATAAAAAGAAGGAAAGAACACACTAGAAAGTCAACCAACAGCACAATCGGGAACTCGTGGTATTACTTTTGAGTTGAGAGAGATAATATGAAAGAGAATCCTAAAACTTTAACTAAAAAGGAATTTCTTATTTACACTGAACACTGTAATACCCGTTCTTACGTGTCATTTCAAAGTGCTGCCAAAAGAAGTCAAGAATCTAACACAGAACAGGGACCAATAAAAAAATTTTCAAAGAAAAACTCTTGCACAGAAGTGAGCACTTTCACAGCATGTCTACACTACATAATTTTACCAGGATAGGACATGAGTAATAACACTTACCTGTGCTTATCCATGAATTGTTTTTAAATGTACACCTGAATCATACAATTGCAGGCAGGAGCCAACACATTTGCTGGTACACATGAGCTGCGTTCCTCACGGAGCACGGGTACATCAGTTCTGGAACAGTCAGCCACATCCCCATGCTGCTTTTCTATCTGAACCTTTCATGTCCTGTAGGACAAGGCACATGACGCTGGTTTTTTAAAAATTAGTATTATTTACACTAATATTGAAGATAGAGGATGAATCCCAAGCAAATATGCCTATTTTTAATTAAACTCTAGTTTCTTTTTTTGTTTCATTCATTAAAGGTCTTAACCTTTCAAAGAAAGGAAGAAGTAGTACCATAAGAGGAGATCTGCTATTACAATTTCATGCAGGCCATTTGGTCAAGTTTATAAATTATCAGTATGCAAGAGACACAAAATAGAAATAAGGTTTCTGCTTCTGTCAACCTTGGATATTACCCGGGTATGTTTGAAATATGTCTTACTCATCAGTCTGTTTTAAGATAGTGAATTGGCATAGAAATTGAACTTTAACTCTACCTTGATTACTTGAACAGTATGACAGGCTTGATCAAATTGAACCCTTTGGGAAATTATTAATTTAAAAACAACTAATGTAAAATGATGAGGTATCAAATTAAAGGATGGCTCTCACATTGATTTACGTGATTGTGCTATTTCTCATTGATATTCCCTATCTCTTAAAAAATTGTTACACTGTAGAGCACTGTTAAATCTAGGTGGTGTTGCTCTTCTTAAAAAACAAAACAAAACACTGTTTTTAATAAAAATAGTAATTGCATAAGTTTGTGTGGTACAATGTGATGTCTCAATACATGTTTACATTGTGGAATGATTGAATCAATCTAATTAACAAATTCACCTCATATAATTATCATTTTTAAATGGTAAAAACATTTAAAATCTACTCTTTTGGCCATTTTGAAATATACAATGATTATTATTTATTACAGTCATCATTTTGTACAATTCGTATTTAAATAAAATATGCTCCCAATCTTAATGCTGAATAAGTGCATTTATACATTCCAACCTCATAATCTGCTAATCGAATGAAGGCACATAAATCATCGAAGTAGCCTGTAGAATCCAAATAACACTCTGGAATAGAGAAGATTAAACCCAGCAGGGCATTTGGCTGTCTTCTCAAATTAGAAAATGAAATAGTTCATCATCTTCATTGACAGAAAGAGAATCTCCTCTCAGGGACAAGATTTTTGGCAATCTTCTCAATACATTTATCCTAGTACTGGCGAGGGTCTAGACAAAGTACAGAATGTTCACAAAAAACATTGTATTATATTTGTGTTACTTTATTTGTAATACTGTATTTTATTTCAAAAATATAATTGCTTTGGCCAAAGTAATAAAACATGAGAGAGCTTCTGACCATGTTGATATACTCATCTAGCTTTTTTTTTTTTTTTTTTTTTTTTAAAGACAGAGTCTTACTCTGTTGCCCAGGCTGGAATGCAGTGACGTGATCTCAGCTCATTGCAACCTCTGTCTCCTGGGTTCAAGTGATTCTCCTGCCTCAGTCTCCTGAGTAGCTGGGATTACAGGCCTGCACCACCACATGCAGCTAATTTTTGTATTTTTAGTAGAGGGGTTTTCGCCATGTTGTCTAGGCTGATCTAGAACTCCTGACCTCAGGTGATCCACCCACCTCAGCCTCCCAAAGTGCTAAGATTACAGGCATGAACCACCAGGCCTGTTCTTCATCTAGCTTTTAACATATGCCTAGGAAAAGAGTGTATAACCACTCCATGAGTTTCTTGCCTTGAAAAAAAGTAGAACAAACAAAAAAATCTAGGGAAAAAAAGCTGAAGTTCCTTATATTTCTAGAGAGAGAAAAGAAGAAAGAAAGAAAGAAAGAAAGAAAGAAAGAAAGAAAGAAAGAAAGAAAGAAAGAAAGAAAGAAAGAAAGAAAATTATGTCCTCTTCCTGAAAAGATATTTGAGTTCAACAACTTAGAAAATATAGCATTAGAGGTCAAGAGTATTACTTAAGAAAACGGTATATAATTGTATTACCTTTTTACTAGATCTATTAAAGATATTGGAGAAGCAGTCATCCTGGATTTGCTAGTTACTAAGATTTGGTTCCCAGGAAAGAATATAGCAGAAACTATGCTAACGTTTTGTATCATGCAGCAGGTAGAGTTAGACTCCATTCCTGTTCAATATTTCTGTTTTTCAATAATTAATTCTATCTTTATTTTAACAGATTGATGTAATCGTTGTATGAAAATTTAATAGATATTGCATTTGGTCAAAAGTTAAAAATGATTTTACAATTGCATGCCCAAGAATTCAAGTTATTCTAGACAGAATCATGGGGGGGATAAGAAGATTGTGGTAACTGATCTACCCAGTGCAAGAAGAGTAATAGATGTAATGAAGATGCTTATATTTTCAAGACAGTGAAGAGTCATCAATGTCTTCTGCAAACCATTAGTAAATTATCAAAAAGATAAAAGATTTATATCAAATGTATTTAAAATAGGGCTTTAAAATAATTACAAAGGGCATAAAATGCCTTTACAATAGAAAAAATAAAAACAAACATTACCAATCATAGATCAAACTTATAGTACATGACTTCTAGTGAAATACATTGACCAGGGTCCAACGCCAGCTATGTAGCATTATTAGAGAAGCATGAATTATATTGCAAAAGCAGCTGTCTTGGATTCTTCAAGTTTTAATACATTAAGACACTCTTTTTTAAAGCAGGGCATTATTTTAGATGAAAAGAGAGTAAAGAGTTATGACAGTTAACTTACAGCATGTGATCCTTAATTGAGTTTTGGCTCAACGCAACAATGAA
Source organism: Macaca nemestrina (assembly GCF_043159975.1). Lineage (NCBI taxonomy): Eukaryota > Metazoa > Chordata > Mammalia > Primates > Cercopithecidae > Macaca > Macaca nemestrina. Next base: position 154,247,021 of record NC_092125.1, read on the forward strand.
ACAGCTATAAAGGACATTACCAGGACAACTGAGGCCATTTTATAATGGACTGTAAATTAGATAAATCTGTTTGATCAATGCTTAATTTTCGAGAGTTATAATTATGGAATTATTGTGATTATGTAGAAAACGTCCTATGCTTTTTTTTTGTCATAATTTTTCAAAGCTTCATGCAAAAGTAAAGCCATGGTTTATGCAATTTATTAAAAAAGGGTTCAGCAAAAACGTATGTATGTATAAATAGACTTAAAATGGCACAATGTTAACAATCAGTAGGCCTAGCTGGAGACTATCTGGGTGCTTATATCATACTATTTTTTCAACTTTGCAATTAATTTGAAGATTTTCAAAATAAGAACACTGAGCATGCAGTTGTAAATTGTGGAGTGCAACATGTTCACAAGCTTCGAAACTGTGATTACTGCATCTCAAGTGTAAAGCTCTGGACAATACAGAAATAAAATATGATGGCAAAATATGCAGAAAGTTTATGACTTGGTAATAAGCAAAATGGAGTCAATAAATGTTTTAAGAATATTGATAAGTACAACATAAGACAACATTATGTGAAATCACCATCAGGAAAAACAGCAATAAATGACATATGTTGAAGATGCCAGAAAAATAGTTATTCTTTTTAGAAAAAAGTACCTAGTAGCCTGTAAAGTCACAACCCAAGGTCTAACACGAACAGTTTCAAGTTAGAGCACTGCACCTGGTATGTAACGAGTTGTCAATAGATGTTTCCTGAATAAATTAATGAGTCTATGAAAGAAAATACAGTGGTCATACACAATTACTCTGAGCTGTTGTTTGTTTTTATTCATAATCCATATTGGTAGCTGTTGGTGTTTTTGATCTCCCAGAGAGAAACAAGCATAGGGACATTTTACAATGCCTATCGTCAACTCTACGTGGGCTCTGCCAGAATGCCTCAGTAGGCATTCTTCGATGAAGGAGTATTTCCAAAAACTACTAATAATTATAGCATCAGCAAAATTGTTTAAAAATGAAATTGCTGTTACTCTTCCCATCTTCCCCTAACATATTGCTTTTATTGCTTGTTTATTTGAAACCCTCTGTTGTTCAGATAAATAATTAGTATGGCAGGCATTGTTAATTTTAAACAGGATATCAGATTTTTCTTTGGTTTTGAATTAACTGAAGAGCCTTAAGAAATAAATATTGAAGGTTTTGTGAAACTTTCACTGTAGTTTTATCAAAAATTGTTAGGGAGATCTGAAATAGGCGAAGCAATTAGAAATAGAGAATATAAATCACCACTAATCTCTTCTGACAAACTCTTATATCAAAAGTAGTTTCACAGGGAAGCCAAAACAAGTGCATGCTTTTAGATATCACCGGCTACTGACTTTTATACTACCTAGAGAGGGAATTTTATAAATATAATCAAATTGCCTCTCTATGCTGCTATTTTTAATTCTATTGGACAATTAGTAAATGGTGTTTTCTCCAATGGCTACAAGCTATCAGGATGGTATCTGCTTCAAACATCTTTGGCTAACTTTCAGTTAGCAGGTTTTCAAAACAATTCTTTTTCCACTAATTGCCATCCCTCTTCCAGGAAGAGATAATTTTCATAAAATTTTGTAGGTAAAACATACCGACAAATTATGTAGTCTCTTTGCTTACTTTTTTGGTAAAGAGTTGACTCACAGAAAGGTAAAATGATTGGCCTGGGATCTAGCTAATGGCAGATTAGAACTAACCGTAAGCCTTTGGTATTCTGGTTCAGTGGACTTTCTGCTGCATTAAAATGCCTTTGTTTCCTGAGGTTCAAAGTAGTCCTGCTTTACCTGTGATGTCTTATTGCTCCAGTTATTGACTTTTATAAGTACAAAGATGAAAGAAAAAATTACTATTGACTTTGCCTTATGTAATATCAGAAAAACTTTAACAGTGAAAATTATAGAAAAAAAAAGGATTACTGGTTATGGAAATTTCCAAGCATATAATCAAGATGGAAAACTCAAATCTTAGATTTAATAAGAAATAGTATGATGCTATATTCGTGACTACACATTAGCAGATTCTAGCAAATGTTCTGAAGGTGAAATTAGAGTACTGATTAATTTTTAAACACACTTAACTCCCTTAGAGATGTCATTTGGCAGTGTTTCTAGTCAGGAAACATCCTGATATGAGTTAATATAAAGTTTAGAGGGGTCCCTGAGTGACTATACCCCAAGGCACCTTTTGGGGCAAAAATACAAATGTGACAACTCTGTCTGTGACTGCCTAGTAGAAAAATAACACTGGCACCTAGTACCAGATTTGGTTGAAAAAATTGTAAAACTAGTTTTTTCTTCCCCTTCCCCCACAAATAGAGTAGTTTTCTAAAGACCAGGTAACATTCATTTCTCTGCCAGATTAGAGAGTGCTCAAAGTCTATGAGCACACTTTGCTCTTTAGAATGATGACTATATCTGATACGTTTATTGCATTTCACGATTTTCAAAAACTACACTTCTTCGCAACAATATTTTTGCAATAGTATCATTTTACAAACAAGGGAACTGATTCTTTTTGAGGTTAAATAATTTGCTTTAGGGTTCGTTGCTAATAAACTAACAAAGCTAGAACTTGAAAGTAGCTCTGTTGAATCCAAGCTAGAGTGAAGCTCTTTTTTTCTCTTCTCAGGGCCACACTGTTCAGGGTATATCAGTCATGGTCCTGTGCTCTTATAGGACACCAGACTATTGCAAGAGCAAGTAATTACATCCATGTAAGAGCTAAAGTTCACAATAACCACAATCATGAGGACAAGGGAGAGAGAGAGAAACAAGAGCAATAGAGGGTAATTTGGATCTATTTTTCTCTTTATTTAATTTGTGTATTTGAGGAAGGTAGATGACAATCTGAGAGTCTGTCTTCTTCCATCTCACTCCCTCTATGTTTCTGTCTCTCTGTCTCTTCTAAGGAAAAATAAAAATATTTATCAAACACTAAAGCAAAGACAATGCATATTTGTATAGCTGGAGATTACAAGAGAATTTTAAAATCTTTAATATATTTTATATAGTCTTTACATGGCTTTAAAATTAATAAGGAAACTAACTTTTCTGCTCTTACTAGAAATAAGGGAAGAATATAGGCTAATAACACTATAATCCACTGATTCAACAAAGCCAGATAAATGGGTAAAGCTTTTATTCCCCATCTTACTTAATGATTGTATTAAATCAATTACTGAGTCCCACCCACAATTACACTAAATTCATTTCAAAACTCTTCAATCCAACCATTCCTTTGTCACTATCTTACTGTCATAAGACCCTTATTTTTTTCATTGAAAATATTAATTAAGAGCCTGCTATGTGCCAGACAAAGTTCTAGGCACTTTCAGGCACATTACTGAACAAAGAAGAAGATTGCTGCCTTAAACTCTAGCAAGGGAGAAAGACAATAGGATAATTTAAAGAATAAATTAAATAGTATGTTAGAGAATAGCAAATGCTTTGGGAGGAAATGTAGAGCAGGACATAGAGGATTGTGAGTGCTAGGAAGAGATGGATGTTTACAATCTCAAATAGGGTGACCAGGAAAGCCCTCAGTGAGAGGGAGACACTTGAGCCAAGATTTAAAAGCAATAAGGGAATTAACTCTGCATTTATGAGACAAAGATCCTAAGATGGGGCATATCTGGCATTTCTGAGAATCAGCAAGGAGTCCAGTGAGGCTAGAATGAGGGAACCAGGGAAAGAGTAGTAAGAGACAAAAGCAGACAGGTGATGGGAGCTTTTTAAGTTATTGATTATAAAGACTTTGTCTTTTACTCTGAGCTATTTGAGGAATCATTGCAAGAGTGGAGCAGAGAAGTGACATGACCTTATTTGCTTTCCTGATTTTGTTTATAAAAGAATAGATCTGGCTGCTGTGTCATGATTATTCTACAAAAGGCAAAGATAGAGGCAAGAAAACAAGGTGAAGACTTTATTACAGAAACCCAGAAATCTGTTTCTTGTTCTGTCTACAAAAATAAACTTTACTAAGTCTTAGTCTTTATGCTTTTCAGTCCATTCATCATCCTGACATCAGTTAATTCCTGAAATAAAAATTGGATCACATGATGTGCTTATTTCAAAATTTCAGTGGTTGCTTGTTGCCCATAGATTTATGACCTACTTCTTCATACGAATCTCTTCAAAATCTGATTCCAATCTATTTTTTTCGGATTAATCTCCAACGCCCTTCCTCCTACTTGATGTCTTTGCTTTAGTTATAAAAGGTTGTTTGCTAGTTCCTGAACATGCCACGTGACATCACTCCTCTGTGACTCTGTGCTTGTTATTCCGCTGGTAAGAAAACACATGGGTTTTTTTTTGTTTGTTTTTATTTGTTTGTTTTTGTTTTGTTTTGTTTTGTTTTTCCCTACCTGGTGAACTTTTTCGTATAGAGATTTAACTAAGTCATGATCACTTCAGTGAAGACTTCTCTGGCTCTCTATTGCAAAGCTAACTTTTCCTTCACTGTATTCTGTTGTCCTTTATACATGTCCCTCCTAGAGCACTTATTACATCACAGTTACTTCTTCATCCACCTACTCCTGAAACGATGATGAGCTTCATGAGGATAGACAATATGACCTGGCTGACCTTATACCCTATGCCTTGAGTTATAAGGCATCACAGATTAGATACTGAATAATCAATATCTTTTGCTAAATGAATAAACAAAAATAATTTTAACATGAAGATCTTATGCTTAATAGTTATTCAAACATAAATTGAAAATGTAAGCCCTTAAGAAATTTAGAGCGGTATAGTAAATAGGGACATAGTTCTTATATTTATATTTGCTTTCAAGACGTATGTCTTAAACCAAATTTAATAAAAGCTTATGACCCAGTCATGTGCTCTTGGAGAATTGTAACATGTCTGTCAAGTTCCAGTTCAAATGACATTCCGTTTTGAAAGACTTTATTGTTAACTGGTCCATGCTAATTAGTATGGCTACAAAGATAAACAAATAAGATTTTCTTCCCACAGAAACTTCATAAACAAAAGGGTCAGTCATAACAAAACAGCTACCTGGGTAAATAAGAGGTGACATTGGAAATCATTGGGGAAAGGAAACTTTAAAGTGGCTAGGAAAACCAGCTTTTTACGTGGAAAAGAAATAAAAAGTTAGATGAACTATTTATGTATTAATGACCTAAATGAGGAAGAAAATTCAAAACTTTCAGTGTCTAGGACAGAGGAAAAAAAAATTCAACACTTTTATGAACATGTAGACAGTTTATTTTTTTACCTCAGAATAGAAAGAATATTTAAAACAATATATTAACATATATTTTAAAAATTGCTAAACTTTATATGGGGATAATGAAAGTCAATCTAACAAAAAGATAGAAATAAATACCACAAACTAATTTAAAAGACAAGAGATTAGAAGAAGATTGTGACACATTTTTGACAAAAAATGATTCATATTTAGAAGATATGCAGCAGAGGTCATACAAGTAATTAAGAAAAAAACAAACATTCAAATAGGAAAAGATATGACAAGACTGTACTATTGATAATTGCATGTTACACTTAGAACTAGAAAACCTACTCTTTAATATACCAATAATGACACTAAAATAATAAGAAGAATGATAAAAATCAATGCTTTGAGTCTATTTTATTTCTGTACAGAAAAATTAAAGACTTCATCATAAAAACTCTTAGAGCTAATAAATGAATTAGGCAAATCTGCAAAATACAAAACCAAAATACAAAAAAAAAAGTGTTTCTATATACTAACAATATACTACCCGAAAAACAAATTAAGAAACCAAGTCAATTTTTATTAGCATCAAAGAAAATACAATACTAAGAATAAATTTAACCAAGGAGGTGAAAGGTCCATACACTAAAACAACAAAACCTTGATAAGAGAAATTGAAGAAGTCTCAAATAAATGGAAAATGTTCAGGAATTACAAAATTAATATTTTTCTTACTATCTAAATTTATCTACGTATTCAAAGCTATTCCTATCAAAATATCACTAGCATTTTGCATAGAAACAGTAAAAACAGCCCTAAAATTCATATGAAATCACAAAATATCTGTAATAGGCAGAGCAATCTTGAGCAAGAAGAACAAAGGTGAAGGTATTGCACTACCTGATTTCAATATGCTACAAAGTCTTAGTAAGCAAAACAGTGTGGTAATGGCATAAAAATGAACATATAGACCAATGGAACAGAGAGCACAGAAATAAATTCATGCATTTACAGCCAATTGATTTTTTACAAGGTTGCCAATAACACACAATCGGAGAAATGACGGTCTCTTCAATAAATGATGTTGAGAAAACTGAATATCCACATGCAAAAGCATGATATTGGACTCTGTCTTATAACACATTAAAAAAAACTACTCAAAATGGATTAAAGACATAAATTTAAAACCGGAAACTGTAAAACTATTAGAATAAAGCATAGGGAAAAACTTCTTGGCATTGGTTTGGGTAAACTGAATTTTTAGATATGACCCCAAAAGAACAGATAGTGAAAGCAAAAGTAGCCAAATGGGATTGCATGAAACTAAAAATTATTCTGTGCTCCAAGGAAATAATTAACAGAGAGAAGACGCAACTTACCTATGAATGGAAAAAAACTTTGTAAAGCAGACATCAAAGTTTAAAATCCAAAGTATATAAGGAACTAAACTCAACAGCTAGGAAACAACCCCACTGAAACTGGGCAAAGACCTGAACAGACACCTATTAATGGAAAACATACAAATGACCAAGATGTCAAGATATGAAATTAATTGTTCATCAGTGGATGAATGGATAAAGAAAATGTGGTGTCTATATAACATGAAAATTCTGCCATTTGAGAAGCACAGATGGACGTGGAGGACATTATGTGAAGTGAAATAGGCCAAGTACAGAACGACAGATACTACATGATCTCACCTATATGATGAATCTAAAAAAGCTGAACTCTTAGAAACAGAGAGTAGAATGATGGTTACCAGGGGGCAGACAAGTGGAGTGGAAGAAATGGAGAGATGTTGGTCAAAGGATTAAAAGTTTTTGCTATGCAGTTTTGGAGATCTGTACAGCATGGTGACTATAGTTAGTAACACTGTTTTGTGTCCTTGAAATTTGCTAAGAGAATAGGTCTCAAATTTTCTCATCACACACACAAAATGGTAACTATTTGAAGTAATGAATATGTTCATTGGCTGGATTTTGGTAATCATTTCACAATGTATGCTTATAGCAAAACATGTGTACTTTAAACATATACAATTTTTGTCTACTGTATCTCAATAAAGCTGGAAAAAATAAAAATAATACAAATAAATCATCAACATACAAAATGTTGGCAAAAATTGGAGCAACTGGAACTTTCACATGTTGCCAGTGGGAATGTAAGATGTAAGTGGGAACGTAAGATGGCATTCTACTTTGGAAACTAGTTTAGCAGAGTCTTAAAATACTAAACATGTAACTAACATTTGATGCAGTCATTCCATTTCTAAAAGAAAAATGAAAACATATGTTCATACAGAGGCTTATATACCAATGCTCAGAGAAGCTTTATTTACAATAACAAAAAGAGGAAATAGCCCAAATGTCTATCAACAGTTGAATAGATAACCAAAATCTGATATACCCATACAATGGAATACTACTCAGCAATAAAAAGCAATGAACTAATGATACACGCCACAACCTGAATAAGTCTCAGAATTTATTTCTTCCTTCCTTAAGAAAAGAGAGTACCTACTATATAATTCCATTTATGTAAAGCTCTAGAACATGCAAAATAATGTATAACGACAAAAACACAGCTCAGGGTTTCCCTGCAGACACAGCGAAGGGAGTAATGAGTTACAAGGAGTCAAGCAGAAACTTTTGGAGGTGGTAGAAATGTCATTATATTGATTGCATTCATGGGCTCACTGCATACACATATGTCAAAAGTTAACAAATTGTGCATTTTAAATACATGTGTCTATTGTTTTTCAATTGTACATCAATATAGTCATAAAATTTTTAAATCGTGAAATAATAAAAATGAAAAAAACACATTCAATGCATTTTTGATATGATTGCTTCAGGAAAGAGGTAGGGATTGAAACAAAAAGCATGAGGCATATTATTAAAATCTAAGTAAAAATTATCGTACTTATTTTTTTAATAGTGAAACCCAAACTCCTTACAAAGGCCTACAAAGTCATTCATGACTTGTGTCCTTTTTTATTTCTCTATTCTTATCCACTACGTCTCCGTCCATTGCTAGACCACCTCTACTCTAGACACACTATCCTCTTCCCTGGTCTCAAAATAGTCCTACCTTGAGAGTCTGTTACTGTATTTTTTCTCTGCCTGGAAAATTCTTTCCCCATTATTTACAAGACTCAGTCTCCTACTTCATGTGTCTACCATGACTCCCCAACCCCAACTAAAACAGAAAATGTACTCCCACCCTGGAGCCCTCAATCTCCTTCATCTGTATCTATATAATAGAAATATGTTTCTAAAATACTGTATAAATTTTTTGATTATACTTATTGCTTATTTTTCATCTTTCCTCACAAGCATGAAGTTCCAAGAAAGAAAAAATTTTTGTTTCTATCATTCACCAATGTAGACTTAGCACCTAACACAGTACCCAGCATTTGTGTTGTTCAGTAATTACTTCTTGAAGGACTTTAGTATATACATATTTCATATCTGCGTGAAATAGATGTATGAAATATAGGTATTATATATAATAATATGCCTTACTAAATACTTAGAAAAAATATTATATAGAATTCAAAATTATTAATTCTGTATAGTCTGCATATTTGAAAGATTCTTTTTCTTTTAAAAAAATTTTAAGAAGTTGATAAAACAATCAATGAAAATATAATACATGTAAAGACTATAAATTATGTAAGACGAGATTGATTTGCTGTTGTTGGCACTTAAATTACATGTTACAAAAATAAATACCTGAAATTATATTTAATGAAATATTAAACTCTCAACCAGATTTTACTAACATGAAAGTCTGGTTAGTTTTCCTTTTTACTGAATTGATGTATTACTTAGGCTACATATTCTATGATGCAGCTTAAATATACGAAGAATAAGAAATTATGTACATTTCAACAAGAAAGAAGTTTGATTTTTGAACTTGGATATATTCCCTCAATTTGATGACCTAATCAACCTTATAAAATAAAAGCTTGGAGGAAAAGTAATTCTTTTTTCTTTTCATTTACTTAAAATGAATTATTTGGATGAATATATACAGAACAGATTCCAATGTAAAGTATAAATAAAGAACCTCTATAACATATATAACAGAATTCTTCCCAGATTACAATGATAACAAAAAGAAAAAAAGGGACTAATTTCAGAGTAAACTCAGTTTCCAGCAAGGTGATTTTTCTGAAAATAGATTATGTCCCAATTTACTTGCATGCACAGAAGTAGAGCTACGTGCATTTCCTTGTGAGGTCTAATGCATGAATATATAACTTTAAAAGTATGAGCCACATTATAGCCACCTCAGCGGGGAGTTTACTGGACTGGCTACATGCAGGGAATTTATGAAAAACGAACTGAGAAAATCTGGTCCCACTATGGGTAAATTGGGAGGACAACTTGAAGAATGTAAATTCAAACAACCAATAAACCAGATGGCTCAGAGGGGAATTTAATTGTTATACATAAAATTTAATATGAAACAGGCACCAGCAAGGTAAGTTACTCTTTAAAACTCACACAGTGTAGCAGAAAAAAGTCAGTGACTGGAAATCTCAGACTGTTTCTGAATTTCAGATGGAAAATTTCCATTGTTCAACAGCCTGCTCACTAACTTAACATACAAACAGAAAGAAAAAAAAGTAAGAAAACATCAATATGAAAATACTCTTATTTCTGAAAAATATAGTTTAAAGCCACTACTTCATACACAGGTTTCCTGATATTTAATATTCATGTGTTATTTCAATTCACTTTAATGATAGGTTAAGGACTATGCACGAAATTACCCTAAAAGAGAAAATAAAGTGATATTCAGATGATAATGGTCACTGTATTTTTTTCCTCCTAAGTGTAATGTTGATTAAAATGTGGAAATGAAGAAATTAACATGGCTGTGAAATTTGACTTTGTGAATGCTCTGATCTCTGGAGGCAGTTGATCTCATACCATGGTTATGTCGCAATGCAACGGGAAAACACACAATCTCACTGTTAAGGAAGTGCATTTTTGAGTTGTATTATCCCAGGGATATTCACAGAGGGTCAAAGCATGAGGTTTATCTACCTTTTTTGCCTCAAATATCTGTGTGGAAGTGCTGGTCCTTTTAATCTGAGCCCAATATTATGTGAGTCACAAGAAGTCATTTTGCTTGGATTTTCACAATTCTGTAAAGTATAAAAATAGTGCGCTCCCTGAACCTCAGGTGCCCTGCTTCACATTTGGTGTTCCCGGGTTCTCATTCAAAGACAATCAATCATAGCATAAGAATAAAATAACTCAGTCCCCACAGGGAAATGTCACTTAAATATAAGGGCTTTTGTTTCCTCTTCTGCCTCTCTTCCAACAATGTATCCTTCAAACACTCTTTCACCTAAGATTTCAGAGATTCATAGCTTGCAAGGAACGTTCACACAAATTTACAAGATGTTTTTCTGGGCTAGGTGTTACTGTTTATAACTACAATGAAAGTCATTTTCTGAATATGAAGCTAATTGCACTGCATCTAACTTTGGTCTCCATGTTTATTCATAACAAATTTCTTACTTTGTTCCTCTTTCTTTCCACAAATATTTACTAAGTAGTCACAAGATTCCACATACTGTTCTCAACCCCATGGGTCTTAGAAAGTGAGTTATACTGCTTCCATTCATTTTCAAAGTATTTTAAAGAGATGTGTGAAGTGCATATCCACATGACCATAATTATCAAAATTTATATTATCTAAAAGCCATTTACATGTGTTCTTTTTTTGTGTGTTCTGAATTCTACATGAGTTTTCAGAGATTATGAAAGTAGGATCATTTTTTTTTTTTTTCTGAAGCAATAGCTTCAAAGCGAAGTGTTTTATGCAAGCTACTCAGGGTCAACTTGTTGGACAGGTCAAGTCAGAGCCACCATCACATGGATGCACCTGCCTTGTCTTTGTGGGAGCTGCCTTAGCTAATTACTTAGCAGTAAGAACGCCAACAGCTACCCAAGTTTTCAAAGAGGCATGGAGGCAAAAATCCTACATTAATTCCTTCATTGTGCTTTTTAAGGAATTAGGAACAGGTTTCTTTGGGGGATGAAGCAAAGGAGCAGAATTCTTATTACTATGGCTCATCTTATAACAAAGTTAAGATTCATTTTCCTTAGAAACAGCTGGAAGATAGTATAATCCATATCTATTTTTTTCAAAGCTGAAAATCATGAGGGATTTCTCTTTCCATCAATCATTTTTAGAAATTTTTAAAATATGGATATTAAAGAAAATAATGTAACTAACATTTATGCTCCAATAATTTTTTAAAATTGTCACCATTTTGCCAAATTTGCTTCAAGTATTATTTTAAGAAAAGGATACAGATAAATTTGAAGTGTTATTTGACTTACACTGTGTCACATCTTCTTGTCTGTTTTTACAGAGGCAGTCGTTATCATGATTTTTATATCTCTTTCAAATTTCCATATATCTATATATGTATGAATGATGTCAATTATATTTACCACTTGTACAAAGAGTATCACATAATATACCTTGTGTATTATTCTGAAAGTTGCTATTCATGTTGGTTTTCATGTATTTATATTGTATATATGTAACATATACACACCCATGCATACACACATACCTTTATAGAGAGTAATCTATTTAGCTATCTAGAGAGTTTATTCTGGCTAGGCATAGTGGCACACACATATAATCCCAGCACTTTGAGAGGCTGAGGTGAGTCGATTACTGGAGTTCAGGAATTTGAGACCAGCCTGGGCAACACGGTGAAACCTTATCTCCAAAAAAAAAAAAAAAAAAAAAAAATTAGCTGAGTGTGGTGGCATGTGGCTGTAGTCCCAGCTACTCAGGAGGCTGAGGTAGGAGGATTGCTTGAGCCCAGGAGGTAGAGGCTGCTGTGAGCCGCAATCGTGCCACTGCACTCTGGTCTGGGTAATAGAGTGAGATGCTGTCTCCAAAAAAACAGAAAGAGAATTAATTCTTTAAAGTTTTAACTTTTCCACTGTATAATTTTACTATTTTTAAATTTAATCCCCTGTTACTAGAAATAACTAGTTAGAAGTGTTGAACATGTTTCCTTGCCCATGTATGTGAATTTCTCCAGGGTATTACTATACTCAGCAGTGGAAGCCTGTGTCATAGACTATATACACATTCAAACTATTATTTTCCACAAAATCACCCCACAATGACTGTACCAAGTACAGTCATAACAGTGCTTCTCTTCTTTATCTGTTTTTGTTCATTCCAATTTCCTTTTCTGTAAGTTGCCTGATCATAAATTTAGCCCATTAGCTCGTTGCTTTTTTTTGCCTGCTCAGATTTTCTCTACCATGACAGTTTCCTAGTGCTGAAGAGCTGCTTTTCCCAAACATCCTCAGTATCTTACTGTTCCCATCCAATCTGACATACAACTTAGTTATATGTTATGTTGGCATAACTATAAAACATTGTCAGGAAATAACAACATAAGAACTTTCTAATCTGTTATTACTATTAAACAAGCCTTTTTATCCTGCCACTATACACGTACCATAAAGTCCGTATTTCTGGACCAAACATTTTTTGGTTTGAGTTCACAGTGAAGGGAAATGCTAAACAGGGACTTGTAAATCAGTCTTATATGTGAAATTATTCTCCACACTACCAATAAAAAGTTTATGTTCCCCTCATCCTCCCATTTTTATGGTTATTTGCAGGCAAACCACAGAAATAAAGGACAGAAAACTGAGGATTTATATAATGATCAGCCAAGAACTATTTGAAGAAACAAAATATTCTTAGTCTATTGTGACAAAGAACTGAACAATTGAAACTATAAAATATGTTGATGAGGATTCGACAATTGAAATCTGCAATGTGAACTGTTGCAGGTTGATTTTTCCCCCAAATGGTGGTAAATGCCTTGACTTTAGAAAGGGACATCTTATAGGAGACAAGCATGAAGTAATACCAGTGTTGGACATAGCAGCAACGCATAAGACCATTAAGAATTAAAATAAAAAAGAAATTCACTCAATTTCCGGGCAGAGACAATTGAGTTAGCCCTATCTAAGAAGCTCTTTAATTACTTAGAGATGTGGTAAGTTCAATAACTAACAAATCATTCTTAAGGTGTGCAAGTAAATAGCTATTTTATTTTCAATGATATAATCTTGCTCTTAAGCTCCTAACCTGTTGAATGGTGATAGAAGGAATAAGGACTTATAATTGACAAGTGAGGATAGCCTTGACTTTTCAGGTTTAAGCCAGTAGATTCCACTTTTTAATGGGTAAAAATTCAGTCTTTCAGAGTTTTTTCCTACTCCAAGCTAACCTATCCAAGGTACCAGTCAGAGACATCCTGTAGACATCAGCTGTGGAAGTTCAAGATCAGGGCCATTAGCCTCAGTTCGTGGGCCTTGTATATCATGAGTTCTTCATCTGGACCGCAAGATGTTAATCTTCTGATCATTCTACACATCTTCTACATAGAAACCGTATGTGTGCAGACTATGAAGAAACAGGACAACCACTCTTGAGTCATTTGCTTCAAATACATATGTATTAGCAAATGCTTATCATGCTGGATATGGTAACAAAACAATGTGCTGTTATTGGAGAAGAATTTTGTTTTTTTTTTTTTTTTTCAGGTTCTTCCATCTTAACCTAGATATTTCTCTTGTAGACCACCTTGACGATTCTTTCTGAGGGAAAAATTACATATTAGCACCTGCTTTCTTTCATTAAAATTTTCTCTCGAAATTCTCTTGCATCCAACCCAGTCGAGTTTCTGCATTCTACTTTGGCAGGTGGAATTTCTAGTACAGCATAGCCTCATTTCTCTACCTGGCTTAGAATAAAACTGGCTATTCAAGCTTGACTCTATCAGAATTGGCTCTTGATATGTTAATGGAGCTTAAGGAAAATCCTCTTTTCTCTCAGTAATGCCTAGCTTTCCAGAATAATTGTCTAACAAAAGACTCAGAAATTCTTAGTGGCTTTAATGACTAATTTGACAGTCAAAAATCTAGTAATGATTTTATTGCTGTAATTGGTATATCCATCTTTCTAAGACTTAAGCCTCTTGGCTTGCCCTTAAGAAAAGATTGTAGGGGAAAATTATTCAGGAGAAATACAAAATGAATCTGGTAAATATTTTCCAAATATCCCATGATAGATACATGAATTGGCAGTGAAAAACAAATTCCACTGCATAATATTTATTTTTGTGTAAATAAATGCATGCTTATGCTACTGAGTAAACGTTATATGATAATTTAATTTGAGTATCCCTAATTGAACAAAGAACGTCTTTGTAAAATTTCACTCCATTTTCTTATTACTGTAAAAGAGAGGTTACATTCACAAAATGCTGTTCCTACAGTGTCTTAAGTACACTTAAGCCATATAAAACTGCAGATTTTGATCTTCTTTTTAAAAAGTTCAGAATATTACATATATTCAGGCTTGCGTTTCCTCATGGAACAATTAGCTGGAGCTGAGTAGTAGCTGGCAGCTCTCTATAGAATTATCCTCTTGATTCATTACTGTCTTCTCCACTTTCCATTTTCTTTCTGACACAATAACTATCTTATTTATTAAGGACAACCGCATGGGCTCTGTAGGCAAGTGAGTCTCCAAACATATTTGAATTATATACACAAACCTAAGATAGGCATATTTGGATTTGGTAGGCTCTGAAATACTATCACTATCAACAATCCAAAGCCCAGAGCGTACAAACTAATAAGCAACATCCTTTACTGGATGCCACCTGTGAGGTGTTTATCCCACTCTTCTGGAGGTTACATTGGCATTTACATTGACCTGTAGTCTTGACTTAATTCTTGCCCTTCTCACTTAAGGCACTTTGTTGCCTTAAGACAGAACAAAGTATTTAACAGTGTCTGATACCCCTACATCAATTGGAAGGTCAATAGGGCTTTCCAGTTAGTAAGGCTCCTGTGGAACTGGGGCGCTAGATAGAAGAGAGAGTAATGGATGTGATGTATAGACAAAGAGAACAAATAACAAATGGAATCCAAGTAAAATAACTAAGGACAAAGTCATAAAAGTATGGGCACACAAGGATATTATAGAAATGAGACAAATCTGAGAAAGCCAAGAAGCCCTTGAAAGTCAGGAGAGAAGAGAGAACAGAAAACAACAGGCTAGATCAGTTCTAGATGTGTGCTGGAAGACAAGAGGCTCAATTTTTATCTGCTGCAGGTAACTGGAGGCAAAGTGAGTCTGTGCTGAAGGCCTGCGATAGAATGAATTGAACCAGAACCTGAAATTTGATTTGGCCCTAAAATGAGACAGTTAAAAACCTATCTCTGACTTTATTTTCCAGATTGCAAAAACCTCTGGATTTGTGAGAGAATTCCAACAATAAAGGGAAGTAAAAAACCTTGCATAGTAGCATAGAGAGGCAATAAAATTAAAATGTTTAAAGTTTGTAATATTAAAATGTGAATAACTAAATCTATGTCAAATTATAGATATTTCTACATGAAAGCAATAGTGTACTATGTGGGTGTGTATTTTATTCAATAAGCATTTTCTGAGAACTTAAATTGCGTCAAATATAAAGGGGGAAAAGGGTCATTAAAGGCACAGAAAAAGTTTCCTCTTTACAAGTTTAGAATCACTCTATTGGAAACCAGATATAGATACTGATTAGGGAAATTTGAAGCTTGCAGTAGCAATTTACCATTATTACAGCCTTCTTTTTAAGCGCCAAGTACTGTGTTGGATACCATAGTGAAATAGCTTTTCTAATCCTCAAGGTAAGTAAAAAAGATATTATTATGCCCATTAAACAACTAAGGAAACTGAAAAGTTTTTTTTTTTTTTTTTTTTTTTTTTTTTTTTTACACTGGACTATCTTGATAACTTTCCCAAAGCTCATTTCCGTATGACCCATACCTTTCTCGAGTACACTCTTCAAGCTATTTTCAAGTTCATATTTGTAAACCGTATCTCTGATTTTGTCACTTTTATTACTCCCTATGGAAAAATTTAAACCTCTTAGGCTACCTTTCAAGTTACTACAAGATCTCTTTTCTTATATTATCAATAATTATCACCTCTTTCTTCCTTTTAAGAACTCTAAGTTTCAATCTACTCCAGCATTCTCTTCTGCCCAAACAGCTTGAACTTCTAGTAATTATGCATTTGTTCCACTTCTATCCACTCAGAGAGCTTTTCCCATTTTTTCTTAATAACCAAAGATTATGCATTTTTCAAGTAAAGAAAAAAATGAAATAATAATTTTCATAAAATATTTCCCTTAATTCCTTTAGTTTTAAGTAATTTATCTTTAACATGGACACTTATCTCTGCCATGAACTCTTCTATAACTTAAATCATTCTACTTTTGTGGTATGGTGTGGCCAAGAATCCGAATATTTAGTAATTAATTGGTTTTGTAACTGGAAGATGTACAGGGAGAGAGAGACACTGAAAAACAAAAGATGTTGAGAGGGCACCTAGAAAGTAAGCATTGGAATTCTAGGGAAACTCTGGTAAGAAATGATAGAGACCAGATATTTATCTCTGAATTTAATGTTACCAAACCCTTTGGGATGTCCCAGGATGACCCCGCACTAGACCTGAACACAGGTAAGAGCAACAGAGCCCTTAAAATAAAACCATTATGCAGTTTCTGAGCTTTACCTAGAAGCTACACTGGTGAAAAACGTATGCTAGTTCTGAATTTCTAAGAGGCCAGGTTTACTTTTTGGTAAGGTGAATGTGTAAGTGAATATAAAAAGATATAATGTTGGAAGTACAGGCACACATTTGAAAATTTAGGTTTAAACACCCTGAGACAGCATAGGCACTGATTTCTTTTTACTTTGCAACTTGAAGAAGTTCTGCAGCAAGGATAGAGGCAACAATCAGAACAGACAGCTAGAGGGGAGGAAACGTGTCCCTTTCCTTCCACTCTTCTAGATTCTTGACTGGGTCTCCTTGTCAAAAGACAGATTAACAAAAGGAAAGCATTTAATATAAGTTTTATGTGACTTGATGCCTTCATTAGCAAATGAAGATCCAAAGAAATGGTTAAACTGAGCATTTTATACTACATTTGATGACGAGTGGAAAGTTATGGAAAAGTATAAGAGATAAGGGTATGAGCTAAGCGTATTACACTGAAGGGCAGTTAGCAAGGCTCGTTTGTTAGGATTCCTGTTCGTGTCCCTCTGTCTTTGAGGATAAAAAATTTCCTTTTTGCCAGGTATTTGGGGAGCACCTCTCATATGAGGGACATATGACCCTGCCAATTCTCAAACTCCTTCAGCTTAAAATATTTAATATGCCAAGATGCCACATTTTGGAATAGGGTGTCTGGAGCCCTGTCATAGCTCAGTTCCATCTACTTTGCAATGACATAGTGCAATAGTCAAGCAATGGAAAGCAAGGCCCTCTTTGTGCATGGAAGCTGTGTTAAAACTATGAGTATTCAGTGTTGGTGAAGGACAGGGCTTTTTTTCTTTTCTTTTCTTTTTATTTTTCTTTCTTTCTTTTTTTTGAAAAAACAATAAAAATAAAAGAGATGTAGATACTTTCTAACCTCAAGAAAGTACACCCTAGTTTTACATTCAGCAGAGTTAGAGATAGCAAGAAAAGGCCCCTGGGACATGATAAGACACCTGCAAACTTCTTAAATCTCAAGGGAAAGAGATCCAAAGAAGAGGAATTGGACTTTACATTTTTAATATATTCAGATAGGTGCTTGATTGACAAAGCACATGAAATGGCATCTGACTTTCCAAAGAGTCTCCATTTTTTGCCCCTCACTGTCGGTAGAGTGTAAAAATGGCCCCAAATTCTTTCCCTACTTACATTTATGATCTTATAGTGTTACATTTTTTTGTCAAGAGACAGTTTTGTCAAGAGACAAATCTGGTTGACATTTAACATGTGTTAGCCAGTCGGACATTGGCAAATGTGACACAAGCAGAGGATAGAAAGGTGCTTAAGCACTCCACTGTTCTCTCTCTTGTTTTCTTGGAATACTACAGAATACGGAAAAGCCTGAGCTAGCCAGCTGGAAGACACTACATCATGTGGAAAAGAACTGAGGCCCCAGGCTAAAGCAAACAGCAGACACGTGAATAATCCCAGATCTAAACCAACCAAATCTAGTGCAAAATTGTCAATTCCTGGAAATGTGAGCCAAGCACACAATTGTTGTGAAGCACTAAGTTTTGGGGTGACTTATTACACAACGATAGCTGTTTGATATGGAGGTTTTTGAAAATAAACATTCAACTCATGCAATTATTCATGCACATACCTCATCTCCACTTTTAGACATTAAGCACTTTCAACAAGTTTCATATCTTACCATACAATTTTTCCATTAAAACAAGCACAGTGATTTGCAACACAGAGTAGAATCTCGGGATTCAAAATCTGTGGTTCAGATAAATGTTGTTTGAGGAGGCAGGGGACAGAAATTAGTATAGGCCCAAGCTGAAATGAGCATATTAGGCTCTATGTTTGTCTCTGGTGATACCCCAGAAGTATTTTACACCTATCTTAGTCTACACAAACGAAGCTCCTTTTGATAACAGGTGTACAGTAAACTTTTCAACTTTACTCACATAGCCTACCTGCTACCTGTCCTAAAGAACTCTAAGAAGGGTAATTTCTTCTCACATGAAAGGGCACTTCTTCTCAGATGGCACAGAAAACACATGAATCCTACCCATGTTGCTGTTCTTAATGTCATTTTATAACCAAAATGGAGTTATGCATACGAACTGTTCCGTTATTTGGCCCGTGAGCTGTCAATACCCTGAGGTATTATCTACCTATGTGTTCTCTTTATTACCTGCACAAACCTGTAAGGTCACTTGAAATTCTCCTCCTGTTCAGCCCACAAGGAAGAGAATTGATAGAAGAAAGCAGAGCTTGTCAAAATAAACTGAGGATTGCTGACCTAGTTACTTCATTAAGATAATATCCCTTTAACATTTCTTTTAGTTGGCATAGTAAACATATGTGCACGTGCACACATAACCATACATGTGTTATGGTATTACTGGTCTGCATGTCTTCTTATCTGTTTTACTCTATTTTTGCTCTTAACGTAATGTAGGCTTACAAATTGTTTAGCTATGACTACCTCTAGCAATTACAGAAGAGATGTTTTACGTACTTGGAATCTATGTTATACTAACATGCATGCTGTTTTGGGGGAAACAATCAGCTGGGTGGCAAAAAAATGGCATGATGGTCGTTTTCTAAAATGTATGACTTAAATTATTATTAATAACAACACGACAAGATAATTAACACTCTGCACAGCATTTTTCATTTTAAGAGTACTTTAGGAATATTAATTGTATAACCTCTTCAACACCCCACTTTACAACTAGAAAAATGAAAGCAGAGGTTAAGTGATTTCTCAAAAGTAAAAATACCCAGCATAAAATTCAACAACCTGCCCCTGATGTTTCTGCCTTAACCTTAGACCAGTGAGTGATCTCTCTTTTCCCTTCTTATCTAGGATCAGGAAAACTGAGCATGGCATTAATGTAATACTCTACTGCCAGCCATGATAATAGTCGATAGCCCACCTACTGAATTATACTCAGGAAACACTTTCTGAAAAGAGAGAAAACCTAATGAAAAAAAAAAAAAATCAGCCAGAAAGACAACTAATTAAAATTGGAGATTTCTCCATTCCATCTCTAACTTGTAAGTACAAAATAAATTGTGAACATATTTGTTGGTGGCAGAATCTATTGTCCTCCCAACTCAGTGAAAGAGAGAACACTAATTAGTCAATAAAGTTAGGATGGGAGGAAGAGGATGCAGGTAAGGACAATACAAAAGCTTCAGAAGTCACAAATATGACTATAGGCCAATTGATATGCAAAGCTGACATAATTTCTCAGGTGATGTCATTCTGCAGAAAGGTACTGAGTAAACAATATTTGCAATTTATTTATCTATTACGTCTTTCTTTTTATACTACCTCATGCCAGTTATTCTGTTCCAAAGAGTTGGCAATACACCAGTTTTGACTAATATCTGCTTTTTATGCAAAAGTGTAGCTTTAGTTCTTGGGAACAAGTATATTCAATTAGTCCTAATTATTGATAACAAAAGTAACGTAAGCCTGTGTGGTGGTGATGTCATCTTTACACATAAAAGCAAACTGCAGTCTTTTTGCATTTTGATTAAGAATTCTTTCTAAAAGCCACCATGTCACCATTAAGATATCAACAGAAAAATATATTTGAAACATAGAAAAAGAGATACAATTAAATTCAGTGAATTGGAATAGCTTCAGTGGCAAGACGCAGAAATGATGAGGTTCAAACAAAGCAGATCAGATGATAGAAACAATGTTAACACTAGGAATTATATTAATTAACTAATGCTGACCTCGCGGAAATTGTGCTATCATTTGTAAATAAAGTAGCTTTATATGATTAAGGAGTTGCTATTATAACAAAAATCTCTTAGTGTCTTTACTAATTTAATTAAAATCATAGGAAATATATATTCAGTTCTTCAGAATTTCATTATCTTGAATCTTTAGGAGTTGCAATCACTGAGAGATATCAATATTAATTTGAATAGAATATACAAACCATGCTCTTCCTAGCCCTCTACTGGACTAAATGCTCTAGATGATTCTCCTCACGGAGACTGAAAAGAGCATGAAAAAAAATGCGCAGAATCCAGAATTAATATGAACACAGGAAATCAGAGGATTTCAAATAAACCCTAGATGACTTCGGTTTCCACTTTGACAGCTTTAAGGTAACTGAGACAGAAGATAAAGCCTTGAGTCCATTGAAGGTGAAAAGTCCTATATAAAACCACCTCATAAATCTGAGAACCAAAAGGGATATCTTGTCAATATAAACAAGAAGTAGACACACCATTCAGAAGGGAAACTCGAGAACAATGGTCTTTACTGGTAGGAAAAAATAGTCTACTCTAAAAAGTTGTAACCAAAATTCAGACTGCATCTGGTTTTGTATTTGAAATTCATGAAAATGCTGTTATCCGGAAAACCTCTAAATGGTTCTAAACCAAATCTAACACAGTGTTAAAACACACACACAAGCACACATATACACACATTATAAACAGTATGGGTTTATTTCAAAAATCAAAGACAAATTTGCATTTAAAATGATTAATATAATTTACCATTCTGATAAATTATGATAGGCAAACCATCTTGATCGTTGTAGAAACAGTGTCCAATAAAATTAACATTCACTCCTGATAAAACTATCAGCAAATCAGGAGTGGGAAAATACTTCCTTAAAGGTGTAAAACAGGGGTCCCCTAACTCGCAGGCCATAGACAGCTACCAGGCCTGTTAGGAACTGGGCCACACAGAAGGAGGTGAGTGGCAAGTGAGCGAGCATTACTGCCTGAGCTCCACCTTCTGTCAGATAAGCAGCAACATTAGATTCTCATAGGCATGCAAACCCTATTGTGAACTGCGCATGCGAGGGATCTAGGCAGTGTACTCCTTAACGAGAATACCTGATGATCTGAGATGGAACAGTTTCATCCTGAAACCATACCCTCACCCCAACAACACCCCTGTGAAAAAAAGTGTCTTTCACGAAACCCATTCCTGGTGCCAAAAAGGTCAGGGACCGCTACTGTAGAAGACAGTTGAAAAAAAAAATGTAACAAACATTATTATTACTGTTAAAATATTTAAAGTTTTCATTAAGATTACTAAAAATACTTTTTTTCTCTGCTAATATAATTTCAATCAACATGAAAATGGAGATTCTAGCTAGCTTAGCAAGATAAAAAAGAAAGGGCTGAGTGTGATGACTCATGCCTGTAATCCCAGTACTTTGGGAGGCCAAGGCAGGCGGATCACAAGGTCAAGAGATCAAGATCATCTTGGCCAACATGGTGAAACCCCATCTCTACTAAACATACATAAATTAATTGGGCGTGGTGGTGTGCACCTGTAGTCCCAGCTACTTGGGAGGCTGAGGCAGGAGAATCACTTGAACCCGGGAGGCAGAGGTTGCAGCGAGCTGAGATTGTGCCACTGCACTCCAGCCTGGCAACAGAGTGACAGAGCAGGACTGTGTCTCCAAAAAAAAAAAAAAAAAAAAAAAAGAAAGAAAGAAAAAGTAAAAAATTGAGGGTAGAAAAGGAGAAACAAAATTCTATTTGTTGAAGATGATGCTAAGGTCTATGTAATAAGCTAAAAGTGTACATAAATTATAAGCATCAATGGCAAATAATTTTAAAAGGTCAAAATATAATAGTCAATATACGAAAGCTAACTGAATTTCTGTGTATTGTCAAAAATTAGAATATACAATTTAAAATATATGTTATTCAATATATTTCTCTATTTTAACACATTGATAAACTATTTAGAGTAGCGATAATACATATCTGGCAGTAAATCTAATCAAATATACTAAAGCTTTTTATTTAGAAAATTATAAAGATATTAGACAATAAATAAAACTTTAACAAATCAAGAAATACTAATTGCTTTTGAAAAAATTAATTCAATGTTGTAAAGATATCCAACTTCATAGAATTTATCTATTAATCAAAATAATTTCAGTAAGTTCAAATATAATTTTCCATCTCTTTCCATGTGGATGAGTGTGTGTGTTCCACTCAATAGGCTGATTCTGAAAATCATATGGAAAGTATTGCCAAGACACACTCCAAACAAAAACTTGAAGAGAAAAACAAAATGACAAGGAAACCAAAAATCCAAGATGGTAACGAGAGACAGGACGAGCTGGATTTCCTAGGCCGACTAAGAATCTCTAAGCCTAGCTAGGAAGGTGACCGCTTCCACCTTTAAACACCGGGCTTGCAACTTAACTAACACCAGACCAATCAGATAGTAAAGAGAGCTCACTAAAATGCTAATTAGGTAAAAACAGGAGGTAAAGAAATAGCCAATCATCTGTTGCCTGAGAGCACAGCGGGAGGGACAATGATGGGGATATAAACCCAGGGAGTCGGTTGAGCCGGCAGTGGCAACCCCCTTTGGGTCCCCTCACTTTGTATGGGAGCTCTGTTTTCACTCTATTTCACTCTATTAAATCTTGCAACTGCACTCTTCTGGTTTGTGTTTGTTATGGCTTGAGCTGAGCTTTCGCTTGCTCTCCACCACTGCTCTTTGCCGCCATTGCAGACCCCCGCTGACTTCCATCCCTCCAGATCTGGCAGGGTGTCCGCTGTGCTCCTGATCCAGCTAGGCGCCCATTGCCACTCCCGATCAGGCTAAAGGCTGGCCTTTGTTTCTGCATGGCTAAGTGCCTGGGTTCATCCTAATCGAGCTGAACACTAGTCACTGGGTTCCACGGTTCTCTTCCAGGACCCAGGGCTTCTAAAGGAGCTATAACAGTCACCGCAGTACCCACGATTCCACTCCTTGGAAACCGTGAGTCTGAGAACCCCAGATCAGAGAACACGAGGCTTGCCACCATCTTGGAAGCCGCCCGCCACCATCTTGGGAGCTCTGGGAGAAAGGACCCCCAGTAACAACAAGAAAACAAGATCAGTTCTATAACCAGTCAAAATTTATTATAAAGCTATATTAATTATAACATACATTCTTAGACTACATATAGACAGTAAAAAAGAATAAAATATCCAGAAAATGGCCCATACATATATAGGTATAATTTGTGTCAAAGCCATCATCAGGGGTCAGTAGGGAAAGGATCGATTATGAAAACTTGGCACTGAAAAAGCTGGCTTTTTTGTTTTTTAAATTTATTTTTATTTTTTCATTTTTATTTGAGACGGAGTTTTGCTCTTGTTGCCCAGGCTGGAGTGCAATGGCATGATCTCGGCTCACTGCAACCTCTGCCTCCTGGGTTCAAGCGATTCTCCTGCCTCAGCCTCCTGAGTAGCTGGGATTGCAGGCATGCACCACCATGCCCAGCTAATTTTGTATTTTTAGTTTCTCCATGTTGGTCAGGCTGGTCTGGAACTCCCGACCTCAGGTAATTTGCCCGCCTCAGCCTCCCAAATTGCTGGGATTACAGGTGTGAGCCACCGCGCCTGGCTGAAAACTGGCTTTTTATATAAAAAAATTTTTAATTGGATTCCCATTTCAGAAAATACATAATTTCAGGTGAATTGAAGGATGAAACGTAAAGGCAAAAACAATAAACTTTTATTAAAACTCTATAAAGTAGAATATTTTAATATGCATAATAAAACCAATTTTTTAGGAAGATACAACACTCACATCATGAAGACAATTTGAAAACCTAGAATATTATAAAATCAAGGAATTGTTATAATCTAAAGATCCCATGAAAGCATAAACACTTCCCAGGAGACGGCATTCCTAGCACATACATGTAACAATAAACTATGTATCCATAAGAAAATTATAAAGAGCCCTTTAGAAAAATTAGCAAAAGACAAAAAAGTTTTCCTTACAGGATACACACATGGCTCATATTACATGGCAATACTTTCAATATTATTATCAGAAAAATTCAAATTAAAAATTTTATATCAGATATATTGAATGACAGTCAACATTTAAAAGCTTGAATAGATCTTGTTAGAAAGTGCATAGGGTCATGGAAGTGCTCAAGCACAGTTGGTAGAATTTTTAAACGGTTTAATCATTTTCAAAAAGGTTTTGACACTACTTAGTAAATTTGTTTTATTTTGTTTTGTTTAGTTTAGTTTTTGAGGCAGGGTCTTGCTCTGTTGCCCAGGCTGGAGTGCAGTGGCGTGATCTCGGCCCACTGCAACCTCTGCCTCCCAGCTCAAGCAATTCTCCTGTCTCAGCCTCCAAAGTAGCTGGGATTACAGGCATGTGCCACCATGTCCGGCTGATTTTTTTTTGTATTTTTTTTTAGTAGAGACTGGGTTTCACCACTTTGGCATGGCTGGTTTCAAACTCCTGATCTCGGGGGATCCACCCGCGTTGGCCTCCCACAGTACTGGGATTAAAGGCGTGAGTCACCACACCTGGCCTCTACTTAGTATTTGAAAATGTGCATGCCCCCATGCTTTAAGCAGTCCGCTCTTGCAAAAATACCATTGAGAAACACTTGAGTACATGCAATAGCAAACAGATTTTTAAAAAGTGAATAGGATCATTGTTTGTAACAGCAAATATTCCAACCCAAATGCCAATCAACAGCAGAATGGACAAATATTTGTAATACATTAATATAATGGGAAACTACACAGCTGGGAAAATGAATCTACAGTAACTAGCAAGTTAGAGGAATTTCACATACTTAATTCTGAGTTGAAGTCATAGAAAAATGTATATGACATGGTTTATTTCATTTAAATGTCAAAAAATATATAAAAACTACATAGATGCGTCAAACTTTAGACAAAGGGAATGATTAATAAAATGTGAATGATTTTAGTTACTTCTGAGGAGAAGGCTGGATGATAATATTGGGGAGAGGCACACAGAGGGCTTCTAAGATGCTGAGAAACTACTTTTTTAAATTGGGAGAGATGATGATTGGATGGAGAGAGAGAGAGATTGGAGAATTTCATTCTGCTACTATTTTTTAAATCTGTACCTATATCTTTTGGGTATAGAATATTTTAAACAAACAAAAGTACGTATTAGACTTAACTCCATTAACCCGACATGCGTTAAGCACTTTGGCTTTGAAGCTAGACAAATTTGGACGCAGTTCTGGGTCAATCACTTACCACTTCTATGATTTGGGGAATGTTTATCTAACCTATCAAATCCTCTCTTCTTTTATCTGTGAAATAGAATAAAAGTATCTATTTCATAGAAATGTAAGGTTTAAGTAAGGTAGTGTATGTAAAGTACTCAGCACAGCAGCTGCCAAAACAGTACTCATGATTAGACGCTGGTTATTATCATCATCTCCATCCTACATGGAATAATTAAAACATATAGATGCATGGTAGAGTGAGCTAGAACGAGATTCTAAAATCATACCACCTCTATTATCTCAGAGAGTTTGTATTGTCTCTGGATCTCAGTTTTCTCATCTTTGAAATGGAGATAAGAATACTTAGCTCAGTTGATAAGATGAGAACTGTTTGAAATCATCTATATAAACTGCCCAGCAGAATGCCTGATACATGCTCAGTTTTCAGCAAAGCATAATTTCTATGTTAGCAGCATATTGCTGTTGTCAATAAAGCATCTTAATAGTGGCTTTGTAACATACCAATTTAGTTAGGCTGAACTTCATTTCCTAAAAATAGCTTTCCTGTTTTGCTTTTGGTGAACATGGGTCACAAGAGAGATTCTTGTGGGAGATCTTGTGGGAGGGTGAAAGTTAGGTTGCAATCATTTTGTAGCACACACACACTGCTCACCTCAGTGTAAGCCAGAGACCAGATCTCCAGCTGTTTCATCTTCCTCTAGATCTTCCTACAGCTCTTCTCAATTCTGAGCCAGGTGTATTTTTAGCTTCATAAGAAGGACCCCAGAATCTGCAGGACAGCCATACCCTCAACATCAGAGGCAACAAGACTGATAGGAGGTTTAATCCATGTCAAGCCAACTTGTCCTTGTGGACTCTAGCTTGTTCTTGCACTCCTCCATTTTACATTCATCTTTCCTTTTCTGTTGCCTGCCCTGTAGTCTTCAAGTACCAACAGCAACAGATGCACCGATGACAGCTTTACAGAAACTGCTTAGCCAGCTCCTACAATTGTGTAAGGTAAAATCCTTGTAACAAAATCCTTTATGTGTGTGTATGTGTGCATGTGTGTGTATACTTATATATATATATGTATCCCAGCATTTCGGGAGGCCGAGGCGGGTGGATCACAAGGTCAAGGGATCGAGACCATCCTGGCTAACATGGTGAAACCCCATCTCTACTAAACATACAAAAAAATTAGCTGGGCGTGGCAGCGGGCGCCTATAGTCCCAGCTACTCGGGAGGCTGAGGCAGGAGAATGGCGTGAACCCGGGAGGCGGAGCTTGCAGTGAGCCGAGATGGCACCACTGCACTCCAGTGCGTACATACATACAATAATATATGCATACATCTACTTATAATAAGACAATTACGATACATAACGTGTTTGTGTGTATATATATCTTAGTACTCTTGCTTCTCTAATTGACTCCTGACTGATTTATATGTTAGCCTCACAATCTGTGAATAATTGTTTCTGCTGACATAGTAATAACTTCTTTATTTCAGACTTTTAAAATAAGATTCAGTCCGTGTTGGTAAAAAGCCATAGAGAAGAGATGCACAAAAATTCTGAGTAAAGATGTAGTTCAGATGGGCTAGAATGAGCACTATTCCACCAAATCTGTGACAAAAAGGGCACATACAGGTTTGGATGAGAATTTAAACTACAAGGGCTTATATTGTTAATCATCCCAGAAGCGTTCAGTACTATCTATATTACTGATATTCTAGGCTCCCTCTTACACTGGGAGGGATATTCTAGGCTCCCTCTTACACTGGGAAACACTTGGGACACAATCGTGGTCAGAAGAGGGATTTCACTACAGCTACCATCATAATTTGCCTCCCTTAGTGATGCTGCCTGTGCTCACCCTCAGCCATTTTCCCCTGGAAAACCAGGAATGAGAAGACAGAAATTTTGGGGAATCTAATCTTTCATCCTGAAGACAAGTGATCTGTGTCTCAAAGTTGCCTTCCTCTTCTATGTTCGGCATAAATGGAATTCGAAAAAATTCTAGTGACATGGTATGAGTCATATGAGTTAAGATATCATCAGTTATTTGCCATGGCGTGGTATTTATTATGACATCTTAGACCTGGACAAAGTAATAAAACCAATTTGATCCCAACTCTCCATGTTACAAATGAGGAAACTATAGTTTAAAGACATTACTGTCAAATTTGCCAAAGCCACATAAGTATTTAGTGACAAGTTTCTAAGGGGAATTATGTTCTTGTGCAAACAGGATGTCCTATGAGGTTTTTTTCTTCCTAGAGGTTTAAAGCAATTCTGGAAGAACTAAACTTTTCGAATTTCTTTATAGAATATGACCAACAAATGATGCTATAGAGCTTCACATTTATTTTCCTGTCCTGAAGTAGGTAACATTAGCCTTGAAAATTGTTTTGCATACTGACAGCTTTCAAGATGGAGAGGAGAAGCCTGGAAAATTTTAAATAACCCTGATGCTACTTATTTCACAGAGCATACAGTCCCATTGATGATCATTGCCATGTTTGTGGTGGTTAACCTGTGAACGCTGGCAGGAAATCAATGTGACCTCTTGTCTGGTTCCCATGCTTCAGAGAATCTCCCCCTTGATGGCTGAAGATTTAAGAACATCAATAAGTGCTTTTTTACTCTCTGAATATTTTCCTTTTTTATGACATGAATCAAAATATTTTTGCTTTTTAGGAATATTTCTCACTCTTTTTAAATTTTGAATTCAATTGGGAAGGTGTTAATGAGGCCTTGGTTAGAAATGTCATTCCCATCTGAGATGGGACAATCTTTCACAACTAAAAACTGAATTTTAAACTTTGTCAAGTCACATAAAAAATAAGTATCTCGGCAGGGCATGGTGGCTTACACCTGTAATCCCAGCACTTTCGGAGGCTAAGGTGGGTGGATCACGAGGTCAGGAGTTCAAGACCAGCCTGGCCAAAGTGGTGAAACTCTGTCTCTACTAAAAACACTAAAATTAGCCAGGAGTGGTGGTACACACCCATAGTCTCAGCTACTCAGGAGGCTGAGGCAGGAGAATCACTTGAACCCTGGAGGAGGAGGTTGCAGTGAGCCAAGATCACACCACTGCACTCCTGCCTGGGTGGCAGAGTGAGATTCCGTCTCAAAAAAAAAAGAGAGAGAAAGAAAGAATAGAAAAAGAAAAGTATCTCTGAAATACATTTAAGGGTGGCTCGGAGTAAATTCATTCTCCCCTTTGAAAACAAATATGTACTCTTTCTCATGCTTGACCACAGCTTTCTTACATTCCCTCCTCCCCAACCCGTACTGCAGATAGACTCACAGGACACACACTCCCTAGTTATCTAACCATATGGTCAGGGAAAAAATAATTGATTATAGTGCCAGGTAGGTAGTGTTGGTTGTAATTTTTAGTCAGAGAAGAACTTTGATGCTAGATAGAGTGGATTTTAAGTCCTTATTCATAAATCTACAAGCTTTGTGACCACAGCAAGTTACTTAAGTTAAGCCTGAGTTTCTTTTCGTTTAGAATGGGAAAAATAATACTACTTAATTCACAGAGTTGCAGTGAGAGTCAAACGAGGTAGTGCGTAAAATGTACATAGCATAATCTAGCCAATGAATATTTGTTTAAGAACATGTTTTGAAAAATAAGTAATATCTAGTTCAGCATTCAATCTTCTATTTCCTTAGTGGCTTTTCTTGAATTATTTTTTATTTTCGTCAATTGATAGATTAACTTGTAGGTTTGCCTAAGAGATGATTTTGAGATTTTTCAAAGAATACTTTTAAAACAACAACAACAACAAAAACAAACCTTCTTTGGCTGGATATCTTATCTACCTGACCTCTTTATTTATGAAATAAAGACTTGAGAGTAAATTATTTTTAATTCCCTTTATGGAGTCAAATTATCTTTTTCTATTATTATATGACTTGTTCCTCACCTGGTCCAGACTCATTACCT
Source organism: Macaca nemestrina (assembly GCF_043159975.1). NCBI lineage: Eukaryota > Metazoa > Chordata > Mammalia > Primates > Cercopithecidae > Macaca > Macaca nemestrina. The sequence continues at coordinate 154,276,842 of NC_092125.1, forward strand.
TGTGTTAACCAATAAAACGGTACAGGAAAGACACACTAGGACAAGCCGAATGCATGTTGCTGGTAGGAGAAATGGAGACATTGAATATAAGAGAAATAGAGCTATAAATGTGTTAGCGTCATGAGGTTAAAGAAAAGAGAACCTAGAAGGCCGGACGCGGTGGCTCACGCCTGTAATCCCAGCACTTTGGGAGGCTGAGGCGGGCGGATCCCGAGGTCAGGAGATTGAGACCATCCTGGCTAACACGGTGAAACCCCGTCTCTACTAAAAATACAAAAAAAATTAGCCGGGCCTGGAGGCGGGCGCCTGTAGTCCCAGCTACTCCGGAGGCTGAGCCAGGAGAATGGCATAAATCCAGGGAGCGGAGCTTGCAGTGAGCCGAGATGGTGCCACTGCACTCCAGCCTGGGCGACAGAGCAAGACTCCGTCTCAAAAAAAAAAAAAAAAAAAAGAGAGAGAACCTAGAATTGCAAGATGGGAACTCAGAAAGAAAATGGTCTTTCTAAGAAGGAAATCTAGGATTATTAAAGTAACCAATAGATCAATCTCAGGAAAGGCAAAGTGGAAGAAGTAGAATAAGCTTAGATTTCAGCCTTTGTTTTCTTCATAAAATAGGAGACAAAGTGTTTGGGATGGAATTGGAAAAACAGGATAAGAAGTTAGAGAAGATCTCAAAGAGTTTTGTGGAAAATAATCTATGATACAGACAAGTATAGTGAAAAAGTGAGGAAGAAACTAAGGTCACAGAAGCTGAATTTGGACTGGACCTCATCAGAGTGACAGGCTCTTTTGGAATGCAAGGTTAGAAGCCTAAACAGGAACAGGAAGGTTTTTGGAGTTTTCGGAGTTGAGAATCCCTGTGGTGTGAATAACAAAGGGTAAATGTGGTAAGAGACTTCGGATCTGGGTTCAGGCACACAGACATCCTAATAGAAATTGTTTATGTTTCAGGGATTTATTCAGCTGGGCGTTTAGCCGATTCAATCTCATATATGTCATGATAACATGGATGCTCAATTGGAGAGTACTCTCTCAATGAGAATCAGTTTTCAGTTCTGTTATATCAATATACACTGAGAGAAACCCAAGTCAAATCATTACAGATGTACTGTCTTGTTGTTTTCATCCTATTTTGAAGTATGCTATTATTTTTACATTGTAGTGTATATGTATGTGTGTATAACTATCTACTTTAGTTTGCTAAGGCTGCCCTAAAAAAAGTACAACAAATTGGGTAGCTGAAACCATAGAAATGTATTTTCTCTTGTAAACCAAAACATATCTGAGACAGGTTTCAATCAGCTTAGAAGTTTGTTTTGCCAGGGTTAAGGACATGCCTGTGGGCCGGGCGCGGTGGCTCAAGCCTGTAATCCCAGCACTTTGGGAGGCCGAGACGGGCGGATCACGAGGTCAGGAGATCGAGACCATCCTGGCTAACACGGTGAAACCCCGTCTCTACTAAAAAATACAAAAAACTAGCCGGGCGCGGTGGCGGGCGCCTGTAGTCCCAACTACTCGGGAGGCTGAGGCAGGAGAATGGCGTGAACCCGGGAGGCGGAGCTTGCAGTGAGCTGAGATCCGGCCACTGTACTCCAGCCTGGGCGGCAGAGCGAGACTCCGTCTCAAAAAAAAAAAAAAAAAAGGACATGCCTGTGACACAGCCTCAGAAGGTCCTGAGAACACATGCCCAAGGTGGTCATGCACAGCTTGGTTTTTAGGGAGACATAAGGCATCAATCAATGCATGTAAGATATACAGATGTACATTGGTTTGGTCTGGAAAGACAGGTCAATTTGAAGGGGCAGGAGAAGCTGGGGAGCTCCAGGTCATAGGCAGTTGCAAAGATTTTCTGATTGGTAATTGGTTGAAAGAGTTTATCTAAGGAGCTGGAATTGGCCGTGTGCAGTGGCTCACGCCTATAATCCAAACACTTTGGGAGGCCAAGGCAGGTGCATCACTTGAGGTCAGGAGTTCAAGACCAGCCTGGCCAATATGGTGAAACCCTGTCTCTATCAAAAATACAAATATCAGCCAGGTGTGGGGGCATGCACCTGTAATCCCAGCTACTCAGGAGGCTGAGGCAGGAGAATTGGCTTGAACCTGGGAGGCAGAGGTCGCAGTGAGCTAAGATAATGCCATTGCAATGCAGCCTGTGTGACAGAGTGGGACTCTGTCTCAAAAAACAAAAACAAAACAAGAGAAACAAAACAAATCTGGAATCAATAGAAGGGAGTGTCTAGGTTAAGACAAAAGATTGTGGAGATCAAGATTTTTATTATGCAGATGAAGCAAGTCTCCAAGTAGCAGGCATCAGACAGAATATATTGCAAATGTTTCTTATCAGACTTATAAAGGTGCCAGACTCTTAGCTAATTCTCTCCTCAGTCAGTGAAAAAAACTGGAAAGGGAAGGGAACAGGGAAGAGACACCTTTGCAGACCATTTCAAAGTATGTCAAAGAAATATATTTTGGGGTAAAATACTTGGATTTCTTTTAGGGCCTTTTATCTATCATATCAGTATCTTAATGCTACAGAGAGTCTGCTTTGTCAGTCTTAAGGTCTGTTTTAATGTTGAATGCTGACCAGCTGCACCTGAAATCCAAAAGGAGAGTATAATGTGGTATGTCTGACCCTCATTAACCTGATATAGTTAACCTGAACTAGCTTTCCAGGTTAACTTAGGAATGCCCTTGGCCAAGAGAAGGGGTCCATTCAATTGGTTGGGGATGCTTAGAATTTTATTTTCAGTTTACACTCACTTCTGGTAGCTAAATGTGGTTCCCTCAATTGGCTTGAAGGGAGAACATGTCCCATGTCCCTCTCTATCTTCTGGTAGTTTTCCAGCAATCTTTGGTGTTCTTTGGCTTCTAGATACATCACTGTAATCTCTGCTTTCATGTTCACCTGACATTCTCCCAATGCTCTTTCATGTCTGTGTCCAAATTCCTCCTTTTATAAGGACACCTGTCATATTGGACTAGGGGGTTATCCTACTCCAGTATGACCTCATTTTAACAAATTATGTCTACCAGGTCCTTATTTCCAAATAAGGTCCCATTCTGAGGCACTAAAGTTTAGGGCTTCAACATGTATGCTTTTGGAAAACACAATTCAACCCATAATACTCTCTGTATATTCATCTCTCTATATAAATTTGCATCTACATCTATATCTTTCAATGTATCTATCTAGTTCACATCTCTCTGTCTAAAGTGTATATATGATTTTCATTTTTTAAAGCAACTTTTTTATGTGTTATTATTGTTTTTTCAATTTTTAGTTTAAGTTTGGGGGCACATGTGAAGGCTTGTTACATAAACACTTGGTTTGTTGTACATATTATTATATCACTCAGGCATTAAGTTCAGTACCCGATAGTTACCTTTTCTGCACCTCTCCCTCCTCCACCCTCCCCCATCAAGTAGAACCTAGTGTCTGCTATTTTCTTCTTTGTATCCATCATCATTTAGCTCCCACCTATAAGTGAGAACATGTGGTATATGATTTTTTGTTCCTGTGTTAGTGTGCTAAGGATGATAGCCTCCAGCACCATCCATGCTCGCACAAAAGATATGATCTTGTTCTTTCTTACGGCTGCATAATATTCCATGATGTATATACACCACATTTTCTGTATCCAGTCTGTCACAATCCACTTAGGTTGATTTGTGTCTTTGCTATTGTGAATAGTGCTTCAATGAACATTTACATGCATGCATCTTTATGGTGGAATGCTTTATATTCCTCTGGGTATATACCCAGTAGTGGATTGCTATGTAGAATGGTAGTTCTGCTTTTAGGTCTTTAAGGAATTGCCAAACTGCTTTCCACAATGATTGAATTAATTTACACTCCCACCAACAATGTATGAGGGTTCCTTTTTTTTATTTTTTTATAGTAGCCATTCTGACTAGTGTGAAATAGTATCACATTGTGGCTTTAATTTTCATTTCTTGATCAGTGATACTGAGCTTTTTTTCATACGATTGTTGGAGGCATGTGTGTCTCCTTTTGGGAAGTGTCTGTTCATGTCCTTTACCCATTTTTTAATTTTTTTTTTCTTGTTAAATTTGTTTAACTTTTTATAGATGCTGGTTATTAGACCTTTGTCAGATGAATAGTTTGGTAGTTTGAAAAATTTTTCTCCCATTCTGTAGGTTATCTGTTTACTCTGTTGATTGTTTCTTTTGCTGTACAGAAGCTCTTAAGTTTAATTAGATCTCATTTGTCAATTTTTGCTTTTGGTGCAACTGCTTTTGGTCATGAAATCTTTGCCTGTTCCTTTGTCTAGGATGGTATTGCCTAGGCTGCCTTCCAGTGTTTTTATAGTTTTGAGTTTTACATTAAAGTCTTTAATCCATTTTGAGTTAATTTTTGTATATGGTCTAAGGAAAGGGTCCAACTTCAGTCTTCTGCATATGGCTAGCTAGTTATCCAAGCACCATTTATTGAACAGGAAGTCCTTTCCCCATTGGTTGTTTCTGTCAGCTATGTCAAAGATCAGGTAGTTGTGGATGTGCAGCCGTATTTCTCAGCTTTCTACTCTGTTCCATTGGCCTCTGTGCCTGTTTTTGTACCAATATCATGCTGTTTTGGTCACTGTAGCCTTGTAGTATAGTTTGAAGTTGGGTAATGTGATTCCTCCAACTTTGTTCCTTTTGCTTAATATTGCCTGGGCTATTCTGACTCTTTTTTGGTTCCATATAAAATTTAAAGTAATTATTTTCTAGTTCTGTAAAGCATGTCATTGGTAGTTTGACAGGAATAACATTGAATCTATAAATGGCCTTTAGCAATGTAGCCATTATAATGATATTGATTTTTCCTATCCATGAGCATGGGATGTTTTTCCATTCAGTTGTGTCTTCTTTGATTTCTTTGAGCAGTGTTTTGTAATTCTCATTGTAGACATCTTTCACCTCCTTGATTAGCTGTTCTATGTATTTTATGTTTTTGTGACAATTTTGAATGAGGTCACCTTTCTGATTTGGCTGTCAGTTTGGTTATTGTTGGTGTATAGGTATGCTAGTGATTTTTCTACATTGATTTTGTATCCTGCAAATTTGTTGAAGTTGTTTATCAGCTGAAGAAACTTTCAGGCCAAGACTATGGAGTTTTCTTTATATAGAATCAAGTCATCTGCAAACAGAGATAGTTTGACTTCCGCTTTTCTTATTTGAATGTCTTTTGTTCCTTTCTCTTGTCTGATTACTGTGGCTAGACCTTCCAATACTATGTTGAATAAAAGTGGTGAGAGAGGACATCCTTGTCTTGTGCTGGTTTTGAAGAGGAATGCTTCCAGCTTTTGAACATTTAGTATGATGTTGTCTGTAGGTTCGTCATAGATGGTGCTTATTATTTAGAGGTATGTTCCTTCAATACCTAGTTTATTGAGAATTTTTAACATGAAGGGATGTTGAATTGTATTGCAAGCGTTTTCTGCATCTATTGAGATAATCACATAATTGTTGTCTTTAGTTCTATTTATGTGATGAGTCACATTTATTGATTAGTGTATGCTGAACCAACCATGCACCCTGGGGATGAAGTCTACTTGATGGTAGTGGGTAAGCTTTTTGATGTGCTGCTGAATTCGGTTTCCCAGTACTTTATTGAGGATTTTTGTACTGATGTTCATCAAAGATGTTGGCCTAAAGTTTTCTCTTCTTCATTGTGTCTTTGCCAGGTTTTGGCATCATTTGGCATACAAAGAGTTAGGGAGAAGTCTTTCCTTTTCAATTTTTTGAAACAGTTCTACTAGGAATGATCCCAGCTCTTCTTTGAACATCTAGTAGAATTCAGCTGTGCATCCACCTGGTCCTGGGCATTTTTTCATTGGTAGGCTATTTATTACTGCCTGTGATGGTTAATATTGTCAACTTGATTGGACTGAAGGATGCAAAGTATTGTTCATAGGTGTGTCTGTGAGGGTGTTGCCAAAGGAGATTAACATTTGAGTCATTGGACTAGAAGAAGCAGACCTACCCTTAATGTGGGTGGGCACCACCTAATCAACTGCCAGTGCAGCTAGAATAAAGCAGGGAGAAGATGAAAAGAGAAGACTTGTTAATTCTTCCAGCCTTCATCTTTCTTCCTTGTTGTATGCTTCCTGCCCTTGAACATTGGACTATAAGTTCTTCAGCTTTTGAACACTTGGACTTAAAACAGTGGTTTGCCAGGTCTATTAGTCGGATGGGCTTCCCTTTGTAGATAACCAGGCCTTGCTCTGTGGCTGCCCTTAACACTTTTTTTTTTTTTCATTTAACCTTGGTTAAGATGATGATTATGCATTTTGGGGATGATCTTCTCATGGTACTGGGGTTCTCTGCATGTCCCAAGTTTGAATGTTGGCCTGTCTAGCAAGGTTGGGGAAGTTCTCATGGGTAATACCCTGAAATGTTTTCCAAATTGTTTCCATTCTCCCCAGCTCTTTCAGGTACACCAATCAGTCATAGATTTGGTCTCTTTACATAATCCCATATTTCTTGGAGGTTTTGTTCATTCTTTTTTATTATTTTTTTCTTTATTCTTGTCTGCCTGTCTTATTTCAGAAAGACAGTGTTTAAGCTCTGAAATCCTTTCCCCTGCTTGGTCTATTCTGCTATTAATATTTTTGATTGCATTATGAAATTATTGTATCGTGTTTTTTAGCTCTATCCTGGATATTTTGCTTATTAGCACATGCAATGTTTTATCGTCATTTTTTGTTTTCTTGCATTGAGTTAGAACATACTCCTTTAGCTCAGTGAAGTTTGTTTTTATCCAATACATTAGTCCGTTTCACACTGTTGATAAAGACATACCCAAGATTGAGCAATTTACAAAAAAAAAAAAAAGAGGTTTAATCAGACTTTCAGCTCTACATGGTTGGGGAGGCCTCACAATCATGGTGGAAGATGAAAGGCATGTCTCAAGTGGCTGCAGACAAGGGAAGCAAGCTTGTGCAGGGGAAACTCCCCTTTCTAAAACCATCAGATCTCATGAGATTTATTCCTATCATGAGAACAGCATGGGAAAGACCTGACCTCATGATTCAATTACCTCACACTAGGTCCCTGCCACAACACGTGGGAATTCAAGGTAAGATTTGAGTGGGGAAACAGACAAACCATATCATTCACATTCTGAGGTCTACTTCTGTTGTTTAAGCCATGTCAGCCTCAGCCCCATTCTGAACCCTTGCTGGGGAGGTGATGTGGTCATTTGGAAGACAGAGGGCACTCTGGCTTTTTGACTTGTCAGAGTTCTTACATGGATTCTTTCTCATCTTTGTGGGCTTATCTACCTTCAGTTTGAGGTTGCTGGCCTTTGGATGAGTTTTTGTTGTTGTTGTTTTGTTTTTTCTTTAAACAGTCTGGCCACTTTTCCATAGGGCTGCTGCAGTTTGCTGGGCATCTGCTCCAGTCCCTAATCACCACAGATTTTCCAGTACCTGGAGGTATCACCAGTGAAGGCTACAAAACAGCAGAGACGGCAGCCTGCCCCTTCCCTGTTGTCAGTAAGCGGGCCATCACCCTGCCCTGCTTTTCTCTGTTCTCTGTGGGTCCAGCTGTTTCCCTGATCAGTCCCAAAGTGAATATCTGGATATTTCAGTTGAACATGCTATATTTACTCTCCCCTTTCCTTCCTCTCCCTGAGAGCTATGCACTGTAGCTGCTTCTAGACAGCCATTTTGGCCCTGAGAACTGTATATGATCTTCTAAGAAACAAAATGATTTTACAATTTTATCTTTCTTTCTGCATACTATATTTTATTTTGTTAATTTTCTTCATTGTTTATTCCCAAATAAGGAAAGCCTCTTAAAAAAAAAAAAAAAGCCATTTGGATTAATAGATGATACATGTATCAGTTACACCATCCAGTCACAGAATAAAAACACTACTTATTTTAATAAAGATAATTCAGTATAAATAATAGTTAAGTATTGAAAAATAAAAATGCAAGGAGAAAAGCTAATGTGTCCTTGAAGTGGCTATTTCCAGAAGTAGGTATTGTTTCTAGAGCTGGGAAAACAAGCAAAAGAGTTGGAATAATTACAGCATAAAATCTAGGAGAAAGGGCCCCACAGTACTGGAACATGGACCTCTAATTGGACAGTGCTCAGCCACCACTCATGTCTCGGCTTGGAGTTGGGGGTCTGGGGAACTAGGATCCAGGCCTCTCAGGGACACTGTCAGCTGTTGCTGCTGCCTCCAAGGGGTGGCAGAACAGATTCTGTCTCTGAGTGTTGGAAAAAAATTGCAAGCTGAAATCAACTGTTGTTACTGAAGTGAAAAGAAAAATTATGTCTGACACAACAGTAACAAGAACAGGAAGTAGAAACAGGCTATGTTCCTATGGGAAAAATAAGAAAATTACAATTATTTTTAATAACCCAGTAAGAAAATCCATTCTTTTTTCTGTCTAATATTTATTCTTATTTTGTGGAACTCAAATTTATTTTCTTTTTGGATACAGAAACTATATCTGTTCTAAAAACACTTGGTTAGTCAGTTTAGGTTAAAAAACCGTCATGAAAAGAATGTTAGCTGCCAGTGCTCTAGACTTTGTCTGAAGTGGAAGGTTCCAATCTTTCCCAGACTATTTGATGTAATTAAGTCTTCATGTCTATTTCCCACCTTCAGGCTGCTATAACAAAATAGTATGGACTGAGTAATTTAAAAACAGAAATTTATTGTTCACAGTTCTGAAATCTAGGAAGTCTAAGAACCCAAGTCATCAGCAGAATGAATGTCTGATCAGGGCTTGCTCTCTGCTTTAGCTTGCAGTGAGCCGAGATCGCGCCACTGCACTCCAGCCTGGGCGACTGTGAGATTCCATCTCAAAAAAAAAAAAAAAAAAAAAAAAGATTGTGCTTTCCTGCCGTGTCCTCCCTTGGTGGAAGAAGTGGAAGTCTTCATTAAACCTTTTTTATAAGGGTACTAATTCTATTCATGAGGGCCAAGCCCCCATGATGTAATCATTTTCTAAGGGCCTCATCTTTTAAAACCTAAGTTTTGACATGAATTTTGGAGACACACAAACATTCAGATCATAGCAGTAGCTTACCCCACCCTCAAGATGGGAATCTTGCTTTATCCTCAAACAGTGCTAGTGTTTCAACTGTCTCTTCAAAATGCTACCTCACCTGGGCCATATCTCAGCCTTATAGCTTAGAACCAGTACATTATATAAAAACTTTCACAGTACTGATCATTCTATACTATTTTATCTTGCCAAGTTAACAATAATGCAAAACTCTTCAGAGCCGTCAGTGATCTCTCGGCATTTGACTTCATGCTTGCTAAAGTCATGGACAAGTATTGTTGGCTCATGATTATAGGACTTGAAATACTAAAATCAGTGCCTGCAATGTTGTCATCTTCCTGAGTGTCAGTTTCTTCTGCAACAGACAGGGAGAAAGCAGGAACTGCCTTTTAAGCCAAAATGTTGATCTCAGCATAGACCCTTGAATATTTATGCTTCTTCTTCTCCTGCATTATAATATGATTGCCACACTAGCAGCACAGTGAGAAGAGTCTCTGGACTCATCTCATTCTAATTCTAAACAGTTTTCTAAAAGCACTATGTTGCACAGCCCCTTTTCTCTTTAAGTTACATTTAAATAGCTTGATTCTGTTTCTAGATGAGTTGGATACAAGCCCGTATGCCATAGCAAAAAGGCCTCTCCTCTAGTGAATACTAGATTATATCATGATCTAGGAGCAACCTCAAGAAGCAATAAAAATTTTTAGCTAATTACTGTCAGACAGAAGGGCTTAATATCAATTCCACTAAATTTAAAATTGTAGTCTTTGGCAGGAGTCCTCAGGTGGTAAATGGGCAGTACTAAATAATTCCATCCAGTGAGTCAATCCATTCTATTACTTAGGAGTATGTTTCATGCCTAATTCATCCTGGTGAGCCAATCAGCTTGTAGCACCAGTCAAAATCAGAAACAATTCTGACCTAACACTGGGTTTCTCTTATGGATAAGACATCTTACTCTCCCAAAATATTTTAGGCCCAAATAAATTATCTTATACATGGAACCCTGTGATCAATGAATTGCTGTCCAAGGTAGTGTATTAAAATATTTTTTTAAGGAAAAACATTGGGATTCCAATGCAGAAGTAGGACCCTCCTTTCATAAGTGTACACATACAGACTTCTGATGTGCACAGGGAATGTCAATGTTACTGTCTGATATTTTAATTTATTGGGGAATGGATCTTTCTGTAAACAGTAACACAAAATAACTGTTACTTGGTTATATAACATAGACTTCAGTCTCGTGTCCTCTAAATAAAGTTACTAGAGGTCAAAATCCCTGAGATCTATTAGTTTGACTTCCTCTAATGATGCCTTTGCTGTGTTTTAATGTTTTGTCTTGATTTTCATTGAAAGTCAAAATAGGGCCGGGCGCGGTGGCTCAAGCCTGTAATCCCAGCACTTTGGGAGGCCGAGACGGGCGGATCACGAGGTCAGGAGATCGAGACCATCCTGGCTGACACGGTGAAACCCCGTCTCTACTAAAAAATACAAAAAAAAAACTAGCCGGGCGAGGTGGCAGGCGCCTGTAGTCCCAGCTACTCGGGAGGCTGAGGCAGGAGAACGGCGTGAACCCGGGAGGCAGAGCTTGCAGTGAGCTGAGATCTGGCCACTGCACTCCAGCCTGGGCCACAGAGCAAGACTCCGTCTCAAAAAAAAAAAAAAAAAAAGAAAGTCAAAATAAAGAATAGCCACACACAAAAAACCATTACTCACTTTCAGCCAAACCATTGCTGAGGATGTCATTTCCTATATTGCTCAATGTCACTTTTATGAGAGTCCACATGATAATTCACTCCATGAGTTTAATGTTAGAAAGAAAAAGTCTCAACAAACGATTATACGTGCTTTCATTGAGAGAATATAGAGATCATATTATGATTCTTGCTAGGAATCTATCATATTTCAAGGCTCAGCTTAAATCCTGATAGTACAGACACCTTCATCAACTTATTCTTATCTTGTGAATATTTTCCTTCTTTGAATTTTTATACCATTTATTATCTGCAACTTGTAATATTATGCTTAACTAAGTTCATGAGTTTTCCCACAATAGCCCCTAGTATAAGCGTAGTAAATTAAGCACAGAAAGCTTCACTGATTATACAGCTACTTCTAGTGAAAAGCAATAATTTCTTTACTTTTCTCATTTGTAGCATTCTTCAGGTCTTTATTCTTTCACGTGAGCAGGCTTTGCCTTATTTAACACTGCATGTCCAGCACATGGTTTGGCATATAGCACGCATTCAATAACTAACTGTTAAATAGAAGAAAACTTTCAGTGACTCCACGCTCCTTAGATCAGTAGTTCTTAATCTTTAGTGAGTAGAATAATGACTTTTATATGTTAAAAACTTATTCAGAATTCAGAATACCAACTCCATTGTTACTGGTTTAGTAATCGAGATATTCAATGTAAGGCCTATGAATATGAACATGATTGTTTAAGAGGCATTTCAGGAGATTCTGATAGAAGAGATTAAAAGTTAAGAAAGGGCCGGGCGCGGTGGCTCAAGCCTGTAATCCCAGCACTTTGGGAGGCCGAGGCGGGCGGATCACAAGTTCAGGAGATCGAGACCACAGTGAAACTCCGTCTCTACTAAAAATATAAAAAATTAGCCGGGCGCGGTGGCGGGCGCCTGTAGTCCCAACTACTCGGGAGGCTGAGGCAGGAGAATGGCGTGAACCCGGGAGGCGGAGCTTGCAGTGAGCCGAGATCGCGCCACTGCACTCCAGCCTGGGCAACAGCGTGAGACTCCGTCTCAAAAAAAAAAAAAAAAAAAAAAAGTTAAGAAAGCCTGCTCTAGAAAATAAAGTTTAAATTCCTTTCTCAGGTATTCGAAGCCTTATGCAATCTCTCTCAAACTCACTTTTTAAAACGTATTTTCTACTATCCTCTTTCCATCCAATATGCATTAAACAAATATAATCACATATTATTATATGTGCAAGGCCATTTAGCACTAAATCGCTTTGACCCTCCAACTCCTACCTCTGTACACACAAGTTCTTACCTTTTAGAGACCAAATCGAAGGCCATTTCTTCCAGAAAGTCTTTGTTTATTACTCCCCACCCTGGTTGACACCAGCTGGTTCCTCACTGACAACAATGACTGTCTTTCTACTTAGTACCAAAGTCATTAATGCATCTGAGTTGTTTTTTTTTTTTTTCCTCCCATAGCTCCCTGAATAAAGATTTTAGGTCTAATTCATCTTTAATTCTCTGCCATACTCATCATATTACATATGGAAAGTTGTTGCTTAGTAAATACTGACTAATTTAAAAAGCAAGTCGTTTCTGACATTCCTGCACAACTTCTTTTTACTTCAACACCTTTCCCCCATCTTTGTGCCCAAAACATGTACTCTCTGTCCCAGATGACTTAGTCTTTTTTTTTTTTTTTTTTTTTTTTTGAGACCGAGTCTCGCTCTGTGGCCCAGGCTGGGGTGCAGTGGCCGATCTCAGCTCACTGCAAGCTCCGCCTCCTGGGTTCACGCCGTTCTCCTGCCTCAGCCGTTCTCCTGCCTCAGCCGTTCTCCTGCCTCAGCCTCCGGAGTAGCTGGGACTACAGGCGCCTGCCACGTCGCCTGGCTAGTTTTTTGTATTTTTTAGTAGAGACGGGGTTTCACCGTGTTAGCCAGGATGGTCTCGATCTCCTGACCTCATGATCCACCCGTTTCGGCCTCCCAAAGTGCTGGGATTACAGGCTTGAGCCACCGCGCCCGGTCCCCCCAGATGACTTAGTCTATGAAGTAGCTAAGCATTCGCATCCCAGCCCCTTTCCTCAGAAGCATGCTTAATGTTGTTACATAAGAAATGACAAGGCACCCCTCAACAGGAGATGTGTTTTCATTTGTCTCCAACAAGGAAGTGTTTCTTTTACCCTGGGGATGAGATCACTTCTTCCCCTCACCTCCGTGTGGGAAAAAGAACACAGACATCACAGAGCAGTCTGGAGAGAGTGCTTCAGGGCCAACTTAAGAGAGAGAAACCAGTTTCACATTTAACCAGTCAAGCAGACGGCCAGCATTTTTTTTTTTTTCCTGAGCATTTTGGAAAGAAACAAGACTTCCTTACTGACTGCATGTAAAGTTAACATTGGGCATTTGCATTGCAAAGACTAAGAACCCAGAACCAAATGGCACACAGGAATGAGGTCAGGAAAAGCAAACAAAACAATCAGCAGAACAATTCAAGAGAAGTCAGGTCAGTTTCTGCTGCATTGATTGGGATTTGTCCCTGGATGTTCAGTGAGGAGAAAATAGATGTTAACACCAGAAATTCACAGGCTATATTTAAGCTATTACATATATTTATGATTAAATAAGGTATGCATTACAATACATAATTCTCATTAGAAACCTCTAGAGAGTTTGTATTAAATTCAGAGTGATAGGACCCTGGGATATAAGAGATGAAATTATGGAAGTATCATAATTAAGTTTCTGATTGTCCAGAAAGAGGAAAACTAAGTGAGCAAGACCCTTAGAGAATGCTGTCTAAAGACTGCTGAATTAGGTCTAAAAATGCTACACTTTACCCTTGCTTAGCTGATTTTTTTGACCATGGTAAGTGTCCTTAATGAACACCAAACTTGCTAAAGTATAATAAATGTTTAAATTTATCTTACTTTTTCCCATTTTTGTTTTGTTTTGTTTTGTTTTGCTGCAAAACAAAAAAGTTGAATGATAACCTCTCATTTTCCTGGTAAAAATTTTAATTTCTTTCTAGTCCATAAAACAAAATTATAACAGTAAACCCAATAAAAGAGTAAATCATCTCTGATACTTCTCTGACTGCTTCTTTCCAACCCTTCTATCAGTGTAGATACTGATTATATTTGGGATCTGTTAGATCTGCAGAGCACAGCCTTTCACATTCTAGCATTAACCATGTATCAATTCTTTTTTCCAAGTGCTAACTCACTTACTGGAAAATTTAATGAAATACTCGCCCTGGCACTGCAACCTGCCTTTTGTCACTTTGAGCCGATAATGCAACATAAATGTTTTTTACCACCTCTGGATTCATGGGCTTTAGCAACCACTGCTGAGAACTTACTGTGAGTGTAGATAGCTTTAAAAGCCTTGCTTCCTTGGTGTTAACTTTCAATAACTGGAACTGAGGCAAGAGCCTTGCGTATTCCTCCCATGCAGATGCTAAGAATTTTTCTTTATATTCATACACTCAGAGTCTTGTTGATAAATAACACTAAGACTCAAGTAAACCATATCCAAAATAATCTATACTGTGACAAAATGAAGGCTGCAGAGTCATTTGAGATATTGAATATGAAAGACCTTCAAATTACTTTATAGCATTCTATAGAAGAGATTTAATAGTAAGTCCTATCTTTATGGTAAATGATGCATAAATGATGGTAAAGGTTTATAAGGAGAACACATGAAAACTCACATATAGAGCATAAACTAGGTGACAGCCAGTTTTTCTAAGGGTGAATAGTTTTGCTCACTTGTTTAGAGCATATCAGCCAGTGATGGATGCAAAACTGCAAAATTTTAGAAACCTATTTTTTTCCATTGATAGGAAGAGGCTGTTCTTTAACAAGTAGAACTTCTGGTTTTTATATGCAGAAGGGTATTTCTTTTCTATTTCAAGGGAAAGAGCACTCAGTCAAAGCTCGCTCCTGGAGATCATGCTCTTACCTATAAAGATGGAAACTCGTTTAAATCCAAAGGGAATAGTGTCCTCCTCAGTTCCCACACCTTTGTATTGTCTTTATACAGAGGAATGACGATTCCAAGCAATTGTATAGTCATAAAAAATAACAATATTGTGATCAGAACAAGTATATCAGCCAAGCATCCACAGGTCTCCTAGTTTATTCTGTACTCTGCTTGTACTCTGCTTCCAATGGAGCTTGAATAAAATATTAAGGAAAAATATGTCACTTCTTCAGAGGCAGAAAGGTCCTTTTTGTTGAAGCCCCCAGTTGGAGGTGATCTCCTCTGCAGCTTGACAAAGAACTGTGACATTACAAAGCAGTGTAGGGAAGGGTTTGGAACCAGCTTAACATGAGCAGAGTTGGCACATGCTGAAAAGTCATTTGCCTCTTTGTCTTTTTTTTTTTTTTTTTTAATCCCCTGCAGGGTCTTTTTCCTTTGACTTCTCATTACTTTTATAATACACAATTTTGTTTTCTGTTTGTAACTCTCTGCTGCAGTGATTTAAAAGTTTCAGAATAATCAATTATTGTAAGGATGACTATATATATATATATATATATATATATATATATATATATATATATAAAAGCTGGTTTATTTGAAAGTGATATAAGTTTCACTTCACATATTTGTCTCACAAAATCCCTCATTTGACCAATGAAGCAAGATGTTCTAGCATGGCCTTGATAGAGGCCCACCTTTCTCATTCTGGTCTGCCTCACTGGTTTGATCAAGGCCTAAGGCAATTTGCATTAAAAAAAATTCAATAATTGTTCTAAATTGCTCTCCATATGGTACAGTGCTAAGGAAAAATTTACAAGTTACTGCCTTCGTGACTTGAGAGAGAAATTGTTTTATTTTATTAAATATCAGACAAAATTGAATATGTAGTTTTCAATAATAACTCTCAAAGCTGATATTAAGTACCTGAACAGATAAGACCATGATAAGGTCAAGAAAGAGGATATTTAAACATCTGTAGCCCTTTTTTCTCGCTTTTTTCTTTTTAAACTTAAGCTTTTAAATCTTGAAAGTTCATGTCCAGTGCCTTGATCAGAGATGATAAATGAACTACTGAATTGGAAGAAGATGCTGTTATTATTTTAACCAGTAAACTAACTCAGGGTTAATCTGGGTGTTATTTAACCTATTGAAAGCGTTTTGAGTGAACATATGGTTTCTATTGTGAAATGAAGGCACAGTTTTAACTATGAATATAGATAATTACCCTTTCGACTTTAAACATTTATATGTGTCACATTGTGTCAGAGCATTTTTCATGGTCAATAGGTTGAAAGGTTATAAAGTTGAAAATGAAAATCAGTACTTTCGAGTAAAACTATGTAGCCAGTACAAATAAAGCAATTCACTACTGCTCTCTCTTGGAAGGCGTTAGTAATAACACCCAGAAAGCAATCACTACACCAATAGCACAGATAGTAAGTGAAAAACATGATCTCAGTTAAAGACCTAACCTTTAAGTTAGAAATTCAGCCTATAAATACATATTCATGAATATTTCAATGATTATTTTGTAGACTGAATTATAGATGATGATTTTTTTCTTTGTGTAATAGAAAGAGAATGATATTTTTTAGTTATTTTAAAACTTGATATAGAATGTGTCTACTGCAACCCTGATTTGAACATTTCATATAAATGTAATTTTTGAACTGACACCAAACATTTACAGCGGGGCACAAATTTTGTAAATTGCTGAGAATGACGTCAATACTTTGAGCCTAAAGAAAACAATTCTTTCAAATGGAATTGGACTCTATTGCAAATGCTTACTTTCAGAGTGGACGCCATATAGATTCAAGAGAGCACGACCCCCATTCCAACAGAGTAACAGCAAATTTTCAAATTCATAAGAAAGGGGTAGGGGTCAGAGGGAGAGAAAGAGAGAGAGAGAAACAAAGAGAAAGAGAAAGAGAGAAACACATTTTGGCAAATTTCAATTTTTTATCAAGGCCTTGAAAGTAACTAAACATTGAATAATTATTTTATCAACACTAATGGATTGGCAGGATATAGCTATCAACCTAAAACTTAATTTTAAAACAGTGTTTTCATTTGTATTTCACTCTTTAGAGTGACAGAACCCATTTTGCACTGGGTGGTTATAATACCTCTGTCCTATTATTATTATTTTTTCTCATCTTACTTCTTACAACAAATAAGCAAAAAGGTTAAGGCAATTGTTCTTTCTATTCTTTTACTCTCAAATAAGACATTCTTGGGACAAAGATAGCATGCGAGTGCTTTCAGTTTTATTAGAAAGGAAAGGCACACACGTTATTTGTGGCATGTGCTTTGTTGCTCAAATTGTTTGGAACCATTTATGTCAGATGCTGATGTCTTTTTAAAGATCACATAGCCAGTGGTTTACAGAATGAGGTTCCAGTGCTGCATGAAGCCAAAAGAAAAACCCAACCGATGATGAAGGACTTTGAAAAGATAAGATTATAACAACAATACATGCAAAGTTTCTATTTTGCTAGACTGACAACCAATTCAGGGACAAGTACACAGTGTCTTTTGATAAAAATACTGGCCTTCATCTTCTGTAAGTAAACACTATGTATGTTTTAGGATTCCTAAATGTGTTACCACTATCATTAGTGTCTTTTCCAGCACTATGACCATTCTTCTTTTTTGTTTTTTTGTGTTTTTTTTCCAGACGGAGTCTTGTTCTGTTGCCCAGGCTGAAGTGCAGTGGCGCGATCTCGGCTCACTGCAAGCTCCGTCTCCCGGGTTCACGCTGTTCTCCTGCCTCAGCCTCTCGAGTAGCTGGGACTACAGGCGCCTGCCACCTCGCCTGGCTAATTTTTTTTGTATTTTTAGTAGAGACGGGGTTTCACCGTGTTAGCCAGGATGATCTCAATCTCCTGACCTCGTGATCCGCCTGCCTCGGCCTCCCAAAGTGCTGGGATTACAGGCGTGAGCCACCGCGCCCGGCCGACCATTCTTCTTTTAAGAAAACTATAACCCTGGTCAGACAAATTCTATATTCAAAGGTAAATGCAGTTACTAAAATGAAAGAGGCTGTGAAAGTCTCTGAATAATTGCCAAAATTATTATTATTTTTAATCCATAATGAGAAGAAACATGTAAAAAGTGTGCCTCTGTTTGTAACTCAGATCAACATTAAGAATTTGCATCTTTTATTATGTATATAAATATTATTTCTCCAATAATGTTAAAATATCCACCACATGCTCTAAAACTGTAAATCTTTTTTAAATGGAATGATTTAAAGGGAATGCATCTCAATTTGTATTACCTACGGTAAAAGGTAGAAGGTGTTTTTATGTAAAAGTAACAATTATTATGCTTTTTATCTTTACAGTCTATTTGTGTTTTTATAGAAATAATGTTTACATTAAATTCCCAAGTGTTTTGTGTTTTTACTTGTTTTCTTATCGTCATGAAATATTTAATGTATTTTACCTTAGTATTTCTATATGTTTATTCATGAAAGCAAGAAGAAAACATAAAGGGTTTAGCTCGTGCAGAAGGAACACTTTTCTAAAACAATACTTGACCATTTAAATTATCAATTTTACAAGAAAAGTTTTTCTTTCTTTTAATTAATAATTATTAGCTCCTGATAATTAAGTGAATGTGTATGCACAATATTCATAGAATAATGCCTGAAACAGTGTATTGTCAATACGTTTTAACTGTCATTGTTTATCTATTAATTCATATATTAAGTAAACATGAACAGGATGCTTACTGAAGGCAAGTTAGACCAACACCATCTCCCCTCACAAATTTTGCAATCTAGAATGTATTGTAAACGTTAACTTAACAGATTTCTTTAAGACAGGTTATTATATTTCTGAGCTAGCTCGGGTGTTGTGTTACAAATAGAGAAATATACTTAATGGTCTCTTCAAAGCCTTCCATTAACAAGTCTGCACAAGTTCTAATGAACCACTTTCAAAAGTCAAATCATTTGTTTCATGTCCCATTCAAGGCCTGCCATTTACTCATCACAAGCTGGAACTCACCATTGTGCTATTTAAATAAATCAGGGCCCAGCGTCAGAGTTCAGAAGGAAAAAACATCCCAGAAGTTGGTTTTGAGCAGTAGTTAAAATACTTTACCCTGCAACCTACTTCTGAGAAATGGTAAATTGGTTAATGAGGTCACTTCCATGAAGTTTAAAAGCTACTTAGAAATGGAAAAGATGGACAAACACCAGATATTTTAAGAAATATTCTACTACTGTAAGATCTGTTTATAAGGTTGACCCCATTATCTAAGCTATGAGACTCAGTTACCTGATATCCCCTGTGCTTACTCTCCTTGGAGAGGAAAGTGACAAAGTTTAGGACTTTAGAATAGTAAGGACTTTAGAATAGTCCTTATTACTATTTTAATGAATATTAAAATATTTATTAAGAATTCATTAAAAAACATTAACTATACTTAAGGAAATTCCTGAAAAAGACTTACACCTGTAAAAACACATAAAGCACCCATGACTGTGATTCACACTTAGCATTTTATTTTACCACTTTTAATAACATTTACTACGTTGCATTACATCATAATCTGCCTGTGGCTTGTCACATAAGGTCAAACAAGAATAAAGAAATGGGACCATATTAGGGGCATTAAAAAAACTATAATTAGTACTGGCAAACGTCTAAACAAAGACATTTTCTGAATTTCTTCAAAGCTCTAGATATCATCAAAGTAATGTTAGGATTATTTCTTAAAAAAAAAAAGAAATGTACAGTATTTATATTATATTAGCACTAAGATATTATGGTTCTTTCTTTTGAAATAAAATTGAGGTGGATATGGTTAGAGTCATTGCTTCAGAAATCATGACTAATTTCAAAATTGGATCATTGGAAACGTTTTTGCTATAACACTGGTATTATGCCTATTTAAAGGCTTTTTTTTCAAATTCATTTCTTCTTCAAATGTATTTGAGATTGATGGTAGGTTACACACATTAATAAATAAGTCATGACATTAACCTACCAAACCTCCAAAATTAATTTAATTCCTCTACAACATATTTCTCTAGCATCTTTACCAGCAGGTGGACCTGCTACTCAACTGGAGGAAGCCTTGATGAACATCTTACAGACCTCACCCACTCCATGTACTAAGAAGAGAAAGAGCTAGAAATCATGAGATTGTTTTGTTAATTCATTCCCTGATTTTACTCGTGAATTGAAAAGTCCATAAAATGAGATCAGAAAAATACTTCTAAATCAATATATAATTTCTGCAATGTTTGGAAGTCCTTTAACAGTTTGCTGGATGGAAAAGTAATTGCCACCACTGCCCAGGCTTGAATCCCAGTACTAGATTTATCAGCTATGTCACTTTAGGCAAATACCTTAGCCTCTCTGATCTTCAATTTTCTTATTTGTAAGATGGTTAAAACAAAATCTTTCCACGGACATGATATGGCTATTTTACTTAACTGTCCTACAACATCTGCTCAAAAGATTGTATTACCTCCATGATATAGGAATTGTGGTGGTGTTATTTAGCAAAATGCATTGTGTGTAACATCTAGTGGTCAACCAAATGCTATTGTCTTTTCAGTTTTACATTTAAAAGCACTTGACATACTATTTGCTTACATTAAACAAAATAGTTGTGTATTTATTAATGAAAGGAACATGTTCTGAGAAATGTGTCCTTAGGTGATTTTGTCATTGTGCAAACACCATAGGGTGTACTTACACAAACATACATAATACAGCCTATTACATGTCTAGGCTATAAGGTATAGCCTGTTGCTCCTAGGCTACAAACCTGTAGAGCATGTTACTATATTGAATATCATAGGTAAGTCATGAATATCATTGTAAATCATGGTAAGTATTTTGCGTCTAAACATAGACAAGGAACACAGAAGTATAATCTTATGGGATCTTTGTCCCATGTGTAGTCTATCATTGACCATAATGTCCTTATGCAATGCCTGATTGCAAAACGTTCTATTCAAGGTAGCATGAATTTACTTTACAGCATCAAACTCAAGCTCTAAATTGTATTTTAAACGTCTCAAAAGCCAGTCTCCACATGAGTCACCACTTTTACTCATTTGGATTTCTTGCTCAATCATCTTGGTTAAAATTTTAAAATTAAGCATTCAAAGCTCTGTTAAATTAAAATCAGAATGCAACCGTGTAAACTAGTCTGCAAATTGCATGAAACACATTGTCATTTTTAATCACAAAAAATTATTTATTCTATGAGCTGTGGCCCTTCTTACTGTTTCCAAAGTAAGTGGGAAAAACAGGGTTTATACGATATATGAATGCTAAATTATGCACGCAAAATCTTTTCTTTCTTTTGCTATTATAAAAGAGAATGGACTACAAAAATGCATAGCCAGTAACTAAATGTCCAATTTGTTTTTATTATTAACAGAAAAGTGCACATAAACTAATTTTGCAGGTGGGCTAATTGCACCTGTTTTTCAAATTACAGTCCTTAATGAACTATCTTTTTCAGAAATATGTTCAGTCCTAAACATGTAGACTTTGTGTCAATTGCAAGACAATTAGCCATGTACTACACAAATGTTATAGCACAAGGATCAACTCTCCTGCATATGTCTTGAATATATGCAAGTAGTACATCAGGGTTTAACCACAGTGAGGAAATAATAGTCTGTTCAGAAAAAAAAAATCTTTACTAACATGCTTTTCTTGTTGTTGTTCTCTTGCTGTCGCTAAGAATTCCACAGAAATCAGATGAATAAGAAAAAGTAATACTTATTATCTCTAGCCTTCAGATACCTAGATTCCTTGAGCCGTAGAATAAACTCTGTTAAATTCTGCTGTACTTTTTGTTCCATTGTTTTATTTTTTATAGGTGAGGAGACAGGCCTAGAAAGATTGATTTTTCCTACATCACACGAATTAGTTAGTGACTCAGGCACACCCAACTCTCTGGAAATTTAACTCAGTGTTTTGTCTGTTTTGTTTTTGGGTTTCTTTGTGTTGTATTGTCTTATATTTACAAGAGTAGATTCACCTGGCAAGAAGTTTGGCTGTAAATTTATTTTTCTTTAATGAGATAGGATTTTCTAATTGATAATAAATTTTTATATTCTTCCTCAAAAATTTAATTCTTGGGATGCACTCTTGCATGCTGTGAAGAAAAGTATTTTTAGAAATGTGTGTCACTTAATTCCTGTTAAATTTTCTATAACAGATGGTATAGGTATTTGAGTTATGTACTCGTCTTCATGTGGTCTGCTATTAGCTTTTTTTAATATAAGGACTTTTTTGTTGCTCATCATTGAAACTTTATCTTTCTACTACATGAAATATTATTTCTGGAGAGAAAAAAAGTAAGAGAATTTTTATGTTGTTGAAATTGAGCACAATTTGGAGATTAATTGCATTGTTCTCATTAATGTCTCTGCCTGAAGCTGAGGGCTTATTACCACAGTGTGAATTCAGAGGAACTAGAATCTTAACCAGGTGTGGGTTATTAAAGTGGCAGTGCCCAATTTGAAATTGTTTAAGGAGGTGTATCAAAGTTGATATGCTTAACTATGTTCTTCTGGAAAGAAAAGCAGTGCTTGTTCAGGAAAATCACTCGTATCCATCATGTGACAAAAGGACTCAAAGCTCTTCTTCCCTTTGGTAAAGCAAGAGGGAACTGTATCTGTGGTATATTAGCAGCTTCAAAACTGATGCAAGAATACAGTTTATTAAAAAACTTTTTGTTTTGTATTTGTAAAATCATTTATTTCTTACCTCTTACCAAGGAATTGTTTTCCTTCACTAAGAAAATTAAAACTGTAGGCTGAAAGAGTTTATGAGGTAGATATTAGTCTCTAAAGATGGTAAGTTTAATCCAGTCACTAAAAATATTCTTAAAATGTTATTCAATCTACACTAGCTTAAAAATGAGTTATCTTTTTCAGAAAGGTGATAGTATGCTCAGAAATCAATTGTGAGTGAAGTTTCATTAAATTATTCATATCTTTAGATAGTTCTACCATGACAAAGTCAAGGGTAGGTTTAACTTGGGAATTGACAAAATGCAAATATCTGCCAGTTCAAGTTTAGAGCAATCATCATAACCACCTGGTGGCAATTTATGGATCTTAATGTTAGATCAACAATAAGTTTGACACAAATCAGAAAACCAAAATAGATGGACATAAATTGAGAGTCTGGGGGAAAAATACTACCTTGCATAGAGCTTGGCAGTTTATAAAGCAATGAATGATACAGTCCTTCACGATCTCTGTTTACACCAGCAACAATGGCTCCCGTGTTACACAAAAATTAACTCACGTTCAAAGAGAAGAAATTTCTTTCCCTAAATCTTACATCTATTAAACGGTGGAACTTGGTTTGGAACCCTTCTTTTCTGATTTTTTCCACTGTTTCTACAGGAACTGTTCATAAGTGGCTAAAGCAATTTTGTGCAAAGATATATAAGTCTTTGAGTGTGAAATGGGTATATTTGCCATTTTATGTCTCTTTTGTGTGTACTGAAAAACAGTGAAGAGTTCAATTACATTTTTTTCTGTGACTTCTTAGCAATTTTAAAATGATAAAGGAGAACATGGAATGGCTTTGTGTTATTAAAAAAGACCAAGGGAGGAAAAATAAAGCTGAACCAGAACAAGGCTTGGAAATGCTTCAGTTTTTATTTTATTTTATTAATGTTTGTATAAATTAATTTGTTCCTACTGTTGATTATACAAATTCATGTAAATCAACAGTCAGGAATTTCTACTTTTAAAAAAGAATAATACTGATGGGTAGAAATCAGATTTCTATTGGCCTGAGATTAAATGGGTTAATATCACAGTAGACTGTCTCAGCAGTCACAATAAAGAAGGAATAAGATGTGGAAGAATAACAAATAATGGTGAAGAAGGAGAGCTACTTAGAGGAAATCTGACTTGAAATTTTGAGGATATGTAATTAAAAACACACCAGGCATTTGTTAAGGATTGACATTGTGCATAGCAGAATAATATTAGTTGTATCATATGATGTTTATATATATTTAGTTCTGAAAGACATGAATATTATGCATTTCATGTGGCTGAGATTAACAGACCAGTAGTAGAGGCCATGTATCTGAGGCTTTGGTTATCTGAGCCTGAGCAAATATGAGTGCATATCCCAGTTCTATGCTTAGTAAACTATGGAAGAAGGGTAATTTATTTAACTTTTGCACCTTAGTTGATTTGTCTATAAAATGAAGTTCTTGGGGTACCATAAGTGACATTACATATGTTAAACATTTAGTACCATATCTGGCAGATATCAATAATTTAATAAATGCTAATTATTATTATTATAAATTCAATATACTAAAATTCTATAGAGCAGTTGAGAGAGGAAGAAGTATATATAATTCGGAATCATCAAGGGCTGAATTGGGTAACTGATAGGATTTGGCTCCGTGTCCCTACCCAAATCTCATCTTCAACTGTAATCCGAATTATAATCCCCGTGTGTCAGGGGAATGACCTTGTGGGAGGTAATTGAATCATAGGGACAGTTTTCCCATGCTGTTCTAGTGATAATGAGTGAGTTCTCACAAGATCCGATGGTTTTATCAATGGCAGTTTTTCCTGCACTCACTCATTCTCTTCTGCCACCATGTGAGAAAGTACAAGCTTGCTTCTCTTTTGCCTTCCACCATGATTGTAAGTTTCCTGAGGCCTCTCCAGCCATGTGGAACTGTGAATCAATTAAACCTATTTCCTTTATAAATTACCCAGTCTTGGGTATTTCTTTATAGCAGTGAAAACAGACTAACTGTCTGTTTTAGAGTAACTGTCATTACAACTACAGAGAAAAGAGTTAAGAGACAAAATGTACTGGGAGGAAGAAGAGTTAGAAGCCAGGGCGCCTTTATTAAAGAGATGGTTGTATGCCAAACTTGGTCCTTAAAAGACCTATAGGATCTGGAGTAGGCTTGGACAACCTGGAGTAGATGACTTCAATTAACGGAACAGTAGAAATCGGGATATTGCTTTTGACAGCTGATAAATCTGCTGTCTGAAGAGCTATGGAAATAAATACAGCTCATAGTATACTTTGAACACAAATTTAGTGCCAAGCACTGGAATAAGTGCTTTGTAACTATCACATCAAATATTTGTAGTAATCTCATGAAGTAGATACTAATATCATCCCCAATTTACAAATAAAAAAATGAAGTACAAAGAAGTTAAATAAATTGCCTAATGTGCACTCAACTAGCAAGTGGGAAAACTGGGCAAGACCCCAGAGTTCATGCTCTTAATCAAGAAAAATCTATATGGTATCTTGTGTTTCTGTGATCCAAAGCTACTTTCTGTGGCAAGCAGTGAATGTGTCATTATTTAGTTAAATAATATTCTTTGGTCTAAGTGGGTTAATAGCCTTTAGCAACAGACAGTAGAGTGTCAACTACCTAAAAATTCCAATTTTATCACATTGTCTTGATTTTTAAAACAATACATATAGCATTTGCTCAGTTACAATTTGAATGAATCAATAAAAGAAAAAATCGAAAGCATTCATAAAACTTTTATAAACACTATCATGGCATAAACGTCAGAAGATGACAAATCATATTTATATTTTCTTACCATAAAATCGTAACTATATAAAAGCTTCGATGATAAAATTTAGCTTTGTGTGAAAACAGATTTCACATTGTGGATAAATCTATCTGATTGACCATTCCATCCCAATTTGTAATAATTTCTGTTTCATTTATTTTATGTAGAAAACCTAGACTAAAATGATAGTTAAAATAAAAAAGGTTGTTCAATAGAGGAAACCTGAAAAGTTCTATTGAATTCTCAAATAACTCTTCATTTTCCAGATGCAATTTATTCAATTTACCTTCATTATCCTCACTTTATCTGCACAACAAGAGGTCTTTAGGCCATTTTATGGTCCTATGGATATTAGCACTTCTAATAGGAGTTGGATATAAAGTGAGAGAAGGTGAAATTTAAATCAGCCCATTTTGCCGCTGCTTTATTAGTTTCAAACTGGATCCTTTGGGACAGAAAATTAGCACCTCTAATGGAAGTGTGATTTACTTTTGATGTAACCTATCCAGTTTTTGCCCTTTCTTCATTCAGCTATATCAAAAAGAGATTATTTGGTCCAATGCACCTCATACCAGCCTACGTCTGGGCATGCTCCAAGAAACATTATGTGCTTGATAAATGGATCTGTGCTTTCCAGTCTTATATTCAGTTATCCACAAAGCTACTATTTGCAAATGACTTACCTGACTTCAAGTCATTAGCTATTTCCACCTAGATTACATGTGATGATTTTTTTGCCTTGTGATTTAGTCTCATTTAATTTTTTTTTTCTGCTTCACATTACTCAACATTCCCCAGTGTCCCAGATCCTCTCATATTGCCATGTCTTTGCACATTCTGCTTTCTTTGTATTGCCCTGTTCTCCAGTTCTCAGCCTGGCATATACTCACGAATATGCGAAATGTCTGCTCAATAATGCCTTTTCTAAATAGGCAGAATATTGACTGTTCTCTGTGTTCCCACAAGAGTCCACTGATACTATTTATTATTTATTATGTTTATTGATCTTTCTCATTAGATCACGAGTTCCTTGAAAGCTTAAAATGCATTGTCGTGGTAGCTCAGGGTCTGGCACATAGTAAAGACCCACAACAAGCTTTGTAAATAATAGCTAATAGAGCTACTTAGTTTGGCTTAGATTTACCTTTACATCTTTCTCTTATTGACACATAATATGTTCCATATTTATGGGGTACATATAAGTGTACGTTTATTATATAGAACAGAATGTGTAATGATCAGGTCAGGGTATTTGTGGTGTCCATTGCCTTGAGAATGTGTGATTTCTACGTGTTGGTATCATTGCAAGTCTTCTTTTCCATTTACTTTGAAATATATAAAGTATTGTTGCTAAATATAGACACCCTAGTATGCTATCAAATATTAGAACTTATTTTTTGTATCAAACTATATATTTTTACCCAATAACCAACCTCTCTTCATCTTCCTCTCCTACCTACCCACACTTCTCAGTATCTGGTATCATTGTACTCTCTATGTTCATAAGATCAAGTTTCTTCTTTTTATCTACCAATATGTGTGAGAACATGCAGCATCTGTCTTTTTGTGCCTGGCTTATTTCAGTTAAGATAATAACTTCGCCAATATACAATAAGTAGTGATGGTAATAGTGACAATGTTGTTTTGTTCCTGACGTTAGTGAAGATGCCTCCTGAGTTTCTTATGTAGATAGACCAACAGATCAATGGGGAAAAAAGAATCCAAAAATAGAACCATACTTACATGTTTGGTTGATATTTTGACAAAAGGTCTAAGATAATTCAATGGGAAATGAAAAATCTTCCTCTCAATTTGTGTTGAAACAAGGAGATAAACATAGGGAAAAATAAAGCATGATCCTTTTCTCAAACCACACATGAAAATTAATTTGAGATTGTCACTTAAATGTAAAGGAAAAAATGTTAAAGTTTATAGCAGGAAAGATAGGCCTGTATCTCCTGGTTTTACAAAAATTTTTTTAGCATACACAATGGACAAAACATAAGACAAAAAATAATGTATAAATTGGGTAGTATTAAATGGACTCCCCCCTTAAAGGCAGCATTAAGAACATGAAAAGACAAGCCACAGACTGTGAGAAAATATTTATAATGCATATATACCTGATCAAGAATGTGTCTACAGAATATATTTCAAAAGATTCCTACATGAGTATAATGAAGTGACAAATAAATTACCAGAAGCCTTGAACAGACACTGTACAAAAAAGCCTAATAAGCAAATGGCTAATAAGAATATGAAAAATTATTCAATCTCATCTGTCATCAGAAAAAAGCAAATGAAAACTACAGTGACATACTGCTTTACATGTACCAGAATAACTAAAATTTAAACTGTCAACAACAAATGTTGTCAAGCATGAGGAACAATTGGAACTCTCACACATTGCTGGTGCAGTGAAAAATGTTAGAGCCACTTTGGAAAACTTACAACATCTTATAAAGTCCAACATGCATGTACCCTATCGTCCATCAATTTACAGCTGGGTATTTACCTCAAAGAAATGAAAATACCTATACACAAAAAGCTTGTTTATCTTGGTTTCATTCATAATAACCCTAACCTAAAATATTAAAATTTCTATCAACTGGACAATACATTCAGCAAATTGTATACTCATACAGAAAACTTCGCAGTAATAAATACTGATGAACTTGGACAAATGTAAATGAGAACAATTATTGATATGGGAAGGGGTGTAAGGGAACTTTTTGAGATGATAGAAATGTTTTAATATATTTATTAGGATGTTGATTGCATGGTTGTATATAGCTGTTCAAACTCATTAACGTGTTCTTTTAACATACTTGTATTTCACCATATGTAAATGTTACCTCAATGTAATTTTGTCTCAATATAGATCATAAACAAAATGTTGTACACATTGGAACCCTTATACGGTGTGGTTGGAAATAAAATGATTCAGCTGCCATGGAAAGAGTTTGGAGGTTCCTTATAAAGTTAAGCATAGAATCATCATATGACCTAGTAAGTCAGCTCCTAGGTTTATACCCAGATTGTTGAAGGTAAGCACCCAAACCAAACACCTTCACATGCATGTTTATAGCAGTGCTGTTCACTATCGACAAAAACAGTCCAAACATCCATCAACAGATGAATGTGTTGACAAATTATGGTATATACATGCAATGGAATATTATTCAGCTATAAAAAGGAATGATATACTGAGACATACTACACATTGATAAACCTCAAAAACATGCTCAGTGAAAGAATTCAGACACTAAAGGTTGCATATTGCATGATTTATTTTATATGAAATATCTGTAATAGGTAAATTCATAGAGAAAGATGCAGATTGATGGTTGTAAGGGGCTGAGGATAGAGTGAAATGAGGAGAAACTGCTTAAAGGGTATAGGGTTTTATGTTGGATTTAAATAAATATAACTAGACAGAGATGGTGATTGCACAACATTGTGAATGTAATAAATGCCATTGAATTGTTCACTTTAGAATAATTAATTTTATATTAGATACATTTCATTTCAATAAGTTTTTAAATAAGCAATAGGCATTAACTTCATATTGCATTGTCTAATTAATATTTCCAAATAATAGTAGTGAATGTCTAAAAGCTTGATGCATAGAGTCCTTTTATTGGGATGTTTATACCATTTACAATTAATTTATATGGTTAGCATTAAATTTCTTATTTGCCTTATGTTTCTGCTTCCTCTTTTTCTGTACTGTGCTTCCTTTGTTTTAATCACTTTTTATGATTTCATTTTGTTTTCTTTTTTGGCTGCTTAGCCAAAACATTTTTATGTAAGTGCTTGTTCAAGAGTTTGTAGACTACAGCTTTAACCTAACAGCCTACCTTCAAGTGATATTTTCCCAATTCATCTGGAGTATAAGAACCTTATAATAGGTGACTTCCATTTCTCTGCTACTGACCTTCATGCTGTTGCTTTCATTTTTTTGACTTTTACATTCTTGTAAACTCCATACTACATTGTTATTGTTTGGTTTCGTCAATTATCTTTTACAGAGATATAAATAATAAGGAAAAGTACTCTGTATATTTACCTACGTGATTGTCATTTCCAGTTCTATTACTTCTTTGTATGGGTTTGTGTTTTCATGCGGTATCATTTTCCTATTTTCCTTTTGTCTGAAGACTTTCTTTAACATTTCATGTAGTACAGGTATGCTGGTGATACTTTTTTTTTTTTTTTTTTTTACAGTTTTGTATGTCTAAAAAGTTTGTATTTTGCCTTTCTTTTGAACACACTTTCTGGCCAGGCATGGTGGCTTATACCTGTAATCCCAGGACTTTTCAAGGCCAAGGCAGACAGAGCACTTGAGGCCAGGAGTTTGTGAACAGCCTGACCAATATGGCGAAACCCTTTCTCTACTAAAAATACAAAAATTAGCTGGGCGTGGTGGCACATGACTGTAATCCCAGCTAATCAGGAGGCTGAAGCAGGAGAATCACTTGAGCCTGGGAGGTGGAGGTTACAGTGAGCAGAGATCGCACCACTGCACTCCAGCCTGGGTGACAGAGTGAGACTCTGTCTCGAAAACAAACAAACAAACAAAACAAACATACTTTCCTAGGTAAAAAAAAAAAAAAAAAAAAATGCTAGGTTTATGTTATGGACTGTATGTATGTGTCCCTGAAAATTCATACATTGAAATTTTAACCCCTAATGGAGTCATATTAGAAGGTAGAGGCAATTAGGTAATTAGGTTTAGATGAGGTCAGGAAAATGGAGCCCCCATGATGAGATTAGCATCCTTATAAGAAGAGAAAAAGCCTAGAGTTTTTGTTTTGTGTGTGTGTGTGTGTGTGTGTGTGTGTGTGTGTGTGTGCACCAAATAAAGCAAGTAAAGCCATGGTAGGACATAACCAAGAAGAGGATCCTCACTAAGATCTGTCTATGCTGACACCCTCCAGAACTGTGAGAAATAAATTTCTGTTTTTAAGCCACACCGTTTGTATTAGTTCATTCTCTCACTGCTATAAAGAATTGCCCAAGACTGGTAAGTTTATAATCAAAAGAGATTTAATTGACTCACAGTTATGCATGGCTGGGGAGGCCTCAGGGAACTTACAATTATGACCGAAGGCAAAGGAGAGGCAAGCACCTTCTTCACAAGGCACCGAGAGAGAGAGCAAAGGAGAAACTGTCAAACACTTATAAAACCATCAGATCTCATGAGAACTCATTCACTACCATTAGAACAGCATGAGGGAAACTGAACCCATGATCCAATCACCTCCCACCAGGTTCCTCCCTGAATACCTGGGGATTACAATTCAAGATGAGATTTGGGTGGGAACACAAAGTCAAAGCAGATTACAGTTTATAATATTCTGTTTTAGCAGTTGGAAATAAGACAGTTGATAATTTTCTCCCATTAGTACTTTTAAAAATAGTGTTTCATTGTTTTCTCAACTGCATTGTTTTCAACAGAAATCTTTCCTCCTTGTTTTTGTTCCTCTGCATATAATGAGTTTCTTTTTCTTTTCACTTTTAAGATTTTTCTGTTTATCATTGGTTCCGATAAACTTTATTGAATTGTATGTAAATTTTCTGGTAAGTTTTTATGCTTCTTGGTGTAGTTTTATTCATGTCTTGGGTTTATTGAGTCTATTAGGTCCCTGAGTTTATGATTTTCATTCAATTTGGAAATTTTGGGGAAAATATTACTTCACACGTTTTGCTCCTTTCCTTTTTTGGGGGGTTGGAGGCTCTAAATACACAAATAAAAGGGCACTTGCATCTTTCCTACAGTTCACAATGCCCTGTGCATTTTAAATTGTTTCATTCTGTAATTCCAGCACACTGGGAGACCAAGGCAGGCGGATCACTTGAGATCAGGAGTTTGAGACCAGCCTGGCCAACATGGTAAAACCTTGTCTCTACTAAAAATACAAAAATTAGCCAGGAGTGTGGTGCATGCCTATAACCCAGGCTACTTGGGAGGCTGAGTTAGGAGAATCACACGAACCCGGGAGGCGGAGATTGCAGTGGGCCCAGATTGCGCCACTGCACTCCAGCTTGGGCTACAGAGAGAAACTCTTGTCTCAAAAAAAAAAAAAAAAATTATTTTATTCTCTGTATATTACTTGAATAATTTCTACTTCCATGTCTTCATGTACACTGTTCTTTGTTCTGCAATATTTAGCTTCCTATTAATCCCGTGTAGTATTATTTTGATCTTGGATACTGTAGTTTTCATTTTTAGAAGTTAGGTATGGATCTCTTTTATCCCTTCTATGTCTCTACTTACTATTTTGAACATATGAAATACAGTATAGCAGCTTTAATGTCTTATTGCTAACTCCAATATCCAAATCTATTTTGAATGGGTTTGTGTTGAATAATTATTCTCATCAGAACAGGTTGTATTTTTCTGTTTCTTTGCATACCTACTAATTTCTGATTGAATGTCAGACACTGTTTATTGTACTTTGGGGTATTTTGGATATCTTTGAATTCCTATAAGGACTCTTGAGCTTTGTTCTGGGATAGTTTTTTGGAAACAGTTTATCCCTTCAATTTTTGTTTTTAAAATTTGTGAGGTGGTAGTCATGACATATTTTGTCTAGAGATAATTATTCCCCAAAACTGAGGCAGTATTATTACTCTACCAAATGCCTGGTGGGTTATGAGTTTTTCCAGACTTGGCTGGTCAGAAAATACACTCTTCCAAGACCTGTGGGAATTCCCGATGGTTTTCCCTGTAACAGTTTTGGTTGGTTATTTCCCTGGTATTGGTGCGCACAAGTGTGCTAATCAGCACTCTACTGAACACTTGTGGAGATTCCTTTGCAGATCTCTAACATTCTCTAGCTATGCAGCTGTGTCTTATCTTATAATCTGTCCTGAGCACTCTAGCAACCATGGTCCAAAGATATTCTTAGAAAAGTCTTTCTACTCAGGAAATTTGCTAAGCATAATGTGGATTCCCCTTTTCTACTGGAAAAGCAATAGGGCTCACATAATTTATTTTATGTCTCTCAGAGAACTGCCCTGCGTTGTCTAATTTTTCATGTCTTGAACACCAATGATTTATATATTTTGTTGGTTTTGGTTGATTCAGGCACATGCAAAAGTTTATTTAATGGTAGGTGTATTTTTTTTTTTTTTGAGACAGAGTCTCACTCTGTTGCTCAGGTTGGAGTGCAGTGATGCGATCTCGGCTCACCACAACCTCCGCCTCCTGGGTTCAAGCAATTCTCCTGCCTCAGCCTCCCGAGTAGCTGGGACTACAGGCACACACCACGGTGCCCGGCTAATTTTTGTATTTTTGGTAGAGACAGTGTTTCACTATGTTGGCCAGGCTGGTCTCGAACTCCTGACCTCGTGATCCGCCTTGGCCTCCCAAAGTGCTGGGATTACAGACTTGAGCCATCATGCCTGGCTTAATGGTATGCTTTGATGAATGGCAGTTCTTGATTTTATTACAGTCCAAATTATTAGTGGTTTTCGTTATAATTTTTACTTCTTATGTCCTGCTTAAGAACAATTTTTTCATGGTTACAAAAATGTTCTTTTATGTTTTATCTTCAAATATGTATTGTTTTACTATCCACATTTAGGTTGACTATTGATGTGGAATTTAATATTTTGTGTAGCTCAAGGTAAGAGTCCACATTTGTTTAATCACATTGTCTGGTCTGTTTGTGCTCCTATAACAAAATGCCATAAACTGATGGCTTACAAACAACAAAAATTTATTTCTCACAGTTCTGGAGGCTGGAAAGTCTAAGATCAAGTCACTGACAGAATCAGTGTCTGCTGAAGGCTTACTTCCTGGTTCATAGACTGCTGTATTTTCACTGTGCCTTCACATGGTGGAATGGACATATGAACTCTCTGGGGATTCTTTTGTAGGACCACTAATTCTATTCAGGAGGGCTCTGCCTCATGGCCTAATCACCTTCCAAAGGTCCCACCTCCTCATACCATCACCTTAGAGGTTAGAATTTTCACATGAATTGGGGGACACACTCAATCTGTTGTGCTAATATGGATATATAATTGGCCCAATACCATTGAAAAGATAACTGCTTTTTCAATACACTTCAATATTATCTTTACTATAAATGAGGTAACTATATATATGTGGGCTGTTTCTGGGCTTTCTGTCTTATCTCATTCATTAGTTTATCTATTCTTGTACTAATACCAATAGGATTTAGATACTTTGGTGTCACTGTTTTGCAAGGCTATAGAAAATTCTCTTTGCAATCCATTATAATAATGCCCTATAGTTCTGTGTTCATTCTGAACAGTTTTAATATCATTGCTGTGTTTTAGCATTTCATATTTTTCCTAAGTTTCATAGGATCTGAAGTGGTAGATTTCTTGTTTTTGCTAGGATCTGATTTGGAGTCAAGATGGACTTAGAACTTATCTGGTTTAATTAACTCACTTTATAGATGAGTTAAAACAACCTTAATTTGCTTAAAGGATGTACAGTTAGCTAGAGCCTGGAACCCCAAGCATTCTTCACACCCTATGCCTTTTATTTTCCACAACTCCCAAATTAAGTGCAGTTGGTGTCATACATACTTCTTCCATTTAGTTCATTTTTCCCCCTTCATGCTACTGTGTGGTTCTTCACTTTGGGTGTATTATGAGTTTTTCATCCTCCACACAGGGTTCTGTCAGTTCGTGGTATAGCAATTTAGTGTTAAAATGGTGCTGTGTCAGCTGTCAATGCTGTAAATACTTCGGCTTGATTCCTCTTCAAGAAAGCTTGGGCTAATTTTTTCCCTTCGCATGTTTGCTTTTACATTTTTATTAAAGATTATTTTCATTATAATATTATGTCTTTATGCTAGAATTACAAAAATACAGAAAAGTAGAAGATGGAAAATAATTACCCATAATACACCACCTAGAATCACACATTTTTAAAAGTTGAGAATATTTCTTCTGTTCTTTTATTTCTTTTCATTGAGTTCAGATAAAATGATATATATAAAATTATATTGCCTGACTTTTCAAACATCCATTTTACGATTATATAAGTATAATAATTTCATTATATAATAATTTCATTATAATGAAATTATAAAAGAATTATTATAATAATTCTTATAATGAATTATTAAAGACCATTTTAAATATTTTAAAACCTTAATTTCTTTCCACTATTAAAATGTTGCCATATTTATTGACAGAGTTTAAATGTATTTTTATATTTTCATGAAATTATAACAAAATGATTTTTAAGCATCCTTAACCAGGAACTTCACATATCCCAGTAGGAAGATATGTGTATGGGCTCATAATAAAAAATATGTATATATTTTCAACTGAGTGGTTTATAGACTTTTCACAAGTAAAAATAACTCAATGACTTATGCAATTTTTATGAGTTGAAAAGATGCAAAAAGTGATTTCTCATGTTCCTTGACACTGAAAATGACTATTATGATTCTTCATATGGCTTGGCTGTTTCCCCACCCAAATCTCATCTTGAATTGTAATCCCTATAACCTCCACATGTCATGAAAGGTACCTGGTGGGAGGTTATTGAATCATAGGGGCGGTTTCCCCCATGCTCTTCTTGTGATGGTGAGTTCCAACGAAATCTGATGGCTTTATGAACATCTGGCATTTCCCTGCTGGCACTCATTCTCTCTCCTGCCACCCTGTGAATAGGTGCCTTCTGTTATTATTGTAAGTTTCCCGAGGCCTCTCCAGCTGTGCAGAACCATGAGTCAATTAAACCTCTTTCTTTTATAAATTACCCAGTCTTGGGTATTTCTTCATAGCAGTGTGAGAACAAACTAACACTGGAAATTGATACCACAGAGAGTGTGGTGGTGCTATAAAGATACCCACAAATGGGGAACTGACTTCAGAACTGGATAACAGGCAAAGGTTGGAACAGTTTGGAGGGCTCAGAAGAAGACAGGAAAATGTGGGAAAGTTTGGAACTTCCTAGAGACTTGTTGAATGACTTTGGCCAAAATTGTGATAGTGATAAGGACAATGAAGTCTAGGCTGAGGTCATCTCAGATGGAGATGAGAAATTTGTCAGGAACTGGAATAAAGGTGACTCTTGCTATGCTTTAGCAAAGAGACTGGCAACATTTGCTCCTGCCCTAGAGATCTGTGGAGCTTTGAATTTAAAAGAGATGACTGATTTAGGGTATCTGGAGAAAGAACTTTCAAAGTGGCAAGGTGTTCAAGAGGAAGCACACCATACAAGTTTGGAAATTTGCAGCCTGATAATGCAACAGAAAAGAAAACCCCATTTTCTCCAAGCTGGCTGCAGAAATTTGTATAAGTAATGAAGAGACAGAATGTTAATAACCAAGACAATGAGGAAAATGTTTCCAGATCTTATGAGAGATTTTCAGGGCAGCCCCTCCCATCACAAGCCTGGAGGCCTAGGAGGAAAAAATGGTTTTGTGAGTTCGGACCAGGGCCATTCTGCTCTGTGAAGCCTGGGCATGTGGTGTCCTGAATTCCAGCTGTTTCGGCTCCAGTCATGGCTTAAAGGGACCAAGGTACAGCTCAGGCCATTGCTTCTGGCAATGTAATCCCCAAGACTTGCTGGCTTACACATGACGTTGAGCCTGTAGGTGCACCGAAGTCAAGAATTGAGGTTTGAGAACCTCTGCCTAGATTTCCCAGAATGTATGAAAATGCATGGATGTTCAGGCAGAAATTAGTTGCATGGGTTGAACCCTCATGGAGAACCACTGCTAGGGCAGTGTGGAAAGGAAATGTGGGGTTGGATTCCCAACACAGAGTCCTCACTGGGACATTCCCTAAAGGAGTTGTGAGAAGCAGCCCACCATTCTCCAGATTCCAGAATGGTAAATCCACCGAGAACTTGCACCATGCATCTGGAAAAGCCTCAGACACTCAATGCCAGTCCATAAAAGCAGCCAGGAGTGGGGCTGTACCCTGCAGAGCCACAGGGGTGGAGGTGCCCAAGGTTGTGGGAACCCCTCTCTTGCATCAGCATGACCTGGATATAAGACATGCAGTCAAAGCAGATCATTTTGGAAGTTTAAAGTTTACTGCCCTACTGAATTTTGGACTTACATGAGGCCTGTGGCCCCTTTGTTTTGGCCAATTTCTCCATTTGAAATGAATATATTTACCCAATGCCTCTACCCCCATTGTGTCTAGGAAGTAACTAACTTGCTTTCAATTTTATAGGCTCATATGTAGAAGGGACTTACTGTCTCAGATAAGACTTTGGACTTGGACTTTTGCTGATATGATTTGACTCTGTTTCCCCACCCTAACCTCTTATTGAATTTTACTCCCATAATTCCCATGTGTTGTGGAAGGGACCCGGTGGGAGATAATTGAATCATGGGGGTGTTTTCCCCCATACTGTTCTCGTGGTATTGAATAAGTCTCACAAGATCTGATGGTTTTATAAGCATCTGGCATTTCCCCTGCTGGCATTCATTCTCTCCTGCTGCCCTGTAAAGAGGTGCCTTACACCATGATTGTAAGTTTCCTGAGGCCTCCCAAGCCATGTGGAACTGTGAGTCCATTAAACCTTTTTCCTTCATAAATTACCCAGTCTTAGGTATTTCTTCACAGTAGCATGAGAATGGACTAATATAATTTTCAATTCTACTTCTATTTTTTTTTATTTGAGAACCCTGAAAAAATATATATTTAGCTAACTTTTCTCTCTCAGTGTTTCAAGCACATAAATAGTTTAGCCAATAAAAGAACAGCTGGATTAATACATTTTTTGTATTGTCTAAATGTATGGATATAAGAATTTTCATTAGAGCTATTTGAATTGTGGGGCCAAGCATGCATTTATAAACAAATTTCTTAGAACTCAGAAAATATTTGAGGAAGAAGTTCTGAGGAAAGGATGGTAATTTACTCACAATGTATTAAATCTAGCCAACAAATATTAAATTCTTTAATTTGCAGTCCAAATTATGCGGGAAAAAAGCCTTAATTTTCTGTTTTTTTTTTTTTTTTTTTTTTTTCTGTTATTTTCTATACAAGCATACATATTTATTTGTAATCTCTAGGTCAACTAGAGTGGTTCTTAAGTATTATTTTATAAAATGTGGGAGATGTAATTTATTTTCTGGATGTTTTGTATATCAAGATTTATTTTTTATTCTTATGTACTTAGTTATATAATAATTGAGTTAAAATATTAATTACAATATTAATATTTTAGAAAGGTATTTAATGA
This sequence comes from Macaca nemestrina, assembly GCF_043159975.1. Lineage (NCBI taxonomy): Eukaryota > Metazoa > Chordata > Mammalia > Primates > Cercopithecidae > Macaca > Macaca nemestrina. Next base: position 154,314,337 of record NC_092125.1, read on the forward strand.
CTTGCATATTGAACTATGACAATTAAAGTAACTCTAGATTACTCTCAAGGAATTTTTAAGATAATGAGTATCTATTGGTGGAAAATTTCTAAATATACAAATATACAGATTTATACTGTTCTCATAGTTGTTTCATGGTATTCCTTTAATATCATTTTAAAATCCATGGGATCTATAGTGATGTCCCCTCTTTCATTTCTAAGATTACTAATCTGTGACTTCAGTCTTTTTTTCTTAGTTAGCCTAGGCAGAGGCTTATTAATTTTATTGATCTTCTCAATGAACTGGCTATTGATTTCATTGATTTTTTCTATTTTCTTGTTTTCAATTTCATTAATTTCTGCTTTAATGTTTATTATTATTTATTTCTTTGTGTTTTCTTTAGGTTTAACTTGCTCATATTTTTCTACATATTCAATACTTTAAAATATTATTTAGACATATGTATTTTACTCTCTATTGTAGAAAGTACCTTCAGTTATAAACAGATTGTGCTATAGGTTTAATAAAACTATTATTCATTGAATGAGTATCATATGCCTTTCTCTGCATTGAAACTTAATTTATATTATTTTATTGACTCCCCATAACAATTCTATAAGGCTACATGTTATTATCCTTATTTTATTAATGAAAAAACTAGGCTCAGAGAATTTATCTAACAACGATGACAGAAGATGTAGGAAATTAATTCATCTTTCTCATAAAAGGCTATTTCCCAGTGAAGTTATCTATTTATATGGCTTTGCATAGTATATAAGGTAAGCTTTATAATGCCTTATTTAAATAATTACTATATAAACTGCTAGACATATTAGATTATGGTGCAATCGTTATTGCTAACATTTATTGCAAACATATTGTATGCCAGATATATACTTATTCATGTCATTTCCACAACAGCCTATGAAGTTAGTTACCCTATTTTTACAATCAATCAGAAGGAGGCCCAAAGAAAGACTAAATAATTTGCTTAATGTCTGCAGGTTTTAAACAGTAGAATTTATAATTAAACACAAATAGTTGGAATGTAGGACCTCCGCTCTTGGCCACTAAGCTATATAATTATTTCAGCAACAGTATATTCTAAATATATTGAAGATAATAGGAAGCATTTGCATTAGGTACAAATATGTATGCAAACTGAATAATTTAAAATAGAAAATCATCTGAATTCCTCTAAAGCCATCCAAAGTTCTTAAATAGGTCTCATCCAATGTATCAATATGATAATCAGAATATTTACAAAGATAGGGGCCATCAAAATAAAGACAAAAAATGAAGAGGAGCAATTTTTTAACCATCTCTTTTCATTAATATATTTTATTACAATTATGCAGAGAAAATGAAAACAAATATTTTGAGGAAACAGAAGATAACCTAATTATCTTATAACTAATAGAACAGCTCATTTAGAAAACTGACTCTTTAATAAATGGACATATTTCTTTTTTAAAGATCACTTGTAAGTTTACAGTGCTTACTATTTTGGAACTTGATTTTGAAATAGCTCATTAAACTCAGAATTAGCATTACCATATGAAACACAAAAAGCATTTCTAAAATAAAAATAGCATTTGGAGCACATCTGTTCCAATGGTATGTCTTAAAGAAATTTGCATGTATTGGGATCTGATGGCTTATTTGTGTGTTGCTTTAAGAAGGTGCTCTGCGTGACTCACAATTAGACTGCGTATCAGGAGAGATGGGTGTTGTCATGTTAAGTACACATTTTTTAATTGAATAGCAAACTAATAGGCACATAAAACCCATGTAAATTATTGGCACATAAATTGCCTCTCCTGAGGCTACAAATAAACATACTTCTCTTTGGAAATAGTTTGCTGTTTTTTCTTGGGCTTTGTTTAGGTAGTAGACCCATGCATCTCCTTTTGCAGCCTGAAGCCTCCTTTCCTTATACCGAGTCTTTCTCACCTCCCTTCACTGAAGAACAGCAGTTTTCTAAGTACGAGGAAGAACTACTTTGTACACAAATAATGCATTAAGATGTTAAACATCATGAAAAACATGGTCTGACTCTTAATAAATATCTGGAATCTTTGCATCTAAAACATCTTGGGAAAACAGTATTAAATAAGACTCAAGAAATCCCTCACAATTTGATTCTGGAGTTCTTCATAAAACAGGGATTGCTATATAAAGTGAATAAAAATGAATACTTTCTGCTTGTACTACAGAAAGGTTATTTGTAAATGTGCATGCTCAAAACCTCCCTGTTCTCTCAGAAGTCTGTTGTTCAGTCTTCTCTCCTCAGCCTTTCTCTTCTTCCTTACAGCCCACCCTCAGCTCACCCAGTTCAACTTATTCGTATCCTTTATTGACAAAGCGGTAAAAGCTTTTGTCTTTTTATTTTTTTTTCTCTACTTGCATATTTTGGACTCACATGCTCTTATTCATCCTTTGCTTCACAAAGGAAGCTCTTTTCATGGCATTTTGTGGGTTATATAGCAATTTGTAGGGTGTGCTCTGCCTCCTTTTTCCATTTGGAAGTTTTTTTTTTTTTTTCTGGTTTTACTTTAATCACAATGAAGCATGTGGAGAGGACAGTCATTTGGACTCATATCCAAGTTATTTTTAGAAGCACATTGACAAATTTTTAAGTAGACATTGTATTTTACAAAGAATGCTGTTCTGAGATCATTCTGGCTTGAACAATAAGAAAATTCAAGACTACAGGAGGCAAGCACAACAGGATATCCATAAGTAACAACGCCTACTTATCAACTAGGGGGAGCTTAACAGACTTGTTCCTGACTGTGACAAACAGTGAGCTGAATTTTTAGAGAGGCTGTAAGCAGTGAGTGAACACAAAAGGTAACAGGAAAAGATTTGGTGTAGTGCACCATGACTGCTTTGTGGTTCAAATCAAGAGCGATTTAGAACAATAGTGACTGATCGTTTTCAGCAGCTGCCTCGACTTTTTTTCTATTGCCTTGTAGAGTTCACTCACCTTTGTTTTCTTACTTTGATTTCAGAGTTCATTTTTCATGATGTTCATTTTTTATGATGAAAGTGAACCTGTCTTGAAGGAATAGATGAATAGTTTCTAGTGGGTTCAAAGACACCTTCAACAGCTTGGAACAAAAGGAAATTATTATACAGATCAAGGTACTACACGAAAATGTTTTTACAGATTTTAAATAAAATATAAACAGCTGTTGAGGGACGAATGGCACAGTGACAGTTGTTACCAATCCAGTAATAATCTGAACACAAATTCGATCCTGTTCATTATGTGTAACCCACATTCCTCCATAGAGAAAACAGTCAGACTTAAGTGTGTAAAAAATGGATTCAACAGCAAATCAGAACAAATATAGAAAAAGAAAATGGTGAATCAAGTCTGAATTTATTATGTAATTTTCTTGAAAACCAAGTAATCAATATGTTCTAGCTATATAATGAATGGTGCTAATAGTGATAGCCTGCTTTTATTGGCTACCATTCAAAGGACTGTCTGGTAAATGATGAAACATTCCAAGGAACTCTTTCTCCTGTCTTTTTATAATTCCCTTGCTTGTAAAATAGTCTTACTTTCTAATCGGGAGCATTCAGTCTTTCTAGATACTTGCTTATTAAAACAGAAAAGGTGTTTCTCACGTCTTCTTATAGTTCACTCTTCTAATTTGCTATATGACTTAAAATTATCCTAGTGACATATCTTCCAAAAGCCTCAAGGTTTCTTTAAGATTATGTTTAAAATCTGTAGGGGTAAAAATAAGTGAGAGATTACAGAATTCTTTGTAAACTCTTATTCAATTGTGAGATATAGAGCTTAAACAGGAAGAGGTTGTGTTCCACTTTGCATCCAAAAACATAAAAGTAGTCAAATATTTCACCTAAGCAACTCCATTACTATCAGTTACGTTTGTATTGATGCCACATAACACAGTAGAATACAGGCCATAGAAATCTGACTTAGAAAGCCTGCTGAAGCTTTTTAAAAGTCGGTATACATAAGTTGATGTCATCTGCTTATAGAATAAAAGGACTATAGTAAACAAGAATGCATAGGGGCAACAGGAATGTCTACCTTTAGAACAGCTGAGCTGCCTATTGAATGTTCTTATGTATTTGTTGAATGTAAGACAATCCTTCCTCCTTCAATGTTTTAGAATACAGCTATTCTACCACTGGGAAAACATTTGTGTAACTATACTATCTTGATGGGTTTCCTAACAAAGTTGTTCTTAAATTATACTCCCTTGGAAAACAGTTTGACTTGGCTCAAATGTATTTATTGAAGGCAAAGAACTGTAGATCATAAGAATATTACATGGATACAGTATTTAAAACTCTTCTCTTTACCTATTGAATAGAAAAAAAAAAGTATTAGTGACCTTACCAAAATATTTATATCTTTTTATATGCTTTTTTATTTTCACTTTTTTCTCTTCTTTCTGATAATACTCAGATTTACATCTTTCTACTGTTTTTAATCATTCCACATGGGAGAAAAGTAATAACATAATTTTTAAACAGAAAATCTCTAAAGTAGTAAAGTTCTCTAAAGAGGAAATATTATAAATGGCTCCATTTTGTAATTAAAATGAATCTGTGATATGTTTAGGGGTGACCTAGTACATAATGGAGGAAGAAACATATTTAATATGTTCATTAGTGGTATTTATTAGCACACTTATGCAAGGCAGGAATGATCATTCAGGAACATTTTCATCAGACCAAGTACCCCCTAGAGAGTCTTATTGTCCCTAGGAAGTCCAAGCATGAACCATGCTAATATCTGAACAATGATATTTCTAAATAAAATAATTAACAGGCATATGTGTTCTCACAATCCAGACATCAAAGGACAAAAATTCCACATCAAAATCAGACAATGAAAACATCAAATAGGAAAGGGCAGCTATTGTTGTCCTAGCAAATCCAGCTGATGCATTTTTTAAATGTAGTTATAAACCGTTAAGACAGAGAGTCAATATTTGTTTTATCTCAATGATTTCCATTTCAAATTTTCTCACTTTCCAAGTCAGAGATTATTTTTCTCAATCTTTTATGTTACATGAGCACCCTGGGATTTGAAACTCCAACTGCATTCCTACTGTCTCTTCTCCTGGCCATTGATAAAGATCTGTAATTACAATGAGGCCAGAGATTGCCTTGATGATGTCAAGAGGCAGAACACAATATCCCCTGACCTTTCCTAGAAACATTACTCTGCTATGCCAGCAGTCAAGTTTTCTTATGTCTGTAAAGCAGAAAGACTGGGCTGGGAGAAATAGAAATAACAAGATTGCTTCTTGCCACCCCACACAGCACAGCACAGTCAAACTGCACAACTTTCATTGTGTCCTAGAAGAAAAAAAATTCCTTTACTTGGGAGGTTTGCTCTGTGTTCCATGGTTGAATTCCAGTTTGGAGGCAAATTCTAGATCAGATCTGTTTTTTGTTGTTGTTGTTTTTTTTTTTCCAAAGCAAGTAAAGTTGGGCTAACTGATTTTGATTACCAGTGAGCTTTTGTCACTCCTGCTTCCTCCCTAGTTGTCAGAGTCCCCTACCTCTGTGCATGAGAGGTGGCATGGGCTAGCAGTGCAGGTCATGGCCTCTGGAGATGGACTGCCAAGTTCCATTGCCTGTTTCTGCCATTGAACAGGTATGTGATCTGGGGCAACTAACTAAACCTATTGTGCTTCATTTTCTATAAAATGCAAATGAGTACTGTACTTATATCATATTTGTAAGTATTAAGTAAATTCAAACAGCTAAAAGGCTGAAATCAGGACCTTGTATTCAATAAGTGCTATATGAAAGATGACAATTGCTATTATTATTATTATTATTTGACATTACCTGTAGCAGATCCTGAAATCTGGCTTACTTAGCATATGTTTCAACATCTTTCTAGATTTCTTTTCTTTACGACGTAGGCTGGAAAGCTAAAAACAACACTCTATTGACCCCCTTCCAGCTAGGCTGCAGGCCTATGATCGGTTTCTTCCAATCACATGCACCTGCATAAGGTGGCAGCTGGTCAAGGGGAAATTGGATTTTCTGGACAGCATGGGATATTGGCATCCAGACCAGCCCAAGGTTCCTAAGTGTGGGTATCAAGTTCACAGCTGTTACCATTAGAAGAGTCCCATGGTGTGGTTGGACATTTTTTTTTCCTGACATTAAAAACCAAATCCGGTTCTCTGGCCTTCCCTGATGTTCCATAAAACTATCAACTATGCCTTCATAAAACCTTTTCTGCTTAAACTAGCTGGAATGTACCTTACTGTTTGTAATTAGGACGGCTGGCTGCCATATACCATCATTTAAGGTTTCATGAAGCAGCATAACTCTTCCTTGTGAATGTGGCTGCAGTGTGGCAAAGTTGTACGTCTCATACGGAGAGGAGGGGGCCACACTCATGCATGTGACACATACTGCTTCATATAGCTATCATATAGATGGATCTCTAGAAGTTTTCTCCAATTCCTCAAAGCACTTTCAACTTCAGCCTCAGGGAATTAGGGATATCTGTTCCAGTGATTACAACACATTCATGGTTCTTCCCTCAGTACTTTATGCTTTTTCTATTACATTCCTTTCACCTTAGGCCAGATTAACATGTTCAGTAAACAAATCTAATGTTCAACTTTGTGTCTTTGGAGAACAAAGGAATTTTAGTGTAAACAATGTAGACATTGGTAAGTGGGTAAATTCCAGGTTTAGGGATGGTCCCAAATTTACCAGACATTTCTGGTTCTGTTCCCAAATCTGCCCTTCTTTCACAGTACTTCAATATCGGGGGAACCAGTCTCCAATATTTCAATGTAGGTTCTTTCTATTTTCCCAGTCTGAGAAATAAAGAGAAAGAGTACAAAGAGAGAAATTTTACAGCTGGGCCTCCAGGTGCATCATCACATATTGGTAGGACTATGATGGTGACCCCAAGCTGCAAAACCAGCAAGTTTTTATTAGGGATTTTAAAAGGGGAGGGGGTGTATGAACAGGGAGTAGGTCACAAGGATCACATGCTTCAAAGGGCAATAAAGATCACAAGGCAAAGGCAAAATTAGAATTACTGATAAGGGTCTATGTCCCGCTGTGCACTCATTGTCTTGATAAACATCTTAACAGGAAACAGGGATCGGGTTTGAGAACAGAGAACTGGTCTGACTGGAATTTACCAGGCTGGAATTTCCCAATCCTAGTAAGCCTGATGGTACCACAGGAGACCAGGGTGTATTTCAGTCCTTATCTCAACCGCATAAGACAGACATTCCCAGAGCAGCCATCTATAGACCTCCCCTCGGGAATGCGTTCCTTCCCCAGGGTATCAATTATTAATATTCCTTGCTGGGAAAATAATTCAGTGATATTTCTCCTACTCGCACGTCTGTTTATAGGCTCTCTGCAAGAAGAAAAATATGGCTCTATTCTGCCCGACTCTGTAGGCAGTCAGACTTTATGGTTATCTTCCCTTGTTCCCTGAAAATTGCTGTTACTCTGTTCTTTTTTAGGGTGCGCTGATTTCATATTGTTCAAACACACATGTTTTACAATCAGATTTCATATTGTTCAAACACACATGTTCTCCAATCAATTAATACAATAGCAGTCCTGAGGTGATGTACATTCTCAGCTTACAAAGATAACAGGATTAAGAGATTAAAGTAAAGACAGGCATAAGAAATTATAAAAGTATTATCAGGGAAGTGATAAATGTCCATGAAATCTTCACAATTTATGTTCAGAGATTGCAGTAAGGACAGGCATAAGAAATTATAAAAATATTAATTTGGGGAACTGATAAATGTCCATGAAATCTTCACAATTTATGTTTTTCGCCCTCAGCTCCAGCAGGTCTCTCTGTTCAGGGTCCCAGACTTCCCGCAACACTTCAAGGCTTGTATTAATAATCCATTCACTTAATCACTGAAAATTCAAGATTGTTCTCAAGAAGTTATAAATCAAAAGTACCCAGTTAGATAAGGGCAGAGTTGAGAACAAAACATAATTGATATGGTTTGAACATACATCTCTGCCAAATCTCATGTTGAATTGTAATCCCCAACCCTGGAGGGGACCAGGTGGAGGTGCTTAATTCATGGGGGCAAATCCTGCGTGGCTTGGTGCTGTCCTCAAGATAGTGAGTGAGTTTTCACAAGATCTGGTTTTTAAAAGTGTGTAGCACTCTCACCGATTCTTTTTTGCTCCCCCTCTGCCGTGTGAGACGCCTGGTTCTGTGTCACCTTCCACCGTGAGTGAAAACTTCCTGAGGCCCTCCAGAGGCCAAGCAGATGCTGACATCCTGTTTGTGTAGCCTGTAGCACCTTGAGTCTACTAAACCTCTTTTCTTTATAAATTATCCAGTGTCAGGTGTTTATTGATAGCAATGCAAGAATGGCCTACTATAATAGGTCTTCTAGTTTCTTTTCCAGAACTGTTTTTACCTTTCCCCACTGGCAGGCTTAACTAAACTAGAATTTATTCTCAGTTCAGTTATGATCTGAGTTTAGACTTCCAGGCCTTTTATGTTGCAAAAGGACTAAATTTTAATTGAAGGCTTTTTAACAGACCAGTCATGATCATTAACTAGCTAGTGTACTATAACTCTTAACATAATACCATGGATAGTAACATAAGTGACAGTTGCCATTCTAGTTAGTCTAATCTAATTAAAACAATAATTTTAAAGATATATTCACTAATATGGATAATAATAATAATAGGACTCAACATTTCAGTATGTATTATATTTATAAGAATTACATTTAATATCAATTGATTCTTGAGGGTCAATTGATAAAACCCTGAGGGCGTTTTATTTGTGATTTGCAATGCAAAATTAGAAAGGCTATCTGATGATATGACAATGGATCCAGGCATTTAAAAAATAACTTTGTTCCTAGCATTTCCAAAGTCTTTGGCATTCTGTCTACAGTGAACTTCCTTGGTTCCAAACCTTCTTTCTCCGCCCTCTAAAATTTCTCCCACTCTTCAAACAGAAGATATTTTCTGCTCCACCTAATCATTTCACATCACCTCAGCTGGATATGATTGCTTCTGCAGCCCTTATTCTCTTAACAGCACAGACAGAAATTGTCATATGCTGCTGTATATTGCAATTTGTTGTCTACTTAATTTCACTCCTCTATCAGAGCATTAGTTAGATCCAAGGAGACATACGCTGTCTTGTGCTTTTGTTCTTTGAGTATCTCAGAGTGTCTGGGACTTTTCACAAAGATAATAAATATTTGACAAATAAAAGGATCACAAGCTCAACTGCCTGCAGGGGGTGTGCGGTCCACATGACCGAGTGCCACTAATCTGATACAAGCATATAGGTGAAAGCCATTTGTACTGTGAGCAAGCATAAGACTGCCTGCTCACATTGTCTCCGAAATGTTGTATGGTCGTAATGAAAGCAAGATAAAGCACTGCCAGTGGTCAAGTTAAGTCCTGTGCCTACCAGGTATGTTGCTTGAATAAAACACCAATCAGCCTACTTCTACACAGTAAAAACCAACCCAGAAAAATATGCCACTTTTCCTGAGGATTGAGTTCATTTTGTTTTCCCCTCTCACATGTGAGGAAAGGATGCATAGAGGTTGCAGGGAGTCAGACTCATTAATCATTAATCAATGATAGGTCTTTTATTGAAAATAAGAGAAATGTTACATTAGATAGACTTACATCTTACAAAATGATTTCACTTACATTGTTTAATTTAAACTTCATAACAAATTAGGGAGTTGGCTGAGCACATAATACAGCCACATTTCTTATGGATGAGAAAAATCAAGGTTGGAGAGACTCAAGTGTCTTGCTCAAGTTACTGCAAAATAGGTTGTGATAGAGATGTCACCAAACCTAGAATATTTGACACCTACCCCTGAGCTCTCTGCACAAAACTACTCTGCTTAGCACCAGACCTCTGTTATTTTTGACCCAGGCTCACCAATCGGAAGTGAGAGGCAGTTCTCATGAAAACAGGAATGAGTTCCCTAGGGTTTTGGGTTTTTAATATGCTTTACATGTTTTTTTTGGTTAACATATAAAATTCTGCAAATTATCACATGCTTATTTCTCATTTAATTATCGACTATTTTCTATTTGCCAGTTATATGTACATGTTGGTAAATGATGGAAATTAGCATACTTGAGACTTTATCCACTTTGTAGCGCTTATCCTAAATTTAAAGACACAGAAACACACAAAAACACACATTCCATAATATACTTTTTAGAGGGATGTCTAGAATAAACCAGCAGCCAAGGGGAAAATTCAGAATTGTAGCAGGAACTAATAAAAAATAAAATAATCTATCCTATTACCAGCCATGATCAATAGAATTTGTGACATTCGAGGAACAAGAAGCAGGGAGTTTTCATAGGCTTGGTGGGCTTTGGAAGTTAGTCTGCCCATCTCTTTTCTCTTTTTTAATGGACTCGTGTATGCTTTTTGGTGTAGGAAATCAGTCATTGTTTTGTTTCCATGCTCACTCTATCTGGTGAAAAGTTGAATAACTAGCCTCTCAAAAATTTAGCTTGATGGGAATTGGGAGAGGATCACAGGCCATCACTAAGGACGAAAATGTGAATTCTCTTCTCTGGAGTTCCAATCTTGATAAGAGAGAGAAAAGGAAAGGACCTGGGTTGGAGGCAGGACAGGGGGGCGGGGAGGTGGGTTAGTGGTGATGGAGGGGGGTGGAGGGGAGAAGGGTGTGTGGGGGAGTGTGGGAACAGCTTTCTTCTTCTCAAGGTCTGTAGTGAAATTACTGACAGTGGATATTGGTTATAGGTCATAAAAAAAAAGAGGGATAGTGGGAAAGCTAAGAGAGAAGAGCAGAGTACACTGCTGTTCCGCACAAATTTTCCACCAGTATTCATCATAGTTTCTTCACTCAAAACGTAAGTCATTTCATTATGTTGGTTTGCTAGCTCTTGACAATAATATACCTGTCATTCCTCAAAGCTGAATCAAGAAAGGGTAAGAAAATGGAAGAAAAGTGAATATTGCTAGGAACAATTGATCTGTCACTGCTTGCTTAAGTGACCTTGACAATGTAACTAAACCTTTCATAAACTAGCTACAAAATGATATCCAAATGTTTAGTTCTGGATGTGTTAACTATAACATTTTACTTATATTCTTCTATTGAAATAAGTTGAAAAATGCTAATGAGAGTTTTCAATGAATATCTGTGTTACAAGGTATTAAGATCTCGATGTACTTTTGAGGGTTAAAGACCACAGCTACTTAGGAATTAATATGTATAGTTTCACCTGAATTATTATGTTTAAAGAAAACTTATTTTACATTAAAATATTTTTATAATGAAGTACATTACTGTCATGCCATGGAATCTACTGCAGATGATGGTACCCAGAGAAATGAAGACGCTTTACTCATGTTTACTTTTGACAATTATTCTCCCATAAACATTCACAGTATAATGGAAACTACACACAAAAAATACTCTAAAGATTGCCTATCTACATGTAAACATAGTACAATAAATAGAAAAACCATTCTCATAATTACCAGGAAAATATCTCAACTAGGAAAAACATTTCAACCACTTATGGAAAAGAGGTTTTCAAATGCTTATAAGAAAAACATCAAGATTCTTCAAGTTATTTGTCTTATTCACTGGCTAATTCTTGAAATCTCTGTTTTACTCTTCCTGCAAAATCAGTTATTGAGTGGTTGGTAGCATCTTATGCTAGTATTTCAAAAGGAAAAACAAACACTCATTAAATAATTTATTATAACTTAGATGCTCAAAGCTTGGTTTGAGAAATAAAATGTAACTTAGAAAGGGATAAAAATAAAAAGAATAAAATTGGTTATGCAGATATATATTAATTATCTCTTCATCATTAGTAAATCATATAAGAGTATTTTAGGGCAGAGAGTTACAAAATTTTGACCCCAAATGAAAATTGATCCTAGAACATTTTCCTCTGGGAAAAGTCCCTCAGAACAGAGAAATAAAGAACAGTATGACATTCGAGTATAGTGGAGTAACATGGAAGAAAGAGAACCTGTCTGGAGACTACAAGAAAGAAAAGGAAGAAAAGTGTTCTAATAGAGGCTGCATTTAAAGAAGGAAGGAGGGAATTCACAGAGGAATGCAAACCTAGGGGTTGAAAGAATTAAACAGCCAAATGATGGCAAAAAATCAATAAATAAAGTAAAGGAAAAAGGGAATGGGGAAAAAGAAAGAAAGGAAAAAAAATTAAAAGAAATTCAAAAGAAAAAATAATTAAAAGAAAAATTTGTGTTGTCTAGTAGGTAAAAAGTATGATGTCATTTTTGCCATTTGTAATTTCTAACAAAGTGTTTAGGAATCAAAGTAAAGTTTGTACATAAAGGTTCCTTTCAGCTATCTCCCTAACATAGCCTCCATAGCTAAAATGTTGATGGTTTTTGACAAATCGTATGTTGGGGAATATAAATAAGGATGTGACTAGAAAGTTTGTGATATGTAGTGAAAGGAAAGACTCCATTTTAACACTGTGTTTACAGAACATATGCATGTTTGTGTTTACTTTGGGGCCAGGAAGAGAGAATGATAGGTTGCATCTTGGAATACTCTTTTACAATTAGGCAAAATAAGAATTCTTGGAAATAGAGTCCTATGAATTACACGCTTTAATGTATCAAAGAAAAACCAAGGTCCCTTGTGGATCCATTTAGCCTACCCTTGAAAGGGAATATAGCTGGAGAATAATATTTTACTCAATTCTATAGCTAATCATTTCATATTTTCCTTTCTGACACTGAGACTCCTTTTGCCACCATCTTGCTTACTTGCGCATCATGCACCATTCACAGGGTGAGGAAGAAATCCCTGATACACAAACCGTCAACTGATAGCCTTCCTTACAGAAATTTTCCAGGCCTCTGCTGGAAACAAATTGCATTTGGTTCTAAAAATTCTACATAACTACTTGTGTGTCACCTTTGGACCGTATCTTTATAGTTCAGCTTTAGGGTTGGCCACATTTTCACTTCCATCTGCTCAACTGTGGAAATAAAAACATGTTCTCTTCTTACTATACCTCTGGATTTGTTTAGCTTAATAAAACAATGATATCCATACTTTGAGGACAAGCCACTTCTAACCCATCAGTTTGACTTCATGATCTTTGAACTTCTCTTGCTCTAGAGCTTACATTAAATGTCTGCTAGGAAGCAATGAGTTTCGTGTCAAGACCTAATAATTGATTTAACTCTCATAATGCTTTGAGCTTAGAATTTAATTCATGTACATTCCTTTACAAGACTTACCAGGTGCATAGGATTTATGTCGCCATAATTCTGATAAAAAACTCCATTTATCAAGGGCACTAATGGTTTATACAGTTTCAAATCAAATTAACATGTCTCCAATCTTATTTTTTTCTGAATACTCAGCAATATTTGATACAAATACTTTCCAGTCTTGAAACCATCAGTCCTTCCTACATCTAATGTATTTTCTATAATGAAGAGGATGTAAAGCTAAAAATTATGTCTCCAGATTTCCTGGAAGCTGGAATTAAAAATGGGATTTAGGTTTGACTCAGTGTCCACTCGTGTGAACTGGGAGGTAAAACCGAGATAAGGGCAGAATTCCAATTGCTTTTGCTGCTTTTGCCAGGCAGGCATGGTATTCAGGGAAGTTGTTTTTTCTGGAGAACCATTGACAGAGTTTTCAATGACAAGTCATTAGATTTATCAGTTTCAAGTGTAGGATATTCATTTCATGTGTAGATTTGTAGATTTTTGAACATTTCATTTTTTCCTTGACTAGCAAAATAACCTATCATCCTATATATTTCCTCATTGCATATATAAAACCTATGGTAGTATTTACTTGTTAATTGTCCCTTCTTCTTCATCATAATTTAAGTACCAGAAGGGCCAGGATCTTGTTTGTCTTCTTCTTTACAGAGTTTAGAATAATGCAAAGCATGTAGTTAGCAATGAATAAATGTTCGCTGAGTGAAAAAAAAATGAATGAAGACTGAGCGAATTGGGGTTGTGTTGGGAATTAAGGACTGGAGCTATGAAGATTTTATGTATCATATGAATATTGTTTATATTTTCCTTGCATACATACATGTACTTATATGCATTTTGTGTGTGTATAATATATAAATAATCTTTAGTCCTTTTCAGATCTTTCTCCCGAGATATACCTCAAGAGTGAAAAAATCTTCCTTTACTTCTCAATCTCTGTAACTTTCATCTAAGTCCAAAATTTGCTAATTATTTTTAATATTTTAACTCAATTTTTAATAAATTTTGACAAAATTTTCTAATTATGTTTAAAATAAACTTTCTATTGTAGAGAAGTTTTAGGCTTACAGAAAAGCTGCAAAGCTACTACAGTGAGTTCTCATATACCTTACATCCAGTTTTTCCTATTAACATCCTACATTAGAAAGGTACATTTGTTATAATTAATGAACTAACAGTAAATTATTCATTCACTTATGTCCATATTTTTCAGATTTCCTCAGTTTTTACCAATTTTTTTTCTGTTCCAAAATTTTATCTGGGCTACCACATTACATTAGTAGTCATCACTCTTTAGACTCCTCTTATCTGCAACACTTTCTCAGGCTTTCCTTGATTGTGATGACCTGGGGAATTTTAAGAAGTGCTGGTCAGGTGTTCTGTAGAATGTCACTCATCTAGGATTTATCTGATGTTTTTCTCATGATTAGACTTGGGTAACATATTTTGAGATGAAAAACGAAAAACACAGAGAAAGAGTACCACCATTTCATCATATTATATCAAAGGTATATAGTATCAACACGATCAACACAACTTTTCACTTTTGATAATGACCTTGATTACCTAACTGAAGTAGCATTTGTCAGGTTTCTGCATGAAGTTATTCTCTTTTCCTTTTTTACATACTGTATTTTTTTTTTTTTTTTTTGAGACGGAGTCTCGTTTTATCCTCCAGGTTGGAGTGCAGTGGCAAAATCTCGACTCACTGCAACCTCCGCCTCCTGGGTACAAGTGATTCTCCTGTCTCAGCCTCCCGAGTAGCTGGGATTACAGGCATGCATCACCATCCCCAGCTAATTTTTGTATTTTTAGTAGAGACGGGGTTTTGCCATATGTCTCGGGCTGGTCTCGAACTCCTGACCTCCGGTAATCCTCCCACCTTGGCCTCCCAAAGTGCTAGGATCACAGGCGTGACCCACTACATGTAGCCTACATACTGTACTTTCTAGAATGAATTCACTCTGAACAGCCCATACCTAGGAGTGAAGAATCTTACTCCATCTTCCTGAAGGCAAACTGTCTACATAAATTATTTGAAATATATCTTCATTGAGAGTTTTACCTCTTATCTCTCATTTATTCATTCACTCTTATATTAATATCAATATTGATTAATATGTATTTATTTTATACTTTGAATAGTTCTATATGTATTATATTACACACACACACACACACACACACACACATATATATATATATATTTTTTTGAGACAGAACCTTACTTTGTCACCTGTTGCTCAGGCTGGAGTATGCAATGGCATGATCTTGGCTCAATGCAACTGCTGCCTCTCAGGTTCAAGCAATTCTCCTGGCTCAGCCTCCTGAGTAGCTAGCATTACAGGTGTGCACCACAATGCCTGGCAAATTTCTGTATTTTTAGTAGCAAGGGGGTTTCACCATGTTGGCCAGGCTGGTCTCGAACTCCTGACCTCAAATAATCCACTGGCCTTGGTCCCCTAAAAGTACTGACATTAAGGTGTGAGCCACTGTGCTTGGCCTATTTTATTTATGTATTTTTGCTCAAATCATTTCATCTTTGGCTATCTGAAACTCTTTAGTTGCCTGCTGTGTCCCTTTGATGTATTCTCATCATTAAAGGTTTTCTTTTATTACTTTCTTACTTTCTGTCCAAACTACAAAGACTGAGAAACAAAGGAAGACTTTTCTACTTTTGAGCTCTCTTGGAAGAGAGATCTGTCAAGGAGTAAGGATTATTTCTATATTATACACACACAAGATGCTCCAGGCTTACATTGTACATTATCTACCCCCTTCCTAGAATTAGCCATTTCTCCAAAGATCCCTAGTTTCTTTTTTTAGACAGTGGTGTACTAGTCCGTTTTCACACTGATGATAAAGACATAACCGAGACTAGGTAATTTATAAAGAAAAAGAGATGTAATGGACTCACAGTTCCATATGGCTGACGAGGCCTCACAATCATTCCAGAAGGGAAAGGAGGAGCAAAGGCACGTCTTGCATGGTGGCTGACAAGAGAGAATGAGAGCCAACCAAGAGGGATTTCCTTTATAAAACCATCAGATCTCGTGAGAGGTATTCACTACCATGAGAACTATATGAAGGAAACCATCCCCATGATTCAATTATCTCCCACCAGCTCCTTCCCACAACTTGTGGGAATTATAGAAGCTACAATTCAATATGAGATTTGGGTGAGAACACAGCCAAACCATACCATGCCACCCCTACCCCCTGCCAGACCTCATGTCCTCAAAGTTCAAAACCAATCATGCCTTGCCAACAGTCCCCAAAGTCTTAACTCATTTCAGCATTAACTCAAAAGTCCACAGTCCAAAGTCTCATCTGAGACAAGGCATGCCCCTTCTGCCTGTTAGTCTGTAAAAATCAAAAGCGAGCTAGTTACTTCCTAGATGCAGTGGGGGTACAGGCATTGGGTAAATATAGCCATCCTAAATGGGAGAAATTGGCTAAAACAAAGGAACTGCAGGCCTAATGCAAGTCTGAATTCTAGTGGGGCAGCCAAGTCTTAAAGCTCCAAAATGATCTTCTTTGAATCCAAGTCTCACATTCAGGTCACACTTATGCAAGAGGTGGGTTTCCAAGGTCATGAGCAGCTCCACCCCATAGCTTTGCAGGGTACAGCTTCCCTCCCAGCTACTTTCATGGGCTTGTGTTGAGTCTCTGTGGCTTTTCCAGGTGCATGGTGCAAGCTGTCAGTGGATTGACCATTCTGGTGTCTGGAGGATGATGGCCTCCTTCTCACAGCTCCACTAGGCAGTGCCCAAGTGGGGACTCGGTGTGGGGGTTTCATCCCCACATTTCCCTTCCTCACTGCCCTAGCAGAGGTTCTCCATGAGTGCTCAACCTCTGCAGCAAACTTCTGCCTGGACATTTCCATACATCTTCTGAAATCTAGGCAGAGGTTCCCGAACCTCAATTCTTGACTTCTGTACAGCTGCAGGCTCAACACAATTTGGAAGCTGCCAAGGCTTGGGGCTTGCACCCTTTGAAACTACAGCCTGAGCTGTACCTTGGCCACTTTTAGCCATGGCAAGAGCAGGTGGGACACTTGGCACCAAGTCCCTAGGCTGCACACACAGCAGGGGATTCCTGGGCCTGATCCACACACCGTTTTTTTCCTTCTAGACTTCTAGGGCTGTGATGGAAGGGGCTCTGACATGCCCTGGATACATTTTCCTCATTTTCTTGGCAATTAACATTTAGCTCCTCATTACTTATACACATTTCTGCAACTGGCTTGAATTTCTCCTCAGCAAATGGGTTTTTCTTTTTGATCATATCATGAGGTTGCAAATTTTCTGAACATTTTTGCTGTTTCCTTTTTAAAACTGATTGCTTTTAACAGCACCCAAGTCACATCTTGAATGCTTTGCTGCTTAGAAATTTCTTCTGCCAGATACCCTAAATCATCTTTCTAAAGTTGAAAGTTCCACAAATCTCTAGGGCAGGGGAATTATGCCCCCACTTTCTTTGCTAAAACATAGCAAGAGTCACTATTATTTTGGTTCCCAACAAGTCTCTCATCTCCATCTGAGACCAGCTCCACCTAGATTTCATTGTCCATATCATTATCAACATTTTGGTCAAAGCCAATCAGCAATTCTCTAGGAAGTTCCAAACGTTCCCACATTTTCCCGTCTTCTTCTGAGCCCTCTAAACTATTCCAACTTCTACCTGTTACCCTGTTCCAAAGTTGCTTCCATGTCAGGTATCTTTAGAGCAGCACCCCACCCTACCAGTACCAATTTACTGTAATAGTCTGTTTTCATGCTGCTGATAAAGACACACAGAAGATCAGGTAATTTATAAAGAAAAAGAGATTTAATGAACTTACAGTTTCATGTGGCTGGGAAAGCCTCACAATCATGGTGGAAGATGAAAGGCATATCTTACATGGTGGTAGACGAGAGAAAAATGGCAGCCAGGTGAAAGGGATTTCCCTTGAAGAACTATCAAATCTCATGAGAATTATTTACTAAGAACAGTATGGGGAAAACTGCCCCCATGATTCAATTATCTCTCACTGGATCCCGCACACAACACGTAGGAATTATAGGAGCTATAATTTAGAATGAGATTTGTTGCAGGGGACACAGTCATACCATATCAAGTGGTATTACAAACCAAGATCTGTGTACATTACCACCAAAATGTTGCTTCTAGGCCCTCTCAGCTGACAGAACAAGGAATTCTGTATACACACACACACACACAAAATGCATATATACAGATCTGTAAATATTTCTATATATAATCATGTATCTCTATTATCTATAAGTTCATTCTGATGTCTCCAATTCTATTCCATTAACATATAAATCACTCTAATCTTCTTCCCTTACTGATATGTGATATCCCAATATCTGCTGTAAATTTAGTAAATTATTTAATTTAGTGTGTATGTAGAATGAAATAAGAATTCTCATATTGTAAACTTCATGGCAAATGATTTTATTAACTAGAGTATAGTGCTTAATTGCATTTATTTTTTACTTTTATTTTTTGAGAGAGAGAGTGTCTTGCTCTGTCACCCAGGCTGGAGTGCAGTGGTGCGATCTTGGCTCACTGCAACTTCTGCCTCCCAAGTTCAAGTGATTTTCATGCCTCAGTCTCCTGAGAAGCAGGGATTACAGGTGCATGCCACCATAACCTGCTATTTTTTTTTTTTTTTTTTTTTGAGATGGAGTCTCACTCTGTTGCCCAGGCTGGAGTGCAGTGGTGTGATCTCGGCTCACTGAAACCTCTGCCTCCCGGGTTCAAGCAATTCTCCTGCCTCAGCCTCCCGAGTAGCTGGGTTACGGGCATGTGCCACCAAGCCTGGCTAACTTTTGTATTTTTAATAGAGACGGGGTTTCACCATATTGGTAAGGCTGGTCTTGAACTCCTGACTTTATGATCCATTTGCCTCAGCCTCCCAAACTGCTGGAATTACAGGTGTGAGCCACCAAACTCGGCCTTAATTTTTATATTTTAAGTAGAGACAGAGTTTCTCCATGTTGACCAGGATGGTCTTGAACTCCCAGCCTCAAGTGATCTGCCGGCCTCAACCACCCAAAGTGCTGGTATTACAGGTATGAGCAACCATGCCTGGCCAATTATTTACATTTTTATTTGTTTGTTAACTTTCAGTCTCACAGACAGCACACATTTCTGGAGTTGTTTATGTCAGTACCTATTTCTCCAACATTTTCAGTGAGATTGTTTCATACATATGCAATGTACTTAGATTGTTTTGTTATGTTCTACATTCCATTCACAGATAACATGATCTCCTAAGTTACTTTTTAAATTTGCTTGTATTAAATTTTGTTGTTTGTTCTATGTCTAAACTACTGTGGATTTCAACAAATGCATGGTGTCATACATCCATGTTTATAGTTACATGTGTATTATAATCAAGGACATATGAATAGTTTCACTATCCCAAAACATCCCCTATGCCTTTATCTACTCAACCCTTCTATCCCCAGACTGCTGAAAACCACTGATGTATTTACTGTCTCTATAGTTTTACTTTTCCAAAAAGTTATAAAATAGTATAGAGTAGGCATTCTTATCAGACCTGCTTCTTTCATTTAGCAACATACATTTATACATCTTCATGGCTTGAAAGTTTATTTTTATTATCACTAAATAATATTTTATTATATGGATATTCACAGGTTGTTTGTGGCTCCAAACAGTCAGTCAGTGAAGAATATCTTAGTTACTTTCAGCTTTTGGCAATTATGACAAAGCTGCTATTCATGTACAAATTTCTATGTGGACATAAAGCCTTGGCCAACATAGGCATCAGAGATGAAGGAAAACCCTCCTTTACTTATCAAACAAGCTCTGTAGCTTTCACCTTCTAAAAACCCCAGCTTTCAAGTAACATAAATTGCTTGATATATTTTTCCTCTTTTAGTCATATATATGTGTGTGTGTTTGCATGTGTGTGTGTGCATGTGTATAAATTGATGCAACATACAGAGCAAAATAACTTTCAAACAGAAATACTCTTGATTTTTCCATACTCTTTTCTGACTTATCGTTACTGTAACCCAAATTGTTCTCATCTTTACATATAAGTCAATATTTCTGAAGAGGAAAGAAAAAAGCAAAACAGTACTTCCTGAAACAGTGGACTTCAGAAAATTATTTTCTGACAATGTGACTGTCACTTATTAGTCCTGAACTAAAGATAACTGTTACAAACAACTCCTCAAGGAGTTTGGCTAATTGCTAGCAACATGAAGGGCAGCACTGTTGCCTTGATAGTTTTTGTTGAATTTTTTTCTTTACATAGCAAAAAACAAACACCTTTATAAAGCCATTTTTGTAAAACTTTTCATTGGAACACATATGGTTCCCTTGTTAAGACACTGTTCACTCACATGAACATTCACTGATTTATTCGCTGCCAACAGTCTGTGGGTGTTTTAACTGTCGTGTACCTGGCAATGTACCATAATATTTCACTCTAAAATCTGAAAGTCATTTAATATTCATGGAGATTAAAAGCTAGCTGGAGATAGCAAAGCAAGGCCAGAAATATAGTTTGGTGCTCAGTGGACTTTGTGTTTCTCATTTATTACATTGTCTTCAAAATAAGTATGTGGGTGGAAGATATGTAGATGGCACGTTAATGACATTCACAGATACCAAATAAGGAAAATTAACACCACGGAGCCAAATTTATATACTTTGTGTCCATGTGATTTGGGGATATAATAAAGACAAAAGAATCTGAAATCATGTTACACAGAAAAGTGAAATAAAAAATAAGTCAGTACTTTTAGAAATGAAGACAGAAAAGGCCACAAGTATTACACAGAGAAACGATGAGAGTTATTGATCCAAGAGTCACTTGTAGATGATTCCACAATAGAGCTAGATAGAATTTGCTGGTAAATTATATCATTATAAAATCAATTCACATTTAGTTCTCTGCCATTTGGTAAGATCATTCATCTTGTAACAACTCCATTTCTGAAGTCACACTTGCATGAGTGTGCAATGAGGTGGAGAGTTAGGCGATGTGGACAATTAAGACAATTATCTAGATAATTTGAACTGAAGATATCCACGTTCCCTCATTTTGAAAATACAGTGAAAAGACTTTAAGACTTTCTGTATTTAGGTCTCATATTTGAAGATAAATCATCTAGAAAGATTTTTCTGACAGCAGCATCATGTGCTACTTCTCCAAATGTTTTCTTAGCATCTGTAAGTGTCCTACCACATTTCACTAATTGTACTTGCCTCCTTACAGGTCTATATTCCATACTGAATAGTCAGTTCTTATGGTAAGCACTTGAGAGTTATTTGCTGATTCATTACGCTTGTGACTTACAGTTGGAGAGACATGGAATTATAAAGACTGTCTTTGCCATTTGTTATGAAACTTTACTATGAAGCTTTAATAAGTGCTATTAGTCTCTGATTCTTCATCTTTAAAATGGGAATATAGTAGTTACTTCTCCCAGGATAGTTGTAAGGAGTAAATGAAACAATATGTGTAATCCCAAAAAGATAGTTTCTAGCACATAGTAGGTGCTCAATAAATGCTAGTTTCCTCTAATGTCATTTAATTTGATAGCTTTATAATAGCTGTATAATCACTTAATTAGAATTTATAGGAATAAACATCTTTTCTTGACAACAAGATTGAGAAAGGTAAAAGAGATTGAAGAACTTGCCACAGCCCATCTTGTGTGCTTTTTGCCTTCCTCTTGGGGTTCTCCCACCTACCTAAATTCACTGACTTTCAGGGATCCCCTGGTTTCCCAGACTCCTCTCTTAAAAACTTCAGTTGATTTTGGCTTTCCTTGTATACCAGCAAGGGATTTGAAGTGCAGAGACCTGGATCGGCACGACGGCTCATGCCTGTAATCCCAGCACTTTGAGAGGTCAAGGTGAACGTATCACTTGAGGTCAGGAGCTCAAGACTAGTCTGGCCGACATGGTGAAACCCTGTCTCTACTAAAGATACAAAAATTAGGCAGACGTGGTGGCAGATGCCTGTAATCCCAGCTATTCAGGAGGCTGAGGCAGGAGAATCGGTTGAACCTGGGAGGCAGAGGTTGCAGTGAGCCGAGATTGCGCCATTATACTTCAGCCTGACTGACAGAGCGAGACTCCATCTCCAAAGAAAAGAAAAAGAAATTAAGTTCAGAGGCCTGGAGTATACCATTTTCACCCTAGGAAGCCACACAGAAACCACAGTACCTGTCTGAGTTTCAACTTACTCATCTACAAAGTAAAGAAAATATTTCCTATATTAATGATATTTGCTTGGCTGGCTCCTCTCAATTATTGAAGACAGAAGATACAGCAGGAAAAGACAGCCATGTTCTCAGTTTTCCTAGAGGTTAGGCATTAAACTAACATTTGCATAGGACATTATTCAATAAGTTCACAGTGCAAGTGCAATATGTCAATTGATCAGGAGCAGATACACATATATACAAATGCATAGACATATATACACACTAGATATGTAATAGTGGGGAGGAATAACAAAACTGAAAGGGCTTTATAAGTTTTCCAAATCTATATGAAGGCAATATGTGAGTATTATTATTCCCAGAGAATCTTTTTATGTTATTTCTTTCATAGAAATTCCTTAGTCCTATTTCCCAGTCCCCATTGCTCTATACACTCTTGTTAATAATCCTTGAGGAATGAGGTTCCTTTAACATGAGATGAAGTAAAAGACCATGCCACTATAGGGTAGCACTGCTTACTGAGTGATGCTGACACCCCTCCTCTCTCTGAGAGAATGCCTTTTAGGTAAATTCATTGGTTCCACATAGGTATCCCCCTTGTTTTTTTTTCTGGACAATGAGTTAGTTCCTAGAGATTGCCTGATCCTTTGCAGCTTTAACTACAAGCTTCTCTTTTTCTAGCTACCCAAAGATTCCCACACTATCAAAAGGTGTCCATCATCATTCTTTCACTCTACACCTGTCTCATGGCCCAGTCCCAACCAAGTGTCCCCTGACTGTGACTCAGTCCCATTTTTCCAGCATTTTATGTGTCAGCTATTCTTTCTGCCTGATGTCCCTCTAAGACAGAGGGTATGGCGATTTCAGCAACAGTTATGGATCATCCCCTGGATGCGAATTTTTACGTTAGTCTTCTTGGGTAAATTTTTTTGGAGTTCTGAACTTAATTCTCAGACACACAACCTGCCATTCCGAGAGCTATTTCTGAAGAGTGAGGGCTTTCTGTTTCCTCTAAATGAGTACGGAAGAAGCAGTGTCCTGCAGCCCCCTTTCAGATGGAACTCTGATGCCCCTTCTCTACATAAAGAAAAGATGACACTTCACAGAAGAGACTGCCTTGGTGTATTTTTGGAAACAAATAATCTATAGATCATCCAGGATTACAAAGACACTTAAAACATCCAGATGAGCAGAGCAATACAATTTCTAAATTGTATTGACTCAATAGTCTATTGAATTTTTACATTTGTTTTAATAGAAAGGGATGGAAACTGATGAATTTAAAATATACATTGCAATGGTTAAACATTAGATGTAACAATAAAAATGTAAATATTTTTATAAATATAAAAATATAAGCATCATGCTGTCTGGATTATGATGCAACTTGACATATTTGCCTCACTCTTTGGACATGCACACGCTCTTTCTCTTACTGTTCAACATTTTAGGTCCTTACACACTGTTCCCTTCCCTTTGCCCAGAATGTTGGCCAACCGTTGGTAATTTATTTGTTGTTTTGCCCCAGCTCCCTTAAGGCCTGATATATAGTAACTGCTCCATAAACACTTGTTACATGAAAAAAGTATTATCTCTAATGTGTAAGTAAGGGAACAGATTTTCTCACCATCTCTGTGCAAGTCAATGGTAGCATTCAAATCCAGCTCTTTTTTCACATT
Organism: Macaca nemestrina; assembly: GCF_043159975.1. Taxonomy (NCBI): domain Eukaryota; kingdom Metazoa; phylum Chordata; class Mammalia; order Primates; family Cercopithecidae; genus Macaca; species Macaca nemestrina. The sequence goes on from NC_092125.1 coordinate 154,338,498, forward strand.
ATGCTATGTATTCCTTCTTTGTTACACTAAGTTGTCTGGTTGCCATGGTTTTGAATACTGAATAGTGTTTTGCAAGGGACCTCCTAAGGTTTCTAGAACTTCAGGCATTTACAACTAACATTGTAGAGTTTCAAACAAAATAGCCTGATGAAACATGCTGGTAGAAGAATTTAATAATAGGTCTTTATGAAATAAGTCTGCCATCTCTTTTTTGGCAATATTCAACAATTGTGGCTAACATACTATCAAACTTACATATGATAACATCCCTGACAAAAGAATCATTTTTCTTCAGTTAATTCCCCTGAGTGTTATCTGGGATGGAAAGGCTTTCATGGATATACTTAATGACCATTTCTATAAGGAACAGAAAGGCATAAATACTGATATAAAGTTTTATTGTCTCCTGATTGAAATAAGCCTCAAAATCATCAAGATGGTTTTATAGCCACCCTTTCTAAACCCACATACATACACACACTTTTGTTTTAACTCGGAAATAATTATACGCACTGTAAAAGGTTTTCAAGAACAACAACAAAATTGATGTGTAATGTTTATACTGATTGGATATTTCTATTGTTTACAAAGGAATGCATAATTATTGTAGAGAATTCAGAGGGCAGAGAACAGCACAAAAAGGAATCACCAAAATATCACCCAAAAGTATTTCAAAGTATGCATTTCCAGGCCCAGTCACACATGTATCAATATTTACCTTTTGTAGTAAACAATATGGTAAACCATTTTTCCATATCTGAAAACATTTTTCTATAATACCATATTAATGAGTGGAGAATATTGTATGAATGTATCATATGTTGTGAAAATGTTCATTTTTGGTCATTAAGAAGTTTCTGACCTTTTTCCTGTTATAAAGTGCACTGAAAAACATTCTTAAATATAGAGAATTTTTTACTTAGCTCCCATATTTAAAAAATATATTCTTAGAAAGTAAATTATTGTTTTAGAATATTAACATTTTTAGAATATTAACAATTAACATTAAATTCATGACATATCGAATTGCCTAAAGAATGGTTGTGTAATTTTTCTTCCTGGTACATTCTAAATACCTTCACATTAGAAAGTCTGAAAGGTCAAAATGGCCCAGGTCTGAGTCTGCCTTGATCATTCCCATATCTCAAGCACCCAGGATAAACCAGTAATGCATAAGTTGTCCAATATGTATTTGATGAATTATTGAGAAATGAATGAGTTAATGGTGAAGGAAATAGAGTAGGAAAATATTTCTTTATAAAAGAGAAAGCTATCTTTACTTTATAGAATATGCTGTACTCAGTTACTTTACCCATAAAATCAGAAATATGTTAAACATATTGGCCACTGCCTGGGTCTATCAAAGCATGGCGATTTTGCTCCATCCACTTTGTTAAAATATAACATGTTCACCAATCATTAACCTGCTCAAGTTTATCAATGATTACTCCCAAAATTGTCCCATCTGCAATTTTATCAATAAATAGTACCACAGTGCCAAAATTCAAAACCCACAAATATGGGAGGTTTTGAAACCATCCTCTCACACCTCCATTTTCAATTAATCATCAAATTTCATTCATTTTATTTCTTAAATATCTCTCGATTTCTTGTCTCTGTTTCTTTTCTCCAGCTTTACTGCCACCACCTTATTTCAAGGTTCTATTGTAGCTTCTTGGAATTACAGAAATAGTTTCATAGTCTTCCTTATTCATTATTCTCATTTTCCAATCCGGAATGAACTTCACATTGCCTCCAGACAATCTTGCTAAAATGAAAAATGCCTATGTCAATCTCTGTTTAAAACCCTATAAAGTCCTCCCATTGTTCTTAAAATAAAGACCATTTTCTTAGAATATTAATAGAAAACACAGCATAGCAGGGACTTTCTTACCAGCCTATCATATTCCGTTATCTCTTTTAACCCCAATCTCCTAAGACCCTGGCCTTCTTCAATGCATGCTGCTTCAGGGTGTTTGTACATCCTGCTTTCTATACCCACAGAACTTTTTTCAGTAATTTCTACTCCCTTTTTTATTCATGCCTCTTCATCCTTTAGGAATCTGTTGAATTCGGTGTCTCAAGGAAACCTTTCCTAATCCCAGATTCTATCAGATTCCCCATTTACTCTCCTAGTAGTCTTAACTGCTCTTTGATACATCTGATCAAAATTGTAATTTAGTGACTATTTTTGTAATTAATTGTTTTGTCTATATGTTCTTCTTTAATATGAGCTTCACAAGATCTGGAACTGATTCTATCATATTCATGCTGTATCTCTAGTTCTGATTTAGATACTTGAAACTCAGTAAATTTATCTTCAATGAAAGAATACATGAATAAATGATGAACAAATGAGAAAAATGTATAATGAAGGTTGTGTGAATAATTATGGTTAATTTCAAATAAGTTTTTAATAACAATTAACCTTGGGAAGAAAAAATAAGATGTTAACTTCAGCTATCACAGTTATGGTAGTCTGTCTCCAATGCATATATCTTACTAGCAGACCTCTTAGCAAAGAAACCATTTTTTCCAAGATAGATTTTGAGCACAGGTACAAATTTGCTGTTGATACTTTAAATTATTACATTCTAACCCTAAGCTTTTGGATTATAACTGATATCCACTCCAGACACCTTGCATTCTGACTGTAACATTGCTTGCACATCACCTTGTGACCTTTGCTCAACCAGCAAATTGAAGTTTTATGTCCTTAGAGTTCAGTTGGAATAAACTGGAAAATAGAGTTTCCTTCACTATTAGTTCTGACCTACCTAATCTTTTTGCTCAAGGAATTCACCTCAGTTCAATTATCACATCCAGGAGAAGATATAAGTCTTACGTATTTGTTCACCATCTAACAATTTCCAGTTGGGTTATTGATATCCACCAGCCAGAGCCACTGACCATTCAACCTTACCAAAACCCAAAGGACTACAAAATAATTTCAGTGATAAATTATGCCTTTTTGTGATCATAATGCAACTTTCCTTGGCTGCTTGAATAATAGTTACTATGAAATTTGGTTGAAAAATAGATTGATACTTCTACTAAAGATAGTAATATAATTATTTAATGTCTCAAATAATATTCATATCACATTTTCACTATGTCTATACCTAACTAGAAGCAGGTATGATAGTAAGATAGACCCATTAGTCAATGAATAGGCTGAGGATATGTCTAGATCAGACATCTTTTTAGTATAAAGAGAAATTGGTTTTTTATTAGTCCCTAATAATGAACTCAGTCAACTCTGAGAGTCAACTTTATCTTTATCTTAGCTTCATTTTTCTAACAGTGATTCAAATGTAAAGATCATGAGCTATCAAGTTCTCCATCTCAATATGAGAAACACTGCTTTCAGGTCCACAATATGAGAAAGACTATTTGATAAAGGTATTGTGAAAAATTCAGCAGCAAGCAAAAAAGTAACCAGCAAAGGGACGAAGTGAGATAGAAAAACACTCTCCCCCAGCCCCAGGCTACAAGTTGCTTTGTAAACACAGAGTATGTTTCTCATATTCCCTATATTCTCACATTAGCAGAGTATGCAACAAAACATCAGACTTAGGAAATGGAAAAAACATCTTCTACCTACTAAAGCATAATGAGAAACATCTTGCTGTAATCCAGAAAATCTTCCCTGCAATACAGCACAAAGCTTTAGTTGCTTTGATTCAATTAAACATTGCTTTCATTATTCTAACATTTTTTCTTGAAGTGACCTGTTGTTTCCATTTAGTAAGTAACTTTCTTGATAATAGGGGCAGAATTTTACAGAATCTCTGTATCTCCCCAGTATCTAGTATGGTGCTGGGTGCATCCTAGTTACTCAGTAAATATTAGAATAACTGGTTTATTCTACCTGAGTTTTAAATTGCCATGATAACATGGCAACATAGCATGATAAAGCGGGGGTGGTGGCTCAAGCCTGTAATCCAAGCACTTTGGGAGGCCGAGACGGGAGGATCACAAGGTCAGGAGATCGAGACCATCCTAGCTAACACCGTGAAACCCTGCATCAACTAAAAAATACAAAAAACTAGCTGGGCGAGGTGGCGGGCGCCTGTAGTCCCAGCTACTCGGGAGGCTGAGGCAGGAGAATGGCTAAACCTGGGAGGTGGAGCTTGCAGTGAGCTGAGATCCAGCCACTGCACTCTAGCCTGGGCGATACAGTGAAACTCAATCTCAATAAATAAATAAATAAATAAATAAATAAATAAATAAATAAATAAAATAAACTTTCTACTGCTTCTGGATTTACTACTATTCTTTTTTCTTAGACTTACGGTCTGCCCCCTCTTTGATTTGCCCAACTCCTTAGTCATACCCCAAGTTCATCTCAGTGTCACTTTCTCCACAGAAAAGTTTCCTTGATATCCAAAAGTCAAAGCTAGTATGCCAAACACTGTGACTCTGTAACTCTCTAATCATCAATCTTTTAGAATTTATCAACAAAATAAAAAGTATTTGCTAGAACTCTTCATTCCTCCAAGATTGTACATCTCATGGGTCCAGAGTTGTATGATTTTTTCATACTGGAATTGAATTTCAAATAATTTTTAATGCTCAAAGTAGATCTTTAATAAAAGTTGATAAATAAAGAAAAGGAGGTGATAGGCATTAATTGTAATTTCTTAAATACATTATATTGTAAATATTCTTTACCTCTTCTTTTGTTTTCATTTTTAAGCTTCAAAAATTACACCTTTAATCTAAATATAAAATAAACATCTACAATTTCAATATTCATATAAGATTCGTTAATTAGCAAAAATATCTTTAAAGGCATTATCTTATTCAATATCGAAATTTAGTTAAAAATCAGAAGACTAAAACCTTGCAGGTGTACCATGTCGATCAGTGATAAGCTTGTTAAAACAAATTTCTAAAGAGATCTTTGAGGAGAGATTTTCCAATAACCTTTTATTATAACTTTTGATTTAGTTATTTCAAGTTTAACATTCTTTAATACAAACATCTTTGTAACCACATTTCTAATGCCATTCTTCCATAAACATGACAATTTTACATTCTAAATGGCTTTTATTTTTCTACACTTTTTCAGAACATGACAATAAGAAGGGGTGTGTGTGTGTGTGTGTGTAAAATTTAATGATGTTTAGTTTCCCTTTTAGTGTTTTCCAAAACAAAATTTTGAATGGCTTATTACTTTATAAATAATTCTCTTCATTTCAGTATTTCACTAAAAATCCTAAGGTTATATGTTTTTAGGTTTACTTTTTTCATGCTGGGCTCTGATGATGTATTCTCAGGACTTTCAATGTCATGGTTATGAGCTTCACCCCCATGTTGAAGTTTACTCGAATCCTCTTTAATGCCTGGGGATTCCTGGCAGCTTGTATTTGTATGTATAAAAGATAGGCCAAATATCCATGGGGAAACATTCAAAATAGGAAAAAAATGTACCACTGCTTACTTTATACATTAAACATTTTTCTCCAAATATTTCAAGAATGAGAGTTTTAAAAAATTAATATCCTAAGTATTTAAAAATAATGGTCTTTAGTTACTATTAATTTTTTCATTTTATGGCAATTAACATTCTTAGAGATCTGGATCCTTTATAAATCCCCTTCTGTCCTTCTTCTATGAGACCCTTTCTCTTAGGAAATCTTATGAAATGTTTTTCTCTGGGAATGTACATTAATTTACACATCAAGATTTGAGCTTAAACTAAAAGTCAAATGTTTTAAGTTAATAAAAATCTCAACAACTTGTACCTCCCTTTATAAAATTTAAATTAACAGAGATAAAAGGAATCTTTTTCAGAAAAAAATGAGAAAACCTAAGTTGTTTTAAATCAGCCCGTATAAGGACGGAGGCTATTAAGAACTGGAAAATTTACAGTAATTATAAGCGACCTTCAATACAAACATCTGGAGTAACTGGATAGATTTGTTAAGGAATGGTGATTTTGCACCTGGGGATGAGTGTTTTCACTTCTGTGAATCATTATGGTTCATGTTGGCTCTAGATCCTTTGCTCATAGATTATTGCACATTAATGACACCATTCAAATGCCATCCCTAGTTGGAATGGTGCACCACTCCGACCCATTGTTTATGGTTTTCTAGACGCTTCTCCATCAATCTCTCAACCTGTTTGGATGCTATTGAATCCATTTCCTTATGACAGATTTCTTACTTTAGGACTTAGGAATATAATGGCCCAGAATTTTTCCCTTGCCATCTTTAAAATCAATAACCTTAAAACAATCTTAGTGCTCCCTTCTGAACTTGGGGCCAAATCCACATTCCAACCGTAGTCAAGCAGTCACATAATGCAGTCACACACACACACACACACACACACACACACACACACACACACACACACGAGAATTTCTAGCCACAGATTGTCCTTATATGGAACATGGGATATCAATCAAGAAAACTCACATGGAAAAACCTGAAGTCCTGGCTGTTTATTTTTCATGAGCAAAGAAATATCATTAAAAGCATGTTCTTTTGGATAGCAATAAGACATTGCAATTTTTCTATTTCACTTCCCTATGTGCATTTTCATTTTAAATTATATTATTCACAGCACTTCAAAGTTAAGAGAACATGGAACTCTCAAGCCTACAAATAAAGAAATACATATTTATGAAGCCCCTGGAGACTCACAGATGACACAGTTCATACTTACTTAGACTCCATGTAAGCAACATTCCATATAAGTAAATTAGGAGGTTGGAGCAAGAGAGCCAAAATATCACATCTCCACCTTGCTCCATAAATTTCTACTTCTTGCTCTCCCTTGTGTTTCTTCACAGTGCTTGTTACTACCTGAAATAGTATTGATTTCTTGACTTATTCATTTGTTGTCTCTCTTTATGCACCGAAATGAAAACCTTGAAAGAGAAGAAGCTTTGTCCTGTTTGTTCACTGCTCAATTTGGTCCTAGAATCAGACATGGTACATTACATGTGTTCAGGAAATATTAGTGCAATGAATGAAGGAATGAATGTAAAAGAGAAGAGAGTCATATACAAAGGAATATGGCTGATTTCATTTTATAGGGATGGAAAAGTTGCATTGTGAACATAATCTTTCCTTATAAAATGTAATTGATAAATGAAGACTGAATCTTCCAAGAAACACGATTCTGTTTTCACTAAAAGCAAATTCATATTTATTATCTAGGAAACAAAATAAAGTAGGGCAAGAAGAACTTAGCTATTAAGCCAGAGGAAGTTGTACTGTGCTAAAGAATGGAATGGTCACTGATATGCTTGAAGGCACCTCTAAAAATCAGAAGCATGAGTATAGAGCTCATTGGTAATATAGAGTACATTATAATAGAAAAAACATCAGATTCAGAGCCCTATCTCAATAAATAAGTGCTCAATACATGTTGGCAATTAGTTTTAATAGATTATAATTTATTATTAATTATACTATGTAAGCATATGTTTGTATGTATGTATTTATATATGTACTATGTATAATGGTTAAGAGGATCAGCCAGATTTGTTTTCAAGTCCTAGCTCTGCCACATACCAATTAGTGACCACAAGAAGATTGTTAATCTATCTGGGCCTGCTGCACTCATCTATTTCCTTGGATTGTTGTAAGTACCAGACACATAATGTATAAAGCTACTTTACCCATGTCTGGCAAGATAAATAGTGATGATGATTATTATAATGGCAATATTGGTTTATTTAAATTCAAGTAATATAAATGGGACAAACCAGAGTTTTACCATACCAAACAAAATTATCTTTCAAGGTAGAAATAGAATTTATAAGGAAGATCTTCCTTTTCCCTTAATATTATATTACTTCTTCCTTATCCTTTGATATTATAATTCTACAAAAGCAAATGATGTGACTCTAGGTGTTACTTAGAATTATTGCAGCTAAAAGACAGAACAAAAGATAAGAATATATATGTACTGTTTTATGAACAAAATATACAAATGTCTAAAAGATATTTAAAGATCAAAAATATTTTAACAGCAACTGAAAGATGGTATTTTCAAAAATATCTCAACATAAAAATGCTTTGCCTCCAGGTCTTAAAAGTATATTTTGATATTCCTCCATTTGGAGTTTGTTTTAAGGCTCAAGTACAGACTGATGAGTTTACTAATGGTCCTTGTTTTCTCCTTGTTCCCTGAGCACTGATTTTTTTTTTTTCTCTGACTAGTGAAGTTTTGTTGTGCAACTTTATACCTTGTAAACACACATACACAAGCACATTGATTAAATTTGTATTCAAGAACTATATTATTTTAAATAGTGGCTGGCATATATCACAATTTCATCAGATACCTTTTCTAGTAATAATAACAAAATACATCTAATAAGGCATATGTTAGTAGCCCTGTGTATGAAGTAGCCTAACTTAAAAGGAGATGCATGCAGCTGTCAGGACTTAAAATCTAAAGGATAAAACAGAAACTTAACCTTCCCAAATGGCAAGACTTTTCTATGCCTGTCTGGATATATGATTATAAGGTGAAGGACAAAGGTTTTGAAATAAGTAAAATTTCCCTTTGCTGTTCTTCACGTTTCTGTATCCTGTTTTATTCCTTGTCTCCAGTGCCCAAAGACTGAACTAGGCCTCCTATTGACCAATGACCACTCCCAATGTAAATCTTCAGCAGCACTGCCTTCTCTGAATAGTCCTCAGACTCCAGGAGTCTATGTATACTACACATGTGCCCTGCATCCCATGCTCTTACACAATTATTCCTGTCCAACTATCAATTACTTTAAGCACTGTTGCTCATATCAAAGGTTAGCAATTTATAGTGTGATGGCCAAATCCAGACCATCATCTGTTTACGCAAGAAAAATGTCATCGGAACACAGCCACACCCATTCAGTTATTCTGCTGTGGCTTCTTTCATGCCTTATATAATGGCCAAGTTGAGTAGATGCCCTGGAAACCGTGTAGTCCACAGAGTATAAACCATTTGCTATCTGGCCCTTTACAGAAAAAAAATTGCTGATCCCACATCATCATGGCACCTGAGCCACTCAGACTACATCCTGTAATTGTATTGTAGTTTCAGTTTCTGCCTTCCACTCTGCCTCATGATCTGGTCCAATTATCGCAGCTTTGGAACTCTTACCCCATCTTCTCTGACTTCTTGTTTGCCCCTTGGACATATCCTCTGAGATAACTCCTCTACACACCACATCGGTTCCTGTCTAACCCATTTTGGCTCCTTTCTTTGACGGCGATGTACACCCCTTAGACTACAAACACTTCCAAACACATGGATGGCAGCCAAGTCTTACACAGTCTGGCTTTGGCTTCTCAGCATTAATGGATTCACCTATTCCTTCAGATAAAGCATCTGGCAAATATAGTAGATGTTAATGAATTCACTTTCTAACTTAATATATAAAAGTGTAGAGAAATATTCCGCCGACTAATCTTTCCCCTCTCTCTCCTCCTCCTCTCTCTCTCTATATATATACATTTTATATATATATATATATATGTTTCTCTCTCTCTATATATATATATATGTTTTTTTCTTTGAAACAGAGGCTAGTCTTTAAGCAGTGTAATTGCTTTCCCAAAGCAGAAAAATGGCAAATTATTTCTTTAGTATAATTCCTCCTGAAATAGTTTGTTTAAAGAGTTTCAGGGCATTTGAGCTACAAAGGAGTTGTCTTCTTCTTAGTTTACTAGTGGCTCCCTCATTCATCATGGTGTTCAAGCTATTGCCATATTTACACAAATCATTGTATACTTATATTACAGCTAAAGAGAAACAGACTAAGGTTGTATGTGGGAAACTGCTATTCATGGAGTCATTGATTTTGATTAGGTTTAGGATTTGTGTTCTGATTACAAACATATATATTTTAGGGTAAACTCATCTTAGTTTACTATATACATTACTGCCTGCAGTAAAAGACAATATGCTTGAATTTCACAAGTCTCTGTGAGCTATAATCTGTCTCTCTCATTCTTGTATTGCTTGTAGGGGTTCCAAATTCAGCCCAAGTTTCTTATAGAAGTACAAATTTTAGAAGTGAAAAAGCCCAGGAGTTTTACTTAGGCTAATAAATGATTATCATGATCTACAAATACAACTCTAATTAATGAATTTTCTGATAGCCATTCCCTGATCCCTCTCTTTAGACATGACATTTATACCTAGATAACAACTTACTTAAAAGTTTTACCAAAACTTAGAGGAACAACAGATAGGGCAGGGAAGGACTTTCATCTTAGTATTTATCTTTTTTGAGTGTTATTGCCAGTTTGTACAATGGCTACTCTGTTTGCCTACAGAGTCCCTACTCTAACAGTATCTCATTCATTATTTATAACACACATTAGGATACTTTGAGTATGGAAGATGCTGCAGAAAACCAATTCTCCTCTCCTTATTTTGTTAATCCTGGATTAAAATTAATGAATTTTATAGCAGAAAGAAAATGAAATAATGCATAAAGCTAATATGGCAAATACAATGGAATTCAGAAAATTAAATTTTAATACACTTCACTTTGTAGCTTCTTGGTTGAGTATGAAGTGATGTCTGCCTTTATTGTTTTATTTCTATAAACCTTGTGGTAAAAATCATTACAGTATATGGTCTATCTTCACCTAACCTAGTAATGGTAAAGATATCCAGAACTGAAATATTAATTTAACCACAACAATGAATCAAACAACCTCAAATAATCATATATGCCCTTTATTTTTGTAATATCTGCTCTGCCCATTCCCATCTGACAACTTCAAGTTCAAGTTATTAGAATTGGTGATTATTTTATAGCATTAGACCAATATAAGAAGAAGAAAAATCTAAGCATATAAAGTCTTGCTTAAATCAATAGAACAAATATTGTTAAACATAAATAGTAAACATCTACGGGCAAAAAGCCAAATAGATATTTCACTGAGAATAATTATTTCCATAGTACATTTTGGGAAATGTTTTTACTACCTGTATGGTTTAAGGTAAAGTGGCTTCATCACTTTAGTTATCATTTTTTTTTTTTTTGTCATGTGTAACATAAGGGATGGATGAGAAGGGGGTTGCTATTAGAATATATAACACCACTGGTCACTGGTTTGGAATAATTGGACAAGGCATCTCTCTTTGGATAAATAAAATTGCTGAGAGCACAGCATGATTAAAATTGGAAGAAGACATTTCTTATTTTGGAAAGACACAACTCCACATAAGAAGAGAAGGCTTGGCCAACAGAGTGGAAATTTGACTTCATCCTCTTCTTTCCCCTTTAGCTAGAAATTCTTGTGCAGTAAAAAATCAGCAGAAATGTGTATGGATGTTAGCTTGGAAGAGAGTTGGAGAAGTAGACAGCCTCTAATTTCTTCCATCTTACCCACCATTTTTTTTTTCTGTAACTATAATATGAAAGTATAATGTTCAGAACAAGAGAGGTTATGATAAGACCAGACATGGAAACATGCTTACATTTCTGTGCACTGCATAATGTACATTCACCACGTGGAGTATGTGTGTGCACATGCTCTAAAAGATTAGACTGGAAATTTCTAAAATTTTGAACAAGACGTTTCTAAAATTTTGAGCAATAAGAAATAAGAGATCAGCTGGAGAAAGCCAGATGGCTTCCTAGATAGGAGCCTCGAATTCAACATTTGCCTTGATGAGTTCACTGTTGCCCAATAACCGGTGAACAAAAGTATCCACTCTCTTTCCCAATTGATATTTATAGAACGCCTCACTAAACAATGGAAGACTATACATTTTTTTTTCCAGTACAAACAGAACATTTACCAAGATTGACCACAGCCTGGACCATAAAATAAGTCTTAATAAGTCTTAAACATTCAAGTCATTCAAATTATGTTCTGTGATACAATGGAATAGCATTCAATTATAAATAAAATATTTCTGATAAATCCCCCAAATTTTGTAAATTCAGTAACTTATAAATAACTGTGGGCCAAATAAGTGAAAAGGAAATTAACCATTATTTTTGTCTGGATGCAAATAAAAAATCAACATAGCAACATTTGTGGAATACCACTAAAATGATGATTAGGGACATTTTATATTCATAATTTTTTCTCTCCCTCTCTTTCTTTCTTTCTTTCTTTCTTTCTTTCTTTCTTTCTTTCTTTCTTTCTTTCTTTCTTTCTTTCTTTCTTTCTTTCTCTCTCTCTCTTTCTTTCTTTCTTCTTTCCTTCTTTCTTCTTTCTTTCTTTCCTTCTTTCTCTCTTTCTTTTTTTCTTTCTTTTCCTTTCTTCGTTCTTTCTTTTTCTTTTCTTGTCTTCTTTGTTTTTTTTTTTTTTTTAAAAAACATGATCTCTGGCTCATGCCTGTAATCCCAACACTTCGAGAGGCCAAGACAGGCTGATCATCTGAGGTCAGGAGTTCTGGACCAGGCTGACCAACATGGAGAAATCCCATTTCTACTAAAAATACAAAATTAGCTGAGCATGGTGATGCGTGCCTGTAATCCCAGCTACTCAGGAAGGCTGAGGTAGGAGAATTGCCTGAACCTGGGAGGCAGAGGTCACAGTGAGCCGAGATCGCACCATTGCACTCCAGCCTGGGCAACAAGAGTGAACTCCATCTCAAGAAAAGAAAGGAAAGGGGGAAGGGAAGGGGAAGGGAAGGGGAAGGGAAGGGGAAGGGAAGGGGAAGGGAAGGGGAAGGGAAGGGAAGGGAAGGGAAGGGAAGGGAAGGGAAGGGAAGGGAAGGGGGAGGGGAAGGGGAGGAGAAGGGGAGGGGAAGGGGAGGGGAAGGGGAGGGGAAGGGGAGGAGAAGGGGAGGGGAAGAGGAGGGGAAGGGGAGGGGAAGGGGAGGAGAAGGAGAAGGGAAGGGGAAGGGAAGGGAAGGGAAGGGAAGGGAAGGGAAAGAAACAGGATCTCACTCTGTTGCCCAATCTGGAGGGCAGTGATCACAGCTCACTGCAGCCTCATATTTCTGAATTCAAGGACTCTTCCCAACTCAGCCTCTCGGGTAGCTGGAACTATAGGTGTGCCCCACCAAGAAAACAAAAACATTAATTTAAAAATTTTTGTATAGAAAGGGTCTCCCTATGTTGCCAAGGTTGGTCTCCAACTTCTGCCCTCAAGCTATCCTCCTACCTCGGCCTCTCAAAGTGCTGGTATTACAGGAATGAGCCATCTTGCCTGTTCTATATCCTAAATTCAGATAATAGAATAGAATGATATCAAATCAATGATTTCAGCTTTTACTTAAATAAAAAAAAGCTAGAGACAGAGGAGCAAATTAAATTCAAAGTGAGTAGAAAAAAAGAAAATAAAAGTCTATAAATCAAATAAATAAAAAAAGAGTAAAACAACAGAAAACATTAATGAAACTAAAATCTAGCTCTTTGAAATCAATAAAATGGATAAACTTTAGCTGGAGTTATCAAGAAAAAAATACAAGAAGGGAAATATTAAAATAGGAAGAATGTGAGAGGTACTATCATTACAGATCTATACATATTAGGATAATAAGAAATGTTTTGAATAAGCTTATGCCAACAAATGTGACACCTTATATAAAATAGTTTAATTCCTTGAAAGAAACAAACTACTTAAGCTCACTCAAGAAGAAAAAGAGAACCTAAAAATCCCTATATCTCTTTAAAAAATGGAATTAGTGGTTCAACACCATCCCATGTTGACTACAACGAAGCATTTACCTTGGGAACTTGATTGTTGCCCAGGGTTCTAATCTTCAGCTTTGCAAGTTAAGATAATTGATCCCACCATTGTCCAAATGTTGAGAATGTCAATCTACATTAAACAATCTCATTTTCCAAGTGAAGGAAATCTCAAGTCACCTTTTTCAGCATAAGCTACAAACCAAGCCAAATGAATGGATTTCTTGATGATTATGAAATCAGAAAAAGGGATTTTGGAGTCCAAATTATGTCTCCTTCTTCACAAGAGTAGAATGGTTGCCAGCAAGGTGCAAAAGTCATGTTGGTCTGGCAGGCTAGTTTTTCCCAGGAAGATAATTGCCTGGACACTGAAAACATTGCCTTGTGTTTCTTTTCCTATGCTTCTAAGATTTATGAATATCTTCTGGTAATCATCTTTCTTTAGCTATATTTGTGTCTTTCTTCAGATATATTTGCATACCAGGTTAAGGTGAAGTTTCTCAGTCTGGGCACTATTGCATTTTGGGCTGGAAATTTATTTGCTATGGGAGTTTCCTGTTCATTACAGAGTATTTACCAGCATCTCTGACCTCTAGTAGAGGTAACTGCCATAGGTTGTGAGAACTGCAAATGTCTCCAGACATTGCGAAATGTTAGGTTAGCAGCAAAAATTGCTTTATTTATTTATTTTTTTTAGGAAATACTGAGTTAGGCTTAAGTATTGTTGATCTAGGTACCTTCGGGATAGCTTTCTCTATTATCATATATTACATGTTGATTTCAGCATTCAAATCTCTGAGAATGTAATTTTCCTTATTATCTTATCCTTGTCTTCCATTTCCTAATGAGTAAGAATTTTTCTGCATGGAAAGCACAAGTAAACTGTATATAAAGGGGATTTTAATCAGAGAGACAGAGGTGAGTAAAGGAATACGGAAACAATGTATTTGGAGAAAAACAAAGCCAAGACAAATTAGAGAGTGTGTCTGACAGTCTTAAACTCACTTTAATTAAAATATTAACCTCATCTATATTCTACTGATAAATAATAATAATCAATGTTGAAAATTTAGGACATTTTAAGAAAAATGCCAAGAGTTACCTGTTTATTGTGTCTTGGGGCTTATGAACCCTCATGAGATAAGTACTATATTTACTTCCATTTCATACATGAGAAAACTGAAGCAACTTAGCCAAACACACAATAAATAGAACTAATTAACAGATTCATTTTTTCTGCGTCTGTAATCTGAGATCCAGACATTGTGCTGTACTACGTTGGTAGACAAAGAGAAGTAAAAAAATCTTTCAAGAAGCTCCTAGTCTAGGAGATCCACAATAATACAGTTTCATCTTTGCATATTGTTTTATCTTTCTAGAGTATCTATCCATTAAGTGTCAACTGTTATAAACATCACAATATTACTCTGTAGTTTTAATCAAAACGACTCTGTAGTTTTAATTTTCTAAGCATTAACCAAAACATGTCCTCTGAATACTGACATTTGGAAATTTTCATTTCAAAACTTTGTTTCTAAATTTTGTTTCCCATCATATCTGTGAAAATAAGAAGTAAACAATGAGGGGAACTGTAGTATCTCTACAGTTCAAAGACCGGCTATGCTCAGCTGCCTCTGAACTAGACAAGATGACTTATAATATTATTTGAGAAAGCCTTAGGGGAAGGTTCTAGTTAGACTGGCATGCAATGGCAGTAAAATGACCATGTGTGGGAAGCACTAGTAAAATGTTATAAAGGGCATTTCAATCAGAGAGATCAAGTTGAGCAAAACAATATGGTTTGCTATTATTTTGTTATTGTTGTTAAAGATGGTTTTCTATTATTTTGCTATTATTATTAAAGGTAGATGATTTTCCATCATTTTGTTATTGCTGTTAAGGGTAAAATATCTTTGTATTATGCCTTTGCATTATTTATTGAGACAGGTAGATGAGAATGGAACCCCTCCCCACGTTTTAAAATTCACATTGATGTGAAATGTGTTTTTATCACCTTAAGCAGCTGCTGTTTATAATTTAACCATATAAGAGAAACAAGGAATGACTTCCAGCTAAAACAAGTATAGCTCAGGTCCTCTGTCCAACAGGAGGAGATAAGAAAAAGACTCTCTATATACTCAAAAGATTTTTTGATTGGAGACCCCTTTCAAACATTTGGATTTACATTGTAATTTATATGCAGGGTTCAACAATTTAGTGCCAGCTACTACAAAGTATAGTGCCAGCTGGAAGTTCTGGTAAATAGGAAGTAATTTTTAAAAACAAAGGTCACATCATTTGTTGAAAAAATACAGTATATTTTGAGAATAAACTTAATCTATATTATACACACATGCACACACACATAGATACATATTATATATGTACACACATGTTTGTATATAAATAATTTATATACATACTTTATACTGTATACTTTATACTTTATTTTATACTGTAGCTCTAAAAATGTTTGAAGACGTTGTGGAAAGAATTATTTCAGGCTAGGGAAACTGATGGCTATGGGCAGGTCCAGACAATAGTCTTGTCTACAAGATCCTTTTGAGACGACAGACCTCTTTAGTTGAATCATACTTCTGTAATAATTTTCATTGATTTAGCATTTTAAAGTTCTCCCTTACCTGAGATTAATACTAGTAATATGGCTTTAAAAGAACCTAAGGGAAGCCCCTTTTTCTCCAACTCCCCTGGTGTTTTGTACATAAAAACTCCCTGGGATATTCATTTCAAGTATTGGTCCTTGAGTCTCATTTCAGAGAATTCTAGTAAGTGATAAGCAGATCTACAATGAGGCTCAGGGATCTGCCTTTTATAAGCCATGCCAAAATTGATGAGTTGGTCCCAGACCACAATCTAAGAAATATTTGCAAAGAAACACCAACAATATGGTATAAAATATATACAGTTTCAAATCTTTAGGAAATAATTATTCCTTCAACCATAATAGGAAGAAAATATTTAATATTTCTAAGGATGAATTTTACATAAAAGAGAACTTATTCTGAAGGCCTTAGGTTTAGGAAACACTACTTGTGGCTCATGTCAGATCTAGAATCTCCCCCGTGGTGGCATTCAAGACAAATTCTGCCACCAGATGGAAGACTCAACCAACAAATCAAAAGCAAGCGGCCATCATGAAATCACAACACATTCGGTGGCAATTTATTATCTTTCTAAATAGCATAGTAAGAGCAGTCAAGTCAGTCAGAACTATAATTTTAACCTCCCCATCTGAAATTCTTTCTTCCCCATACTGCTTCAGTAACAACAAATGTCTAAGAAATTACTTGAATGAAGGTTAGAGAGTACACATTCCCTTCCCCCTCTCTTTTCAAAACACACCACTTTTGAGTCAATCAGCTTATCTATTGTCTTGCTGGTTTTGGTGTTTGTCTAAGACAATCTGGAAAAAAGAAGTCACATTGCACTGTTTGTAAAAGTGGAGTCGGTACACGTATTTTTTAAATGGAATGTGTTTGTGACAAAAACCTTCCTTTAGCACTTGATCATTTTAAGACATTTTAACTGAGCAAGAAGTAGCTCCAGTGCAATCAGCCATTTAAGGGAACACAAGAGGATTATAGACTTCTGTAACAGGTTTCTACACAATACAAAATCTCCCAGGACAATTTACAACAGCCTAAAATAAATTATCCCTGAAAGAAATTATGAGGCTGGAGAGTCAGCACAGCGTAGTGGTTAAGGATGCAGATTCTGTAGCTGAGCTGCTTGGATGGAATTCTTGCCCTCACTAGACTGTGGTTTTGGTCAAAGTGTTTAACCTCCATGTGGCGGATAGAATTAGTACCTATTTATTAGGTTGTTAGGAGGATTACATGATTAAATACATGTTAAAGGGCTTAAACCAATGGCTGGTACATAGCAAGCACAATTTTACTTCTTGGACTATACTTACATAGTGCTTCATGTTCAATGGATGAGGCAAAAATATGAGATGAAGGTTGAGGGAAAAACTATGACATGTTAAATATAACTAAATGTATTAAACATTTTGATCCACCAAACAATTATTATGTCACAGCAAATTCCAAATGGAAAAAGAGAAATGTTTCAGTATTTAGAGTGTCTAACTCCAAAAAAACTAGTATTTTGGCTAAGACAAAATGCATGAATAATTTCAGAATAAATACAAAATTTAAATATTTAATCAGACTTTTAAAAAGTTGAAGGAAATCAAACAGGGTTTAATTGAAGACAAATGGAGTAATTTTAAGCGCCCTGCTAACAGAGTAGAGCAACTGTCTCTATCACACATTTAGTTCTACGCCTGCTGTTCTCTGGAAGACCTGCCAGTTGAAACTGAGTAAAGCTCAGATCCCATCA
This sequence comes from Macaca nemestrina, assembly GCF_043159975.1. Classification (NCBI taxonomy): domain Eukaryota; kingdom Metazoa; phylum Chordata; class Mammalia; order Primates; family Cercopithecidae; genus Macaca; species Macaca nemestrina. The sequence goes on from NC_092125.1 coordinate 154,356,481, forward strand.
AATAGCATATAACAGGTCTAATGTCAACGAGTACATGGCACCTTTTCCTGAGGCAACACACTGACAAGCTCCATGTCATTTAACACAGTTCATGGGAATAGTGAAAAAAGAGGATACCTATCAAGGAGTCATCAGACTATGTGGTCAAGAGGCAAGCAAGAGTGAAGAGGAAAGGAGGTCAATGATGTTTCCCACCTTCAGCAGATTGTATTTAAAATAGCTTTGCCTATGGTTACTGCTAATGAGAGAGATATGAGACAGGTTGAAAAAGACATGATTCTCTCCCTGTGCTTGATATAATAGCACATATGGTTCATTTGAAGAGGTTGGGGGAAAATCCCAAAGCACATAGTTTTATCAAGTTAATTGACTTCACTCCTGAATCTGCAAAATTTGGTTTAAAACCTTGTGAGACCCAAGTTTCTTGTGAGATTTCTGGGCTTTCAGATTTCATTCAAGTGGAAAATGAACAGGCTCTCTCTCAGCAGCATACTGCTTTGGCTCTAGGTAAATCAGGGCCATCTGGGGTTGAGGGTCCACGAACCGCCAATCCCAGCATCACGTCTCTGCTCCAAACACCACCCTCCTACAGACAATCACTTTCTCCAGCTTTGTATGCTATAAATTCCAAGGAAAATCTGCCTTCTCAATAATGAAGGTCTTGTTCCCTGCATTTTGCCAGAAATGCCTTTATATCTCTTTTTCTACGATGACAATCATCAACCCCATCCATTCTTTAAGAAGCACCTGTTGTGGAGGGATGGCGAAAGGAGAAAGGCAGTCCATGGAAAAGACATAGGAAGGCCATGATTGTCACAATGAGCAAGATTTCTCCATTAAAAGGTTTAGAATAAATGATACTCGATGTGACAAACAAAACACTATCCTGAATCAATGTTCATTGTGAAGTACATAAAAGGAATACTTCCCTTTTAATAGTTATTGCAATATTCTTCTTCCTCCATTTTGTATTTTGTGATGCACATAAGAAGCCCACCACTGTGCAATGATTCACCTGGATGCAGAGGAGTAGGCGGAGGTGAAAGGAAACAGGGATGTGAAGGAATGTGGGGGAATGGTGCTTTTGGGCAAATGAGCATTCCATGTCAAGTCCATGAATAATCATATTTCATGTCCAGTGATTTCTGCCTAACAGCCTACTTTTGGTTACATTTCTAGTTAGGGCACACAGTAAAATATAAGGCCTTGAATAAAATTCCATTGTCTTTTACTAAAAAACACTAATTTGGGGTCAAGAGCAGCATCTGATCATTAATGTTGTTTTAATAGAATTGTTCGTACTAGCTATCTTTTAGCGATTTAATGAAGTAGGTTTAACTAGATTGGTGTTTGGTCCTCCATGGCCAGAGCTTGAAAAATTAGGCTTTCTGAGATTTAGAGTTACTTGTTACTATTACTTCAAAGGTGCTTTTTAATAATATTAACTCCGGGTAGTGTTTATTCAGGGAGAACAAATGATGTATCATATTTCATTTTTCTTTCTTTCTTTTTTTTTTTTTTTTTTTTGGTGGAGTTTCTCGCTTGTTTCCCTGGCTGGAGTGCAATGGCATGATGTCTCCTTGTTGCACCTCTGCCTGCCAGGTTCAAGAGATTATCCTGCTTCAGCCTCCTGAGTAGCTGGGATTACAGGCATGCACCACCACGCCTGGCTAATTTTGTGCTTTTAGTAGAGACGAGGTTTCACCATGTTGGTCAGGCTGGTCTCGAACTCCTGACCTCAAGTCATCTGCCTGCCTCAGCTTCCCAAAGTGCTAGAATTACAGGCATGAGCCACCACACCTGGCCCATATTTCATTTTCTCCAAGTCTTGAATTTATTTTTTGAAAAAAATATTATTATTGTGAAGAACTATGCCCAGAAACTGGAGGTTAGTTAGGAAAGGGTTCTGTTCACAATTTATTGAACATGTAGAGTGGTACATCATTAAAAAATGGTTATCTACACATTTAAACCAATTCTAAGGATGCACAAATTTTTTTTTAATGTGTGTTTTGACAAGACTGTATCTTCTAGTACTTTGATGTAAAACACTAAAATGTCACTTCTATTATTTATTAATGAGACTATGGGAGGAGAACAGAGCATTAAGAGGGTCAGAGAAGTCATTAATTATAGGTTTAAAGAATGGTGGATGGGTTAATTGAGAATCTGTGAAAGGTTTTATTTCCTTTATTTGTCTTTAGAATATTAAAAAATATTTTAACCATTTCATTAAAAAGCCTTCTCATGGCTATCTTAGAAGTCAAAATATATATTGAATCATTCAAATATTGTTCATCTTGCACAAATAATATGATAGATTTTCTGAAGAAAACCAAACATTTGATGAGGCTTTTAATGGACAATGTAAAACTGTTTAATTAGAGTTACTTGACACATTCTTGTATTTAAAATAGGTCATTATGAACATTTTACTCTTGTATTTTTATAAAGACGGGCTGGAAGGAAGTCATTTTGGACCAGAGCCAACCCACAACACAATGCAGAGGTATTGCTTTTCTTGATAAGTTAAGAATTGCCCATTACAAAGGTTAGAATCTTGTTTTTTTCATTTGCCAAAGGTCAAATGCCATTATATTTATATTGTCCCTTTAAAACCATGATTAAACATTTTTATTTGTACTGCCTTTAGCTGTTACTCAACATCTGGGTAAAATGTCAGAGTCACTTTTCATCTTTCTTAAATGCTTTTGTTCCTACTCAGCAGCTGGGGTGAGAGTCACACTAAGGAAACAACAGAGACTCCTGCCTTACTGTGTGGGCTGCTACAAAGGAAGGGGAAGCCAGGTGTGCTAAGGGCAGAAAGTCTTTGTTCTGAAGCCCTCCTTGATGCAGTTTGACCTAAACAAGTTCAATCTCACAGCGTGTTCTGAAACCTGATTGAATAGTAGTTACTCTTACAAATTAAGGTAAAGCAAGAATACATTTAATACTTTAAAAAGACTGGTGATTTTAATGGCTTAGGCTTTCATTATGACTCAACAGCATGCTGGTAGAATTTTGTTTTCAATGTCAGGAAGCAAGACCAGGATACAAGCAGTTTAGGTTCAGCAATCAACAGAGACACAGAGCAAAACTGCAGTTGAGCATTGTGTTTATGCTTTTGTGTCTGGGACAGCTTGGTTCTCTTTGCATGGTGTTTCTTACATGAAAACAATAGCCCTGACATAAAAAATTGTTTATCTCAAGTGAATCATGAGTGTTCTGTTTTTGTTTGTTTTGAGACGGAGTTTCACTCTTGTTGCCCAGCCTACAGTGCAATGGTGCCATCCCAGTTCACTGCAACCTCCGCCTCCTGGGTTCAAGTAATTTTCCTGCCTCAGCCTCCCGAGTATCTGGGATTACAGGCGTGCACCACCACGCCCAGCTTATTTTTATTTTATTTTATTTATTTATTTTTTTTAGTAGAGATGGAGTTTTTCCATGTTCGTCAGGCTGGTCTCGAACTCCTGACCTCAGGTGATCCACTCTCCTCGGCCTCCTAAAGTGCTGGGATTACAGGCGTGAGCCACCACACCCAGCTGTGTCTTCTTTAATTAATACCCAAAGGGTAGTTTAATATATTTAAAAACAAGCTTTTGTAAAAGTGCAAGGTAATAAAATAATAGGTTTTAATTGGCCGGACTGAATTACAAAATTCTAGTTTTACTTTAGCAGTTTTCCTCAGTGCCCTATGCTAATGCTAATGGATATGTCTATGAGATATCCTCTTGTACTTAAGCTGATCCTGGAAGGGACTGAAATGAGCAAATTACTCCCTTCATGTACAATGTTCAACCATGTGAGGTAATTCTCTACTTCCAGTCCTCCTGAGTCCCTTTCACAGTACCAAAAGAAATAATTCCTCCAAATTGCTCCTCAGTGGCCCAGAATAGTGAAATCTTCATAAAGATAGAGCTTCTGTAAACTTACAATCAATTGTGGCAGATCTAAATGTTCAAAGTTAAAACTTGGTGTTGCAGGCGTCAAATTAAAAGTCAGTGAAGAAACATTTACCTTACTGAAAAGGCCTTAAAGTTTCACTGCTGTTTTCCACCTGGAACAAGACTTGGTAATAAAGTCTTTTGAACAAAAAGAGGATAACTACTATTTACCCTCTAAGTCTCAGAGGAAAGCCTGAGTAAAGTCACTTCTTAACTCTCCTTGAGAGGAACCAGGCAATCATGGCAGAGACTGAAAGTTAAAGTGAGAAAATGTCCCTTAAAAACACAACTAAACGATTTATCCTTTGATGGTCCGATATGCACTTCTTAGAATCTAAGGAAATGCTTATTTTCCTTTAAGAAACTGTGAAAATAACAAGTAAGAACCTCTTCTTGCCATTTTTCTTTTCTGCCTGAATCTTGATATATTTTATCCTACAGAAGTTACATGTTAGCTAAAATAGGACAAACTGTCTTTCTCAAGTTGTTCCTAAAACAGAATCCAGCATCCTAAATTATTTGTAAGTTCACAGACTGTTTCCCATATTTCCCTATTACCAAAGGTAAGAAATATTTAAAATCTCAAAAATTTCATTATCTGCATAAACATACTAATGCTGGTAAGGTTTCAGTGAATTCCTTTTGGTTGTGTTTGAAACCATGCTATATAAATAACTAGGGTAACTGAAATTTCATTTGTAGCAGTACTGTACTTAAAATGTACAAATATCATAAGAGTTAAAGTTTTAACCAACTCTATTAGTTACCTATTACAAATAAAATCCTTCCAATTTCTTTACACAACAGTCTCTATTGAGTCAGGATACCCAGAATATCAGGCAATTAGAAACACAAAATTACCATATCTGTTTTGTCATAAACCAGAAGATTTAAAAATACTTTTTAATGAACACATATTGCTCTATACTACTTCCACATTACAGCAGGCTTTCCAGAAACTGACATTGGATCTTTGGGATAAAAATAGTTGAAGACATCGAGTTGGAGAAACCATGTCATTTTTTTATGTGAGTGGCAAGTTACAACACTAAGTCAAAACATCTAGAGGTGTGTGTAATCCAAGCTGAACCGGAAAATGTTCTTGAAAGCTGCAACAAATTGATATATATAAATATAATGTTAGAAAAAGCAGGTTAGTGAAGAATAAGCTTATCATGGCTGTCTTTTGTTAAATCAAGTTTAGCTTAAAGCTGCCTCCTTATTAGTTTGGCCTGAAGATTTCTCTGAACATAGTGAGCTGTAACCTAACTCAATGTGTAAGTGACCTACTCTCGTAACAAGTAGCCCTGTAATCAGTCAGTCACAGAAGCTACACTTCAACTACTCACAGGTGACTGAAGCGGGAAAGTTCCCTGATCCCCTTGCGGGACTTGCAACAGGGGTGTGGCTAGTTTGCTTGGCTGCTGTGCACTCGAATCCCTACGGGTGGGGGAACATGGCAAGTGGGCAAGTGCAGAAGCCAAAGTGAGCGCTTTGGGGCTCCAGCCCCATGGTAGCGTCTTGGGGTATGTTACAACTAATGCTCTTTTAGCATTTGCTGTCCCGATCCTTGTCCAGCATCCAGGGAGAATCAGATCACATGGACTTAAAGGATGGTGAATGCAGAGAGGGACGGTGAGTGATGGAGGTGGTTCTCTGTGGGATGGATGGGGAGCTGGAAAGGGAATGGAGTGGGAAGATGATCTCTCCCTGGAGTTCTGCTATCCCGCAACTGATCTCCTCTCTGACCGTCCCCAGGCATGGTGGGCCAGAGTGTCTTGGAAGAAGTAACATTTGGACATGAAAACAGGAAAGCCTGTTCTCATTTAGGGCCATGAGTTTCCATGCTTGAGGGTAGGGCCTTTGCCAGGGACTGCTCTCTTCTACCCAGTATTTCCCTGCCTTCTGTCCGTGTTACAACCAACTGTTCAAATAGCATTCAAACACTGGACTGTAACCAATCCAGTTGTTTCTGTGCCTCATTTCTCTTTTCTGTACATCACTTTTTTTTTTTTTTCTGTCTTTCTAATCCTATTCTGGTTCAGGGGCTGTCCGATTTGTGAATAATTCTTTGCTCAGTTAAACTGTTAAATTTAATTTCTCTAAAGTTTTCCTTTGAACACTTTTCACAGACAGATTTAGGGCAACTTGCCACCATCATTGTAAGACTGGTTTTACTTCCTTCCATTTAACTTGAACTAGATGAGTTGCACCGATTGACTCCCTTTTGCTTTCACTCAGTTGAACATTATTTATGAATGATCCTGCTATTGAAACCCAGCAATTATTTGCTTTAATCTTCTTTATCCAATCCAATATAGTTTAGAAGAGTAATATATTATTTTCTATAGATTAGAAATGAAGGCTTTTTATTTTTATTTATATTTTTCATTTGATGATCTTCATTGTTTAAGGAAGAGAATAATAAATGCTACCCTACTAACCAAAAGAAAAACCTCAAAGAAAATCTAGTCAAAACTAAAGAAGTCTGCTACTTATGATCATTATTCTTAAAACCAAAAATTTCAGGGAGGATGAAGTGTTATAAATAAAGAGTAGTGCTTGATTTGCTTGTTTGTTTGATTAGTTGTTATTTGATAGTGATGCATACTGAGACGTGTCAGATAAGCAGTTACAGAGTTAACCTCTTTATAGAAAATAGGAAGTTTTTGTTTACTTACCAGCCCCTTCCTGGCATCTATTAACTCCTCTAGAATGGTTATCTCTCCCCATCTAATTTCTATTCAGGGATTCATTTCATCCTCTCAGTTTACAATATCTAAGAAGGATAGTGGTCAACCACCCTCTCCAAGGATGGACAATGTGATTCAGGCCCAACTCAGTCTGACTGGTTGTGATGAATGGTTGTGGTGAATGGTTCTAAGAGCAGCATATAATCTAAGACACTTCAATCAATATGTATTTTATAACTTTTGCTACACATGCCTAAAACCAAGATCTATATTTTTAACAAACTTTCCACAGGATGAATAGGAAAGGATATGAAGACCTATGAGTGTATTTTTATATGATAAATGGAAGGAAAGCTGTGAATGCAACTGGCATAAGGGAAATGTGCTAGACTGTGTAGAGTATAATCAAGTCTTGGTAACATTGCTTGAAACTCGGGTCAGGCATCACCTGAAGCAAAGCTATTGCTATACCTAAGAGTTATGAGAACCAATAAATACATTTCCTTTTTTATAAGCTAGTTTTAATTTTTTTTACTTCTTTATCACTTTTTAATTGATATCCAATTTTAGTCATCCTTATGCCATATCCTTATCACAATCATATAGCATAGATATAATTATTTGCATGTACAGAAGCAGGGAAATAATCTTAGTTAAGCAAGTTACCCAAGGTCAACATATGGCAAATGTCACAGTTGAGGTTTAAAGCTATGTCTAACTAATAAAGCTTAACCTCTTAAACATTAAAAAATGAAATTTCCCCACCACAAAGAGGGTGAAATAATGTAGTTTCAAAATCAGATTATACAGCCAAATGATCACATGTTTTTACTGGCTTTGCATCGACAGATAATCCTGCAAGGATGTGATAAATATGATGAAATAATAAAGTCATGAAACTTTGGAATAGTTAGGTCTTTTATAAGGATATATCATAAGATTTTGTTATGCTTTATATAATTTATTTTTGTTGTAATTACATAACCTTCTTCCTTGTAGTAGAATGAATCCTAAATTGACACTTTCTTCTCCCGTATGCCTGGCTCGTTCTGGACCGGATATGACTCATTTTGTTGATCTTAGCTTCACCATAAGTCTTCCTACAGAAAAATTGTTTTGATTAATATTTAAAGTATGATGAGGATTGTTTCCTGTTTTTCTTAAGCTGTCTACCCAGTTGCCATTGTCCCACAAATGATTTGTTAAGCATGCAGGTTTGTATTGTTTCTGATACTACAAGGACAACAAATACAGCTCTTTTTTTCCAAACTGCTACACCCAGGAAGCTGGAAGAAGAGTAGATATTACATATTGAGTTTCTGAGTGAGGACAATTTCATTATTTTAAGAAGCTGTGCTTCTTTTTAAAACACATGAAATTCTTAACAGTGTCCTTTAGAATTACTTCTCCATTATGCATGCTATGATGTGGAGTCTCTCTGTCCTTCAGATAATAGCATAGTTAAAAGACCAGAAAACTAAGCAGTACAATTGAATCTATAACTTTCTATATATAACCTTGAGCAAACAGCTTAACTGAAATTGAAGATAGTAACAGAATAAGTCAAGTATAAATTTATCAGAAAAGAGACTTGGGGAAAGAGTGAAACTTCTCCATGTTGAGTATACAAAGAACCAATATATTTAAAAATCTTGTGAAAGATAGATTGTAGGACATATACATACCTAAGCCCATTGTGCTTTAGTACCTGTCAAGTAATTCAGTGCAGAAGAGGCAGAAAGTGGGTAATAAACCAGATTCAACCAGACATTAGAGATTCTTTTATGGCAGATTAAAGATCGCTATCCTCAAGGGAAGAAGGAGACATTGAACTATTATAAACAGTAGAGAGAAATGATCAAACTTGCATTTCTAAAATATTACTTAGGTGGAAATGAGAAAACTTGATTGGATGGGCCTAGAATCTTCACTATATGATAAGTTGATAAGATGAGAATAAATGGTTTATAAAAGTAACAGAGGTTTCTAAATTGGTCCTCAGGATAAATGATGATTCCATTTATTGAGAAAGTGGCATTCAGGAGACGTAGCATTATTAGGTTAGTAAAGGGGCCCCTTAAGGCTTTGTTTCAATTCTTTGGTAGTTAATCATTTTGTATTGTACTAAGTAATTATTTATTTTGAAGTTTCCCTGTCAAATAACAGATGGTTACTGCCTCGTGATTGTACCTTTACTGATATTACATTTTTAAATACATAATTCTTGAAATATGAATAAAGAAATGATATAAAATTAGAAATAAGGTGCAACAATAACCATGACTGTTTGTAAAAGTTCTAAATAACTTATTTGAGAAGAAATCAAAATGGAAGTTTTAAAAATAGAACTAAATGACGTTATAATTATTCACATGAAAACTGCCAGGATGCTAGAAAACATATGCTTTATTTGTGATGGTATTATTATCTACATAGAAAAATATACACATAGATTTCATAGAAAATGTAAGAAAAGTTGCAAATGAATTATTATATTTAATGAGAAGATTTAGCAACTGGATACAAATTAATACTCAAGTGTATTAATAGAGTATAAAATTTTTTGAAACCTACAGATTGCAGTAGCGAAACAAAATGAGATACCTAGATGTGTAAATATTTATAAGACTCGGAAAATTATGAAACATAATTTAAAGCCAGTAAAGAACATTTACATAAATAGGAGATATTAAAAGTTTCAGCATCACAATGATGTCAACTGCCCCAAAATAATAGATTTAAAGAAATTCAAATTAAAATGCCAACATGTTCATATAGTAGTTGACAGTCTAACTTTAAAATTTGACTGGGAACACAAAGCATCATGAATAGCGAAGGCATTTTTAAGGAAAACAAATAAGGTGTAGGAGATGTGTCCAAACAGCTATCAGGACTTATTATAGATCTATGTTAAAATGGTGCTGTGAGTAAGGACAGAAAAATTAACCAGTGGAAAGAATAGCCATATGGAAATTTAGTTTATCATACAGTTGATATTGCATGCCAAGTGGAGAAAACATAAACTATTAAATAAATTGTAGTAAGACAATTGGTAATTACTGCTGAAAAATATGACACTTGAGTCCTACTTCACATGATAATACAATATTCATTTTACTTTTATTAAATAATTAAATATAAAAATGAATATAATAAATAACAGTATATATTCAATAGAAATATTAACTAATATTTAATTAATTAAACATATTTAATATATATTAATATAATTAAATATAAAAGCTTATATTTTAGTAGGTAAAACAGATGAATAATTTATATCAGGGTTTATTCAATATCTTTTAAAAAACAATTCGCTAAGGAAAAGCTGGTAGTTTTAACCATGCTAGCATTTAAACCTTCTGCTTATCTGAGGATACAACGAAACAGGATACAAAATCTAGAAGGTCTTTACAGCATGTATATTTAATACTGTTGATAACTTTTGTCTGTACTTAACTTAGATTTTGATGTTGGCTTTTTCATGCTTATTAAAAGTTAAGGTTGACAGTTTGTGTGACTTTGCTTTTTGTTTTTAAATGGAATCAACACTTAAAATGCCAAGATGCTCTGGACAGGATGGTTATTAAAAGGAGCCATAGGAAAAAGATTAAAAACCACTGCAGGAAAAAAAAAGAAAAACAAGAAGACCTTGAGAATATCTACCATGAGAGTTGTTCATGGACAACATTATCAGACAGGATCTAGGCCAAGGGGAAAAAAAAAAAAAAAAAAAAAAAAAACTTTGGTGTAGTCAGAAAGGGTAATTAAGGAGTGTTCGATGAAGAGAGCAAGGTAAAACCAGACATAAGTAGAAAGATGTCCCCACCCACAGTCTTAAAGGGAAAAGAGGAAGGAATGATTAACTGAACCAAAGATACATACAGGACGTATGGTTTTTGTAAAAAACTCGAGAGCTATTTCAAAACTGCCAGGCAGGAGAGAATATCCTTTCTCTCTAACTCCTACTCTCCTACTTATGCCTCCTGTTAGCGGAACCCAACCCACATAAGGAAAGATAATCCAGGTGACTTACTACATAGATTTCAGACCCTGTTTTCTTTTTCTCCAACAAGGGAATGGAGGAGTATCCAGCAAAGGAGGTAAAATTCAGAAATGGCTGCCATAGTCCAACACTCAATTATAACAATAGTAATCATAGTAAAACCTGTCATGCTATGTTGCTGAAGTATAACACATTATAGCTGAGAAAACACCTGTACATATTTGACATAGTTTACTTCTCAAAAATCCACTAAAAGAATCATTAATGGCTCCATTTTACAAAATGAAAACTAACACTCAGAAATGTTGGAACTTGGCCACAGCCTCGTAACTAAAAAATAGCGAGCTTTCAATTCAAAAGACCATACAGGCTTCCTGAAATATAACCAGGTATGTACATCAGGGCTGGCAATTTTTATGTAATGATTTCCTTTACTCACTTCCCCTTTTCTTCATCCCAAAACAAATGCAGTGTTGGATAACTTAAAAGAGATTGGAGTTTGTTGATTTTGCAGTGGTCTATAAGAGGAGGTTTTTATATTTAGGGTGCTTTGAGTGTGAATATTCAAATTTTGTGGGTTTAAATTACTACTTTGCCATTTGCTGTGTGTAAAACCTTGGAAAGTAGTTCATCTCACTCTTTCATATTTCTGTAAAACAAGATGCAATATAGTATATCTTTTTTGAAAGGATGTTATGGGGATAAATTTAAATAATTCAGGTAAAGCATTTAGAAAAATATCTTGCATATTATAAGCCATCAATGTTATTTTTGCATTATCTTCATTTTCTGTATTATTAATACTTCAAGATTATGCCTGTCATTATAATCTCACAACACTAAAATGTCACTTCTTGGGCATAAATTTCTCTCCTTCTACTACCAGTTTTATTTCATAGCCCAACTAACTGAGAGTTTTCTATATACTGTCTCTACTTCCATATCTTCATTTTCAAGCATTTCAATTGTAATCATATCTTCTCAAAGTTTGCCATGATCAGTGTTTTATTAAATCTCATGACACGTTTTCTGCCCTCATCATGGAACTCTGCAGCAAAAGTGATGCAGTTTAGTTCTTCTTTTTGTTTTGTTTTGACAGTATTACTCTACTGTTTCTTCATTCCTCAGCTCTGTAACAAATGTAACCTTCCGACTCCACTGATCCAAGTTGCCTGGTCATTCTGCAACATTACAGTATTATTTCCCCTCACCACTGATGACATCAGAAATTATCTTAATTTTCTTTTTTTTTAAAAAATCCAATTCCACTTGATTGTAAGCTCCAGGAAAATGCACTATTGTTTATTTCAGTCATTGCTGTATTTTCAATGCCATGAACAGGGCCTTTCATATCATAGGCCCATTGATAAATAATATAACACATAAACAGGTGTCTGATACCAAGTAGGTGCTTAATAAATGACAGCTTTTATCCTTCTAGCAATCTGAGGGAAAAATAGCAATCATTTGTTTAGTTAAATGATTCCCTGAGTGGTACAATAGATTCCCAAATATACTCCCAACACGACCGTGGACCAACAGTCTCCTACCTTGAACTGCTATTCTTTTATGGGTGCTCTTTTTCCCTCAGTCAGAAGGAAAATGCCATCCTGTTTGGGTCACTAGTTCTTTCACATCCATTTCCAACCATTTTGTAGTACGGGTGGTCTTCACATTATGAGAGTTTGACTTAGGATCTTTTCAAGTTAACAATGGACTTATAGGGACATAACCCCATGATAAGGTGGGGAGCATCTGTAGTTAGATTTGTCTAAACAGAGAATGCTTCAGGGTGATGCTGCTTAGCTTCTTCATACTCTGATCTGTAAGACTTCAGCTCTGACCTCAAAAATAACGTGATAACAGTACCCTAACAATATCTTAAAAATCAGTCAATACAGTAACAGAGCCAGCCATTTTTATAAAAAGAAGTAAAGCTGTTTTAAGAGACTGAATTGATTATTTGTTTGAATTAACTGATCAACTAGCAGCTGGCCATCAGATGGCCTGAAAGGTACTTTTATACAGAACGCTATAATTTTCAAATCATCTTTACATAGAGTGTTTCATTTAATTTATAGCATTATGATAAAGTTATAACTACCAAAAGCTATTATCACTTGAAATGGCCTAAGTTGTCATTTACTCCAATTTCTTTATTCCTATAATAATGATAGTGATAATGATACCACATTACTAACTTGAATTATCTCATCCCTTTGTAGGAAAATTAATATATTTTTAAAATTAACTTTAAAATTGACTGACTAGCCAGTGTTCTTCTGTCTCAGTAATATTGCAATCCATGTCAATCATTCTCGATACATGACATTCTAGCCTACTTGGGGGTGGATTTTAAAATTATATTCTCGAATATTGTTTAAATTAAATACAGGAAGAAAAATGTAAATGAGAAAATTTAAAATACAAAAATGCAGTAACATATTGGCAGGTGTCATTCATGTATTATCTTTTGTTTGAAGATATGGCAAATGCACAGAGCTAGTACCATATTCTGCAAACTCTGATACAAAGTTTGATATGTGCTAAAATGTCAAATCTACCAATGTCAGTTATTAGTGCCTTCTTTGGAAGTGTATCCAATTCCTTTTTTATATCAGCTTTCTTTCCTGATACTGTTTTGAAAGCTTCATAAGATATTCATGACCTAGAGAAATCTATTAATTTTTCCCAGTAATTTATTTTACTGCTTTATGGAATTTGTTCAGAGGAATACTAATATTAGATACTAATAAGAAATGTTGTCATATTAAAAAATACCTACTGCTTATCCATAAAAGGGGAAACTTTAGCTTCATCTGGTAAGTAGAACCAGGATAACCATGGAGCCATTTGGTAAAACTAAAATGCCATGGCAAATTACCATTACCAATCACCGCTACATTCTTACTGTGAATTTCTATATGCCAAACAGACCTCTCCCAGGAAAATCATAAAGGAAAAACAAGGTCATAGTGTCAGACTCTGTGTCCTTGATTTTTTTTTCTGTGATTTGTGGGGAGGTGGGTGGTTGGCGTATGTTTTATATTTTAAACAATTTCCAGGAAATTATTATTTCATTGAATCATAAATGTTAGGATGGCAAGAGGTCCCGGGAAAGCATCTGCTTCACTTATTTTTTTTCACCCAGGTAATAAATTATAATCCCTACTTTATGGATATAGTTGAGCCTTTGAGAGCTTAAGTGCTTTGAAAAAAATCATGTGGTTTAATTCAACTAGAAATAGGTGCTTCTCCTGTTAGAGCATTTAACACACTGTCATGACTGCCTATTTAGTTCTTATTTATTTACTGGTCTCTCTTAAAACATCATACGCACCAAAAAAAAGTGCACATAAATAAGCCCCGTGTATGTTTATCACTTTTTAATCATTGGCTCCTAGTACTCTGCTTAGCACATAGAAGTTCAATTAATATCATTAAATAAAAAGTAATAAATGGTCGAATGATCATTCAAGAATTTACTGTTAAATATTCATCTGTGGACATGAAAAGCCAAGTTAGAAATTTTGAATGATGCATGCTATTTTTATTTAGAAGAGTCACAAAATCAGATTGTTTTTAGCGCGAGAGGACCATACCGTTTATTCAAAAAGAAGAAAAAAACCTATCTTTGTTGTGCTAGTTCTTTAAATTATCAAATCAAGTACAAAAATGAAAACAAAAAGTAGGCATTGAGACATATTTCATATTGTTCACTGGAGCCTGAATGAGGCATTATTTCTTATAGTCGTTGATACATCCTCTTACACATAGAATCTAACAAACATTTTATAACCTCTTTAGGAAATATTATATTTCCCTTTCTTTCACCAGAGGAGTTTCATTCTGAGCCTGACTACTCAATATAATTCACATTGAAAATTAACTCCATAGCTTTCCTACCATTATCATTATTAAAGGCCTCCAGGTGCTCAGTCCTCAACATTTTTCAGGCAGTAAATTGCTCAGGTTCTTTTCAGGAATTTAGAAACAGAGAACCAATAAATCCATCTATAACCTCAAAGACCTGTCTGCCATTTTCAGACAGACAGGTCTTTGTTGTGTTTTGTTTTGCTTTGCTTTATCCTAAGGGCACTAATAGGTGTAATAATTGTGACAAAAAAAAATCAAAAAAGAAATACAAACAGCTTTGTATACTAGAGGAGATAATCAGATTGCCCTAAGCATCATTTTTCTCATCTTTGGCTGATATGTATGGGTTTATGTAATGTTTGTCTTTCAAATACATCTGTTGGAAAATACCAGACCAAATTGATATTAGTTAGTATTCAGGCAGTCTCTTTTTCTGCTGGCAAATAATGAAAACAACATATTAAAAGAATAACTTTCTTGTAGAAAGTACCTTTTTTTTTAAAAAAAATATACACTTATTTACTAAAGCTGTCTTATTATTTGAAACACCTCTTGGGGTTTGAATAATCATTTATCGGGTAAAATCTGTAGTGATTCTTTCTTTCAACAAACTAGAACTTACTTCACATTCACAGATTCATTGTTCTATCATGTATCTTCATTAAAAAAAAAAAAAAAAAACAAACAGGAGGAGAAGAAAGAGAGACATGTCCCTTTCGGAAACATTTCGTGCTGACACCCAGATGACCAGTTTATTGTTAGGTCTCATTTTCTGTTGTACAAACCAGAAAATGAGCTCCCTATTTTATTTCATTCTTATAATTTAAGAAGTGCTGGCTTCGGTTGGAGCTGATGACCTAAAACTTCTAGAAAAAAATAAAAATTGAATAGCTTTTATTTTGAAGACAATATATAAAGTTTGTATAGTTCTTTGTAAAACTGATAAAAATTGCTCAGGAATTAAGAACATTAAAAAATATAGTCTTGACATTTGGTTTATATTGGTTTGTAGTTTTGTTCCTTTTAATTTAAATAAACATGCAAATATTGTGGGCCGTTTATCTCTGTATTTCTAATCTCCTATTACAGCTAATAAACATATTAGTTGATCTGAAAATGCATTTCCATGATCAAAGGCAAAACAAAACTTAACTAGAGAAATGTTTATTTTTCATTAGAGACCATTGTAATAGCCTCAATGGGGTAAGACCCTATTCTCTTTGTCTTACTTTCAGGTTTCCTATTAGGGACCAACGTAGAGCAAACTAACTAAATAAAACAAGTTCATCTTCAATTTTTGGGGTTCTCCAATGAAGTATTTTTCCTGAACAGGTCATGATATCTCTAACATTCTGCCAAACTCAGCACTCACTTCTGTGCAATACAGCTGTATGCTTGTCCTTTATGTAAGTTACTATGGTTTTCTAATGAGAATCTGTATCTCTGGCTACATCTTACTATCCCAGGAATCAAATTCTGATGTCAAAGTTGATAAGAAGGAGGCAGTCACCTATAATGAATCCTACCTATTACAAAAATAGTTTAAAGGCCAAAATACATTTGGAGTATTATATGTTTCAATGCTTTCTAACTGAAGCTAATAGACTACTGATATGGTTTGACTGTGTCCCCATGCAAATCTCATCTTGAATTCCCATGTGTTGTGGGAGGGATCCAGTTGGAGGTAATTGAATCATGAAGGTCTTTCCCATGCTTTTCTCATGATAGTGAATAAGTCTCATGAGATATGGTGGTTTTAAAAATAGGAGATCCCCTGCACAAGTCCTCTCTCTTTTTGCCTGCTGCCATCCACGTAAGATGTAACTTGCTCCTCCTTGCCTTCTCCCATGATTGTTAGGCCTCCCCAGCCATGTGGAACTGTAAGTCCAACTAAATCTCTTTCTTTTGTAAATTACCCACTCCTGGGTATGTCTTTATCAGCAGCCTGAAAACTGACTAATTACAGTAAATTGGTACCAGGAGTAGGGTTCTCCTGAAAAGATACCCAAAAATATGGAAGCAACTTTGGAACTGGGTAACAGACAGAGGTTGGAATAGTTTGGAGGACTCAGAAAAAGAGAAGAAAATGTGAGAAGGTTTGGAAGTTTTTAGAGGCTTTTTGAATGGTTTTGACCAAAAGCCTGATAGTGATATGGGCAATAAAATTCAGGCTGAGAAATTCTCAGATGAGACTTTGGACTGCAGACTTTTGAGTTAATGCTGAAGTGATTTAAAACTTTGGAGGACTGTTGGGAAGGCATAATGGGTGTTGAAATGTGAGGACATGAGATTTGGGAGGAGCCGGGACAGAAAGATATGGTTTGGCTGTGTATCCATTCAAATCTGTTGAATTCCCACATGTGGTGGGAAGGACCTGCTGGAAGGTAATTGAATCATGCCTTTCCCATGTTTTTCTCATGATAGTGAATAAGTCTCACTAAATGTGATGGTTTTAAAAGAAGAATTCCCCTGCACAAGTCCTTTCTCTTTTTGCCTGCTGCCATCCATGTAAGATGTAACTTGCTCCTCCTTGCCTTTTTCCATGATTGTTAGGCCTCCCCAGCCATGAGGAACGGTAAATCTAATTAAACCTCTTTCTTTTGTAAGTTGCCCAGTCTCAGGTATGTCTTTATCAGCAGTGTGAAAACAGACTAATACAACTACCCTGTCCTAAACTGTACTGAATAACTAGAAAATTATATTTTCTTACATAAAAAATTCAGAAGCAGGTATAGTCAGGGGCTACATTTTAAAGCTCCAGCTCCACTTCCCAGTGAATCATGAACTATGCATGGCATTATTCCCAAGTCAGAAGCAAAATGGCTACAACAATTTAACAACTAAAACCCACTACCAATAGCACCTGTAACAAGAAAATGAGCCATTTCTTCCCTGGCTATTCAATTTTTTGTATGAGAAAGAATCCTTCCAGACAACTCCAGAATCCCTCAGGAATCCTTCCAGAATCTTTCCAGAATCCCTCCAGAAAACTTGACCTCCTGTCTCATGGGTCAGTGTTTGGTAACCTAATCACCAACAAAGGGAATGAAATTATTTTTATGGTTTGTCCAGTTTAGAAAAGTCATTTGAGGAAGCTGTAAGTGAGGACAATTATCTCCAACTAATAAGTAAACACTAAAGAGGAGATAGAAAGGTAAGAGAAATAGAACGAAATAACTAAGCTATGTCCAAATAATAGCAAGCAGAGTTGTTTTATCAGGTCTGCCTATCAGGTCTGCCTAAAGCCCTGCTAAAAGGTACATTAATTTTTATATTTTCTGAGCTTACCTCCCTGTGTCTGTTTGCAACAAAACTTCATAAGTTCAATTAAACCCAAAGACTATAGAACAACATCCTAGTTGCTAGGCAACATCCCAAACTCCAGAACTTTTTTGACTTCTTACTGTATGCCATAAACTACTTTTCCACATCTTATTCCTTTGATTCATTACTATTTAATATTTGGAGTAAAATATCATTAATTAATATAGCCCCTTTCCAGGTTCATACCATCTTTGATTTAATCATACCTTAAATAAAAGTAGCAAATATATTTGCTTTAGGTCTCCCTACTGTATTGTTACAAAGAGTCCATGTTTTCAAACTCTTCTCTTTCCTACTTTCTTACTCCTTAGTTACTGTCCTAGTCTGCTATTGCTTTCTTTAATTCAGTCA
Source organism: Macaca nemestrina (assembly GCF_043159975.1). Classification (NCBI taxonomy): domain Eukaryota; kingdom Metazoa; phylum Chordata; class Mammalia; order Primates; family Cercopithecidae; genus Macaca; species Macaca nemestrina. Next base: position 154,374,675 of record NC_092125.1, read on the forward strand.
TTGCTGCAGGTGGAAATCAATCACTATTCCACTTATGATGCTATTGTTGTTGGTCACACATCAGAGGTGTTTCTGCAATTGCCACTATTTCCATGACCTCCACAAGAGATCTATTGAAAACCTTCTTCCATGACTATAATTCTTTTGGCTAATTAGGTAAACATAGCTCTTTTTGTAGTTTAGCATTTTTAAAAGTATGCTAGTTTTCTGTTGTTATGTAACAAATTATGACAAACTTAACAACTTAAAAAACCAATTTATTACCTCAGAGATCCTGTGGATCAGAAGTACAGACACAGTTAACTAGGACTTCTGGTCAGGGTCTCACAAAGCTGCAACTAAGGTGTTGTTTAGGCCTAAGTTTTCACCTGAAACTCGGCAAACTTTTTCAAACTCATATGATTGTTAGCAGAATTAATTTCCTTGCCGCTGTTGAACTCATGGAGGCTCCTTCTTCAATGACAGCAGGAAAGTTTTTCTGATTTCCAGAAGGCCCAGTTCTCTTTAAGGGTTTACATGATTAGGTTAGCCCCATTCAGGAAAGTCTCCCTTTTGATTAATTCAAATACAACTGATCTGGGACCCACTCATGAGAGGTACAATCCATTATATTCATGGTTTTGCCCACACTCAACAGGATAGGATTATAAAAGGTATGAATGTCAAGAGGTTAGGGGTCTTGGGACTCATATTAAGATTCTGCCTACCACAAAAGTTAGCCTTCATTTTCACTTCATTTTTATAGTCGTTATGTTAGGCAGCTCGGATGAAACGATGATAAGATTTTATCTCTAGCCTTAGAGTTTACTCTACTTTGGAAGATGTATATGTGGACATTAAATAAAGGAAACAAGATAAACATACAATTAAAAACAATCATGTAATCTAATAGTTCAACAGAGGAGATATGCTAATCTGGTTTTGGGAAAGATGAAGAAATAAAGGTCATACTTAAATAAATGACAATGTCATTAAAAGTTGAAGCTTTCTAAGATGAGTAAAATTTAGACAATTTAAAATATAAGGAAATGATAATACATATAAAAATAAGAAGAAGAGAAAAAGAATGATCAAAGGCCTAGAAACATATATCAACATGTAGTATTTATGAAATACTGGCAATTTATCATTTTGCTAGAGTTCAAGGTTGGAGGTAGGGAATTGAAACTGTTAAAATACACAGAAGCATTCATTATATTGGGAATATTGAATGCCATTGTATAATTATGAGAAATTATTCTGTTGGGAATGGGAAGCTATATTTGGGGGAAATTTTTTATTATATTGGTATGTCGTACTATCTTGGTGACCATGATAAAAGATGGCTTGAAAAAAGAAAACAGGAAAACATTTTAATAGGTTATTATAGTTTTTCAGCTTAGAGGTGATAGGAAAATTAGGTAGTACAATAGTATTAGGGATGATAAAGGTAGGAAAAATTGTGACAGGTTGAGAGGGCAAAGTTAGGCAGTACTTGGCAAATGATTAGTGTTAACACTGAAGAAAAAGTCCAGAAAAATTGATTTATCATCTTAGCAACTGAGTTCTTAGTGATGTACTAAAAGTAGTAGAAAGCATAGGAGAAGATTTATGGTCTTAAAATTCAGGAATAAATGATTGGTGCAATTTGGAAAAGTTGATTTTGAGATTCTTGTGAGATACAAGGTGCAGATTCCAACAGACAGTTGTATCTACAAACTACAGCCTATAAATAAGTCTGAAGATGGCGCAAATTTAAAGATTTAGATTTTAGACTCAGCGTATAAATATCAGATAACCTACAATAAAATGTCCAGGAACAATATGTGAATTAATAAAAATGAGAGCATGAGGCTGGTGGCAGTGGCTCACACCTATAATCCCAGCACTTTGGGAGGCTGAGGTGGGAGGATCACTTTAGGTCAGAAGTTCAAGATCAGCCCGGCCAAGAAGTAAGAGCATGTCTCTACAAAAAGTAAAAATAAAAATAAAAACAAATGATGAGGTGATAATTAAATCATGGTCAAATAGAGGAAGAAGAAAGAAGAATCTTCAAAGCAGTTAAAAAAAACAATAGTCCCATAACTACAGGAAGTAAGACAGAGTAGGGTCCTAATAGTTTAAGAAGAAACACAGACAGCACCACAGAAGACTGGTATATAATAAGATCATGCCAGAAATTCCCTGCAATTATATATGGCAATTAGAAGGTCATTGAGTAATTTCATTAAAAAACTTATTACAGTAATGGAGAGAGAAAACCACTTGAAATTGTCTGCGGTATAACAGGATGTGATAAAGTGGGAACACAAATAGAGCCATTCTTCAAAATTTCACATAAGAAGGAAAGGAGTTTAGAGGAAAATTTACATGAGGCACAAATTTTAATTAATGTAAAGCTTGTAATGTAAATGTAAAGAATATGTTCAGGTTATATATCACTAATCAACAGAAAGGGACATTAAAGTAGGCAGAAAAAATAGTTCGTGAAAAAAATCATGAAAGAGAGAATGGGAATCAAAAACATTGGTAAAGGAGGTTGATCTTCAGAAGGAGAAATGATGTCTTATAATGAGATCGAGTAGAAGGAAAGAGGGTAGAGATATACTTGTGTTGAAGAATAAGATTTGGTTGATGGAGTCCAGAACAGATTACTACAACTTCATTGTTTGCTTCACTAAAATTAAAAAAAAATCAGAATTAATTGTTTGTTTAGAAGACTTGATTTAGATATGCTTCGAGAGGAATGGGAGAAGGGCTTTAAGAAAAAAAAGAAAAGAAAAGAAAAGAAAAAATGTAGAGCTTTGAGTATTCAGGTGTAGACCACGTTTAGCACTTTGTAATTCTGAACTGAAAAAGCAAGCACGGTGAGTTATTAGATAAAAAAAATAGATCAAGCAGCTTTAAGGACCCACTTGAGGCTATGAATTTAAAATTTCTCCTGTCAACATAATTGTGTGCTTTTCTTCGTTTACATTTAGCTGTGTTGTTGCAGAAGTGAAATACATGGAGATTTGGAACTCACCTGGGGCATTGTGTCCAATTATCTTATTGCCGTTTATCATCCTTAACACTTAAAGATTCAAGTTGCCACTAACAGAACTGCTATTGTCCACATGCTTCCATTTTTAATGACTGAATAAAATATCATCAAATTTTCTACTACCTCTTTTCTGGAATCTGTGCTGTGTTGTGGAATACTATAGATGGAATTTACCTAAATCTTTTCAATTCCAAAGCTGCCCCACTAGTTCTAGGAACCACTCTGTCTTCTATAGTCTAATGTGATAGTCTCCTAATAACCCTTTTCATATTCAATTGTCTTTCCCTTACTTTAATTATGAAATATTTTACTATTCACAAAACCATTGAGTGCAATAGTTAACATTTATTTGTCATATATATGCAGAGATTATAAGAAAAATAAGATTAATATATAGCTAAAATCTTTTCTACTTCTTTTTTATCTCATCACTACCTTCCCCTTCCAAGAAGTGAGTACTCTCTCAAATTTGCTGTATATCATTTCCATGCATGTTTAAAAAATAAGTTTACTATATAGTCATTAGAAATTAAATATGTCAACATTATTTTTTATATTTTGAAATAATTTAAATGGTATCATACTTCATGTGCCATCCTAGGTTTTATCAAAAATATGATTTAATTTATAATAAAATATAGACATATTGATTACTCAGGCACAAATTTAACAAAATATCTAAAATATAAGTAAACATTGGGAAAGAGTGAATACTATACCATATTCATGAATTATAAATCTCTATATTGTTAAATGTCAGTTCTTTCTAAATTGAGACATAAATTCAACATAATTTCTTTCAAAATTGGAGCATCATGTTTCAGTACAAATTGACAAGCTAAATCTAAACTATATATCAAAATTCAAATTAAAGTAGCCAAAGCAATTTTTAAAAAGCAGAAGCATTATAAAAAGTTACATTTCAATATTTACTATCCAATTAGATCCATTACTAAAGACTCTAGTATTATTTTTTAAAAGTTGTATAAAATAATTAATTGAACAAATTAGAGTCCAGTAATAAATCCATACTTGTGTGGTAGATTTTTAACACAAAGTAGGTTATAATTCTAAAAGTTAAAAACTAAAAATATAAATTTTCTAGAAGAAATATCTGCAATCTTAAGATAGACCAATTTTTTTCAGACACAAGCACAAATAATAAAAGAAAAATGATAAAATGAGGTTTATCAAAATTAAAATCTTTTTTTTCCTTTAAAAGATTTTGTTAAGAAATAAAAGGCAATCCACATGTTGGGGGAAATATTTGTAATACACATATCTAAAAAGGACTTATATTGAGAATATAGAAATATATGAATATATATATAATAACATAACAACTTATAAATAATATACAAATAAGTTATTCAATAATTTGAAGACAACAAAAAGAAAAGCACTACTAAATCACCTGAGTATGCATAAATTTAAAAATTATTTTGCTGAATCAAATAACATAATAATACCTACTATATGTTTCAAATAATACAAATCCCAAGACAATTAAAACTGATATATAGTAATAGTAAGTAGGTTAGCAGTTGTTTGGGGAAGGGGTTGGAGGGAACTATAGTTTACAAAGATGCATGAGGAAGCTTTTGGGATTAATGAATATCTGTATCTTGATTTTACACTTTAAATGGTATTGTAAGTTAACCAAAATAATATTAGCAAACAAATAAGGGAAAAAGAACTAGAAGTACAAGTGTACTATTTTACCGAGTTAACCAACAAAATAACTTTTTAGCAGTAAAAAAGCTTTCAGAATTGGATTCAGTAAAAGAAGAAGTGGGGAGTAGCATGAATGAACAAATCTTTATTTTGTATTGCACACTTGAAAATTAACAGGTTAATACATAAAGTATATATTTTAAAGTTATGAATGGAACTACACAAGGATTTAAAGACAGAAATGGTTACAAAAACATTGTTTCTGAGGATCAAGATTGGAATGTTTAATAGAGCAATAATCAAGCATACATTATTACCTGTTAGTTTTTAGCAGACTCTCCATTACCATTTAACTTTTAACTTTTTTTTTATCCATGCAAACTTGTTATATGATTTTATAATAAGAATTTCTCCCCATTAATGATTAGTGCTTCCAGACCTATGGTATTCCCTTTCATGCATTTTTTTTAAAGTAAGTTTTGAAGATTCACCCACACCCATCGTGTTTTGTTTCTGTTAAGAAATGTTAATCCTGGCTGTGCAAAGAACTGAAAATCCCCAAATAACCATCATCATTTTTCCCATGAGGGTTTGTAGGGTGTTTTTATGTAAATAGGATTCCGTGTAGCCTTCTCTCTGTAACCTTGTGTTTGCTAAAAAGAGTTATATCTCTTTCCTCTCCCAAGTTACAAAATTAGAGCCCTATTCAGTATAGCAGACCATGAAAATTCCCAGGTGCCAAAGGAACAAATGCAGGGGAGGTGTTGTAAGTCTGAGGCAAAAGCGATGGTTTAGTTTATACATGAAAGACTATGGTTCATATAGGAATTTGATTTAATCAGTCTTACTATCACAGAATGTCAAAATAGCAAAGACACCTATGGAGTCCTATCTCATGAAACTGGGTTTCCATAGTCCTAAGCATATTTGCTTGTTTTCAATTTTTAAAACATCAGTAGGTATTAGACATTTTCTTTTAGCCCCCAGTTTGTATCCTTGTCTGAATTTCACAATAACACCCAAGCTTCAAATCCTCAGAGAGGTATGGCTTTAATTATGTTATTGAGCTTCATAAATAATTATTTTTCCTTAAAATTTTGACATGTAAGAACCCTTGAGATTCTTCCAAAATCCCTAATAATATTGTCAAGCATGCCAAAATGCTAACAGTCATTCTGTCTGGATTCACAAGTTGGGGAAAAAATCTAAAGATGTTAAGATATAATGAATTTTTAAAAACTCAAAAAACGGTGAGTTTAATACAAAAATGTTAAATCATCTACTCATTGAAAATAAATTATTTCTGTGCTTATTCCTTTAATAGAATCAAAGCATATAAATAGATCAGATTGTAAATTCCTATTAGAAGGAATACCTCCTATGTGTAGGTGTTAATATGTATGCATAAATTCTAACTGAATGACCAAGTATATGTAAGAATGAAAAGATAAAGGCATATTTAATTTTCAAACTTGATTTTGATTTTTTAAAATGATTTTAATTAAAGATTCAAAAGAAGATCCCTATGGTTTTGTTCTGAGTCCATGGTGGAACCTGAGAAGGGTTTCATCAACTAGTATTGAGATTTACTACTGAGAAAGATAAAAAGTTTTGGTGATATCAGTATCTCTTTAATTAAAAATTATATTTAATTAGTCTCTTAAAAAATTCTGGATCCTTAAGACCTAGGCAAGTGCCCGACACAAAGGTCTAACAACACAATAAATGCCCAATGAATTACTAAATGAATAAATGTAATCAAGTACCTTTAATTTTTTTAATTGGAAATTCTTTATTCCTAAATTATTCTCTAGAATAATTTACACACCTATCAGTAGTCATTCTAGCTTTTATTGAATGTAGAACAACATGAAATAAAAACAACTTCAAAAAATTCTTAGTTGTTTTAAGTCAGTGGAGCAAAAGTTTTCCAAGTTCAAAATTCAAGGATGCTGAATCAACCTATTAATCTAGACAAATTCCCTCTCATTCCTTCCTGTGAAATGAATTCAGTCATAATATTCATGACAAAAATGCTATTCAATAGCTATATTTTCTACATTTATAAGTATCCAGATAATATGAATACAAGTAGATGACAATTTTGCTTTGCATTTGCATTGATATTTAAAAAAAAATAGCCACTGAAAGAGATTTAATATAGAGAGGATTAGAAAAGGAAAAATTAATAAATCTTCAGTTTATGAATTGTTAACCCCTTCTGTGGAAGAATCAGTCCAATACTTAGCAGAAATTTTAAAAGAATTACATCATAAGGGGCAAAGTTGATGTTACCTTCTTTTCAATATTTAAGAAAAAGAAATGATTTATAAATTTTATGGCAGAAACTTTGACTGCATTAAAAAAAATCTTTCCGAAAGGTGAATTGGTAAATGATAAAAATATCAGCTTTTCCACATGAAACATATTTTAAATTAAGGCTTAGATTTACCTACTGCTTGGTTTTTATATATAAATGCAAATTTATAGATTTCTTAAATCTGTTGAATTAATATGTCTGTGGGAATATTTTTCTCTCTGGATATATTTAAACATATCAATTTCATATAAAAGTCCATTTTGTTTTAATTTCAATGGTAAAATAAAAATAGAGCACTTAATGAATCAACAAATCTCTAATATAATCACTATTGGGAATATATCTGCCATAATACTAATATAGTAAAATGTCTACATATTAGGTAAAATGACATTGGCTGTGGTTAAATGTCACCTTTGTATTTTAGGCAAAAGCCTAAAAGTGGAAGTAGAAATGTTCATAAATCCACCAAATTATACAAGTGTCATTGAGTAAAACATTATTTAGGTGCACTTTGAAAGCCTTCAGAGTTTTATCATATGTGGATAAAACTCATAATGCAAATTATCCATGTATGATAAAACTCAGAAGGCTCTCAGAATGTGAGATTGTGAATTAATTTGAAAACATATAATGAGAAGCTAGTATGAAAACGTCATTGATTCAGATCTAAAGACATAACCAAAGACACTCCTCCTCTGCAAGTTTACCTGGTAGTATTTTTAGGTAAATGCTCTACATTAAAACATTCTGTTCCTGGATATCTTGTTTAAAGACTTGTCCTGCTTTTCAGTCCTTCTTTCAATTCTGTAAACCACGCAATTTCTTTCCAATGAGTTCCTCCTGTTGGTAAAGTTATTTTAAATTTTAAGATAATGAGAGTCTGTTTCTGATTGCTGCCAAATATCCATAATGGATATCTAAATAAGCAGCAACAGTAGGTTATATAGGCAATACAACCTTGGAAATGTGGGTATTTGAAGTTGGTTATTGGGTTGAGGTGAACCAAAAGACTGAAATGTTGGTTCATATCCTATTGCTTCTTTTATTGACCTGAAGTCGTATGCCTAATAAATGTTAAGTTCTCAGTGTCAATTTTGTATTACAATTCTTCATTTGCAATTATTAGAATTAAATTCTCTTATGTCACATTGGAATTAACTGAAATCAATTATATAGTGTAGTTAATAGAATTAAGGGAAAAAAAGCTGATCAATAGGTAGAGAAGGGACAGGAACTAGAATGCAGTCTTTAGCAAGTAATCATTACTTGATTCATTATTGGGAATATCTGGAAACTAAATGTTTCATAATAGGACACCAGAAAATGCTCATCATAAAACTAGGTGCCACTAGGTGAATTCATTAGTATCATAAAAAATGGATTAGATCCAAATTGTCCTAAAGGCAGAAATAATTTGAATGAGAAAGTTGTCTATTCTAAATATGTGTTACCATTTTCAAAGTGCCACCAATTGCATAGCCCACAACTATAATATCATGGTAAAGTTCTTATAACTGTGTGATTGATAATTTAAAAACTTTAGTGTTATTTATAGAAGCCTGTATAGGTGGCACCAAATCCAATCAGAAGTAGCCTGTTTAGACATTATAACTTTACCAAGAATGGCCTTTAGGGATTATGGAAAGTGATATTCTTCCAGTGGGCAGAAGAATGTGTGTTCATTTGTTTCTACTTTACCTAAAAGGTGAGATGGTCACACTCAATTAGATGTTGAGTCTTAGAATGAGCAAGATTAGATGAGTGACAGGAAGATTTGGGAAATAGAAACCAGACTCCTCAAAATAGGTCTGGAGCTATTCAGAGAGAAAGCATGGCCCATGTCAATAACTTGATTTTGGATTCTACCCCCTAGAACTGTGAAAAAATTATCTTCCATTCTTTCAAGCTACCCATTTCATGTTACTTGTTGTGGAAACCCGCAGAAATTAATGCAGATTTATTTCATGTCGGTTCTCTGTCATTCCCATCTGTTTTAGTCCATTCTCATGCTGCTACTAAAGACATGCTCAAGACTGGGTAATTTATAAAGGAAAGAAGTTTAATTAACTCAGTTCAGCATGACTGAGGAGGCCTCAGGAAACTTACAATCATGGTGAAAGGGAAGCAAACACATACTTCTTCACAGGGCAACAGGACAGAGAAGTGAAGAGTGAAGAGGAAGAATAGTCCCTTATAAAACCATCAGACAGAGTGAGATTCTGTCTCAAAAAACAAAAAACAAACAAGAAAAAACCATCAGATCTTGTTGAAACTTACTTACTACCACCAGAACAGCATGGAGGTAACTGCCCCATGACTCACTCACCTCCCACCAGGTCCCTCCCATAACACATAGGGATATGGGAACTATAGTTCTAGTTAAGATTTGGGTGGGGACACAAAGCCAAACCATCTTATTCCACCCTTGGTCCCTCCCAAATCTCATGCCCTCACATTTCAAAACATAATCATACCTTCCCAAAGGCCCCCAAAGTCTTAACTCATTCCAGCATGAATTCAAAAGTCCAAGTTCAAAGTCTTATCTGAGACAAGGCAAGTATCTTCCACTTATGAGCCTATAAAATCAAAAGCAAGTTAATTACTTCCTAGATGCAATTAGGATACAGGTATTGTGTAACTAAAACAAAGGGGTCACAGTCCCCATGAAAGTCTGAAATTCAATAGGGCAGTCATTAAACCTTAAAGTTCCAAAATTATCTCCTTTGACTCCATGTCTCACACCCAGGTCACACTGATGCAAGAGGTGAGCTCCCATGTTCTTGGGCAGCTCCACCCCTGTGGCTTTGCAGGGTACAGCACCCCTCTTGGCTGCCTTCAGGGGCTGTGCCTGCAGCTTTTCCAGGCACAGAGTGCAAGCTGTCAGTGGATGTACCATTTTGGGATTGGGAGGATGGTGGTCCTTTTCTCACAGCTCCACTAGGCACTGCCCTAGTGGGCATTCTGTGTGGGGGCTCTGACCCCACATTCCTTTCAGCACCCTGGCATTCTCCATGATGGCTTCATTCCAGTGGCAAACTTCTGCCTGGACATTGAGGCCTTTCCGTACATCCTCAGATATCTAGGCAGAGGTTCCCAAACCTCAATTCTTGACCTCTGTGCACCCGCAGGCCCAACAGCACATGGAAGCTGCCAAGGCTTGGTGCTTGCACCCTCTGAAACAATGGTTTGATCTCTATGTTGGCACCTTTTAGCCACACCTGGAGCAGCTGGGATGCAGGGCACCAAGCCCTTAGTCTGTGCACAGCAGGGGAGACCTGGACCTTCCTTAGGAAACCAATTTTTTATCCTAGGCCTCCAGGCCTGTGATGTGAGGGACTGTAGTGAAGGTCTCTGACATGCCCTGGAGACATTTTCCCCATTGTCTTGGGGATTAACATTTGGCTCTTCATTACTTGTGCAAATTTCTGCAACCAGCTTGAATTTCTCCCCAGAAAATAAGGTTTTGTTTTTTTATGACATCATCAGGCTGCAAATTTTCCAAAGATTTATGCTCTGCTTCCTCTTGAATGCTTTGCCACTTAGAAATTTCTTCCACCAGATACCCTAAACCTTCTCTCTTAAGTTCAAAGTTCCACAGATCTCTAGGACTGGGGCAAAATGCCACCCCAGTCTCTGCATAGCAAGAGTGACTTTTACTCCAGTTCCCAACAAGTTCATCATCTTCATCTGACACCACATTAGTCTTGACTTCGTTGTCCATATCATTATCAGCATTTTGGTCAAAGCCATTCAACAAGTCTCTAGAAAGTACCAAACTTTCTCACATCTTCCGTTCTTCTGATCCATCTGAGTCTCTAGGAAGTTCCAAACTTTCCCACATTTTCCTCTCCTCCTGAGCCCTCCAAATTGTGCCAACCTCTGCCTGTTACCTAGTTCCACAGTTGCTTCCACATTTTTGGGTATCTTTACAGCAGCACCTCACTCCTGGTACCAATCAATGATATTAGTTCATTATCACACTGCTAATAAAGACATACCCAAGACTGGGTAATTTATAAAGGAAAGAGGTTCAGTTGATTCACAGTTTAGCATGGCTGGGGAGGCCTCAGGGAAACTTACAATAATGGTAGAGGGGAAGCAAACACGTCCTTCTTCATGGGGCAGAAAGATGGAGAAGTGCAGAGCTAAGTAGGGGCAAAGCCCCCTGTAAAACCATCAGACATCATGAGAATGCACTCTCACAAGAACAGCATGGAGGTAACAGCTCCCAAGATTCAGTTACCTCTCACAGGGTCCCTCCCACTACATGTGGAGATTATGAGAACTACAGTTCAAAATGAGATCTGGGCAGGGACAGAAAGCCTACCCATATCACCATTTATGGATCAACTGAATCATAGCAACATTTTCTCTTAGCAAAGCATTTCTTTCATAGTGAAGGAAGTTCAAAAGTGGTTTGGTTCATGGAGGATTTATTGTAGTTGCTAGGTTATCTCTTATTGGAGAAAAATTGAATTCATTTTCTGTTGTTGATGAGTTCATGTGATAGATTAAAGATGGGAACATTAAAGCATGTTCTCTTTGGTGAAAATTATATAAATAAGTATAAAATTAAGGGTCTTTAACATATATTATTCTGTGTATAAAATGAGACAAGAACTGGTTTATTTGCTTTCCAGAGATGGTATGATGAGTCAGGATTTTAAATTATAGTCTTTCTGACAAGAGCTAGATCTGCAAATATTCAACTGTATTCTACTGGAACTGCAGTTTTGACATAGAATGAGGACTAAGCAGGATGAATAGGTGATAAAAGAAACGACAAACATAAAACTACAAGAAAGTAAGACTTAAAATAATAAAATCCAACCTCAAGAAAGTTGCTGAAACAAAAGGTATTAAAGGCAAAATAGAGGCTGTATTTTACACAACACAATATAGGCATTTAATAAATGTGAATTTTTTATTACTATTTTCTTGTTATCATTAGTGTTATTAATTTATGAATCACTGCAAACTTAGAAAACAAATGGTAATTGTAATGCTTAATTAAACTAGGAAAAGTGCTATTAGAGTAAATGAATAAGTAAAACTTCCGAGTTCATTTTATAGAAACCTCAGCAGTTTTATGTTATTAAAATCCATAGTAGTAGTTTCTTTCTTTAATAGATAAATTTTCTGATGTTTCTCTGTATCAAACATGGTATTAGTCTCATAATTCATGTAACCATAGCCTAGGTAACCAAAAATATGTATTTTAGCACCTTGTCATATATTTTTCCTAAGTTACACAGAAATGGAAGCAGACCAAAGATGATTTGTCTGATTAAAATATTTCAGAAGAACAACAGATTAGGATTTAAACAATGCTTAAGGTTTTCTGCTTTTTATTAAACTGTATTTTTTAGAAATCACATCTCAAATAAAACTAGATTACAGGTTTATAATTCAAGATTTTATGCCTCCAAATACAAAATTACACTACAGCAAATTACTTATAATGAAATATTTCATATCTAATGAGTATTTTCTATGTTCAGAGCACCATGTTAAGTCCCATTCATATATGTGTGAGCTCATTTATGCTCACAGTTGAATGAAAGAATTACTGACATTACCCTCTTTAACCAGAGGAAACGATGGCATAGGGAGGTCAAAAGAACTTGTACATGGTTATAGGAAATTGAAATGAGGTTATTTAATATTAACTGTTTAAAACTACGTAAAAAATAAGATTTCCCACAAAACTCGAAATCTAACATGGCATTTTTCCAAGTATGTTCTGCTTTCACCTTAGAAGATAATAGATAAGAAAAAGAATTCCATGAACACAGAACATCCAGAGATGTTGGTTTAAACAAAGGTAGGGATGTGTGTGTGTGTGCATGTGTGTGTGCGTGTGCGTGTGTGTGTGCGTGTGCGTGTGTGTGTGTGTGTGCATGTGTATTTTGTATATATGTATATAAATATGCCTATACGTACATATGTATGTATATATGTATATACATATGCCTATACATATATACACATCTACCTTTATATAGCCATACACTGCATGTGCATGTGTGTGAAGACTTTTAAAACTTTGATGGGCTAATGTGCATTGCAATCTATCAAGAGGAAGATATAGACAGTAATTTAGTGAAAATAGTTATTGAATTTCTACTGCATTCTAGGTATTGGGCTAGAAATTAAGAATGCAAAAATTACATAGGCATACATAGTATTGACTACTACAGAAGTCATGTATGAGAAGGGCCACTAAAAGTAAAATATGTAATTTGAGCATATAAAAGGCAATTTTAGGGTAACTTTGGAACAAATGACATTTAAGGTGATAGGAAAGAGATGAATAGAAGATTGTGTTATTGGTTAATAATCATTCTCTTCAGCTAACCAATTGGTTAAGAATGCGGTTGGTTAGCTGAAGAGAAGGGTAAATGATCTGGGCAGAGGCACATCATGTACAAAGGTGCTCAGGCAATAAAGAGAATGACAGATTTAGATAATTGTGAAAAGCCTAATACAGCTAGATTAGGAAGATTGAAAAGATACCCAGAGGTAGAATGTGACAGGCTCAGAGGCCTGGTGAGATCTGACAAGGATTTTGGATTTTATCCTAAGTGTAATCAGCCAATAAAGGGATTCTAGCAAATAGATGCTAATATCAATTATTCATTATATAAAGATAAAGAGAAGTTGCCACTTACTTCCTGGTCTGCTTTAATAATAAATTATATTTATTCTGTTCCAGAATAGATCTTGAATCTCTTTGGTTCTTGCCATGTCTTTTGCTACCACCTTAGCCTGTATCACCATCCATTGCTGCTCACCTTTATTATAATCATGACCTGCCAGGTGTTCTGCTCCCAAGTTGGGTGAAGACTCCCAGCTTCTAGTCTTAACTCAGGACCCTAAATCCTTTCAACACTTAAGTCAGAGTATATCCCTACCCTGCTTAAATGCCTCCAGTGACTTCCTCATGCTAAGAAAGCACCACTGCCTCACGTAGCCTTCAAGAGACTTTTAGGCTTTCATGTCTACCCCTCGATCTCACCTACTCACACTCTGGAGCCCTTCTACCTACTATTCCCTCTGTCTGTTTCTCCTTGGATACTCTGTAGCACAGACATAAAAGGGTATCAATGCTAAGGGAGATTCAGATAATAATACATTTTCCATCAAATAAGATTTGTAATATTGTTGCTTTGTCTATTTACATCATCTCTTAGATTTCTAAAAGTTTGCCAAAAAGTATCTGGATGTCTCAAAATCCTGAGTATTTTAGACAATTTGAAAATAAAGCACAAAGTCTAACATCCAGTTTTTCTCTGAGGGTAAAGCAAAGTTGGATTTAGAGTATAATTATGTTTTCCTTTGTATATATAGATATGTGTAGAAAGAAATCTGGCTATTTTTTAAGTGAGAATTAGGAATCTTAATCCCCTAGTGAATGTGATATCAACACTGAGGCATACTTTCCACTGCTCTTGTTAATTGTGAGGCTTCACTCACAGGACTTTAAAAAATGCTCTGTTAAACAATAGATGGACTGCTAATGTCCTTGAGTGTCTCTCTCTACAGTGGATGCTGTGACCTGGGTGTAGTTCCTGAGTTGATTGCTCAGTTTAAGTAAGTAGCTTATTCTGTAAATAGCAAATTAACACTGTCTGCAAAGGCGGTGTTTTTTGACTGTTCATTGGCTATAGGAAATCAACTCTGCTCTAATTTCCTACATGAGTCAATAGGGTGGAAGTCAAAGGAATGCAGACTAATGTGACCTTTAAATACACTCCTATGATATAAAGTTACATGTGAAAAAATTTTGGAAGAGGCACACTACCTTTTAGTATCAGGAATATGCATGTTTGCTGGCATTAGTAAATAAAATTTAACAACTCTAAGGTTAGTCTTAGCTATTGGAATCACCTCAAATTCATAGAATATATGCATGGAAACCTTGTAAAGTTAGAACTAGAAAGATTATCAATTTAAAAGTAATTACAATCTAGTAATATAGATTGGTACCCAATTTTAATATAATATGCACATAGTGTAACTCTTTGCAATATTATTCCTAATTATCTTAGTCTTTACTTGGTTGCCAAGTTCTTGACTTCTCAAAAGATTTCTTACATGTTAGATATTATTAGATTTGACCATTACATTCTCAATCTGTAAATTTGATATATACACACATTAGTTATAAGGGATAAAACTATTTTTTTTAAAATAAGGAATGAATTTTCTAAGTAAATATTGGTATTATTCATGGATCAATGCCACTGGCAACAAGTTGTCCTTTATGGAAAAACAAATGCAGGCACAAACCAAAAAATGTCCAAACCACTTATATGACAACTGCAGACCTTCCTAGAACAGCTGAAACTTCAAGGTAGAAAAACATCAGAATGTCATTTACATTTCCAAGTAGGTATATCTAAATAAGAGAATGCAAAAGAAGCTACATGTCTGAGGGAAAAAAACTGGGTTTATTTCCTTTAGGTAAAAAGAGATAATAATACATGTATCCCAATCCTAAAATAGCAACAACCACATATTTTCACTCTTGAAAAATATTATTTCTTAATTCAGCTCCAGCAAATTATTTAATCTAGAAAAAAATTTTGAACAATTTTCAGCAAAATGTCATTATTGCACTGGCAAACTAAATGTCTTTTCTGGTAATAGCAAATACATTAATAAACCTGAGAAATTCTTATTCTGGGGTATAAATATTAGTGAATGGAACAAAGAGATGTTTTTTCTTTTATTTGTTCAAGACATTTGGAAAAGTAAAGGCCAAGGTTGGGCCACCTGGGGGTTCCAAGATAAAAGATTATAAAAGATTGTCAAGTTCTGAAATTGAGGCAGTAATGAATAGCCTATTAGCATCCCCTCCAGCCCCTCAGAAAAAGAACATGAACAGTTGCAATCATAGCTGAATTCTACCAGATGTACAAAGAAGAGCTGGTAACATTTCTACTGAAACTATTCCAAAAAAATTTTAAAGGAGGCACTCCTCCCTATCTCATCCTATAAGGCCAGCATCATTCTGATACCAAAACCTGGCAGAGACACAACAAAAGAAGAAAACTTCAAGCCAATATCCACTTTTTTTTTTTTTTTTGAGGTGGAATTTCACTCTTGTCACCCAGGCTGGAGTGCAATGGCATGATCTCGGTCCACTGCAACCTCTCCCTCCCAGTTTCAAGGGTTCTATTGCCTCAGCCTCCCAAGCAGCTGAGATTACAAGCATGCACTACTACAGCCAGCCAATTTGTTTGTATTTTTAGTAAATATGGGGTTTCACCATGTGGGCCAAGCTGGTCTCGAACTCCTGACCTCAAGTGATCCACCTGCCTCCCAAAGTGCTGGGATTACAGGCATGAGCCACCACACCAGGCTAGTAATCCTTGATGAACATCGATGCAAAAATCCTTAGCAAAATGTTGGAAAACTGAATCCGGTGGCACATGAAAAAAAACTAATCCACCACAATCAAGCAGATCAAGCAGGCTTCATACTGGGATGCAAAGCTGGTTCAACGTATGGAAATTAATGGATGGGATTTATCACATAAACAGAACTAAGGACAAAAACCACATGATTATCTCAATAGATGCAGAAAGTGCTTTGGATAAAATTCAACATACTTTCATATTAACAACTCTCAATAAATGAGCTATTGAAGGAACATGCCTCGAAATGACAAGAGGCATACATGACAAACTACAGCCAACACCATGATTAATTGGCAAAAGCTGGACGCATTCCCCCTGAAAACTGGTACAAAACAGGGATGCCCTCTCTCACCACTCCTATTCAACATAGTATTGGAAGTTCCAGCCAGGACAATAAGGCAAAAGAAAGAAAAAGGGCATCCAAATAGGAAGAAAAGAAGTCAAACTATCCCTGTTTACAGATGACATGATCCTATGTTTAGAAAACCCCATCATCTCAGCCCAAAAGCTTCTTAACTGATAAGTAACTTCAGCAAAATCTCAGGATACAAAATGAATGTGCAAAAGTCATTAGCATTCCTATAAACCAGCAAGCTAAAATCCAAATTGTGAGATCCAAATCATGAGCTAACTCCCATTCATAATTACCACAAAAAGAATAAGGAACCCAGGAATACAGCTAGCTATGGAGGTGAAATATCTCTACAAGGAGAACTACAAACCACTGCTCAAATTAATCAGAAATGACACAAACAAAAGGAAAAATATGCCAGGTTCATAGATAGGAAGAATCAATATAGTCAAAATGGCCATACTCCCCAAAATAATTCATATATTTAATGCTATCCTCATTAAAATACCATTGACATTCTTCACAGAACTAGGAAAAACTA
Organism: Macaca nemestrina; assembly: GCF_043159975.1. NCBI lineage: Eukaryota > Metazoa > Chordata > Mammalia > Primates > Cercopithecidae > Macaca > Macaca nemestrina. Next base: position 154,392,012 of record NC_092125.1, read on the forward strand.
TTTTAAAATTCATATGGAACCAAAAAAGAGCAAAGCAATCCTAAGCAAAAATAACATAACTGGAGGCATCATGCTACCTAACTTCAAACTATACTACAGGGCTATAGGAACCAAAACAGCATGGTAGTAATACAAAAACAGGCACATAGACCAATGGAACAAAATAGGTAATCCAGAAATAAGACCACACACTTATAACCATCTGATCTTCAACAAGCCTAACAAAAGCAAACAATGAGGAAATAATTCTTTAAATGATCCTGGAATAACTGGCTAGCCATATGCAGAAGATTGAAAATGGACCCATTCTTTATACCATACACAAAAATCAACTCAAGATGGGTTAAAGACTTATATGTAAAACACAAAGCTATAAAAACCCTGGAAGAAAACCTAGATAATACCATTCAGGACATAGACACAGACAAAGATTTCATGATGACGACATCAAAAGCAATTGCAACAAAAGCAAAAATTGACAAGTGGGATTTAATTAACCTAAGGGGCTTCTGCACAGCAAAAGAAACTATCAACAGAGTAAACAGACAACCTACAGAATGAGAGAAAATGTTTCCAAACTATGCATCTGACAATGGTCTAATATGCAGCATCTATAAGAAACTTAAATTTAACAAGGAAAAAAAACATAAAAAGTGGACAAAGGACATGAAGACACACCAGCCAAAAGAAAACACACATGCAGCCAGTAATCTTATGAAAAAGCCCTCAAAATCACTTATTATTAGAAAAATACAAATCAAAACCACAGCGAGATTCCATGTCACACCAGCCAGAATGGTTATTATTAAAAAGTCAAAAAATAACATATGCTGGCGAGGTTGTGAAGAAAAATGAATGCTTATACACTGTTGGTGGAAGAGTAAATTAGTCTACCCATTGTGAAGGACAGTATGGTGATTCCTCAAAGACCTAAAGACAGAAATACCATTCCACCCACCAATCCTATTACTGGGTTTATATCCAAAGGAATAGAAATCATTCTATTATAAAGACACATGCATGAGAAGTTCATTGCTATTCATAATAGCAAAGACATGGAATCAACCTAAATGTTCATCAATGATAGACCAAATAATGCAAATGTGGTATATATACACCATGGAATACTATGCAGTCACAAAAAAGAACAAGAATATGTTCTTTGCAAGGACATGGATGGAGATGGAGGCCATTATTCTTAGCAAACTAATGCAGGAACATAAAACCAAATATCACATGTTCTCACTTATAAGTATAAGATAAATCACAAGAACACATGGACACATAGAGGGAAACAACACACACTGGTGTCTATTGGCAAATGGAGGGTGGGAAGAGGGAAAGGATCAGCAAAAATAACTAATGGCTTAATACGTAGGTGATGAAATAATCAGTACAACACATTCCCATGATCTACGGTTACCTACACTACAAATCTGCCCATGTACCCCTGAACTTAAAACAAAAGTAAAAAAAAAAAAAAAAAAAAAAAGATTATCTATACACCATAATGAAAAGACTGTGCCCAACTTTCATCCATAATGGTGATCACTCAGCAGCTGTATTTATATTTTGACTCTGTTCCCTGACTTTGGCTGATTGTAGCAGTGGAGAGGTCTCAATCCAAGGTAGGATAATCAAATTATCTTCCCAGCAAATCTGGGAAGGGAGTTCAGGATGTAAATGGAATTATATTATATAAGCTCTTGTACTCTAGGGTAGCTATGTTGTATTTAGTTATTTGGACAGAATCAGGGAAATCTGGTCTACAAAGAAGGAGAATGCTGAAGTACACCAAGACAAAAAACAAAGACAGTGGAGTGAGGAACCTCCCTTGGCCTCTGTTAAATGTTCACATCCTTTTTTCTATTTTTCCTGATCCTTTGATGTCTTCCTGCCCTGGGTTTCATTAAATATTTCTAAATATTTATAGTAGAATCTTCTCCCTTTTCCTAAATCAGATTACATTGTATTCCGTTAATTACAACCAAAGGACTCTTAACTAATATGAGGAAATTTTAATCTAGTGTAAAGCCAGAAAACAAAGTTCATAATGGCAATATAGGTGCTAACTGGTAAAGAAGGCACATAGAGGAGAATGTATTGTCACTTCAGCACTAGGTTATAAGGAATAAAGTGTGGTAGGTGCAGGGCAGAAGGTGGAATTAAAGACGAATAAATATTTCTGGAGTGAAGAATGTCATGGCTTTGACACTTGACTCACGTGCTAAGATACACAGCAAAAGAAAGAGAAAGAAAAAAAAAACGGATACAAGAAAATATATGCAGGGCCTGAGAGTGCAAATGGTTGGTATATATCAAGTTTAGAGTTCTCTCTGTATCTTCATAGGGTCTTTTGGGGGAAAGCCTTCCAGTTAGCTGTTACCCTGCTTTAGAGGAACCAGTTTAGACTAGGGTAAAATAAGGGGGAGCATAGCAAAAACCATATGCACACACAACACACACACTTTCCTGTTTACCAAGGCACCGAGTCAATTACCAGAATAGTGGCTGTAAATTCAGTTGTCTCTATTTCTTTGAGATTCTGCAGATATACAAAATGATTAGAGCAGCAGAGGTGTTATCAATGGAAAATAAATGCCTACCAACATCATTAAGATAATCTTTGTCTTTGATACCAGTAAAATCTCTTGTTTTAAATGCTATTTGCCAACCTCTGCAAGGAATGTGAGATATCTAACAGTTCTATAATTAGGAACTCAGCTATTTCAGTTGCTGTGGATTTCTTGTACCTTTAAAGTTTCTAATTAGTTGGTCATTGTGACCAAACTTTTACTGCAATTTTCCCCCAGAACCTATAAGAAAAACTTGAGTTAGGTCCTATCAGGTCTGCTATTAATCAAGAGTGTCTGTTTTAAATGTCTGGATGTCTCATCATGAAAACCTCCTAGTGTCTCCCATTTGTAAAAATGTAATGCACAGGAATATTAAAGACAAAGTGATTTGGCTTTTATAATCGTATCAAATTTTATCATGTTTTTTTCCCTTCTGATATGAAAATACTAAATTTGGAAGCCAGAAGTTTCAGTCTTAAAAGAAATGTGGACGGTAGAACAAACAAACAAAGGAAAAACACCAAAAAAATGGGGCAGAAACAAGGAAACAAATAGTCTATAAAATAAATTGAGAGGGTCCACATCATCCCTCTCGTCATTGGAACTAGCAAGTTCTTTAAGCCTAAAAGTCCAAAACTATTGAAGCTGTCCTCAACTTTTATGTTTTCTCATGTTGCATGTAATAAAAAGCCTAATGTGGAGAAATATGCGTGATTTATTATTTGCTGTTGTAATAATTCATATATCATAAAATTTTATATCTGAAAAACTCCTAGAAGTTATTTTTTAGTCTCCCGATTTTACCAAATACATAATGGAGACCTAGAGAGGTTAAAAGATTCTTACAATAATCTGTATGTTTTCTGGTCAGCCGTAAATCACAACGTATTCTTCACCTACATTATCTCTGGATTTCTAAAATCACCTCCTTAAAGTTTGCATTGTCAAGGTTCTTTCACTCCACTAAGAAGCACGGCTATGGAGCAATTAGCACAAATTAAAATGAATGTTTTACTATTTGGTAGAACTGTAAAAAACATATCTTCCATACTATATGCTACACAGAAATACATTTAATTTATCTTAATTGCTTTGATATTGCTTCTTTAGAAGGCTACAGCAGCCTCAACCACCTCTAAAATCAAACTAAACTACCTTTTTAAAGGCTGGAATTAGATTGTTCTCTCATTAATAACTCATTTGCATTCTGTCTTCAGTAACTGTGGTCATACTGACCACCTCTCCACCATGTATTACATCTCCCAACATAGCAATATTCTTTTGAACCAGTGTACTGGATATTTCCTTAAATCCCATAATCTGAGGTCCTTTTAAAAGATGCTTTTTCTGTTCTTTCCAGTTTATATTTTCTTTATTTGTTATGTGAAGAAAACTCATATAAATCCTTTCTGGGCACCATTTTTCCATTAGACCCTTTCTCCATTCAGTGTATTACATTTTTGAATGATGATGTTCATATATATTGAGTCACAGACTGCCCTTGACTTAGAATATTTTTCCTCAGTAATGTTGGTAGATCATACCACTCTAGTAATATGTGAAAGAGACCAATGGCAAACTGCAAAGCTTGTGCAACACAGTTTTTTTCCATGCCCAAGCAACATGACTAGAATGAAAGCAGACATCAAGACTTTAATGCCATTGGTATCATTATCCAAACTCTAGTCAACTAAGGTAAAAAATATATTGACCCATTGTGGCTGGCTTGTGTTTATGTTTGTTGTTTTGGTTGTTGTTTGATTATTTTTGATCACTGAGGGGCTGTGTGTATGTGTGTGTGTATTTGCATGTATTAGTTATAAGTATATGGCACACCTAAACAAGATGCAGTTGTGCATGTGTAAATCACCTAAATTCTAAATTGTCAGACAGCCATGAGAGGCATTACTTCCTTAACTGCCTCCAGCTCCTTTGGAAATTTCAGAAACAGCCGTTGTTCTGGGCAGGAAATGAGTTCAAAAGCAATGAAGAACACCAATCCCACTGTCATCCCCACCATCACACACAAATGTGTGCTTGTGTGTGCATGCACGTGTATGCTTATAGTATTCCAATCAGTCTGCAACTCCATCTACAAATTCTACCTACAGAATTAAACGCTCCAACAAAAACAGATTTCTTAGTTTTGCCTTCAAGAAACACATGATCTGGATATACTTCTAGAGATCCATAATACCGCAGTTTCACTTTTTTAAAAAAAATCTCCCTCCCTTAATAATGCAGGTCTTTCAAAGTCATTTCTTCCTGTTACCAAAAGAACTGTAATTGCAAAATATCCTTTTTCCTCCCCCTGCACGGATCATCTTTAAACTTTTATATTAACAAAAATCTTCTGTACTTTTCTCTTTAAAAATTTTTGAGATTTGATACATTTCACTCTCACTGAATTATAAACAGTTCTATTTTCATTCAGCATTTAGATTTTATTAGTTTTTCAAAAAACACTGAATTAACATGCTGAATAATAAAAGAGTCAATAAGATGTTTTCACAAGCTTTGCTTACCAATTTAAAAAAAAGGTTGTTGAAGGGCTGACAGATAGAATACAGTAATAGTTAATGGACATACAGTGCAGGATAAATTGCATTCTTTATGGAAATTTATAGCAAATAATTTCTGAAGACCATTTTCATTCGTCAGAGCAAACCATGAGAAAAGATTACAAAAACAAAATAAACTTCTACGTTACTCTTAAATAAAGGATCCAAACAGGATTTTTAAAAGTAAAACTACAGTCAAAGTGAAATGCATAAAAACAAACTTTTTAAATCTGTCGTTTGAAAGAACCACATGTACTTCACTCGCCCTTGAATTCCAGCACCTCATTTTTAACTGCACTTAGTTTACATTTTACTTTCAGAGATTAATCTTTTCCTTTGCTAAGTGCATTGGAAATCATGAGCACTAACTATGTAAATGATGCTAGGAAATGTATCCCCCAAGTATGAAATAAAGCTCTAACTAGATAATGCTAATAAATATTAATATATGGAGATAGCAAAGGAATATTAAATGATTAAGCTGCCCAAAATAAGAATAATAACATACCTAAAGTCCTCCAGGCACTTATTCAGTATTTTAGGGCTCTACAAATATTAGCAAAAGCAGAGCCTGCAGAAAATTGTATGTCCTAAAGCTTTACGACTTGAATCACCATAAGAAAAGGAATAGGCAGTGGCTACAACTTAACAGGTGAAAGACGGACTTAGTTGGTTAGACCTGGTAATTAATTCTGATAGATATAGCCTACCTTTTTAACTTTCAATAATCAGGTTTTCTTCTCCACAAATTACCATATTTTAGTCATTTTGTGAGCAAAAAAAAAAAAAAAATAGTATTTTGTAGGTTTTAGGAGTCTCTGGAGAATTTGCTTTTGCCCTAACCACATTACCTATTTTTTCCAGACAACTGGATTATAAATACTGGAGTAAAGAGAATGAGCTGTTAAGCAGAATGTAGAAACCTGTCATCCAAAGCAGAAGTAGAGTGCACTAAGAAACACTCCATGGGTACCTCATGCCTTTGTAGGTTCACAGAGTAAGAGATGAAATGAGTGGCAGATTCCCTAACTCCCTAGCACAAGTCAGCAGCATAGACCAAACATATATTTATTTTTTATTGGTTCTGGTATTTGAAGAATATCATGCCCAAGCCATAACAAACAACATCAATTCAAGGGGGCATTCTCTCTACTGCTCTGTGTTGAGATTGTTTCCAACATACTCTAATATTGCTATCAGGTGACCTGACTGATGATTGGGTCAGTGGGTCTTCTGAGAAAGAATTTGTACTAGGCCATAAATGCTTTGTTTCCCTATTAAAGAAGGTGACGGGAATAGATGATGATGATCTTGCTTGGATGCCAGATCAATGCTCAGGTTCATCATAAAACCCCTTACCACCGCCTCCACCTCCATCCCATCAAGGAAAAGATACAAAATTATAGTTTTGTATATGGTGGTAGTATAACAACAAACTCTGTGTATTATCATAAGATAATTTTGCATCTCTGCAAGATTTGAGAGATATGAGTATCCACAGCCATATTAACAATTATCCTGTAGTCTGTGCTGTAAATAAGAAAACTAAGTTGGAGATATTAAAAGTCAGTATTTTTTTTTTATCATAAAACTACTGTTGCAGTTTAAATTGCACTTCTTGCTTACGGGGATTATGTAAAACCAATAATAAGAAAATGACCTGAAAACAATTGAGCGGCCGTAGCACGATTGTTACCCTGCTTGCAAAAATCAGAACACAAAAAAAAGAGAAAAGGGACTTGTTAGAAGAAGCAGTACAAAGCAAATAGCACAAAGCAAAGAGTCTATAGATGTGATTTCAAGTTATTCAGTGAATTTCTATACAGTGCATAGCTTTCAGCCTCAATAAAAAGCCAATTATTAATCCTGCAATTACCCAGCCTTATCACTACTGCACACACATGCTGACTATGGCTAGAGTTCTAGATGATATTCTTTTTATTAGTATGGCCAAAGGGAAATTTAATTAGAGATACATCTCTTGAATGGACAAGGGAAAATATAAGGATTAACAAATTAATCCTAACATTTAATTACATTAAAATGTTTACCATTCTGTATAGAAAATATTGACACTCTAGCTAACCCCTTTTTAAAATCTGTTCCCTCTTATATCACAGTGAAAACATTATTTCTGAAGGAGAAAAAAAGGTAGGATTTCCTTCCTGCTAGCTTGTGTACTGACTGAACAGGAAGAAATAATCAACCTAGTTTATTCTGGACTCTATCAGTTCCTGACCACATTCCATAAACGCAGGCATTTGGAAGAAAACAAACTGATCCGCAGGTTACAGAAACCAAAATATGTGCTGATGGAGTGATAGGAAACTGTGACTAAATGAATCCAGGTAAGTCTAAAATAGAGTAATGGAAAGAAACCCCAGCAGAATATTTAAAGAGATAGTCATGCTTACATCACAAATCTTTATTAACCAAGCTAACAACTAAATTCTTATGCCATAAATAGTGTAATTTCTGCCTGTTCGATATGGTTTCTTTTTTCTTTCCTTCTCCCTCAACTGCATGTGTGCACAGGCAAGATAATGTGTGTGCTGTTGTGGTGGATTTCTCAGTTGTCTACAAATAAGGCCCAGTTATATGGCTTTAGAACACCTACTCAAACCTGCACATGTGCATGCCGTAACTTTACTATTATTGTTTTGACATTTAAGAAACAGATGGATGTTTTTCACTTTGGAAGCCAAACATCTGTTCTTCAGAATTCTCTTCAGAAGCTGGAGTCTTCTAGCAGGAGCATATTAAATTAAAGAAGCTCTTTACCACCTCATCCCTATTTGTGCCTCTCAATCCAAAATATTTTAAGAAATGGAAAAAGGAAACTTATGAATAAGTTTACAAGCATGAAGACTCTGCTGACATTGATTAAATAAGTCCATACAATGTTCACTGCAAAGTAATCTATGCTAATGCAATTTACTAGTATGAAGGAAGAAGGAAGTTAAGCTTTGAGCTGTGATATATGAAGAGTTGCCTGAGGAATCAGGTAGCCCAGCACTTCAGAAAAATTGCATAATTCCCATGAAAAATAAATTCTGTCTGTTTTTATTAAGAAAAATCTAACCTAAAATGCATATAATCATTTGTGCCTGGTTCTGGCATATTGAATGCCTGGTTAGAGGGGAGAAAATTTCACAAAATGTGCATAGAAGGAATTCTTTTTTGTATTGTTTTGTTTGGGTTTTATTTTGGGAGGGGGCTCTGTTTTGATTTTACTCTGAAAAATAGAAATTGCCAGCTTCATCAAAGAATAGTTTGCAAAATACAAAATTGTAAAGCCCTCAGAATGTATCTAGTTCATCCAGAATTTGTAAACATATTAACTCCCTATTCTCCAGGGAAAAAATGGTATGTTTTAGACTAATTTTGGATGTAAATTCTAAACAGGTGGACAAAGCAGCAGGAAGCTGATATCAGCCTGCTTGCAGGGGTCTCGCACCATATAGTTGTAGAAAATGAATCACAGGGATTGGTAGTAAAGGATATCAGATTTTCCAAACCAAGTATTTATATATGAAAAGAGCAGGAAAGCTCAGTAAATTCAAATCCATGGGATTCAAAGCCATGCATCTACAACATATAATCTTACGGACTCACTACAGGCCACTGACTGTCCAGTGAATAGAAGAATGCACATATTTTTAATTAAATTTTTTAAATGGTATGCTATAGTCTAAGTGTTCACATGATAAAAACATTTCTTCTTATATACATGCTACACATGTGCCTTGGAATAAAGTTGCTTTTTGATTACCAACAACATGTGTGAACTTCCTGCTGGTGACACTGTTTGTGACATTGGCAGGAAAAGAGTTCAAATGAAGAGGTGAGGAACTTCACATCCCTCCTAGCATCATATAGAAGAGAATAAGAGAGTCCCTGTGTCATTTTTGAGCACAGTACAAATTGTCCTGAGAATAAATAACAAATGTTTTTGGTGGCATACACCCAGTGGGGACATAGATAATTTTTGTGGAATTTCCATTTACTGCTGACATTCCTAGAGATGCCAGGGTTTTTTAGTGTTGTTGTTTTTTCCTAGTTCACAATTTGCAGAAAACGTGAGAATTTTAATTTTAAAATGCATTTTTAATGTCTTCAAAAACCTTGGACGTTTGATTTTTTAAATGACTTTCGCTTACATGGCAACTTTCAGAATGATGAGTTCATCTGTATCTCCAAAATGTATATGGGGAAAGATCCTCAGAAACATTTGCCCAGCCTTCTCACAGCCACACTGATTGTCCCGGGTGTTTTGCTCTGTATGACAAGGAATATAATGATAATAATGTAATTAAGATTTACTGAGCATTTACTACTTACAAGGTTCTGGATTAAATGTTTTACATTCATTATCTCACTTAATCCTCACTCTAACTCTGGGAGTTAGATAGCATTATTATCCCCTTTACAAAATAGATGATGAAGCTGTAGTTTGAAGAAGTTAATTAATTTGTCTAAAATTACTCATTCTAGTCATTGGTAGAGCTAGACTTGAATTTAGACGTCTCTGACAACAAAGCTATAGATGAAACACCTCTTGATGCAAAGTTTACTGACTGTTCTCCAAATTGATCCTTTTAATTTTCTTAATTGCAGTGCAGAGTGTTAACCTGCAAAAGCTCTCTAAAAAAAATTAGTAAGCCCACATTGTTTGACTTCACATGGACATGCTTTCATAAATTCTGGGAAACATTTTCCTCCAGCAGCTTCCTTGACTCCCGTAGGTGATCAGGGTGGTCACTTGGTACTAACTTATCGGTCACTAGGTGTTTAACTTTCTGTTTCTTCTTACTGGACGCTCTTCTCTGGGCAGCTCAGTCAGACAAGACCTAAGATGGCCATGTACACATTCTACTCCTGGTAGTCCTCATCTTAGTAAACAGCTACCCATTCATCCTTGCTTCACCAAAGTCTAGGCTGGCAAGTCATTCTCACAGAGCAGTACTGGATCAGATCAGTTAAAAGTGCTGTTAGTCAGCCTCCCTTTATTATAGATGTGTGTTGGTGGAGTTAGAACAGTTTGCATTCCTTCTCATTGTAAAGGGTCACATATAAAATTTCCTTGGAACTCTATAGAAGACTTCCAACATGGGTTTGATGAAGTAGGGCAAGAAATTATATCACTACTGGGATGCAGAAGAGGATAAGATTCAAAACACAAGTTTTGCAAATATTTTATCCTTATAAGAATTCTCTCTCATCCACTATCTTGAAGTCTCAAAGTCCTGAGAAACCCCTTAATTCTTAGACCAGGTTCAAAAGAATTTGTATTGTAAACATGCATATGATGATTCTGCAAACACTCCAGCATGTTTCATATCAGTGACTGGTAGATGTTTCAATTATTTAATATCCTTCTATGTCTGCATCTGTATTATTACATGTACTTATATATCTTTTTAACTTAAATTTGTATCAGTTTCCTCAGTTTATACATCTATTATTTTTTGACTTTTTAATAGTAGCTATTCTGACTAGTGTGAGATAGTATCTCATTGTGGTTTTGACTTGTAATTTTCTAATAATAAGTTATTTTGAGGCCTTTTTCATAAGATTATTGACTACATGTATGTTTTCTTTTGGCAGGTGTCTTTTCAGGTCCTTTGTCCACGTTTTATGTTTTTTTTTTTTGTTTTTTTGTTAAATTTGTTTAAGTTTCTTATAAGATTTACAAGATTTAAATTTAACACATAAACAACTTCAAAACAGGAAAGATGATAGACTGGATAAAGAAAATGTGGTACATATATGCCACAGAATACTATGCAGTCATAAAAATGAACATGATCATGTCTGATATTGTTTGGCTGTGTCCCGCCCAAATCTCATCTTGAATTCCCACATGTTGTGGGAGGTACCCAGGAAGAGGTAATTGAATCATGAGGGAAAGTCTTTCCCATACTGTTCTTGTGATAGTGAATAAGTCTCAGGAGATTTGGTGGTTTTAAAAAGAGGAGTTCCCCTGCACAAGCTCATTCTCTCTTTTTGTCTGCTGCCATTCTTGTAAGACGTGACTTGCTCCTCCTTGCCTTCTGCTGTGATTCTAAGGCCTTCCCAGTCACATAGAACTGTGAGTCCAATTGAAGCTCTTTCTTTTGTAAATTGTCTGGTCTCAGATATGTCTTCATCAACAGCATGAAAACAGATTAATTCAATGTCCTTTTCAGGGGCATGGATAAAGCTGGAAGCCATTATTCTCAGCAAACTAACACAGGAACAAAAACTAAACATGGCATGTTCTCACTTATAAGTGGAAGCTGAACTATGAAAACACATGGACATAGGGAGGGAAACAACACGTACCAGGGCCTGTTGGGGGAGGAAGGTGAGGAGGAGCATTGGGAAAAACAGCTAATGTTTGCCATGTTAATACCTAGATAATGGGTTGATAGGCACAGCAAACCACCATGGCACACATTTACCTATGTAAGAAACCTGCACATCCTACACATGTACCCCGGAACTTAAAAAACAAAATAAAATAAAAAAGAAGAAATATGCTAAATGGCATAAAAATATTCCTTACTTGTTTGATCAGCATTAAAATGTTAGAATAATATTAAAGAAAATTGAATAATTTCAACTAATTACTTAATTGAATTCAATAAATTTAATATTGAATGAGTAAGGAAAAATAAAATGACAGTAAATACTCATTGTTAAAATAATCATAGTTATATTTTACTGAAAAAATATGGAAAATAAAAGTCTTTTTTTAAAACCAAGTATCTTCTACTTTTATTAAGAAACTTCCTTCTCTTTAGATTGTCATTATCCATTTTATTTCTTTTCTGGAGTTTTTCTTGAAGTATATAGAACTCATTCTACTAGAGTTACTAATGTATCAACATTTTCATCCTTTTAGAGAGGTTTATAAATCAGCCATAAAATATGTGATGATGGTGTAAACTTGGCATATATTCTTAGTGAGAAACATTCTTTTTTTCACATTTTTAAAATGAAGTAGTTTGGCTGCTATGAACCTACACAGGGGCAAAATATAAATGTTTTCCAACTCTATTTGTGTTACACCCTCTTCCTAAAAAGATTTGTTCAACCAAAACGAAAGAGGAAAATCAGAGACAGCTCAAAATGACAGCTTTAGGGAAGTCATTACAAGCTTGTTCTGTCAAAGATTTTTGTGTTAATAGCTTCATGTATACATCAATGCATACATAATAATAACTTTAGAACTTATTCAACTCCCACCTAAGGAACAATCTAAAGAAAGCATAGAAAACACATTCAATAGACAACAGGCAGCATACAAGCTGAGATATTTATGTAAACATTATTACCATGGAAATTTCTTCTCCTCATTGCCTACATTTTTGTTATCAAAGCTCACTGAATATAGTTAATAAACAAGAAGATAACATAACAGAAGTGGCAACATGTTACCGAAAAGGAACAATATGGATAGATTACTCACAGATCTGCCCAACATCTACAGAGCAGTCTCTACACAATGCCCCTACTCCTTGAATGGGACAAAAGGAAAAAAGGGTGTGATTGTCGCTGTTGTTTTACATATATTAAACCTAAGGAAAGGTTCAAGTTATATTTCATTTTATCATCCTGAAATACAAAGACATTCTGCAAATAATAAATACTGAGAATAACTTTCTTATATCCAGCTTTCTCATATTTTCATATAAAAAAGCTTTCATTGAAGTATTGTACACCTAAATATTAAAAAGCAATTATGAAGAATTAAGACATATATTTGCCATTTCCTTTTTTCCACTTGTAGAGTAAAATGAGTCCAAATAGTAATAAATAAAAGAAATGTTATAGTGTTACCACATAGCTGATGATAAAAAACTAGGAATAATAGCGTAAATCTGCAGAATTTGGAGAAATTTATGTTTGTATCCTCTCTGTCTTACATTCCAAAGGGGACACAGGAGTGAGAATCTACAAAGAACATAACAAACTTATAAGAAAAAAACAAACAACCACATCAAAAAAGTGGGTGAAGGATATGAACAGACACTTCTCAAAAGAAGACACTCATACAGCCAACAGACACATGAAAAAATGCTCATCATCACTCACCATCAGGGAAATGCAAATCAAAACCACAATGAGATACCATCTCACACCAGTTAGCATGGCAATCATTAAAAAGTCATGAAACCACAGGTGCCAGAGAGGATTTGGAGTAATAGGAACACTTTTACACTGTTGGTGGGACTGTAAACTAGTTCAACCATTGTGGAAGACACTGTGGCAATTCCTTAAGGATCTAGAACTAGAAATACCATTTGATCCAGTCATCCCATTACTGGATATATACCCAAAGGATATAAATCATGCTGCTATAAAGACACATGCACATGTATGTTCATTGCGGCACTATTCACAATAGCAAAGACTTGGAACCAACCCAAATGTCCATCAATGATAGACTGGATTAGGAAAATGTGGCACACATGCACCACGGAATACTATGCAGCCATAAAAAAGGATGAGTTCATGTCCTTTGTAGGGACATGGATGAAGCTGGAAACCATCACTCTCAGCAAACTATCGCAAGGACAAAAAACCAAACACCACATGTTCTCACTCACAGTTCGGAATTGAACAATGAGAGCACTAGGACACAGGAAGGGGAACATCACACACCGGGGCCTGTCATGAAGTTGGGGGAGGGGGGAGAGATAGCATTAGGGGATATACCTAATGTAAATGACGAGTTAATGGGTGCAGCACACCAACATGGCACACGTATACACATGTAACAAACCTGCACGTTGTGCACATGTACCCTAGAGCTTAAAGTAAATCATAAAAAAAGAATATTAACTTAAAAAAACAATAATTCTCTAAGCAAACTTCTTCATTCTTTTTCTTTTTTTATCTATTATTTTAAGTTTAGAGGTATATGTGCAAGTTTGTTACATAGGTAAACTTGTGTCATGGAGGCTTATTGTACAGATTATTTTATCACCCAGGTATTAGGCATAGAATCCATTAGTTATTTTTTCTGATGCTCGCCCTCCTCCCACCCTCTACCCTCCGACAGACCCCAGTGTCTGTTGTCCTCTATGTGTCCATGTGTTCTTACCATTTAGCTCCCACTTATAAGTGAAAACATGTGAATTTGGTTTTCTGTTCCTGCATTAGTTTGCTAAGGATAATGGCCTCCAGCTCCATCCATGTCTCTGCAGAGGATATGAGCTCATTCTTTTTTTATGGCTGCATAGTATTCCATGGTGTATGTTTCACATTTTCATGATTTGGTCTATCGTTGATGGACGTGGTTGATTCCATGTCTTTGCTATTGTGAATAGTGCTGCAGTGAACATCCAAGTGCATGTGTCTTTATAACAGAATGACTTATATTCCTTTGCATATATACCTAGTACTGGGATTGTTGGGTGAAATGGTATTTCTGTCATTAGGTCTTTGAAGAATCACCACACTGTCTTCCACAATAATTGAACTAATTTATACTCCCACCAACAGTGTATAAGCATTACTTTTTCTCCATAACCTTGCCAGCATCTGTTCCTTTTTGACTTTGTAATAATAGCCGTTCTGACTGGTGTGAGATGGTGGTTTGGATTCGCATTTCTCCAATGTGGTTTTGATGTGCATTTCTCTAATGATCAGTAATGTCGATATTTTTTTTTTCATAGGATTATTGGCCACATGTATGTCTTCTTTTGGGAAGTGTCTATTCATAGCTTTGCCCACTTTTTTAACGGGGTTGTTTGTTTTTTTAATTGGAAATTTGTTTAGGGATTTGACATATTCAATAAAATATTTAGTGTTTGACAAGAAAATCACCAAAAAGTTTTCTGAAACATTTCACGAACTTCACAGAGATTATATTTTACTTCCAAGGAGTGCCAGTTTAGTTTACCAATAATATGCTTCATGAATATTGACTTTTATATTTCTGCTCTAGAAAATGTCCTCCCTACTAAAAGCATAGGAAAGTAAGGAAATCCTTGATGGAGGGTAACATTACCTAAAGGCAGAAGGAAAGAAGTTTCCTAGTATAAGACCAGTTCTTTGTATCTCAGAGGACAGATAAGATATTTCACATGATTTTCCAGATAATTTTTGACTTGTTCTCATTTCATGATGAATCAACCATTTCAGAATCACAGGATTCTAGTCCCTGACCACATATCATTCATTAGTGAAATTCCATAGTCAACTCCATAATATCTGGTGTACTACACATAAACAATTTTTGAGGGTTATATAAAAATAATTCTGATTTAATATTTAACTTGTTATGATCTATAAAATTTCTGACAAACAAAAGAACTTTAATAATGTATTCGTCCTATCAGATTTGTTTTACTCTCTCTTTTTTTTCATAAGACAAACACTTAGGTTTATAGTACAAAAAATAGTCAACTTGTTTTTTATTTTGTTTTTCTGTGGAAGATCTGATATCAAGACTCTTTTTGGGTTACAGAGACTACTTCAACTTTGTGGGCCTCAAATGGGAAAATTATATTACATGACTTCCTAAGTAACTTACATCAACTATACTTGCTTTCTGTCATTGAACTCCTCTTATAAGTTTATGAAAGACAAGGGAAGTCATATGTATGCCTATAACGTACAAAGCCTTGTACATATAATAGTTAATGTAAAGGAGAGAGAAAATAGTATGGCAGGAATGGGGACCCTGAGCAATTGAGCCACTTCATCTAACTTATCTGTGCCTTCAGTGCCAAATCAAATATGTAGTACTTTCATTTGATGATGGAGTGCTACTATGCATGACCAACTTTATGACTTGATTTGTCAGATTAAACCCAATTAATGATGGACAACTCTGGTTACATGGTAACATGGTGGACCCATGATTAAGTGTTCACTCTCTAATAAAGTCCAGTAGCAGGGCAAACCTGTTGCTCAAAAGGAGAGCAGTTATCTCTAGAGGAGGGCAGAACCTTGCTTCAATATACCAAGGGCCTGCACTGCAATTAACCCATAAAGGCCTGCCAGAGCCTTGAAAAAGCATCCCTAGCTATCACTGACACCTCAAGCACCATTGGCCCTGCTGGGTTATATGGTCAAAAAGGCAGAGCAGTTTACACAGCAACCCGGACCTGTTGCAGAGCCCTCTCTTGACCTGAGCTCCACTTGAAACAAGCAGCTTTTTGGGTCGCTTAGCAAATGGGCTGGAGTAACACACCCAAATAAGGAATATGTTGCTACCCAAATTGAAAAAAGACCACTAAGTATAGCCACCCCCCCCCCTTTTTTTGGTACCTACAATCATACCTCTAGAAAATAGATTCATCTCGTTTTCTTTTCTTTCTATTTTTGTTTTGTTTTGTTTTGTTTCTTGAGACAGAGTCTTACTCTGTTGCCCAGGCTGGAGTGCAGCTTCATGATCTTGGCTCACTTCAACCTCTGCCTCTTGGGTCCAAGCAAATCTCCTGCCTTAGCCTCCCAAGTAGCTGGGACCACAGGTGTGCGCCACAACTCTGGCTAATTTTTGTATATTAGTGGAGATGGGATTTTGCCATGTTGTCCAGGCTGTTCTCGAACTCCTGGCCTCAAGTGATCTGTCTGCCTCGGCCTCCCAAAGTGCTGGGATTACAGGCATGAGCCACCGCGCCCATCCAGATTATCTCTTTCTTTAAGTGGAAACTGAATTTTAGAGGGGGTAAGTACCTTACTCTGGTTCACATAGATAGGAAAGAGCAGAACTTAGTCTGAACATAAGATACATTTTGTTCTTTTGGAAGGTTGTAACTTTTCAATTACTCTTTTCCCTTGTACCCTTTTCCCTCTCCGACTTTTAGAGAAACTAGAGAATTATGAAAATACTTCAGGAAATAATAAATATCAGCTTAACACATCGTGTGTGTGTGTGTATGTGTGTGTGTGCGTGTAAACTGCCATGCTAGGTACTGTAGTTATGGCTAATACAAATAAAATAAGTATATGCCTTTAGTATTTTCATGTATTTTATTGATAATTTACCATGCGTCAGGCCTACACTTGGTACAGGGAATAGTAATATTATTAAAAGACCATAGTTTCTATCTTCAAGAAGCTAAGTCTAGTGTATGGGCAAATATGCAAACTAAAATCACATCTTAGTTAATTGGTATTAAATTGGCATTAAAAATTTTTATTTGAGCAAAAGGTCATCTGTATTAAAAGACAAAGAAAAGTGATTAAAAGTTGCTAACGTTATAAGGATTATAAGTGGCTCAGTATTATTGGGTGTAGGTACATGGAGGAAAGACCAAAATGAGCTAGACAGACAGGCAGGGACCAGATCATAAAGGGCTATGCATGCAGTACTGATTAGAAGGCTTGAAATATTTTGAGCACAGGGGTGGGAAAATGATTATAGAATTTTGAAACTGAAAATAATATTGTTTTACAGAAATGAGGAGGTTGGCTTTGAAGACATGATCTGCTATAGGTAGACTGTGCCCCATACAGCAGTTAAAAAGACATCACTGGAAAATTCTTTGATACTGTTCTATTGGCAGAGTGAGGTCTATGTATTCTCCTCTGAATCTGAGAAGTGAAAAGGAAATAAAAGTTGGTAGGCTAATGTAATCACCCAGTCCAGATTATTGTGTGAGCCATACCTAGTCTAGTAGCCTTAGAAGTAGAAAGAAAGTCTGGGCGCGGTGGCTCACACCTGTAATCCCAGCACTTTGGGAGGCCCAGGCAGGCAGATCATAAGGTCAGGAGATCAAGGCCATCCTGACCAACATGGTGAAACCCTGTCTCTACTAAAAATACAAGAAATTAGCCAGGTGTGACAGAGCATGCCTGTAGTCCCAGCTACTCAGGAGGCTGAGGCAGGAAAATTTCTTGAACCCAGGAGGCGGAGGCTGCAGTGAGCTGAGATTGTGCCACTGCATCCAGCCTGGGCAACAGAGTGAGACTCCAATTCAGAAAAAAAAAAAAAAAAAAAAAAAAAGAAAGAAAGAAAGAAAAAGAAATAGAAAGAAGGTATTAGGTATGAGAAATGTTTAAGACACAAAGCTTAAAACATTCAAGAAACATGTAGTTTGGTGGCAATAGACCTGTAGATAACAATTTATATTGAAAATCAGAATGTAATGAAACTATGGTACAGTCATAAACACTGTGCCTTGCAGCATAGAGCAGACATCATTGGTGCACGATCCGTATCCCTTCTGTCCTTCACTTTCCAGTCTTGCAAATGGTATCCACTGTCAATTCCCAGCCTTAGGACTTTCTAAAATCTCTTCTGCAGAACAAGCTGGAAATACCCCCAAATTAATGCTACCAACATTAGCATTAATAGCACATAAGGGTTTGGCAAATAACACATAGGAGTTTCAGGATAAATTCTACAGCATCTTCATGCCTTAGATATGATAATACCGGGATTTTTTTTATTCTCTCTTCCAAAATTTCCTAGAGACACTGAGCCCTAATAAACTGCAGTGATAACCAACTCGTTAACGTTCATTTTCTCTCCTTCTATAGCCCCCACAAGTGATTTCTGGGATTACCTGTCAACAAACTACTTTCTCTCTAACCTCAGGATCATCCTCTGAAAATTTGAATGAACCTATAACAGATAAAGAGATTAAATTAGTAATTTTTAAACTTTCCACAAATAAGAGTTCAAGTGTGGACAACTTCATTGGTACGGTGTATTAAACATTTAAAGAAGAACTGATACCAACTTTTATCAACTCCTCCAAGAAATATAAGAGGGCAGAATCCTTCTCAACTCATTCTATGAGTATTACCCTGATACAAAAATCAGACCGACATCACAAGGAAAGAAAACTGCAATATCTCCTATAATGTGAATATCTCATGAGGAAATATAAATATATATATCATGATAATATCTCATAGGGAGATATACTTAAATCTCTTTATGAATAACATAAAAACCCTCAAAAAATATTGCAAACCAAATCTAATGACATATAAAAGGAAATACGGACCATAAACAAGTAGGCTTTGTACCAGGAATGCAAGATTGGCTTATCATCTGAAAATCAATTAATGTAATACATCAGGTTAGTAGAATGAAAGACAAACTGCATAATCATCTCAATAGACATAGAAAAGCATTTGACATATCTAACATCTTTCATGACAAACATCCTTAGCAAACTTACAATCAAAAGGAACTATTTCAATCTGTTAAAGGACACCTACAAAACAACCCACACTAACATAACACATAAGGATGAAAGACTGGATGCTTTCCCTCTGATTTTAGGAACAAGATAATGATATCTAGTTTCTTCTGTTTACGTTGTACTGGAGGTCCTAGCTGGGGCAGTGAATTCTAATCTCAACAAAGCTGTTATTAGAAAGAAATACATGCAGTAAAATTTAACATCCTATTTTTTAATTTTAAAAAGCTCTCACCGAAGTACACACTATGCCTCTATGATAAAGGCAGTCTTGCAAAGTTCAGCTGACACCATAATTGAAATATTCTAAGAATAGATACCAAGCAAGAATGCCCACTGTCACACTATTATTCAACAATGCACTGGAAACAAACTCAGTTTATTAACAGATAACCTGACACTATTTTACATGTAAAGTTGTGAGAAACTACAATGAAGCGGCTACAAATGAAAAGCAAATCTAGCAGGGCAATATTCCAACAACAATTATATTTCCATATACTTGTGGCATAAATTTAAAAACTGAAATTTAAGAAATACTATTTTCAGTATCATCAAAATCATAAAATATGTAGGAATAAATTTAACAAAATACAGGGACGATATCTGAAATTAAAATTACAAAATGCCATTTAGAGAAATCAGAAACCTAAATTAATAGATATTCCATAATCATGAACTGGAAGATGTAATATAATTAAGATTTTACCTTTTTTCTCATTTAATCCATGTTTTAAGCAATCCCAATCAATATCCATATCTTTGTAGAAATTAACAAGTTGATTTTATAATTTATTAAAAAAATGCAATTGACCTAGAATAGCAAAAATATTTTTGAAAAGGAAAATATAGTTGAAAGACTAACACTTTCTGATTTCAAGACTTGCTATAATGTTACAGTGATAAGCCGGTGTGTTATGGGTTTAAGGATAGATAATGTGGATCAAAAAAACATGCATATTCTAAAAGCAGAACAATGCACTTGAGTTTTGGCAAATGTGCCAAAGCAAGTCATCAAAGAAAAAGAAACCTTTTCAACAAATGTTGCTGGAGCAACTGGATAAATGTACAGAAAAAATACATCAAGACGCCCCCTCACATCATAAACAAAAATCAATTTGAGAGGATTTATAAATTTAAACATTAAAGCTAAAACTTTGAAGTTTTTAGAAAAAAAAATATTTTGCAACTGGTGGTCAGCAAAATGTCTTAAACAGGATGACAAAAGCAATAATCATGAAAGAAAACAGGATAAAAATATTTTCTCCATTTAAAAAAATTTAGCAAAAAACACCATTGAAAAATGAGTAAGCAAGCTACTGGGAGACAACACTGATAATACATATGTATCTTCAAAATATTTATATACAAAATATATATAAGCTCTTACAAATCAAAAACAAAATACAAATCAATACTAAAGACAAACAACTTAATAGATTTCAGAAGATACTTCACAAAAAAAGAAATAATTAGTAACCACATGAAAAATTTATGGCAAACTGAAATCACATAATACCACTTTAAACATTCTAAAATAGCTATAATTTAGGCTGGGCGTGGTGGCTCACACCTGTAATCCCAGTACTTTGGGAGGTTAAGGCGGGCGGATCACTTGAGGTCAGGAGTTCAAGACTAGACTGGCCAACATATAGTGAAACCTGGTCTCTAATAAAAAATACAAAAATTAGCTGGACGTGATGGTGTGCATCTGTAGTCCCAGCTACTTGGGAAACTGAGGCAGGGAATCACTTGAACTCAGGAGGCAGAGGTTGTAGTAAGCTGAGATTGAGCCACTGCACTCCAGCCTAGGCAACAGAGCGAGACTCCGTCTCTCAAAAAAAAAAAAAAAAAGCTAAATTTTAAACTCTCGAAACCAATTTAATGGGAATATAGTGCAACTGGAGCATTCCCATATTGTTGATGAAAACATAAAATGATGCAAGTTCTTTGGAAAATTGTCAATTTCTCATGAAATTAATGTACAACTACCCTACGGTCCAGCGTTTCAATTCCTAAAGCAATGGAAATATAAGTCTGTAAGCCTGGATGTGGTAGCTCACACCATGGCCCAGTTTTTTGGTTCTCAATGTAATGAAAATATAAATCTGTAAGTCTGGACATGGTGGCTTACATCTGTAGCCCTAGAACTTTGGGAGGACAAAGTGGGAGGATTGCTTGAGGCCAGGAGTTCAAGACTAGCCTGGGCAACATAATGAGACCCCATCTCTACAACAAATAATTTATAAAAAATAAATACATAATAACACATAAACTAGAATGTTTAGAGTAGCTATATTCATAATAGCTAAATATTGCAAATAGCTCCAAGTTCCAAGAGAACAGAAAGAATGCTGACATATTCTTGCAATTGCAATCACTAGTCTCAATAGAATACAATGAACTATCAAATCATCTTATGTCATAGTTTAAGTCTGCCAGGAAGCAAATACTAAAGAAGTAGGGCTACAAAAATGTATTCCTATGATCTGAATGTGTCCCCTCAAATTAGTGTGTTGAAAACTTAATCCTCAATGCAACAGCATTGGGAGGTGGGACTAACAGGAGATATTTAGGTGGTGAAGGGATCTGCCTTCATGATGGAATAATGACACTCTAAAATGGGCTCGTGTTAAGTGGTTTTCTCTCTCTTACCCTTGCACCTTCCGCCATGTAAGGATGCAGTAAGAAGGCCAGCACTGACACCAGTAGCTTCATCGTAGGCTTCCCAGCCTAGAAATCCATTTCTGTTCTTTTCGAATTACCCATTCTATAGAAGCTCAAAATACATTAAGACAGAGAGTAATACCTGAAGAAAGAGAAGAGAGAAAATATGACTGATCAGGACACCTCTTGCTGTCATGCAGTCCTGAAGGTCTCTGCCAGTCCACTGGGGAGATTCAGTCAAAGATTACCCGTAAGACGGGCCTTGCAGTGGGTGTAAATGTTGAGACTCTTATACTAATACTTTGCTTAGTCATTGCCTAGAGGCATCCTGAAGTGCAACACAGCTAACCACAATTCTTGCAGCTTGGCAGTGAGTTCTTTCTCTAAGGGGGATCAGAGCACGAAATTTGTGTTTTACACCCAACAATGTGGATGAACCTGAACGTCATCATTCTAGTAAAAGAAATTAGATGTAAAAGAGGCTATATTGTATGATTCCTTTCATATGACATGCAAAATCAGGCATTTCTACATATATAGAAATCAGAATAGTGTTTTTCTTTGGAAGATTGAGAATTGACTGGAAGAGGGCATGAGAGAACTGTCTGGAGTAATGAACATTTTCTGTATCATGATCGGAGTACCAGATACATGAGTATGTTCATCAAAAGTCATGTAAACTGCACACTAAAGTGCTACAAATTTACTTCAATTTGAAAAATAGCTATTTAACCACTGCTCCTCCCTACTCTACATACAAAAGATACTAGCACTAGAAACCTAAAATAACCATCAAAATCACCTATAAGTCTCTACTCATTTACACTTACTAACTGATACTTTGTTGTTGTTGTTGTTGTTGTTGTTTTGAGGTGGACTTTCACTGTGTCACACAGGCTGGAGTGCAGTGGCACGATCTCGGCTCACTGCAACCTCTGTCTCCCAGGTTCAAGCGATTCTCCTGCCTCAGCCTCCTGAGGAACTGGGATTACAGGCATGCACCACCACACCCCGCTAATTTTTGTATTTTTAGTAGAGAAGGGATTTCACCATGTTGGTCAGGCTGGTCTCCAACTCCCGACCTCGTGATCCACCTAGGCCTCCCAAAGTGTTGGGATTACAGGCGTGAGCCACTGCACCCGGCCCTGATAGTTAATTTTTAGGGTAACTGGGATTGAGCAAAGGTTGTTGAATTTTGTCTGGCACTTCACTGAGCATGATATGTGTGTTTGTGCGTGTGCGTGTGTTTGTGTATATTTTCTAGGCGTGTGTTTTTATACAATTCTATGTATTAGGGTGGTACAAACTTAATTGAAGTTTTGGCACTAAAAGTAATGGCAAAAAACACAATTACTTGTGCACCAGTCTAATATATAGACACGGTTAAGTGTACATCATTAATATAAATTACAAACTTTAAATAAGTTCAAGTATATCTACAAAGAAGATACGGAAAATTTATTTTGAGGTCTTCATGAACACACAGCGAGGAGCTCATACGTGGGTTCCTGTACTAAAATATTCCATACCCAAGTTATTTTTATTAAAGTAACACATGCTTAGGGTTCATGTATAGGAACAGCTCTGGCCACATTCCACCCAGCCTTCTGCTCTGCTTCCCAAAGGAAAGTACTCCTACACTATTATGGTAGATATAAATTTAGTTCATTTTCTTTTTTCTCTTGAGATGCAGATGGAGTCTTGCTCTGTCTCCCAGACTGGAGTGCAGTAGTGTGATCTTGGATCACTGCAGCCTCTGTCTCCTGGGTTCAAGAGATTCTCCTGCCTCAGCCCCCTCCTGAGTAGCTAGGACTACAGGTCCATGCCCGGCTACATTTTGTATTTTTAGTAGAGATGGGGTTTCACCATGTTGGCCAGGCTGCTCTCAAACTCCTGACCTCAAGCAATCCACCTGCCTCCACCTCCCAAAGTGCTGAGATTACAGGTGTGAGCCAACGTGCCCAGCCAATTTAATTCTCTTATACCAGTACTCCTGTCCTGGATTTTTTTCCACCTATAATCCTAATGTAATTTTTAGATTAAATAGTTATTATTTATACTATTTTAAATATATAAACATATTATAATACTTAAGCCAAGTGACTTAATAGCATGTTTTTTCTTTCCTGTATCATTTGTAGTCTTTCCTATGTTAAAAATTGCCCTATTTGTATGTGTTTGCCTATTTATTTCTATAATAATCAGTTCTTCCTAATGAGCTAGGAGGTGGAACTCAACTCAGGAGATGGGACTTGACTCCAAAGGTGGGGCTCAGACACTGGATCAAACTGAGGACTAGCTAAAGCAGAGACAGGACAAAAGCAGCTTTCCATAGGACATACCCATCAGTGTGTGATCTCAGTTTACCACTGCCATGGCAACACCCAGAAGTTATGGCTCTTTTCCATGGCAATGACCCAACTCCCTGGAAGTTTCCATACTTTTCCTAGAAATTTCTTCACGACCTGCCCCTTAATTTGCACATAATTAAAAGTGGGCATTAATATGACTCCAGCACTGGCTCCGAGCTGCTGCCCTGGGCACAATGCCCGTGGGATAGCTCTGTTCTGCAAGGGGCAGTAGCTCTGCTCCTGCTGTCACTGCAATAAAAGTTGCTGGACCGGGCGCAGTGGCTCACGCCTATAATCCTAGCACTTTGGGAGGCTGAGGAGGGCAGATCACCTGAGGTCAGGAGTTTGAGACCAGCTTGACCAACATGGAGAAACCCTAACTCTACTAAAAATACAAAATTAGCTGGGCATGGTGGTGCATGCCTATAATCCCAGCTCCTCAGGAGGCTGAGGCAGGAGAATCACTTGAACCCGGGTGGCAGAGGTTTTGGTGAACCAATATCACACCATTTCACTCCAGCCTGGGCAACAAGAGTAAATCTCCAATGTAAAAAAAAAAAAAAAAAAAAAAAGTTGTTATTACCACCAGCTCACCCTTGAATTCTTTCCTGGGAGACTGCAAGAACCCTCCAGGCTAAGCCCAAAATTTGGAGCTTGCCTGCCTTGCATCACTGTTACTTCCAGTAGACTAAATATAATTTTTAATATATTCAGGTGTCCTATATAATTTACCACTTAAATTTATTTGCAGAACTCTCATTCCTAAAACCTCGTATTTTCCTGATACAATATAAATTGGTTACTCTTTTGCTCTACCACATAGTTCTTGACCTGGAATTTTCCTGCTCAGTCAACTTTATCTTTCAAATTTTTGTGTTGGATTCCCAGTTTCTTCGGTTTTGTGTCTTGTCCTTTCTTGTTTAACTTTCTCACTGTGGTAGATTCCTGTTAAACTGGGCAAAGACAGTAATTCTTTTTGGAGAACTTGTGTATCTGATAATGTCTTTATCACATATTCACATTGAATTGATATGTTTTCTCAATAAGGAATTACATGATACATCTAAATTTCCCTCAGAATTTTGAAATGATTACTCTGTCTTCTAGCTGCCAATATTTGTGTTGAGAGTCTGCTGACTTTGTATGAAAACTTTATGAGAAACATATTACTTTTCTTCTCTCTGTAGAAGTAATCTGATATGAACATCTATATGTTTTGGTACATGCATCTATTCTTATATACCTGCCTTCTCCCCTATTTCAATTAATTGTCTGTGCTCCCATCTAAGGCAAACACTACTACTTCATTTATTGATTCATTTTTTCACTCATTTATTTGCTTATTTTTTGCCTGGCAAGTATTTATTGTGTGTCTATTTTATGCCTATAACCTAGTTCTATTCTTGGTAAGATAACAACTACAAAAAAATGTCTACCCTCATAGATCCTTATTTGAAGGCCTGAGGAAATAATAAACGCAAAATAATTACATTAGATAGTAAACGAAAGCATTATAAACACCGCCCTTTTTACCTTTTAAGAAGTTTGCTTCTGAAACCAATTCCTTTGTCTCTTTCATCATCAGCCTCAGTATCTATTGAATAATTTCTATGAGCAAGTAAACACTCTATATTGCAGATTAAAAATAAATTCTTATACTTCATTCCCCTTTACTTATTGCCCCATTTCTCTGTTCCCTTTTAGAGCAAAATTCCTATAATTTGTGGTCTCTATTCACTGTCATCACTTTCTCCCTTTCTCATTTCTTTTCACTCCATCATCTCATAAAACTGCTATCATCAAGACCCCCTGTTGTCAAAACTAATGGATGATTCTTAATCCTGTTGTCACCTCCATTTAGCATTGGAAATAGTTGATCATTTCTTCTTTTTGAAATACTTTCTTGACTGGACTTTTGGAATACTACTCTTGTTTTCTCCAATCTCACCAACAGTTCCTTCTTAGTTTGACTTGCTAAGTATCCCTAAATGCTGGTATGACCCATGGCTGAGTCCTCAGCCCACATCTCTTCCCCAGATGAACTCACTTAGTTCCATGTTTAAATGTCATCTGAGTGATAATGAATTCCAACCCCATTTAACCAACTGTCTATCTGTGACACCTTCTCTACAATTATCAACCATAGTAACTAATAGCAACTGAATATTTCTTATGAGTCAGACACTGTTCTAGGAACATTTAGAACAGAATTAATACATTTAGTTTCCCAAGAACTCTTTTTACACACTATGAAATTGAAGCACTGTGTACTTAATTCAGTTTTTAATATTATATAGCTAATAAGTCATCCACCCAAATTTAAACCCAAACCATCTGGCTCTACCTGCCTGTGTTCTTACTCATTACACTATGTTCCTTTTGGCTGGTTAAAGCTGGCATTTCAGACTAAATACAGGAAGACATTTAATCTAAATCAGATTTGTTTTTAGTAGGAACCTTGCTGTATGTAGGTATATTTAGGTATAAATATACATCTAGCATTTGAAGATTATACAGATACATACTCAGGGCAGCAATCAGGTAGCAGTTGATTTCTCTCAGACAGATAACAAATGTACACTCTTCTAAAATATTATTTTCTCTATTTTTCTGTTTTCATTCAGTTGAAAATGTGATCACAATGAATATTAATGTTGAGGAATTGGGAGAGAAGAAGGAAAAACTTAGAGCCAGCAGTGGAGGTAGAAGACATGCTTATAAATACAAAGGCTAAAAACCTGCTATATATGAAAATGAAATGACTATCAAACATAAATTAACTATTTCCATCAGCTTGTTGATGAATGCAATAGAAGATCACAATAGTAAGATAAAAGTATTTCTACAGAGTAAATGAACATGTTTCTTGCTTCACCTGATATTTGCTATTGAGTTCGTATAATGTGGAATGATATCACAACTGAAATAGTAATAAACTGTATCAATAACCGAAAGCAGCACAAATTGAGTACAAATAACATGAAAAGAGAGAGTCACCAGTTCCCTTAGTCAATAAAGATCACAGCTTTTCAGATCATGCTTGAATTGCAGTTATTAATCACACTGCCCACTTACAGCAGACAATATTGTGCTGCTGATGATTGATAATCATCTTGGGCATAGCGTCAGCTTTTCTATGAACCAGGAAGACTTGGGCCATATTTCTGAGACATCACAGATTGTTGGAATCTGCACTTCAATACATGCTCAAATCAGTTACTTTTTTATTATTATTGAATATATTGGGAGAAAACAACTGAAGAACAATTCTTTAGGTTTCTTAGGTCATTTTTGTAATTCAGGTGAATTTATGACACATTGATCATGAACATAAAAGTTATTAGAAGCAATTGTTCTATAATAAAAATTGAGTGCACATAATGTGGTTATAGCAGAAACATCTGCCACTCATGCAGACATCATTCTGTAAACTCACGTAACTAACTCTATTTTCCTTTCTGATTGTATCAGGGTAGCTTGCGGCATGACAGTGATTTGAGTGACAGGCATCCACCCTGGCACAGGGTGATGCATACTTAAGTTTTGTTTATGGGAATCATCCCTCCTTGAAAAATGTAAATTTTTAAATTGGTTTTTATTGAAAAGAGGTATATAAGGAAGCGGTGTTGTTGCCTTCAACCCTTAAAATGTCAAAGTTATTATAATAGTCTCCAGCTTTCATAAAAATTTTACTAACTTTTTAAATTGACTTTTTGGTTTTGTAATGAAAAAGAACATGAATTATTTAAAAGTTTCAGACAGTTTTTATTTAAAAATATTAGAACACCGTAAAATGCAAAAGACAATGTTCAAGAAAAAGCATAATATTCACTACATTTAAAGAGGTTAACATCCTCGCATCTACTTCCTCAGAAACAGCCAAAGTCATTTTTAAATTCTAGAGTTACAATGACAAGTATATATATATATATATATATATATATAAACTATAGTAAAATATATGTTACAGATTACTTATAAAAAGTGTTAGCATGTTAGATTTGGAAGGGACTTTTGAGGACATCCTATGTTGATGCTGGAAACAACATGGAAATCCCTCAATGATATTCCTGTCTGAACGTCCTCCAGCATTTGTTCATCCACTTCACAGGAAATTTCTAACTTCATAAGGCAATATTCTGCATTAGAATATCTCTTGTTTTAGAAAGAACTCATATTAAGCCAACATTTATCTTGTCTCCACTTTCAAAGAGACACGCTCCTAAGCTACACGGCATGAGAAACTACTTTACAATACAGAGTCTTAAAATTTGCCTAATTATGTGAAATAATATTTTGATGTTGCAGTGTAACCAGCTAATTCAATTGTTTATATGAATATCATAATGAAATATGTTAACAAATATGACTCAAAAGCATTTTTGGTAAAATAATGTCTTTATATACTCAAATGACTTTTATCAGAATAAATCAATTCCCAATTTGGTCAGAACTGTGTGAAGGAAACAAAATGCAAGTGGGAAAAAGATGCATGTGAATTTGATTTCTGCAGTTTCTTTTCAGTCCTCTTTGACTGTATCTTCATTCCCTTACCATGTAGCAGATGTAATGGGTCATATATCTAACACTATAAACAGCTTTCCACCACCAGAGCTGCCATGTAGGTGAAATGTGTTCCCTTGCCAATAAACTCATGCTTTCTCTTCAGTTATACCAATCTGTAAGTTGACTTTATACATTATGTATTTATTTGTCAAGCTGTGTATTGATTTGTGATGAGAAGAAAGAATTTTAAAAAATGAAAAAACAACACATATAGACTCCAATAATCTTGGGCCACTGTGTTGAGCTAAAGAAGAAACAGATATTTCTTTAGAATTTTTTTTTTAATCCAATATCCTCAAAGACAACTTGGCCATCATAATTACATTTTTGTCTTTGAGTATCTGGCATTCTTGGGTCAAGTTATTTATCAAGAAAATGTTTCAATGGATCACTTAAATTTTTATCTCAGAGAGGATAGGAATCTAAAATTTTGTCTAACCATGTCATTTTAAGTTTTACGAAGTGGCATGGGTAGATCTCAATTCTTCTGACTCAGAATTCTGTTGTTTAAGTAATACATGCAAAATAACTTGGAGGTTCACTAAAAATTCTACTGAGTCATTATTTTATAGCTTTCATAGAACAACCCTTGTTTAACTTTTTTTTTTTTTTTTTTTGTAAAGCAAGTGAAATGTTTTCTCCACTTCGAGTTAGGAGAAAGGGGATTGTAAACAATGAATGGTTAAGACCTACCTCTTCTGCCAAGGTTAGGTAATGAGAAAAACAGGCATATTACATATTTTAAGAAAATTTATGTTGTTTTGACTTGCATTGGGTAACATTAAAAAGCAAACTATCTCAAACATTGCTTTTCCACTCACTGTCTTAAAATAGGTATAATTGTTTAAGCAAATCTTGAGTAGGTAGTGTAAGAAAAGAAAAAATAGCGTAGTAGGTGTTAGGCACAGTGGCTCATGCCTGTAATTCTAGCAATTTGGCAGGACGAGGTTGCTTGAGCTCAGGAGTTCAAGACTAGCCTGGGCAACTTAGGGAGACCCTGTATCTACAAAATGTACTAAAAAAATTATCTAGGTGTGATGGCCTGTGCCTGCGGTCCTCCTCGAGAGGCTGAGGTAGGAGGATCACTTGGACCCAGGAGGTTGAGGTTGCAGTGAGTTGTGATCATACCACTGTACTCCAGCCTGTGTGACAGAGGGAAACACTGTCCAAAACAAGATTAAAAAAATAGAAAATTTTTTTTTTAAGGCAGATATTTCTTATGGGAGAATGATGCAGTATAAAACATGGAAACTATTTTGATAGATTCAGAGAAGAAATAAATAGAACAAAGACAAAGTAAAAGATAATATGTACAGAGTATCAAAGATATGCACACAGAAGCTGGTGGTTGAGAACCCTGAAGAGAGAATGAGCAAATTTGCCATTCATGTAGTAGGCAAGAGGGATGACGGGTTGTCATTGCTTTTAAATTTCTCACCATGTTTATCATATAGAAACTCGAAGGATATAAGCTAGATAATATTTAGTTTTGTTTTATTTTTGTTTGGTTATACTTCTCACATACTATAAAATATTTAGATAAATAAATCACAAATCCTAGGACAGAAATAGAAATATATTATACCTGTCTTGATACATCAGAATGAAAATGTGAGAAAAAATACCATTAATTTTATTGCACATGAAAAGAGTTTATTTACTAAGAGCTACATCCTCATAAATAAGGGACAGATTAGCTTATTGCCTAATTGTCACTTTGAAGTCATTGCAAGTAAAAGCATGTTCTACCTCTCTGCAATGAATCTATGTACTTTCCAATGACTCAGAAAAGTCTAAGTGTAGGATGTCTGTCCTGATTTTCCAGGGACCAAGCAGTTTTTTGGGACACAGAATTTGCAGGTTTAAAACTAGAAATAACAGCTTATAACCCTAATGAATCACAATTAGAACCCTAATTATAGCCCCTATATATGAATGGCACAAAATAATCAAATATACTAATCTACTTCCTGAAAACCCAGCTATTGATGATCCTCCTCTGTCTCGTAGATGAAATAGAATGGAGATTATTAACTATTAAAAAATGGAAGATACCATAGAGAAAATATATAAATATATCTATATATGTTATATCGATATAAATTTTAGTGGTGTTCTGAGTAGTATTTCAATTAAAAGATAATTATTATTCTTCACCATCATGGGGCTTTTTGAAGGAAAATAAGTACTGAATTCCTCCATGCAGAGAGTTAATTGAGGGAATTACACAGCCAAATTTCTCATTATGGTGCAGTTTGTTAGTTCAGAAACAAAAGCTTTTTGCAATAAAGCATAAAAATAGTGGGGGGAAAGAGTACAAAATTTGAATGCAGTGAGAAATGACGGTACCAGAAACATTGTGTATTGTGCAGAGCACTAAGGACATTTGCCAACTGAGAGAATAGTCTTTGAACAGAAATAGAGAGGGAGAGAAGGTGAAGAATATGTTAGAAACGGGGTGAAGGAATATAGTAGCTCCTATAAAACTGGAAAGTTCAGGTAAGCAAGACTGTGGGAAGAAAGGCTGTTTGTAATAATTTCAGGAGAGGTAGCAGAGTTAATAAAAATATAAATAATTTGATACTTAGTCACTATAAAAAGAGGTATGTAGTTCAGACGTCCCTGAAATATATGAAATAAAATATGTATTTAAAAATGTCAGTGGACCAAAGAAACAGATACAGTTTTAGGGGAGATGTATTTTAGGGAGTAGCCCTCATCATAGGTGATGGTATCTAGTCTTAAGGCCTGAAATATCATTTAGATGCTGATAACCCCCAAATGTATATGCATAGCACAGACTTCTTTCTTGAGCTCCATACCTGGATCAAAACTGAATATTGACCTTAACAACATTGCTCAGTGTCCATTCTCTTCAACCTGGCGTCCTCCCACCATTTCCTGTCTCCTTTAAATCTTCGCCCATGGAGGGCAAGAACAGAAAGGAGAAAGTCAAAGAATACCAAATGTAACATGCTCAAAATAAAATCTGAGTTCCACCAGACTCATCACAGTATATTAGTCCATTCTTATCTTGCTAGTAAAGACATACTCGAGACTGTGTAATTTATAAAAGAAAGAGGCTTTATTGACTCACAGTTCAGCATGGCTGGGGAGGTCTCAGGAAACTTACAATCCTGGTGGAAGGAGTAGCAAACACGTCCTTCTTCACATGGCAACAGCAAGAAGCAGTGCCAAGCAAAAGGGAAAAAAGTTCGTTATAAAGCCATCAAATCTTGTGCGAACTCACTCATTATCACGAGAACAGCATGCGGGTAACCACCACACGATTAAATCACCTCCTAATGGCTTCCTCCCTCCACATGTGGGGATTATGGGAACTACAATTCAAGGTAAGATTTGGGTGGGGAAGCAGCCAAATCATATCAACCAGTATCTACCTGCTTCCTCTCCACTATTTCCTACCTTTTTTTGATGGTACTATGATGGTACACAATTGACACCTGCAAACTTGAGTGTTGTTTTTTTTTTTTTCTTTTTCCTTCAGATTCATTATTCAATTAGTCATTGAGTCTTTTTGGTTGTATACAAAATATATCCAGGTATAATAGCTTGCCGCTATCTCCAATTCCATCTCCCTCTCTTGCTTTACTCACGTGGTCTGCTTCAACAGCCTCTGCATCAATCAGAACCTAAGGAGGAAAGAAATGGCATCCTCACGCTGGGTAATTGAAGATACTATTTGCAAAGTATGGGAAGGGCTTAGGAAAAGCAGCAAGTAATGGTGCTGCCCTCTAGGCATAGTGACACTGAGAGGGTTTTACCACACCAGGTCTAAAAGGTAAGAGGACAAAGAAAGTTGCCTGATGACGCCAGCTGTCCGTAGTAGGACAAAAACCAGCCTGGGGAGACACATCAGAGAAAAACAAATCCCTTACCTCACTCTGCTGCTTCGCTCTGATTTCCTACCAGTATCGCCATTGGCTAGACTCAACAGGAAGTCACAGGGCAAGGGGTCCTCCTGATACACACACTCGGTGCCAGTCAATGTTCCAAAGCACACGTGCAGTAGAGAAGGGTGCACACAGGATGAAAGACAGCACATCTTCTGGCTGCTTTCCTATTCCATTTTGCCTCGCTGCAGTTGATTCATCATTTTCAAGTCACCCCCACAGAGAAATATTCCTTATGTGCCTTTTACAGTTGCCAACCCTTGTGCTACTTATGTTTACTCTTTGTCTTATTATTCAGTGTCATATTCTTCTGTCATCGTCACGTGTAACTATCCCAAATAATTGTATAGATGGAAGGATTGATGGATGAATCAGTAATGGACATTTTAATGTCCTTTTTCTCTCCACAAAAATGACTCTAAACTCCACTGGACAGGGATTTAGTATGGTTTGCTCACTCCTGTATCCGGAGTATCTGAAACAACGGTTCACCCAGTAAATACTTGTTAAATAAATTAATGAAGACATATTTTTATTATTTGAAATAATGCAGTTGATATTAGGGGACAACATATTTGATAAAGTAAGTTAAAAAAGAATGCTTGTGATTCGTCTTAAAAGAAATGCATCTTGTACTCACAGAAGACCGTCTCCAATTGTTTCGGATACTACAGCAACCGTCGTATAACAACAATCACTATTTGTAATCTAGCCTTCCTTTTATTTGTTCACAATCAAGTACCACTTGTTCTTCCACGATGACAGCTCATCTTTTTTTGTATATCTTAACTGTTTAATAACCTCAGTTGATTGATTTGGTGATACAGAACTATTTTTTCTGATTACTTACTATATCAATCTAAGGAAACAAATTATTTAATATTATATGTTACTTGTCTAACACTTTTCATGCATTATTTAATTTTCACACTAATAACTATAATTATCCTTATTTTGCAAAGTATTAACCTTGACACTCAGAGAATAAAAGTAACTGCCCCAAAGCTATAAAGCCTATGTAAAATAAAACTAATAATCATCTCAGTAAATGTTTAAAATGCTTTATCATTAAAAATACCTTACACCCTGAAAAAGAGAAACATATATACTTTACAGTAAAAATTAAATATCAGAATAACACCAACATCAAGAAAACACCTGTGTATGTAGACCCACCACTCAGGTTGACAATTCTCTGATTTACATTTTATTAGTAATTATGTATTCATGAAGAAAACATTCAATTTTATATGTTTTGGGATTTTATATAAATGTAATAATGTTATATATACCCCTCTGTGACTTGCTTCTTTACCTCAATTATCCTATTTCAGGGATTTATTAATGTTAATGCCAATACTTGTTAAATCATTAATGTTCACTGATGTATAATATTCCACTTTATAATATCTCACAATATTTTTTATCCATTCTACTGTTGATAGGTATTTGGGTTGTTTCTAGTTGGGAGCTATTTAAAACAATGTCACTATAAACATTATGCGCATCTTTTTCAGAAAATATAAAAGTTCCTCAGGGTATACACTTGAAATTAAAACAGGTAGGTCTTAGATATGCATATGTTTACCCCTCTAGGCAATGCCAAATTGTTTTTTCATATTTGTTCTAATTAACATTTCCCCTAGTGGTAGATGACTGTGAAGGAAGAACAATGGCCCTCCAAAGATTTCCACATCCTAATACCTGGAATCTGTGAATATGTTACCTTACATGGCAAAAATGATTTGCCAATGTAAATTAAGAACCTTCGGCCGGGGAGACTATCTTGGATTATTCATGTGGATACAATAAACAAAGACCTTTAAAAGGCAGAATTGTCCATTAGAGTGATTTTATGTGAGAAGAATTCAACCTGCTTTTGCTGGTTTTGAAGATGGCAGAAGGAGCCATGAACAAAGGAATATGGGCAGCCTCTAAAATCCAGAAAAGGCAAGGAAATAGATTCTCCCTTACAGCATCTGGAGACCAGTGAGACCAATATTGGACTTCTAACTCACAAAACTGTAAGATAATAAACGTGTGTCATTTGAAGTTTGTGATAAACTTATCCTTATCACTACAATCTAACATATTTTATATTTTAGTTATTTTATTGTTTTTATTCTTTCTTTACCCACTAGAATGTAAACTCCCTAAGAGTAAGAATTTTCAATTATTCTTAATGGAAAATTAAATCAGTTTACTGCTGACTGCCTAATACATAGTGAATCCTTAAAAACTATGTACTGAATAAATGAATGAATACATTGGGCCTGGTTCTTACTCACTTCTTAAGTTCTGACTGCAAATTGCAGTTTCCATGAGACAGAAGGTAAATAGATGTTCCCTTAGACACCATTTACGTTTTTTCCTACCAGGTTGCTGGAAGCGCTATCAGTTTGGCATTACTTTAGCATAATTGCTGTGTCTCTTCATTTACATTCTTGGTATTTCAGCTACTCTAAATATATACTACAAATCTATGAGGTCCTTCTTCTTGCTTTAACTGTTCAGGTTCTTCTGTCGCTCAACATCAAGATTCAAGGAGTTCATCAGTTGGATGAGACTGGGGAAGAGGATGGGTATTTTTTGTTCACCAGAATACTGAGAGTGACAGTACATCTTTTTAGGATAATACTTTTTACAGTGAGATTTTCCTAGTAGTCACCCTACTGTGATCAGGACCAGAATTTTCTCTTCTGTCCCCTCTGTCCCTAAAACTCATGGGAAACAAAATTGGAGTTCATTAAGTTCAGCAAATGCTCTTAAGGCCAAAGCCAGCTTCAGTGTTCAACATACCATGGTAAGCTCCAACCTTCCCTTAATTAATCCCAAGTCTAGGTATTTCTCACTTTCTCATATGAGACTAGGCCCCAAATAGAGGTCATTACACAGCTACCAAATAAAATGGATTGTGAAATACTTCAGACTGACTAATCTTATTAATTTTTCCAGTAATATACAATTGTTCTATATTCCTGTAGAATCTACTAGACCCATTTTTAGCACTGATCTCTTATTTTCTTAATTCTTCAGGTCATTGGAATGTGAATTTCATAACAACAGGTACTTCTTTTTCATGTTATGCTCATTGGTAGATTTCCCAGTACCTACATAGGTACTCTAAAAAAATTTTTAAATGAATTGTGTGAATGAATAAATGAATCCAAAATTTAAGTCGCTTATTAGAGATAATTTTCCCCCCAATTTTACTGTAGTACAGCTCAGGTTATAAGATATCAAGCTATATATTGACACTAACTTCAGAGAAGCTCATTTTTTTAAATAAGGATGATGTAGCCACAGAACCAATGTGCTTCTAAAAACGGAAAGAATACACTACCTGACTTTTTGCTAGTAGCTATCTTCAAAATTCATGATTCTTAAAACTTTCCATAACAATGCCTTAGCCACATAGAGGTTACAAAGAGTTTTTCATAAGCAGTATCGCACTGTAGCCTCCTATAGTTTTGTGAATTATAAAAGGGAAGAAAGTTTTGGTTAGAATTGTAGGCAAGAAAAATCTAATGCCTTATGGCTGATTTGTGGCATTGCCAGGATCATAAGTTAATTCGTGTGTATTCTATCTCAGATCTTTCCTTTCTTGCTTCAATATTACTTCACTACAAACACTAAATTCAGTAACCTAGATCCCTTGTGATACATACATAACCCTAAATGAATTGTTAGTTATGAAAGTTCTACCTTAGGATTCACTGATACTAATTAATCAGTTAACAATGGCAATGTGTTACATTCAAAAAAACTTTACACATGTGGCTGTGCTTTTTCTAGAAAGAATCTGGTATCTCTGAAACCTAACATTTATTTTTGTAAACAATCACAACTTACATGTTGAAATCAATTCAATGTGTATTTTACACACAAAAAAAACATTTAAAGAATTACAAAAGGCTGTAAAACTGAGATAATTAGCCATTTGCCAGAATTTCTGACTGCTGCTACATGGATTCACATGTTAAATATCAAATATTTTACTTCAACCTAAGTTCTAATAATAGTGGGATTGGCAGTGTTTTTGAAGAAATCTTACTCAAAATCCTTTCTATAGTGAGAGTAGCTTGGCCATGTAAAATAAGGTAATACCTATATCTGTCCAAAAATTTATGTTCTAAAGGAAATAAAATAATTTTCCTCTTGTTTCTAGGTCATCCTGAAAAGGGATTAAAGTTTCTGGAATGAAATGCACAACTTTATTTATGTATTTTTCTACATGAAGAATACTCAAATGTTAAGGATTCTAACACATATTTTCCTCAGATAAATATAGCATCCTTTTCTACTAAGTGAAGATTTTGAAAGGTCTCTTCAGACTGTTTAAATATCAAAACATAACAGTTTTAGGAATTCAGTGTAAATGAATTAGGAGTAGGCATATTAAATTTTCTTTTAAATACACCAAAAGTTTATAGCTAAGATTAAATATTAAAGACAAAGACAAGGTTTTCCAAAATACATGCTAAATCTCCCACCTGATACAAAAAAAAAAAAAGTAAGGAAACTTTTCATAGAATTACCTTTCTGAACATTATGTCATATAATCAATGTATTTAGTCTGCAGAGGCAAGACTAATCTCTCTCCTGACTTTTAGCCCTGGATATTATTAATGAACGCTGCATTAACTTCCAGTTTTGATAACAAATATGCTTTAGCTGTCTTTTTCTTGCACAAAAGGAATGAACTCACACTTTTCTCATTGGATGGTTTTCAACTGGGAGAGAGAAAGGACACAAAGATGCCATTAGCCATATCACACACTGTAGGGGATTTCAATCTTACTAGGAATGTTATATTCCTCTTGAATAAAAGCTTCCAAAGAGCAGGACACATTATTTCTTCAAAGAAGCTTTCTCTTTTGCCATCAATTGACATGGCTGAGAAATTACTCGTATAATTCTTCATAAGTGAATATGTATCCTAATCTGGACATTCATATAAGGTTATATTTCCCAAAGCACTTTTCTATCTATAACTTGTTTGGGATATTATATTTTTTGGTGCAAAGCTGCTTGATGAGTATGACTCAGTTGTCAGGTTAAATGTACAAATAATCAATAATACATTTATAAGTTTTCCAATGATTATTTGCATTTGTATAACTAAAGAGAAAAAAAAATACTGGTAGGAGAAAAGGGCTCTTCTTGGTTGTCAGAGAAGCTATGAGTCATTTACTCTCACATACTTATGAAGTCTCACTTATTCCTGAAAATGGAAGATGTAAGTTGATGTATGATTCAAAAGCATGAATAAAAACATGCTGTCGTATTTGGCTTTGTTTTCTTGACATCTAAGCTGCAACCTAAATGGTGAGTATGACTTTAACAGGTTAAAGTGGTGGCTCATGATACAATCCGGAAAGGAAGTAATTGAATAAGTTTTGTATAACATACAACAGCAATGCTATCTGTTCCATTGATAACTAAATAAAACACATTTTATTACTGCTTCCATGATAAATTAGAATAATAAGCTAGCTGATTTTTTTTCAGTGGCATACAGATAACCCTGAATTAAGATTTGGAAAATTTCAATTTGGTTCTGACTATCTTATTAACTCAGCAGCTTTGTTTTTATGTATTATAACTAGCATTACCTTTCCAGATCTCAAGTATTTCATGTGTACAATTATAGAACTGCAGTGAGCGATCACTGGGGCACCTTCCGGATTTTAAATTCATTAGATCTGAAATTCTGACCCTGAAGCTGACTGTCTCAGTTAAGGAAAGTGTTTTAGAACACTGACTTGTTTCCACCTAGACACACCTCAAAGCAATTAGATGTTTCTATACTTTCTTCTCCTCCCAGTCTTTCCTGGACCACCCTACCACTTCACTAAAACTGCTGATTTAAGGACATCAGTGACTTCCATGTTGATAATCCAGTGGTCAGTTCTTTTTCCTCTAGACTTTTACACAGCATTTGATACAACAAATTACTTCCTTTTTCTTGAAACCTATCTTCATGTGGTTCCTGGAACATTATTAACATCATTCTCTCTAATATCTACCCCAATATGTGACTCCTCCAACACTTTTGCTTAATCCTCTTTTTCTTGACTTTTAATGACAAACGTCTCAAGCATCATTTCTCAGATCTCACCACTTTTTCATCTACATTAACTACCTAAGTGATCTTATCAAGCCCCGTAGGCTTCAAAACATAGTAGCAATTCATAATAGCATCTCTGGCCAGGAATTATCCCTTTAACTTCAATCTTAAAATCCAACTGCATACAATATGTCTTTATTTGGGGACCAAATAGGCATTTCAGACTTAATGTGTCCAAAACCATTATCTTGATTCCCACTATCTACCTGCTTCCAAATCTTTCCTTCTAGTCTTCCCCATCTAAGTAAAGGACCATCACATTCTTCTGGTAGTCAAGAGAAATATTTTAAGATCATCTCTAACTCATCTCTGGAACAGAATTCCTTCTCTATAATTTAAAAATCTTATTTAAAAATATTATAGATATACAGAATTTTCTGAATTCTACCTTTTTGTTCATTATATACTCATTTATCCACACTGAAAATTTATTTTATTTAATCTTCAATTCATTTTTAAAAATAACATCACAAGCACTCATGAACATATCATTCAATATAAACAGGGGTACTCAATGGATAATCTACATATGCATCCCCCAGCCTTCTACAACATCACTCTGCCACTCCTAACCCAAGTAATAAACATCAAGCTACCTCATTCACTATTTCCTTGCTATAGGTTTATATATTTTTAACTCATCTTTATGTATTCCTCTACATTTTATTAACTTCTTAAAAACACTTTCATGGTGTATGTACATTTATTTTGTACTCAATATTATATTGCTGAAATTCATCCATGTTGTTGCATGTGGATGAGGTTAATTCACTGTAACTGTTTTACTAATATGATTTATTAATATTAATATGTTAATACTAATTATATTATGTGAATATCCAACAGGAGATATTCACTCTTGTGTCAGTGAACTAAAATGATTGTTTCTAGGTTTTGGTCACTGTGAGCAGTACATCTGTAAACAATCTTGCACATGTAAAAATTTTCTCCCAGCTGGTAGCAGATGCTTTTAGTGTCTTGCCCAGATTCTCAGGGACTCCTTTACTGGTTTCTGTTGGTGCTGCTGCTAAACGCTTCCACCTGCAGCTTTCCCTGAGGGAGAGCACTTGCAAAATTGATCCAACCTTATCCTGAGTTGCTGGAATTGTGCTCCTCCCACCCATTCTCCTCACTGGAGGGAGCTGGGAGTCAATGTAGGTGTACAAAAGCCCTACTACCTAGTTTGACTTTGCTGCTTTCACTATCCTGCTTCCTAACTCCCTGTTAAGTATCTCCTAAGTGCATTGCCTTAACAAATTATTGTCCAAGAATCCCTGTCTCGGGGTCTGCTTCTAGGAAATTTGACCCAAGACACATGTATCTGCCTAGGGTTGTAGAGTGTAGGAAAGTACAATTTTACAAGACAGTGTCTGTTTGTTAAGTGATTGTATTACTTTACATTTCCACCAGTAACACATAAATGAATCTGTGGATCCATATCTTCTCTATCACTTGATATTTTGAGATTTTTAATTTTTTTCCAATAGAAGAGGTATAAAATAGGATCTCATTGTGATCTTGATTTTTTTTTATACTCACTAATAAAGCTAAGTAGTTATTTGTATGTATTGGCCATACATATTTTTATAACATGCTGGTTCATGTCTTTGTTTTTCTCTCATTTTTAATTAGTTCTCTGAGTTCTTCTGAACAAATCATGTGTGTTTCAATACATTATTGATATCATTCCATTGTTATTTGTAGGCATTGCAAATACTTCCTAAATTTAATTTGTCAGTTATACGTTCATTAGTGTTTTTAGACAAAAAAAAATGAAAAAAAAATTTAAGAGCAAAATTTAATATCTTTACACAGCTAAATATTTTGTTGATTTAAGAGGGTTTTGCCTACTTCAAGGTCTAAATGTTGTTATGTCATGTATTCTTTATTATTCAGTTCTGGGTAGTTTTTAATCCCATTAGAATTTCTTTTTCAATGATTAAATGATTTATCAGAGTTGTGATTATTTGATTTCTAATTATTCAGAAAAAAATTACATATCTTGTTATTTTCTTCTAATTATTATATTATCAGTGGATATGATCTGCATATACCTCATCTTTGAAATTTTGAGGCTTTTTTTACCTTTTAACATTATCAATATTTATAAATATTCCATGTAGACCTAAACAATAGAATTTTCTAATTGTTGGATGCAGAAATGGTTTTTAATATCTCTCAGATCAAGCTTATTAATTTTGCTCTACTGATCGTATTATCTGCTTTTCTTTGTTTGAATTATTTTTGTGTTGAAATTTCATATTATGATGATAATTTTCTAATTTTTTCTTGCAGTTCTAATTTTTGCTTCATATTATCCAAGGCCATTTCATTAATTGAATACATGTTTAGAATTTCTATATCTTCTTACAGAATTGGACATTCTGTTCTTGTGTTTTGAGCCTTCTTGATGCTTGTTTATGATGGTCTATCCCTAATAATATCTCCTACCGTCTATTCATCACATATCGTGGCTAGAGTGATCTTTTAAAACCTAAGTTAGAGAATGTTACTCATCTGCTGAAATATTGTAACGTTTTTCCCTTTGACTCAAAATAAAATTCAACATTACAACAGGCCCCCAGTGCTTATTCTGACAAATGACTGCCTCCTCTAACTCATCGCTTACTGTATCTCCTTGCTCCTTCAGTGCAGCTGCAGTGTGGCTTCTTTGCTTTTCTCTGACCAGGCCAAAAATGTGCTTAGTTCAGGGTCTTTCGTTTCCTATTTTCTATACCCGGATGGCTGCTGCCCCCACACAACTGTGTCTTGTTTGTTTCCTTCACTCAAATCCCCATATTGGAACACTCTCTATAAAAATGTCACTCCCCAACAAACACATCATCTCTTTCCTGTCTTTACTCTGGATATTTTAAAATAATTTTTCAACATCATTTGTTTTTCTATTCTTTCCATAAAAGTCACACTTGTTATTTCGCTCACTGACGTGTGCGGCAGACTAAACCAATCATTTATTTCCCTAGAGAACATCTACCCCTCCCCTTCTATTCTTTATTTTGGTGAGAGATCTAACTCCTCAACCACGTATTACATCTTACAACCGGTATATCCCAAGAGTCAGAGAATTAAGAGTGTGTGATTGAGTGTTGAGTTAGCCCTGCGGGAGGAAAGGATAAAAACAGAGAGTATAACAGATACCAAAGCACAGATACATGTCGTTTTCAAGACATCAGAAAACAAAATGGACATATATTCAGAATATTGAACAGATTAAGAACCCTACATTGACTAAGTAGATACTTTGAAGGGCACAGACTTTGACAGTCATGGAAGTATGTCTCTTAAACCTCCTTTCAAGAGAAAAACCATTATGAGGAGTGTACTCAGCTGACAGCACCCACTTGCCACTTTGGAATCTTCCACCCTATTCATGTCAAGGCACATGCCCCAGCATTCCAGGGCAGCTCCTATACAATGACTGA
The DNA here is from genome assembly GCF_043159975.1 of Macaca nemestrina. Taxonomy (NCBI): domain Eukaryota; kingdom Metazoa; phylum Chordata; class Mammalia; order Primates; family Cercopithecidae; genus Macaca; species Macaca nemestrina. Next base: position 154,434,373 of record NC_092125.1, read on the forward strand.
CCATGGTGGGGGTACTAGCTGAGTCATGCCTGCCCAGTGCAGCTAAACTTTCATGAGAAATCTTTGTTTTGGGGCTCCCTACCAGGCTTGTTAAGGTTTCCTCAGAGTTCTGTGTAGCTCTAGGCTCCTCCTACCAAATTCTTCTTTCTTCCCTCACTTTCTTCATAGGTGTCAAGCCCATATTGGGTCTGGAGTTGGTTCCTGCCAGTGGGTTCGTGGTCTCGCTGACTTCAAGAATGGAGCCGTGGACCTTTGCGGTGAGCGTGACAGCTCTTAAAGAAGGCATGGACCCAAGAGAGTGGTAGCAAGGTTTATTGTGAAGGGTGAAAAGACAAAGCTTCCACAGTATGGAAGGTAACCCTAGTAGGTTGCCCCTGCTGGCTGGGGTGGCCAGCTTTTATTCCCTTATTGTCTCCTCCCATGTTCCACTTCTGTCCTATCAGAGTGCCCCTTTTTCAAATCTCCCTGCGATTGGCTACTTTTAGAATCCTACTGATAGGTGCATTTTATAGAGCACTGATTGGTGCGTTTTAGAGAGTGCTGATTGGTGTGTTTTACAATCCTCTTGTAAGACAAGAAAGTTCCCCAAGTCCCCACTTGACTCAGTAAGTCCAGCTGGCCTCACCAGTCAATATCAACAGTCTGAAGTCTCTCTCAACTTCTTCCTGCTTTATCTCTCTTGTATCTTTTACAGACATTCTCCAACTCCATTGCACCAAAAAAGTCTCTTCCATTCCTTTTTTTTTTTCTTTTTTTAAAATTATTATTATACTTTATGTTCTAGGGTACATGTACATAACGTGCAGGTCAACTTAGTGTCTACTTCCTAGATAACTGGAACTGACAACAAACAGAGGCTCTTATTTGAAGGGGGCCATTAAAATATAAAGTCACAAGAATTTAATTGGGATATATTTGAAATGTGTTGACTATTTATTTATTCAGCAAACATTTGGGAACCCATTATGCATCAATGTGGTTGTCTTCACAAATCTGATGTTACATTTTTAGGAGGAAAGCAAAACATTTTTCTTTCTTCTTCCCATTATAGTTTTAGGAATTCAGAGAGAATATTTCTCTGTTCTTCCATTGTCTGGGTCATGATTGCAATGTTTCAGAATGTACCTTATCTCTTGTGAAATGAAATAACTTTCATTTTAAATAACTAGGCTTCTTCGACTAGCCACATTTGCCAGAAGATAATAGGCCATAAAAAGTAAAGAGAATCAAGTACCTAACTGCCCAATTAAAGGTCAAAACAGTGACAAATCAAAGTAGAAGATTGTATTTCTGGAATGCTTGAATTCTCCTAATAATTGGAATGGAAATAAAAACAAAAAAAAAATCACACTATTATCAAGGGTTTAGAATAGATTCATTAATAAAATAAAGTTTACCTTCCTTTTATGCAATAGATATGTCTTGGAAAGATGTATGCAAATTGAATTTGTCTAATCAAATCATGTACCAATGCTTTTTATTACGGAAAATTATGAATCTCTTACCAAAGAATTGTCCAGAGTTTTATGCTGGTTTTGCTTAAATCAAGGTGAATTCTCAAGATGGCACATTTCAATATACTAAATATAATAAATAATTGAAGTGGAAATATTTAATAATTACATTCAAAAGCTATATCTTGGAAGCTGGATTCCTACAAATTGAAATGGGAAATGCCTCTAGTTCAATTTGATTTCTCTAAATTTGTAAAATAATGTTATTTTAAAATCAATATTTTACTCTTTAAGTTATCTTTGCCCCTTTTAAATTTATCTTTGCTTTCATGTACTCAGAAAGAAGAAATAAGGACAAATTTTCTTCCTACAATATATTAATAGTCTCCTCTTTCCTGAAAATATTTTTATTGCAAATATGTAATGATACATATGTAAGAATAAGAATATTTTAAATACTATTTAAAATGTTATTAATATAATGTTTTAGCTTGTACAAATTCTCAAACAGAGTTCATCTATAATTGATTCCTAAAGACTGAAAGATGGTAAAGGGAAGATGATAAAATTAGCTAGTTTCTATAGAAGAAACATGATCTGCTGAGTAATAACTATGAATTCCAAATGTCAAAATCGATTCTTCTATAAAATAATTTCAAAAGCTTCCATCACCAGGATAAATTTCCATGTTAAACTACCAAATTCCATCCAATAATTTGTTTTCCATGGAATTTTTGTAACAGAAACAGAACATATTACCATGACAATTTGATGTATTCAATCAACGAAAATATTTATGTGCTGATTTCATGAAAACAAGTTTTATATCCGGATAAAGATGAAGATTAGGAGAAAATAGCTCCTGCTCAGAATTTCGGAGCACCAAGGGTCAGACAATGATGTCCAGATAGTGGTTTTTGAAATTTCAGTGTTTTAGAGGGTTTCTCAAATGGCTCTTCTTGATTCTGCAAGCAGATTGCCTCAAAGGGACAGCTGTTTCCCTGGAGTTCACTTAAGTATCTGCAAGCATGATCTTGATGGGTCATATATTAGATATCTACTGATTATTCAGTTCGCTTCCCCAGGACACTATAGTTAAGAGGTTACACTGGCTTTCCATTCAAAGGTAGAGCTAAAGCAGAACACAGAGCAGAACTACCTTTGAATTTACAGTCACTGTTAGCTTTTTTTCACATAAAATATCATGTGCTGTAGATTTTGAAAGTACAATAGCTGAATCCACATGCCTACAGTTTTTAAACAACATAAAAATGTAAAATTGTAGAATATCACATTGCTCTCAGTGAGCTGAGGTCGCGCCACTGCACTCCAGCCTGGGTGACAGAGCGAAACGTTGCCTCAAAAAAAAAAAAAAAAAAAAAAAAGAGACTATCCTAACTTCTCAGATTTTTTCATATTGGGAAGATAAAAATATGTCACCAGATTACCTTATATAAATTATCTCCCCCTTTTCTTTCAAGCACTGACACATGTACTCTTGAAACATGGACTTTAGGAAGGGCACTGAAGCCAATTATTGTGAAGCTGTGTAATAAACTCAATAATGGCAAAGATTTCAAATGTAGATATCTCTAGGGGAGAACTGAAGCGAAAGCAAGTAACTTCTGCTGGGGAAATTTACAAGTAATATTAACCCGGCAGCAGCAGGTAATATTCCTGTGTCCTTTTCTGTATGGGATTTTGTAACCAGAAAATATAGAAGCTAGAGAGTGAGAAATCCAAAAAGCCCCAAATCATGTGAAGGGTGATACTAATTTCAGAAATGTTTGAAGAGTTTAGGTCTAAAGAACTTTGAGTATTCTTGCTCTTGATTATACTGGACATGAAGATTTAATATAATGTAATGTAAATTCAAGTTATGAATATACTCATTTTTTAAATTCAGAGGTCCTGAAGAGAATCTGCACCTAATGAATTAAGTTCAATTGATTTGTGTTAAAGAAAACTTGTAGAGTTGAGAGCCTCAGGCCAAAATAAAATGCAATGTTAACTTTGTGTGTGTGTGATTTTCTTTCAGTGGGGGAAATTTTTTCTCTCTAGGATATGACTCTGGGTTCCACTATTCTTTCTATAACATGAGCTGTCCACAAGAATTTGTTGAAGAATTTTATAATTTCCTTGAGACTTAGTTTTCTTTTCTTATTTCATTTTTAAATATTTATCTTCATTTGAACCAATTCACTCTATTTTATAGTTTACACTTGGCAGCAGTTACCTATTACTTGCCTTAAAATTATGGCCGAGTAACTCTAAGTATCCCCAAATTCCTCTAAGTAACTCTAACCAACTTAATTATGTTTTTGATGGGTCAGCAATTTAGACAGGGTTCAACTGTGTGATTCTTCTGTTCTATGTGGTGTAAAATGAAGTTATCTGATGATATTCAGCTAGTAGATGGACTAGTCTTTGGGTCCAAGATGGCTTCGTTCACATGTCTAGAGGCTTTGCAAGGATGGCTAAAAGGCCGGGCTTAACAGGGTCTGGCCACCAAAACACCTGCACATGGCCTCAGCTTCATACTCTCTGGGTAGCCCAACTTACAGGACTCTAGACAATCAAAGAACTGTCCTAGGAGAGATAGATAGAGGCTAAAGTGTTCCTATATCGTGGTCTTGGAAGTCCAAGATTGTCACTCCTCCTACATTCTGTTGGTGAGTGAAACTTCACCTCTCATTAGGAGCAATAGCAAAGAATTTGCAGCCGCCCTTACCATAGTCTGACCTCTGGTCGCCAATTATTTATGTTTCTCCCATTTGCAAAATACACTTGATGTCCTCTCAAAGCTCCCCAAAATGTCATCCTATTACAACACAGGATTTTGACATGTAAATCAGTTCTAGGTTAAATATATATATACCTATATTCTGCTCCAACCATATATTTCTGCATAAAATATATCCAAAAACATAATGGTTTAGAATATATTTATTATTTCTCATGATTCTCTGCATTTACTGGGCTTGGTTGTGTGTTCTAATTCCATATCTTTCATGCTGTTACATTTGGGCAGCACCTGGGACTAAGGTTATCTAATGACTTCCTTACTCTTCATCTGGTATCTGGGCTGGAAGACTGAAAACCTGGGATATGGTCACCCATATCTCTTCATGCAACCTCTCCAAATGGCTAACTTGTGTTTCCTCACAGCAGGATAGTTAGACTTCTTACATAATGGCTGACATCTTCCACAGCCAGGGACTAAAGATGCCAGCTGTTTAAGACTCAGAGGCGAAAACGGGCACAATGTCACTTCCACCATATTTTATTGGTCAAAAACTGCCAAAATTCAATGGGAGGAGATAAACATCCCACATCCACAGAAGTCTCAAATAATTTGTGGCCACCTCTAATCTGCCACAGTCCCATCTCTGGCTGCATTCCTCCAAAAACCAAAATATATTCACACCCTCCAAAGACTTCCCAAAGTCTTATCCAATTATATTATCAGCTCAGAGTCAAGGCTTAGCATCTTATCACCTAAATCAGCTCCAGGTGTGGGGATCTCTGGGTACAGTTCCTCCAATACATCTCTTCAAGTAGAGTTCTAGTCTACCTGAGGCCTTGTGAACTAACAAGACAAGTTTTATGACGTCCCCCCGACATATCCAACAAACATTGATGAGATAGGCATAGGCTGGCCACAACAGACCTTCACTTTCATGGAGGGTAGAGGAGAAGAGAAACTACAAAAAGTCACTGTAGTTCATGGAAATTCTGAAATACAGCTGGGCACTTGTTAACAATCATTGGTTAGAGACCTTCCATCCTCCTTGGAAGTAATTCCTTGGGTTTATTGTTAAGACCTTATATTCACTGCTCCATTTATATAAAAAATGGCCAGTGTTGGACACTATGTAACCTTTTTTTACTACTTCCTACTTGTAGATATTTGGAGTCCTAAAGCTTCTTTTGTTGTTGTCCTGTTCCTAAACCATTTAGTCTTAAGCTAGTGGTATAATTCTCTTAAAAACCTTGTGAATTTTCTACAAGCCTTTTTGGAATTCACTCAATCAAACAAAAACAAAAAACTACACCCACCAATTGTGTCAAGACAAGCTCTTTGGTCACCTGGGAGACTACTGTGCAATAACATCATTAAGTTTATTCTATCATCCATACTCTTGGTTTATTTACCCAAGGACTACATTTTCCTGCCTTGGAATTAGTCTTTTGCTTGAGACCATGCCATACTTTGAGAATATTTTACTAGAAGAGATGGGGAATGAGAGACAGTTTTAATTTCAATTTTAACATGTCCTAACTTTATGCTTCCTCTAAATTCTGCTGGAAGACTGGAATGTTTTATGTTTAGGTTATCTCTCTTTTTGTATTTTATCTTTTGTATTTTATCTACAGGCCTGGAATTCTCCCCAGTGAGATTGTGAGTTCATTACTTGTCCTTTCTATTCTCCATACTTCTACAGATAACAGAGCTGGTGAACTTTTTTTCACTATATAAAAAGACTCTTCTTTGCTCTAAACTCTAAATGTTTCTTTAGTGTCCTTCAACTCCTAATAGTTTTTTCAAGGCCCTTCTAGCATTCAAAAAAATTCTCTCACATGTTTTCCAGATTCTATGTGCCACCTATGTTCAAAGCCAATGTCACGTGTTTTAGGTTTGGGTGACGGCAGGTTCCCACTTCTTGCCGCCAAATTCTGCTCTGATTATCTATTACTGTAAGAAAAATAATACCAAAATTAGCAAATAAAAACAATAATCATCGTATTCTGTATCATGATCTTGTGAGTCAGAAATTTGATCAGTACTGAGGCAATTCTTTGATTACATTGGTGAGTTTCCCTGGTGGTGCTCATCTGGCAGAGGCTGGTTTAGATGGTCAAATATGGCTACTCCCATAGCTGAAGTCTTCACAGGAATGTCTAGAAGCCTGGCTTCTTCTGAGACTATCCACCAAAGTACTTACATGTGTCCTATCTAGCTTAGCAGTCTTAACATATAGGACTTCTTACATGTGTCTCAGGGCTCCAAAGAATGTGTTAGATCAGATCTGGGTGAAAATTGAAGGCTTCTAATAACCTAGCCTTTGAAATTTCAGAATGTCACTTCCACTGCTTTTCATTGGTCCAGTAAGTCACTCCAACCTAGATTCAAGGGGAAGAAAAGTGTAGTCTCCCTCTCACTGGGAGAAGTAGCAAATAATTTGCAGCCATTTTTAATGTACCACACATTTCTACTACACAGAATCATTTTCATAAAAACGCGTAATGTGATATGGGCTTTTGGGCATCTTCGATATGAAGGTTGTTTTGAAACTAGCAGTTAATTCTACAATGAATAATTTTGTTGTGTTTAAGATTCATATCATTAGTTTTCATGAGGAAATTCCTTGAGTCTTAAAATAACAAGTCTGCAAATACGTGTTTTAAAATAGTTTTCTAAATATTTTGTGTGTGTAGTTATGATTCTGTTCTGAAGTGCAGATACATCTTTGGGAAGATAAAGTGTTTTTAAGAAGTAGGTAAAATGGATTTGTTTACAATTAAATTTGGGAAAATTTTTCACATTATGAAAGTATTTTACATAAGGACCTCATCAGGGGCTGCAAGGTAAATCTATGAATTACTTTGGGTGATAAGATTGTCATCTGTAGTAGAAGGCAAAAATGGCCCAAATTTTTACCCTTCCAAAATCCATGCCCTTGCCATGCAACTTTACAGTTACTTCAAACTTTTTTTTTTTTTTTTAATTTCCTCTACTCTGGCTCTGGTCTTAGCAAACACAAATAGAAACGATAGTTTGTCAGTTTTGAATCTGGGTCTCATGAGTCTTTGCATACTTGCACTTCTGTTATTCCCACAAGAATATGCTCAGACTAGCTTGCTGGAGAAAAAGTGAAATGTGGAGCATAGCTGAGTTGCCCAAGTCACTCTGACTACAGTCAGCCTGGCTTAGCCAACAGTCAGCATAGCCTCAGACATGTGAGTGAGTCTGACCCCTAAAGAACTCCAAGCAAAGCCAAGCCTAAAGCACCAGCACACAGACTCATCAACTAAATGAGTACTATTATTTGAAACACTTACTTTTGAGATGATTACTCATTAAGCATTATTGTAGGAAGATGTAACTGATTCAGAAGTCAGTATGAGGAGTAGGGTGATTCCATGAAGTATCACTAAAATATGGAGCACTGGTTTGGGGACCAAATGGCAGGCAGAGTATGAAAGAGACTTTAAGAAGAAGTTGGACAAATGGCAAGGGAGCCACATAGAGAGCTAAGATATGATAACCACGTTATGCAGTTGTAAAACATTTGGTAAAACTCTTAACTGCTTTAACTAAAATAAAGTAACTAATGAAGGTTTATCTTGGCACAGAAATTTCCAGGAAGAATTGGAAATAGCAGTGGTTTCTTATTAACTGTATGCAAAAATGTACCACAGTAAAATGATGAGCTCAGAACAGTGCTGAGAGTGTGCAAATACAATTTAGAGGAAAGATAGTGGGACGTGAACCTGCCAAATTGAAAGGTAAACTATTTCTCATTTCTAGCCTCTCATGCTAGACATGGCCTCAGGTATAAGGTCAAATAAAGAGTGTGGATGTGGACCACTTTATGATGATCTCTTAGAGGATTAAGTAATTAACAGTAGATTCCCTCACCTGGACAAAATGTAACCTCTGGGAACTGAATGGAATGGTTCCCTAGCAGTATGTATAGCCCAAGCACCAGAATCAAGTTGGACAGACATCACATAAGTAACTAAATAAATAAATAAATAGTGTGTCTTTGGAGCTTAATGTGGACTAGATCAAATGTTTAAAATATACTCAGCAGGTCAGGCATGGTGGCTTATGCCTGTAATCCTGGCACTTTGGGAGGCTGAGGCAGGCGGATGGCTTGAGTTCAGGAGTTGGAGATTAGCCTGGGCAACATGGCAAAACTCTGTCTTTACAAAAAATATGCCAGCCAGGCATGATGGCACGTACATGTAGTCCCAGCTACTCAGGGGGCTAAGGTGGGAGGATCACTAGAGCCTGGCGAGGTTGAGGTTGCAGTGAGTCGTTATTGAGCCACTGCACTCCAGCCTGGGTGAGACAGGGAGACCCTTTCTCAATAAAAGTAAATAAATAAAATAAATACATTCAACACTCTGTTTGTGTGTGTGTGTGTGTGTGTGTGTGTGTGTGTGTGTGAAGATTTTTGCTCTGTAGCCCAAGCAGGAGTGCAGTGACATGAACACGGTTCACTGCAGCTTCAACCTCCTGGGCTCAAGTAATCCTCCGGCCTCAGCCTCCTGAGTAGCTAGGACCACGGGCTCATGCCCCATGCCTGACCACACTTAACATTTTTGAGAGTTGCATTGGCAAAAGAATCAACAGGCTGGTCTACAATAGACTGAGACTTTTCAAAATATAGAGAGGCTTCTAGGACCCCATACTTACAGGATGAGGAGCAAACTTTGAATGACCTTTATTGAGCATATTTGCTAATGCTGCCTTAAAAAGTGGCAAAAGAGTTCATGGAAAAGAAAAGATAGTCCAGAGGGTAGAGCTAAGAACTATAGAGAATTACAGAAGGGAAACTCTTCATAGGTATGAGAATTGGACTTAAGAGCATTCTGCATCTCCAGAATAAAGGACTTGATTATAATTTCCCAGTGTAATTTTAGAACATTTAGATGAGTGACTGCTGTAGAGCTTCTCATTCTTTCCTTTTTCCAATGATAGTACATTATTGCTTTTAACCTAGCACTATTCCACTACTGTAAGTTGGATGTGGGTGAAATAGAAAATTTGTCTTCTTTTAGTTTGTAGGTTGCCAGGTCAGGAATAGCTATATTCAAATTGATATAAATCACAATATCCTGGAGTTGGAGCTTATGTGTGATTGGATGAAGAGGTGAGTATACTTTATATAAGGGAGATAAATGAATAATTCTGTCCATCAGAACAGACTCGGGTCTTGCAAAGTGGCTCAGATTCTTCATTTCTCTGGATTCACGTTCTTTGACACATAAATTGTTGATGACCTTTCTCTCTGACACTTAGCTGGATTGTGAGCCTAGAATTCAAGAAGCCTTTGAGTTTATATTTTCTCTCTCTTAATCCTTTGCTATCACCTTGACAACATACCCAGTAACATGGGATATACATGGGGGATAGTCAGTGTGCCAAGCCAAGTTCAGCCTATATCAGCAAAAATCCAGCTCATCCCCATACACCTGAATGATTCTAGCCAAGACCTAAAAATTGGCTACACAAACCCAGTGAAAATGATCTCCTGCACTAGTCTACTAGGTAGACACTTACTTTTTAAGATATTGTTATTTAGGCTTATTTATTACTTAGCACTTTTGTGGCAATATATATTTGATAGATTGCCTTAAAAATTTTATATGACATATTTCAGTTAAACATAAAAGTGTAGGTAATCATAGAAGTAAAAACTGTATATCCAACCAAGTTAAGAAATAGATATTCCAAGTACTTTGGAAGTTTCTGGTCTGTACCATTCAATTTCTCTTCTTTTCTATACTCCAGAGATAATCACGCTTGTACATTTTTATTATTCTCAAGCATTTTAATATTCTACTATGTAGCTATTTTTCTATAAACAAAGCATTTTTTTATTTAAAAAATGTATATAAAGATAACATTCATTATAACCTGCAATGGCTTTTTATACTCAACATTAGATACTTTAACTTTTATAATTTTTAAAACCATTACTCTGGTTCCCCCATTTTCACTATTGCATTGCATTGCTTTGTATAGGTATGCCACAATTTATTAAAGCATTTCCTTTATGTGAATATTATGTTGTCATTTTAGGTCATTGGACATCTTTTTGTATACTGGTTGGATGTAGAAATTTTGTTTTAAATTTTACATCCCACAGGTCTGAGGAACTGAAACAATGAAAAGTCCTTACTTCAGCATGTATTTTATTCATGGTTCAAGATTTGTATCATATATTCATCTAGAAAACACCAAATGTAATACTGTTCATGTTGGCATATTTCATACTTCATGCAAAACTGGTAAAGCTCACATAAACATGGATTGGATTCAACCACCAGGAACATTCAGAAAAATTTTTGAATAATATACATTTAAATATTTTATATACACTTAGTCAATGCACTATCACTCCTGGAAAACACAATAATTCCCATTAATTTTTCATACCTTAAAAGAGGCAAAATATTCTTCTTAGCAAGTCACCTTTTAGTCTTTGCTGGTGTATTAGTCCATTTTCTTTTTTTTTTTTTTAATTTATTTATTATTATTATACTTTAAGTTGTAGGGTACATGTGCATAACGTGCAGGTTTGTTACATATGTATACTTGTGCCATGTTGGTGTGCTGCACCCATCAACTCGTCATTTATATCAGGTATAACTCCCAATGCAATCCCTCCCCCCTCCCCCCTCCCCATGATAGGCCCCAGTGTGTGATGTTCCCCTTCCTGAGTCCAAGTGATCTCATTGTTCAGTTCCCACCTATGAGTGAGAACATGCGGTGTTTGGTTTTCTGTTCTTGTGATAGTTTGCTAAGAATGATGGTTTCCAGATGCATCCATGTCCCTACAAAGGACACAAACTCATCCTTTTTGATGGCTGCATAGTATTCCATGGTGTATATGTGCCACATTTTCTTAATCCAATCTGTCACTGATGGACATTTGGGTTGATTCCAAGTCTTTGCTATTGTGAATAGTGCTGCATTAAACATACGTGTGCATGTGTCTTTATAGCAGCATAATTTATAATCCTTTGGGTATATACCCAGTAATGGGATGGCTGGGTCCTATGGTACATCTAGTTCTAGATCCTTGAGGAATCGCCATACTGTTTTCCATAATGGTTGAACTAGTTTACAATCCCACCAACAGTGTAAAAGTGTTCCTATTTCTCCACATCCTCTCCAGCACCTGTTGTTTCCTGACTTTTTAGTGATCGCCATTCTAACTGGTGTGAGATGGTATCTCATTGTGGTTTTGATTTGCATTTCTCTGATGGCCGGTGATGATGAGCATTTTTTCATGTGTCTGTTGGCTGTATGAATGTCTTCTTTTGAGAAATGTCTGTTCATATCCTTTGCCCACTTTTTGATGGGGTTGTTTGTTTTTTTCTTGTAAATTTGTTTGAGTTCTTTGTAGGTTCTGGATATTAGCCCTTTGTCAGATGAGTAGATTGCAAAAGTTTTCTCCCATTCTGTAGGTTGCCTGTTCACTCTGATGGTAGTTTCTTTTGCTGTGCAGAAGCTCTTTAGTTTAATGAGATCCCATTTGTCAATTTTGGCTTTTGCTGCCGTTGCTTTTGGTGTTTTAGACATGAAGTCTTTGCCCATGCCTATGTCCTGAATGGTACTACCTAGGTTTTCCTCTAGGATTTTTATGGTATTAGGTCTAACATTTAAGTCTCTAATCCATCTTGAATTAATTTTCGTATAAGGAGTAAGGAAAGGATCCAGTTTCAGCTTTCTACTTATGGCTAGCCAATTTTCCCAGCACCATTTATTAAATAGGGAATCCTTTCCCCATTTCTTGTTTCTCTCAGGTTTGTCAAAGATCAGATGGCTGTAGATGTGTGGTATTATTTCTGAGGACTCTGTTCTGTTCCATTGGTCTATATCTCTGTTTTGGTACCAGTACCACGCTGTTTTGGTTACTGTAGCCTTGTAGTATAGTTTGAAGTCAGGTAGCGTGATGCCTCCAGCTTTGTTCTTTTGACTTAGGATTGTCTTGGAGATGCGGGCTCTTTTTTGGTTCCATATGAACTTTAAAGCAGTTTTTTCCAATTCTGTGAAGAAACTCATTGGTAGCTTGATGGGGATGGCATTGAATCTATAAATTACCTTGGGCAGTATGGCCATTTTCACAATATTGATTCTTCCTATCCATGAGCATGGTATGTTCTTCCATTTGTTTGTGTCCTCTTTTATTTCACTGAGCAGTGGTTTGTAGTTCTCCTTGAAGAGGTCCTTTACATCCCTTGTAAGTTGGATTCCTAGGTATTTTATTCTCTTTGAAGCAATTGTGAATGGAAGTTCATTCCTGATTTGGCTCTCTGTTTGTCTGTTACTGGTGTATAAGAATGCTTGTGATTTTTGCACATTAATTTTGTATCCTGAGACTTTGCTGAAGTTGCTTATCAGCTTAAGGAGATTTTGGGCTGAGACAATGGGGTTTTCTAAATATACAATCATGTCATCTGCAAACAGGGACAATTTGACTTCTTCTTTTCCTAACTGAATACCCTTGATTTCTTTCTCTTGCCTAATTGCCCTAGCCAGAACTTCCAACACTATGTTGAATAGGAGTGGTGAGAGAGGGCATCCCTGTCTTGTGCCAGTTTTCAAAGGGAATTTTTCCAGTTTTTGCCCATTCAGTATGATATTGGCTGTGGGTTTGTCATAAATAGCTCTTATTATTTTGAAGTACGTTCCATCAATACCAAATTTATTGAGCGTTTTTAGCATGAAGCGCTGTTGAATTTTGTCAAAAGCCTTTTCTGCATCTATTGAGATAATCATGTGGTTCTTGTCTTTGGTTCTGTTTATATGCTGGATTATGTTTATTGATTTGCGAATGTTGAACCAGCCTTGCATCCCAGGGATGAAGCCCACTTGATCATGGTGGATAAGCTTTTTGATGTGTTGCCGAATCCGGTTTGCCAGTATTTTATTGAGGATCTTTGCATCGATGTTCATCAGGGATATTGGTCTAAAATTCTCTTTTTTTGTTGTGTCTCTGCCAGGCTTTGGTATCAGGATGATGTTGGCCTCATAAAATGAGTTAGGGAGGATTCCCTCTTTTTCTATTGATTGAAATAGTTTCAGAAGGAATGATACCAACTCCTCCTTGTACCTCTGGTAGAATTCAGCTGTGAATCCATCTGGTCCTGGACTTTTTTTGGTTGGTAGGCTATTAATTATTGCCTCAATTTCAGAGCCTGCTATTGGTCTATTCAGGGATTCAACTTCTTCCTGGTTTAGTCTTGGAAGAGTGTAAGTGTCCAGGAAATTATCCATTTCTTCTAGATTTTCCAGTTTATTTGCGTAGAGGTGTTTATAGTATTCTCTGATGGTACTTTGTATTTCTGTGGGGTCGGTGGTGATATCCCCTTTATCATTTTTAATTGCGTCGATTTGATTCTTCTCTCTTTTCTTCTTTATTAGTCTTGCTAGTGGTCTGTCAATTTTGTTGATCTTTTCAGAAAACCAACTCCTGGATTCAATGATTTTTTGGAGGGTTTTTGTGTCTCTATCTCCTTCAGTTCTGCTCTGATCTTAGTTATTTCTTGCCTTCTGCTAGCTTTCGAATGTGTTTGCTCTTGCTTCTCTAGTTCTTTTAATTGCGATGTTAGAGTGTCAATTTTAGATCTTTCCTGCTTTCTCTTGTGGGCATTTAGTGCTATAAATTTCCCTCTACACACTGCTTTAAATGTGTCCCAGAGATTCTGGTATGTGGTATCTTTGTTCTCATTGGTTTCAAAGAACATCTTTATTTCTGCCTTCATTTCGTTATGTACCCAGTAGTCATTCAGGAGCAGGTTGTTCAGTTTCCATGTAGTTGAGCGGTTTTGATTGAGTTTCTTAGTCCTGAGTTCTAGTTTGATTGCACTGTGGTCTGAGAGACAGTTTGTTATAATTTCTGTTCTTGTACATTTGCTGAGGAGTGCTTTACTTCCAATTACGTGGTCGATTTTGGAGTAAGTACGATGTGGTGCTGAGAAGAATGTATATTCTGTTGATTTGGGGTGGAGAGTTCTATAGATGTCTATTAGGTCTGCTTGCTGCAGAGATGAGTTCAATTCCTGGATATCCTTGTTAACTTTCTGTCTCGTTGATCTGTCTAATGTTGACAGTGGAGTGTTGAAGTCTCCCATTATTATTGTATGGGAGTCTAAGTCTCTTTGTAAGTCTCTAAGGACTTGCTTTATGAATCTGGGTGCTCCTGTATTGGGTGCATATATATTTAGGATAGTTAGCTCTTCCTGTTGAATTGATCCCTTTACCATTATGTAATGGCCTTCTTTGTCTCTTTTGATCTTTGATGGTTTAAAGTCTGTTTTATCAGAGACTAGTATTGCAACCCCCGCTTTTTTTTGTTCTCCATTTGCTTGGTAAATCTTCCTCCATCCCTTTATTTTGAGCCTATGTATGTCTCTGCGTGTGAGATGGGTCTCCTGAATACAGCAGACTGATGGGACTTGACTCTTTATCCAGTTTGCCAGTCTGGGTCTTTTAATTGGAGCATTTAGTCCATTTACATTTAAGGTTAAGATTGTTATGTGTGAACTTGATCCTGCCATTATGATATTAACTGGTTATTTTGCTCGTTAGTTGATGCAGTTTCTTCCTAGCCTCGATGGTCTTTACATTTTGGCATGTTTTTGCAATGGCTGGTACCGGTTGTTCCTTTCCATGTTTAGTGCTTCCTTCAGGATCTCTTGTAAGGCAGGCCTAGTGGTGACAAAATCTCTAAGCATTTGCTTATCTGTAAAGGATTTTATTTCTCCTTCACTTATGAAACTTAGTTTGGCTGGATATGAAATTCTGGGTTTAAAATTCTTTTCTTTAAGAATGTTGAGTATTGGCCCCCACTCTCTTCTGGCTTGGAGAGTTTCTGCCGAGAGATCTGCTGTTAGTCTGATGGGCTTCCCTTTGTGGGTAACCTGACCTTTCTCTCTGGCTGCCCTTAAGATTTTTTCCTTCATTTCAACTTTGGTGAATCTGGCAATTACGTGTCTTGGAGTTGCTCTTCTCGAGGAGTATCTTTGTGGCGTTCTCTGTATTTCCTGGATTTGAATGTTGGCCTGCCCTACTAGGTTGGGGAAGTTCTCCTGGATGATATCCTGAAGAGTGTTTTCCAACTTGGTTCCATTTTCCCCCTCACTTTCAGGCACCCCAATCAGACGTAGATTTGGTCTTTTTACATAATCCCATACTTCTTGCAGGCTTTGTTCATTTCTTTTTCTTCTTTTTTCTTTTGGTTTCTCTTCTCGCTTCATTTCATTCATTTGATCCTCAATCGCATATACTCTTTCTTCCAGTTGATCGAGTCGGTTACTGAAGCTTGTGCATTTGTCACGTATTTCTCGTGTCATGGTTTTCATCTCTTTCATTTCGTTTAGGACCTTCTCTGCATTAATTACTCTAGCCATCAATTCTTCCACTTTTTTTTCAAGATTTTTAGTTTCTTTGCACTGGGTACGTAATTCCTCCTTTAGCTCTGAGAAATTTGATGGACTGAAGCCTTCTTCTCTCATCTCGTCGAAGTCATTCTCCGTCCAGCTTTGATCCGTTGCTGGCGATGAGCTGCGCTCCTTTGCCGGGGGAGATGCGCTCTTATTTTTGGAATTTCCAGCTTTTCTGCCCTGCTTTTTCCCCATCTTTGTGGTTTTATCTGCCTCTGGTCTTTGATGATGGTGATGTACTGATGGGGTTTTGGTGTAGGTGTCCTTCCTGTTTGATAGTTTTCCTTCTAACAGTCAGGACCCTCAGCTGTAGGTCTGTTGGAGATTGCTTGAGGTCCACTCCAGACCCTGTTTGCCTGGGTATCAGCAGCAGAGGCTGCAGAAGATAGAATATTTCTGAACAGCGAGTGTACCTGTCTGATTCTTGCTTTGGAAGCTTCCTCTCAGGGGTGTACTCCACCCTGTGAGGTGTGGGGTGTCAGACTGCCCCTAGTGGGGGATGTCTCCCAGTTAGGCTACTCAGGGGTCAGGGACCCACTTGAGCAGGGAGTCTGTACCTTCTCAGATCTCAACCTCCGTGTTGGGAGATCCACTGCTCTCTTCAAAGCTGTCAGACAGAGTCATTTGCGTCTGCAGAGGTTTCGGCTGGGTTTGTTATTGTTTACTGTGCCCTGTCCCCAGAGGTGGAGTCTACAGAGACAGGCAGGTTTCCTTGAGCTGCTGTGAGCTCCACCCAGTTCGAGCTTCCCAGCAGCTTTGTTTACCTACTTAAGCCTCAGCAATGGCGGGTTCCCCTCCCCCAGCCTCGCTGCTGCCTTGCCGGCAGATCACAGACTGCTGTGCTAGCAATGAGGGTGTGAGACCCTCCCGGCCAGGTGTGGGATATGATCTCCTGGTGTGCCTGTTTGCTTAAAGCGCAGTATTGGGATGGGAGTTACCGGATTTTCCAGGTGTTGTGTGTCTCAGTTCCCCTGAGGAAAAGGGATTCCCTTCCCCCTTGCGCTTCCCAGGTGAGGCAATGCCTCGCCCTGCTTCAGCTCTCGCTGGTCAGGCTGCAGCAGCTGACCAGCACCGATCGTCCGGCACTCCCCAGTGAGATGAACCCAGTACCTCAGTTGAAAATGCAGAAATCACCGGTCTTCTGTGTTGCTCGCGCTGGGAGTTGGAGACTGGAGCTGTTCCTATTCGACCATCTTGCTCCACCCCTCTATTAGTCCATTTTCATACTGCTATGAAGAAATACCCAAGACTGGGTAATTTGTAAAGAAAAAGGTTTAATGGACTCACAGTTCCTCATGGCTGGAGAAGCCTTACAATGATGGTGGAAGTCAAAAGAGGAGCAAAGTCACGTCTTACATGGAAGCAGGCAAGAGAGCGTGTGCAGGAGAACTGCCCTTTGTAAAACCATCAAATCTTGTGAGGCTTATTGACTATCATGAGAACAGCCCAGGAAAACCCACCCCCATGATTCAATTGCCTCCCACCAGGTCCCTCTCACAACATGTGGGGATTATGGGAGCTACAATTCAAGATAAGATGGGGTGGCGACACAGCCAAACCATATTAGCTGGGATCATTGTTCTAGGTCTGAATTAGAATATAGAATATTTTATGGGAGATTAGGTAACATTCTGTACTAAGAAGTTAGTATTATGATATAAAGTGTGTAACGAAGATCTCTTAAATGGATAGTTGTGAAAAATTATAATACAATCACACACTAAATTTATTATTCAGAATATCTCTTAGTGATTGAATATGAGGCTTGATTTTCTTAAATAGATACAAATATGTTACTTTCATGTATACTAAGTAAGATGTTATCATTTCAGTAAACTCAGAAACATTAAAGGCACTGTATCCAAACAAAATTGTTGACTTCTGCTCTCCATGATGGCTGTGCCGTAAAATGTCAGCCTTATCCTTAATACCAAAATACTTATTTTGAAAATATTTGCACTTCACATCATTCACTATTAAGGGGAGTTTAATTTTCAAGTGTGTGCAAATCTAAACATCTAAACAGACCCATATTAAATAGTCATGTATATTATATTTTGTGTCTCAAAATAATACTATTAGAGAGGATTGAGACTTGTAATTATTTTTTACAGACCAAAGACTGACCTAATTTAACTGTCCTTATTTTTAATTGTAACACATTTCCTATTTCCATTGTTATAATATCATTTATAAGACTTTAGAGTTTATAAGAACTAAAGAAATAGTTCACATTAAGTAACTATCAATAATTTCCTTAGAAAATATTTTTATAATAAGAATGATTTATTCACTTTTTTATGAAAACGGTGTATAAACATTGAGATTTTACTCTGTACGAATGTTGTTTAATGGTTACAACTTGCTGTACTCTATCCTGATTCAATTTTAGAGCTGTTTGTGTTTTTATATTTAGATTTTGCCTTTACTTCATCTACAGATTTCAATATAAAAAAATGTGTCTGAATAATTATTGCAAATAATTGAGCATTAACTTAGTCTGGAAGTCCTCAGTTTTCAGATTTTACATATATTTAAGTAATATTTTCTGTTTAAAAGCTAAACTTATAGCAACTATGTATGTTTGTTTTGCTTTCATAATTAATGATATTAATTAGCAAAGCAGATTTTCAAGGTTTAATATAGTGAACTAGTCTCTTCATATCTTCATTTAAACTTGTTTTTTCTTAAGTTACAGATGATCCTGCTGTATTTGAGGTTCTTACAACTATTGCTTTGCAACAAAAAACTCCAAAATTTAGTGGCTTACCACAACCTTAATTTATTATTTCTCACAATTGTGTTGGTTGCCTGAGTCATTTTTCTGCTGGTTTCAGCTCGGCTTACTCATGCCGCTGCATTCAACTGCAGAGTCAGTAAGTGCTAAGCTCAGCTGGAATGACTGAGAGAGTTGAATCTGTCTCCAGTTTTTCACACTAAAAGAGGCTCTACTGTTTTAAGACCATGACGTCCTCAGGATATCAAAATGTCCGGGTCAGCTATGGAATTTGTGGGAGTTCAGTAAAAATAAAAATGTGGGTCCTCTTGTTGATGGCAATAGCAGAGCATTAAACCAAATGCAAGTCCTTCTAAGTACAGATCCCTGTCAGACTTCATGGTCACATGCCCCAAAGCCAGCCCTGGAAAAGGGCAACAGTTAAAGTTGTAAAATATCTTGGAATCTTGGCTCTTAGATCACACTACTTCACATCTGACACATTTTATAGCAAGACCAGCACAGATTTAAATGGATAGACCAGGATGGCAAGAATCAGTGATCATATTTTGCATTCTACCACAAAAGATGTTTTAATTCTGCCCCTTCTTATATCAGCTACTCACCGTCAGCATTTTCTCCATTCCAAAAGAAATAATAATCAATGTTTAAACTTTAAACTATTTAATAAAATCAAATGCATTCTACTATTTTAAAACCTGCTTACTTAATTTCCAAATCTTGATTAACAGTGAGGGAAGATTGAAAACTAGAAAATAAATAAAATTATAAACACATATATAGATTGACAATAAAAATATATTTGGAAGGAAAAGGAAGTCTTAAGTGACCATAAGGTTGTATTGTGAGACTACATAGAGAAGGCTACCAGATAATTTACTATGAACAAATGCATCTGGGTGAGTGTGTATGAAGCTATTCCATTTCAATACAATAGAACAATGTAATCTCCAGATCAAGTATAAGCCCCTGAAAAGCACAGACATACAGTATAGCTCAAATAAGAATTATACTCCAAGGGTGCAAAATAGACCAGGTTGTCAACGTGCATTTCTGACTTGGTGTTAAAAGGAACAAGTTTGCTTTAAAAGGAACAGAGAAGAAAGGCTTTGTAAATCAAAAGTCTTTAAGAAACAGACAAATCTGCGACGCTGATTTTTTTCTGAGATCAACCTATATATATTTTTTTCTGAGATCACCTATATATATACATATATAGAGAGAGAGAGACAGGATCTTGCTCTGTCACCCACACTAGAGTGTATTGGCATAATCATGGATCACTGTAGCCTGGAACTCCTGGGCTCAAGCAATCCTCCCATCTCAGCCTCCTGATTAGCTAGGAATACAGGCACACACCACAACACTTGGCAGGATTTTTAAATATTTTTTTGTAGAGACGTGGTCTTGCTATGTTGCCCAGGGTGGTCTCAAACTCCTGGCTTCAAGCAATCCTCCATCCTCAGCCTCCCAAAGTGCTGGGATTACAGATGTGAGCCCCTGCCTGGTCTCCCTCATGTTTTTAGAGCAACTGTGTTGAGGTCACATTGCTACAATTAGCAATGAAAGGCTGTTTTATAATTTTGAAGGATTCCATCCATTTTACCACCAACATTTAGATGTTTTCAGTTTAATTTTAATATTGTCTTTCTGATTTATTAACTTATTTTTCAATGCCTCCTTCTAAAAGAAACAGGCCCTAATTTTCTCCAACAATTCTAATCTTCCAGTAACATTCTATCACAGCTTCTCTGTGCTCTCATTCTAAATACCCATCATCTTCCTTTTCTAATGTCTAAAAACATGTAGGAAGATAATTGTTTTCAACCCTTATAATTGTTGCCTACATCTAATTTGTACAAGATCGAATCATTTGTTTAATAGAAATGACATGAACATAATATATTTTGTCATAAACTATGAGAATTGTGTATTAATCTGTTCTCATGCTGCTAACAAAGACATATCTGAGACTGGGTAACAAAGGCAAGAGGGTAATTGACTCACAGTTCAGAATGGCTGGGGAGACCTCAGGAAACTCACAATCAAGGCAGATGAGGAAGCCAACATGTCCTTCTTCACATGGTGACAGCAAGAAGTGCTTAGTAAAAGAGGGGAAAGCACCTTATAAAACCATCAGATCTCATGAGAACTCAGTATCACGAAAGCAACTTGGGAAAGATCCTCCCCCATGAATCAATTATCTCCCACCCGGTTCCTCCCACAACACGTAGGAATTGTGGGAGTTACAATTCAAGACAAGATTTACATGGGGACACAGCCAAATCATATCACATTGGTTGGACCTGTTACTAGAGGGAGTAAAAAGTTTAGTAACAGAACTGCAAAAGGTTTCCTGGTGTCTTCCATTAGGAGCCACCGGTTTTTGTTGTTATTGCAGTTTTTCCACTTGAGAAAGACACAGTGAAAAAGCAAAGACAAGCAGCGATGTCTGTTTACAACTTCAGGGTAATTGAGGGATTCACCCATTCTGCTGAGAGTGCAACAAAGAGAAGAAAACCCATTATTGGATGGGGACAAAGAATCCAGGGAGAGGTCAGATTGGCAGAAGTGTGGATCTCACAGCACTGAAGGCAGACATGAGACAGGGCCCCCCACGGCTTAGGACAGAAGGACTTCTTCCTTGCCTTGCACTGATCCTAAGTGAGGCTGAGGACATTTAACAAGCTGGGCTTTGTAGGAATTTTCAGCTTTCCAGATGCTGCTTGATACTGCCAGACTGCACTATGTTAATTAAACTCTTCCTACAATGTGGTGATTATGGAAGAGGTCTGCCAATGTCCAGCAAAGTGTGCATTCCCAGGAAGAGAGGACAGGGGCTCTGCCAAATGATGAGGGGAAATCTAAACACCAGGACCCAGGTTTTCTAGAAAAGTGTTCTCAAAACAAGATTAATGGCATCTTGTGCTTTCAAATAAAACAGTGAATTCAGTCTCTAAAAAGCACTATCTGTTGTAGATATCTTGGAGTATCTACAAATTTATTAATTTATTAATTAGAATTGTTTCAAATAACCCTGAGTCTCCTGCCAAGGACATCAGTAAAGAAGAGTAACAGAATGTGTTCCTCTGCGGGAATACACTGCCTCTACACTGCCCTGCCTTGGATGGTGGTGTTTGGCATGGGAAGTTGCATTCTAGCAATGGAAGAATACAATTTGGAAGAATTTGTGTAAGAAGATCCCATTTTTTTGTGAAGTAATAGCAAAAACGACTTCTGTACATGTCTACCACATGTCTGCAGATAGATGATGACAGTGATAGAGAGACATGATTGATATATAGATAGGTAGATAGATAGATAGATAGATAGATAGATAGATAGATGATAGATAGATAGATAGATAGATAGATAGATAGATAGATAGATAGATAGATAGATAGGTTTGTTTTGTAATTAAATAAGGCTGTAAGAAAATAAACTAGTGAATATGACTTACAGCAATGGGTTGGAGGTAGTATAGGAAAAGGGAGGTGGCCAGGAACAGTGACTCATGCCTGTAATCCCAGCTCACAGTGTGGCTGAGAGAGGAAGATCACTTGAGCCAGAAATTCAAGTCCAGCCTGAGCAACATAGCGATATCCTCTCTACAAAAAAATTTTAAAAATTAACCAGGGGTGGTAGTATGTGCCTGTAGTCCACCACTCTTGGGAGGCTGAGGTGGGAGAATTGCTTGAGCCCAGGATTTCAAGGCTGCAGTGAGCCAGGATTGTGCCACTGCACTCCAACCTGGGCAACAGAGAGATAACAAGAAAGAAGAGGAGGCGGAGAGGGAGAGGGAGGGGGAGGGGGGAGGAGGAGGGGAAGGAGAGGGGAAGAAAGAAAGAAAGAGAGAAAGAGAGAGAGAAAAGAAAGAAAGAAAGAAAAAGAAAGAAAGAAAGAAAGAAAGAAAGAAAGAAAGAAAGAAAGAAAGAAAGAAAGAAAGAAAGAAAGAAAGAGAGAAAGAAGATGAAAGAAAGAAAGAAAGAAAGAAAGAAAGAAAGAAAGAAAGAAAGAAAGAAAGAAAGAAAGAAAGAAAGAAGAAAGAAAGAAAGAAAGAGAAAGAAAGAAGGAGAGGGGAAGGAAGGGAGGGAGGGAGTAAGGGAGGGAGGGGAAAAAATGGAAAAAATAAATTTCTTTTTAAAAGTTGTTAGCATATATATTATTCAATTTAAATTTTGTATTTATATAAGATTATGTTTGCATGTATATTTGATTAGAAAATTTAAAGTTCCTCATATAGTTTGAAACATTTATTGTTAAAGGAATAAAAAGTTACTTCTACACTCCTTTCATGTTAATTCCTGAGCAAGGAAATATCTGGACAGTAATTAATATTTAAGATACATGTGGTCAAACGCAGTGACTCATGCCTGTAATCCTAGCACTTTGGGAGGCTAAGGCGGGGGATCACTTGTGGTCAGGAGTTCGAGACCAGCCTGGCCAACATGGTGAAACCCCATCTCTAGTGAAAATACAAAAATTAGCTGGATGTGGTGGTGCATGCCTGTAATTCCAGCCACTCAGGGGGCTGAGGCAGGAGAATCTCTTGAACCCAGGAGGTGGAAGTTGCAGTGAGCCAAGATTGCACTACTGCACTCCAGCCTGGGCAATAGAACAAGACTCCATCTCAGAAAAAAAAAAAAAAAAAAGATAAATGTATTTGGGCCAACTAAATGTCAGGCATTATTCAAAGTGTGGGCCTAACAGTCTCCTTCCTCATTACTCCCCTAAATGCATCACAAGAGCAATGAAGTAGTGGGATGCATCGCGGGCTATGAACAAAAGGCTTCTCGTGGTGAAAACAACTTTACCAAATAGTAAACAACAGCAGTAGGGATGGAGAACACTTTCCTGGTAGGGCAAGAAAGACAAAGGAGATATTTATATATCCATGGTGTAAATGAGAAAGATGAAAATGTGTCTAATAATGTTCTGTACACAAACATAATAGACAAATTTATCTCATGACATGTTTTTAAACATAACATTTTTTCATGTGTCTGTTGGCTGTATGAATGTCTTCTTTTAAGAAATGTCTGTTCATATCCTTTGCCCACTTTTTGATGGGGTTGTTTCTTTTTTCTTGTAAATTTGTTTGAGTTCTTTGTAGGTTCTGGATATTAGCCCTTTGTCAGATGAGTAGATTGCAAAAATTTTCTCCCATTCTGTAGGTTGCCTGTTCACTCTGATGGTAGTTTCTTTTGCTGTGCAGAAGCTCTTTCATTTAATTACATCCCATTTGTCAATTTTGGCTTTTGTTGCCGTTGCTTTTGGTGTTTTAGACATGAAGTCCTTGCCCATGCCTATGTCCTGAATGGTATTACCTAGGTTTTCTTCTAGGGTTTTTATGGTATCTGCTCATCATCACTGGCCATCAGAGAAACGCAAATCAAAACCACAATGAGATACCATCTCACACCAGTTAGAATGGCGATCATTAAAAAGTCAAGAAACAACAGGTGCTGGAGAGGATGTGGAGAAATAGGAACACTTTTACACTGTTGGTGGGATTGTAAACTAGTTCAACCATTATGGAAAACAGTATGGCGATTCCTCAAGGATCTAGAACTAGAAGTACCATATGACCCAGGCATCCCATTACCGGGTATATACCCAAAGGATTATAAATCATGCTGCTATAAAGACACATGCACACGTATGTTTATTGTGGCACTATTCACAATAGCAAAGACGTGGAATCAACCCAAATGTCCATCAGTGACAGATTGGATTAAGAAAATGTGGCACATATACACCATGGAATACTATGCAGCCATAAAAAAGGATGAATTTGTGTCCTTTGTAGGGACATGGATGCAGCTGGAAACCATCATTCTCAGCAAACTATCGCAAGAACAGAAAACCAAACGCCGCGTGTTCTCACTCATAGGTGGGAACTGAACAATGAGATCACTTGGAAGGGGAACATCACACACCGGGGCCTATCATGGGGAGGGGGGAGGGGGGAGGGATTGCACTGGGAGTTATAGCTTATGTAAATGGTGAGTTGATGGGTGCTGACGAGTTGATGGGTGTAGCACACCAACATGGCACAAGTATACATATGTAACAAACCTGCATGTTATGCACATGTACCCTAGAACTTAAAGTAAAATAATAATAATAAAAAAAGAAAAAATAAATAAAATAAAAAATTAATTGTTAAAAAAACATT
Organism: Macaca nemestrina; assembly: GCF_043159975.1. Classification (NCBI taxonomy): domain Eukaryota; kingdom Metazoa; phylum Chordata; class Mammalia; order Primates; family Cercopithecidae; genus Macaca; species Macaca nemestrina. The sequence continues at coordinate 154,458,929 of NC_092125.1, forward strand.
TTTAATATATTACTTGGTTTCAATAATTTTTCATTTTCTTAATACATTTACTTCTGAGTAAGGTAAATCAGGATCAATTCTTTGCACAAATAATTACAGAGAAAGTCATTCTTCTCAAATGTGTATCCAGCTTATTTCATTCTCTTCCTATTCTCTACTTTGCAGTGGAAGATGCCATGTGACCTTTGGCCACCCTGTAAGAAATTAGTTTGATGTCAGGAGCCCAATACTATTGTCCTTTCACAGGCAAAGCTCCCATTGAGATCAATCAGAGCTTTCCTCCTGATCTAGGGGACTGCAATTTTGTCCCAGTGCAGGAGAAAATGTGGGCAAACATAGTAACTGTTCAGTCATCATCCACCACTCAACATAGTTAGGAGCATTTGAGGCTGTTTAACTCCCACTGGGATGGTGGCCTTAAATTCCCAGAAAAAATGCTGGGTCCTTTTTACTTCAGTATTTCTTCAGATACGTTCTGAATTTTCATGAATTCTGCCAATCCTAGTTTGAGGATTAAATCAGATACTTGGCTGGGTGTGGAAGGGTGGGGATGGGGACAGCTGGAGTTGATGGAAGGCACAGAATGGAGGGAGACAATGAGCATTTGACCAAATGAAAAATTACAAGGGGACATGGCAAATAATTTCCCTGTGAATATTTTTCCATATGATGTATGATTACTATAATGAATACAATGCAGAAACAATAACCTAACCTAGTAAATTATATTTTTATTCCCTAAAGCATGTTTAATATTCTCCAAGCATAACTTGGATAATATGTTATTTAAAAACAGATATATTTACTAGAAAACAAACTGTTTCAAATGTAATATCTGAATTATTGCTTGAATTATTTCACTTTAGTCATATAAAGGCAAAAAAAACAGCATTCATATTACAAAGTGTTCCAGGACTCAGGTTTTGCTTTCTAATTATTATTCTGTTAAACTAATTATTAATAGCTGTTTGTTTTGTTGTTGATGATACTTTATTCACTATGCATAAAAGAAATAATTACTTATTGACAGGATTTTCTGCTTATATTTTCCTCTGAGATTTTATCTTTGGCTTAAAAACCATGACTGCATTTACATTCCTTAGGTTCTATTGAAGGTTGGAGTAGCTCATGGAATCTTTTTGTGTGTGTGTGGTAAAATCATTTAACATGAGCTCTACCCTCTTAACAGGTTTTGAGTGTATAATAGAGTATCCTTAATTATAACCACAATGTTGTACTGCAGATTTCCATAGCTTTTTAAACATGAATTAAACTTAAATAATGTATTCAATAAAAATCATAAGCAAAGAATGAATATGATGGGATATAAACTTATAGGAAGTTCAAGTACAGACAAAACAAATTTGTGATGATAGAAATAGGAACAGTAGTTTCTGGAGGGGAGGGCTGGGAGGCTGGCAAAGAGGTGAGGACTGACCAGGAAAGGAGATGAAGTTTGGTGACGGATATGTTTAATTATCTTGATCTAGGGATGTTCCCATGGATGTATATGTTAAAAATCATCATGCATTACTTAAGATCTGTGCATCTTACTTTACATTTACTGTATCTCAATAAAATACCATGAACAAAACACAGAGATGGGAGGGAGAAAATGAAAATAAAGAAAGAATGGGAATAAATTGAAGCAAGGCTCACATCCCCAAGAAGGGAAGAGAGGACAGGACAGCATAAATGCACTTCCAGATCTTTACATCGCTCAGCTTGTGAAAAATGTAGAACTGCAAACCAGGCCTAAGAGATCCAAGAGGTAAAATACCCTATTGCAATAGGATTCATTTCTTGACAATGGTGGGTCAAGTCCTTCCACATCATTTCCGTGATTCCCTCAAAATCCCAAATATCTTTGCAGGAAATCCTAGGAGTTAATTAAATAAACAAACAGAATCTCTCTCTTTTTCAAAACCACTATCTGAATCTATAAGAGCATAGTGTACAAAAAAAATCAGAATTTCAAATTCTATTTTAACTCTTTAAAATATGCTGTCCGTATTTTCTATAGAATATACTGATTGGTGTTCTATATTACTTTGTAGTCCTAAGTTCAAAAGCCCTCAATCTCCCATCCCCCAACACACACACACATACACACACACACACACACACACACACACACACACAGTGCTGCTGGAAAATATCTTACTGGAGAAAAGACACACCAATTGCAAGTACTTGGGAAGATACAGTTCTGAAATTGAATATAATTATTCATTAGTAATCAAAGAAAATGAATCTTAGGCATCTAGTTCATCTCCATGCCATTTCAAGATTTTTCTATCCATTAAGGTACTCACGTAGAAATATAAACAAACAATATTGTATTTTATTAGTTCACATTTTAATATGACATTTATATTCCATTTTCTATTTCACTAGTTGTCATGTATATTCCTATTGTTTTCATATTCCTTCTTTTGCCAATAGTGTTTTTCTTAATAAGGTTTTTCTTGTAAAGTCAATTCTAAAATGTTTGGATGTTCCGTATAATCAATTTTCCACAGCTCTGTAATGATTGCTTCGTAACATTCTATGGTTACTTTTATTGCTTTTGTTTTCACTTGTAAAACTATTATCAGAACTGAAAATATAAATGCAAGTGTAGAGTTTTCCATATCACTGCAAAGATTGAAATTCAGACTTTTTGAAGAGCAGTTTATAAAAACATGACAATATAATCAGAATTAAAGGATGATGACTTTTTGATGGAATATTGTTTCTATAAAGCCAACTTATAAATGCTTTACTGAATGACCTCATGTTCATGTTTCCAGTTAATAAACAGGTTGCCAACTCCCAACATACAGTTGTCCACTGTAATTAGTCAATAAGTCTAAGTATCTAATGGTATACTTAAATTATCTAAAAAAAAAAAAAAAGGAGAAATCAGTCAATAAATTACCCTAGTATCTGGTATTTTTATTAGTTTACTTTTTACTAAAACATGACAAATACAAAACAAGTCATGTATCCATTCAATTAAATTTGAAATTCTTAATGAATTACCTTACTGATAGGTCATCATTAGACACTCTCTCACACACAAACACACAGAAATGATAATTAAAGACAAGAAAAATCTAGAACATATTATATCGTGGAAAAAACTTACAGGCAGAACTCTCCATAGAAACCGTTAGTATCAAAAATTAATCATCTGCGTACAAGGTTCTAAGCCTTTGGTTTTCAATTTCATCAGACTCAACATGTCATCTATCTGTCTATCTATCTATCTATCTATCTATCTATCTATCTATCTATAATGTTTTAACTATGATATGAAGGAGAAAAGGAAGAAATTACTTTATAAAAAATTCTATACATTTAATAAGTAAATGCTTAGACATAACTATGCTAGTAACCATAATGAATGAAATAGGAAGATGCATGTTCCTCTAGGTGTCATCCCTGTGAATGCTAAAGGTACAAATGTAAATTGATTCATCTTATTGTACTGTTATCTCAAAACCAGAGAAACACAGTACCACTGGTGATGTGATTTTGAGAAATGGTGAACATCTCTTGGTAAAGTTCTTAACAAGACAAAGTACAAGTTTTCCTCAATTTGTATGGTGAGTTGCATTACTGGAAATATCTTCGTGTACTGAAACAACACAAAAATTCTTGGCTTTGCTAGGCTCATTTATTTAGAACAGGTCTTACACAGGCATGTATGTTCAACGGATCAGTAGAAATTCATGGCAAACAATATAGTCAGTCATTATACAGGAATTTCCCATACAAATACAGAGCTTCTAGTATCTGCAATTGCTTACTAAATAACAGCAGGGTTTCTCCATTTCTCATGACAACCAAATGCCCCAACACATTTCCCAAAGGACTTCTAGGGGATTGTATATCCAGTTGAAAACCATTACTCTAAATCAATTACACTACATCTATTCGCTACTATGGCCAAATCATTGATCTAATCAATTACAACAACAAAGTTAAATTAATGTGAAAGAGAATTCCTAGAATTTCTGCACCTTCCTGTTTTCCTCTTGCTTTTAGCCTAAGAGCCTTGACTGTAATGGGAGAAGAAGCTTCTACACTCACATTTGACTTTCTTTGACCTCACCAAGGTTAATGCTTACTATTACTAAGCACACATGCCTTGCCTAGGAAAATCATCATTTGCGTTTGCCTTTTCATTTTTTTTCAGAGGTAAACGAGTCATGTAAGGGATTTATGAGTTTATGTGTAATCATAAAATATGAGCCTGGAGATACTCTTACTCCCTTGACTGTGATTTTAATAACAAGAGTTAAAACTTAAAAGGACTGCAGACTATTGTACCAAGCCCTGCTCTAAACAATGTTACAGATATTAATACATTTAATTCTCATAACCTTCTGAGGAAGTTGTTATTACCATTCCCACTTTATAGATTAGGAAACTGAGGCACAGCCTAATGTCACACAGCTGGAAGGCAGTAGAGTGAGACTGAAAACATGACAGTCTGGTGCCAGAGTCCATGTGCTTAACTAATTATGTTACACTCTTCCTATGTACATGGGGAAAATGGAGTGGAAGGAATAGTTATGAACTAGTTGTTTGTCTAGAAGCTTCAGAATTTTGTTTTGTTGTTTGCATTTTTAAACATCAGATGATGTAATTACTCCTTTCTTCTCTATTGGATTTCTCCTCAAATTATTGCTGTTGTTTTAAAATAAGGTCCAGAGCTCCTAACACAGAGAACCCACGGAAATTACCCTCAGCTTGCTGGTACTGGGTATGGCTCTGACTTAGAATTATGTATGGAGTCTGACAGAATATGCATTGGCACATTGTGTTTCTACTCATAAATCTTGGCCTTCCACTTTTCTGGCTTGAATTAAATTATCCAATGAATATTTTTATTCTCCTGATGGTCTCTACAAGTGGATTTATAGGTACTTAGGAAATACAGAATTATTATGAATCAGAAATTGTAGTACTCTAGCTTATAAGTTCTGTGAGGGCAGATAATGTGTTTGTCTCAGCACTTTGTCTCCTACTGCAATGCCTGAGATCTAATAGATGTTCAATAATATTATTATTATTAAATAAATGAATTAATAAATGATAAGTAAGATTTGATAAAACCTACTTGATTTGAATTTGCTCATCCTGACACTATTGCTCTGAATACTCTCCGTTCTAAGTCAAATTCATTTCACCTTCCATCACTGTTAAGTTTCTAAGCTGATCAGCATTCTGTGGTTCTCTGCCAGACATGATCCAACTTATCATGCCTCACAGCTTCTGGAATTAAACATAGAATCAAATTTCTATTGTATTCACCTTTTTATAATTGCAAAGTATTTTTTCATTATATTGAATCACTGTTTACTATCTGCTTATAATAGAAATAAAACTATTTAATAATCATGCTGCATTTTAAACATAGTTTTCCCTCACAACAAAGTTCTACCTTCGGAGAATAAGTTATTCTCTAAGCTTTGAAAGAATATATATATATATATATACACACACACACACATATAATTATATATAACAAAATTTTAAGCTAAGTGCTCAAGACTGTTTTCTTCATTTATATAATTTTCGTATGACAAACAATATAAAGCACTTAAAAGTCTATAAAACATTCATTGTACCATTAAATTGGCATACTTTTGTAAAAGTTTACCTTTCATTACAAAGATATGTCAATGTAAGATGATGTGGTATGCAGCTGCTACAGAGATTGGACCCCATGGCATGAATTTGTTGGAGATCATAAAGATTTAAAATGACAAGCTAATTCTAATAAAATATGTGCATAAGACAGTAAAATGAAGTGAACTAAATATATATTTATTATAAAGAACAATTCCTTGAACAATATAAAACAAGCTTAGAAGAGCAGTATTTTAAACAGGAGTGTCTTTATAACCAAGAAACTTTATGAGAAGATGGTATGAAGTGATGCAATGATTGAAAATATGGAGCAGGAGTGACACCAGATCCGTGGAGTAGATCCAGAAGTGGGATACACTTTTCACAGGACCCAAGAACAGCTTTCCAATTGTTATGATGCTTTGTTTTTCTAAAGGGAAATCCAAATTTTACATGAAAATGAATACCTCAAGGCCAGACACAGTGGCTCATGCCTGTAAACCCAGCAATTTGGGAGATTAAGGTGGGTGGATCACTTAAGTTCACAAGTTCGAGACCAGACTGGGCAACATGGCAAAAGCCTGTCTTTGCAAAAATAAAAATAAAAAATTAGCCAGACATGATGGTGCATGCCTGTAGTCCCAGCTATTTGGGAGGCTGAGGTGGGAGGATGATGTGAGCCCAGGAGGTGGAGGTTCCAGTGAGCTGAGATCATGCCACTGCACTCCAGCCTGAGCAATAGAGCTAGACCTTGTCATATGTATATGTGTATGTATATGTATATGTACATACCTCAAAGCAACTATAAAGAAAAATTCCCATCTGAGGAATAAAGTAAAACCAAACATTGATTCTATTATAGGAAGTCTTAGACTGGCATATAGAACAAGAAACCAGAGTGCCTAAAATCTCGGGAAGATACTAGTAAGTATTTGTAATGGAAAAATTTTAAATAATGTGTATGATTTTTAGATAATTGCAAGAAATTTTTTAAAGGTAACAAAATAATGAAAATAGTAGAAACATGTCATTTTAGTATTGTGGACCATTGCTAGTTACAACTCTCACCTTTGTCAAACTTAAAATTATAACATAAGACATTTATTGAGATCCATGTCCTGGCACACAGACTTAGCAAGAAGGTTAACCATTGACATTTTATTGACACTAAAATTCCCCCAAATCCGCCTTGTCCTATTGTGAGCCATTTCCCCTTTATTATGTCCTCTGAAAGCACTTGCATCTGCTCTCCTTCCAATTTGTTTTCTCTCCTTACTTCCAAAAATGCACCCTAAGGCAAAAAACTGTGTTCATGATCCCCTCTGTTATTATAATAGAATGGGTAGGTGCTGTTATGTCCACAGAAATACTTCAGTTTCTCATTACATCCCTGAAGGATTGCAGACATATTTTCCATTAGTTGACAGCATACTTTTTATAAAACTTCTTGGTTATCTAATCCTGGACCGTTTAATAAATTCTTTCATGAATAAATGAAAAATGAACTGAATCGCTATGTGCTGAATGAAAGGTAGTATGTCAACAGATACTTCACTGTCTTAAAATTCAATACAATTCTTTCTGTAACTATTTTAAGTGGAGGGGGCATTAAAACTTTGATCACAGATCTGAAAACTGTATTTAATCAGGAAAGTTATAATTATTCACTTTTTCAAATTATCTCAAAATTACCCCTATCTGATCTGCAAAAAAAACCCAATATTGATTCAGAAGGAACTTCCTGGATACAACATACTGTCCTAATAAATTAAAAAGAGGTGTGTTCTTAGTTTTTTCTTTTTTTTGGTTTTCAACTTTATAACCAAGAAATTTTATGAGAAGATAGCATGAAGTGATACAATGATTGAAAATATGGAGCAGGAGCGACACCAGATCCATGACCCTAGAAGAGCTACTGAACTTCTCTGGTGACTCTTTATTTTAAAATGACGAAACTGATAGTACCCATTCGATAGGCTCAAAGAAAGAACTCAATGAATTTATATGTGTAACGTGCTTTTTACATTCCATTTCTGGCATATACTAATTGCTGTATAAACCTTTACTGTCCTAAAGATTCCAATAATAGTTCTCCAACCCAAAAATGAATACTGCAATTGCAGAAATTATTTTAATATGACCAATGTAAATATATATGCACTGCATGCACATATATTATACATGCATATATGTATATAAAAAGAAGCCATTTGTAAAGATTTCCTATGAAGACTACAGGATATGAGTCACATATATGTACTTTTGTTCAATGTAACAAATATCTCTTACTATTTTCTCCATTTACTCCCTATGCTGGATAATCGAAGGACGTATCTCTTCAACTTTATCAAATAGGGGTTACCAATGGGAGAGCCTTGATAGATTATATCTGTAAAGATGGCCCCATCTAGCTGAGGGCAGAGTTTCAATGTCTGAACTGATTTCCCCGGGAGGACTCACTGGATATGAAGTTTCACTGAAATTCACACCCAATAGCAAAGTGCAAGGAGGCTTACAATTAACCACAATATGTTCAGTTCTTCCAATGAGCTTTTTATAGAGACAACTGTACTTAACCTGCATGTTCCTTCTGTATGAACCAGTGATTCATGTTAGTTAAAAATAGAATCTAGGGAACACGAATATAGCCTAATAACTGAAGGAATTTCGTATTTCTTTGTGTTGTTTGAGTATATTGACACAGTTGGAAAAATATTGCTCACAGGTGTCAAGCCAAATGACATAATTCCTGGTCGCAAGGATACATGTAAAGGTGTGCTTATTCCAGTGGGGAAAAAAATAGAGTGAATACCATGTCACTGCTCAGAAGTCCAACCTTGAACAGAGTTAGAAATGATTAAGAAAGTCTCTTTTCCCTCATTTAATTATTTACTGGAATGTTTAAGGCTATTGTTTTTCCAAAAACAATAATTTTATTGATGTCAATTTTAAAGTATTATATTTACAAAAATGTCATTTATAGTTTATATATTTTTTCCTTTATTGGAAGGTGGGGATTACATTTTTTGATCAAGTGCATCTTGTGCTATGATAAGTATATTACATACATATTCTTCGTTCATGCTTATAACAAATAAGTACTATTGTATTTTCCAACTTTACAGATGAGGAAACTGAAGGTCTTTAAGTACTGTCTGGTCTAAGCAGTTTCAGGACTGAGGCAGGAATTTTAACCAATTCTGTTCCATTCTAGAATCTATGCCCTTAGGCTACACTATGCAGTTGTTCTACCTGACATGAATATTTTGAGTGAATTATGTTTTTGTTTCTTTCAACTGGCTGTTTTGACAAAGTACTAAATAAGGAGTAGTGCTTTTCCAGCTTCCCTTCGAGTGGCTCAGGCCACTATATATATATTTATTAATTATTCTGTTTCCATTAATGTTTCAGTTTTCCTTTAAGTGGCTCCACCACTATATTTTTTATTTTTCTGCTTCCATCATTTCTCTATTTCATCTTTTGGATTCAGGGATGTTATTACTTAAGCAAAGATACCAACGGAATCATAAGTACAAAAGATGTGTATGGCCAGATGTGTGGCTACTAAGTGCCAATTATAGCATCAAGATACCTTACCATTGTGCTTTTAGGAAACCTATTTCAAAACATTTTTTCCTTTCCTATTCAAGAAAGCTATGTTTTTATAGCCTTTGAGAAATTTTACTGAAATAACCAGGAGGCTATGAGGAGCCACTTCAAGAATAGTAAGTTCCTCTACCCAAACAGCTGTCTCTTGTCAAAGAAGGAGCACCTCCAAGAAGACGAGACAAAATATGCTACTTTTAAAACTCCACAATGTAAGCACCAAGACCTCATTCCCACAGGTAAATCCTGAGACGCTTACTACTCAGATAAGAAAAATACAGTAATCTGTTCTCATTATTAAACTGAGTTTTTAAAAGATTTAAAAATGCTAAAACCAATGTTATGGGTTTTCAAAGCCATTGGGTTTAAACACTATCAATGGAAAATAATATAACATAAGATATTCTTTAGAATCTAAGACTCTGTGGGCAACATTTGTGAAATCTGGAATTAAGGATCAAAACAACACCTATAGAACTATGAAGCTCACTCGATAAGCACTCGTCATCAGTTTTCAAGTTTCTAGATGAATTGAAAGTATAATTACTTTGGAAATAGGAGGGAGACTATTTCAGAGTATTAAAATTAATCCTGTCTTTAATTAATTAATTAAAATTAATCCTGTCTCTGAGTCTATGAAAGCAGGAACCTTGTCTCATTAATCATTCCACCCCTAGTACCTTTTGTTATATATGACTGATGTGGGTGCTTAAAATATATTGGGAAAAGGAATCCGTGAAATAATAAATGAGTAACTTGATAGTAGCCACAGGCAGAAAACACCACATGATTCCAACATAGGATAAAAGACTAAGAAGAAAGCTGAGTAGAATACAAAATAAATAGCTATTTTCCCAATTTCTCTTCTACTGTCTCCGATGATCTACAAACCTAAATGAAAGCTTGGGCGTTGGTGAAAGTTGTTAGTACTTATGTCCTATGTTCAAACCCCAGAAAAGCTTTCTCTCTGTCAAATTGTGGTTTTTCTCTTCTGTCTTTTCCTCGTTAGTCATTTTCCCATTCTTCTTAATGTCATACCGAATGCAAAGTATATGTTGCAATATTCCTAAATTCTCTGACCTAACAATCTTGTACTATTAAAAAAATAGAACATTATAAAGGTCACGCCAAGGCAAAGAACATTAGCCATCGTAGGATCTCTCCCTTAAATATGCACTTAAATTTATTAATTAATAAATTCAAGTCACCAGTTGTCATCAAGTAGTCTTATTCTGGAGGGAAAAATGCTGTGAATTGATCAGTTAAGTAATTAATCACCTCCTCCACATGAAGGCCCTAGAACCCTACCTCAACAATTCATTGTGTCAATTTACTACACATTCTCAGATAAGTTGTATTCCTGCAAAATCGCACAGTAAAACCCCAAATGGTTTTTATTTATATAAATTATATAGAAAAACTAAAGGAATTAGGACGCTAAACCTACACATTGTTAATAAAACTTAGTGATGTGATTAGACAACAATGTTCTTTTCATTAGTAACCTACAGGGAAACAGAAAAGTTGAAACTAGAAGGACTGCTTCAATAAAACCTAGAAATGTGAAAAGTACTTTATACAACACTAACAATATTTTGTAGAGTAATATTTAGAATTTAGAATTCAATTCAAAGTAGTTTTACAATTCAGTCCTTGCAATGAATAAGCTTTTGTTTTGAGGATTCAAAAATGCATAAGAAACACTTTCTTCATCCTAAGAGCTGACCAGTTAATTTTAGAAGAAGAATAACGTACACATAGTATGACTATGAAGCAGAAAGTACATTTCAGAAAGGAAATATTAAATATTGTAGGAATAAAAGAAGAAAAGCTTCTATCTAGTTGGGAAGACTATTAGATATTTTAAGACAATTTTTCTATGTTGAACAGACAGGTAGAGATGCAGAGTATTGGAGAGTCTAATTTCATCACTGTGCAAATATTTAGTTTGTACTTATAAAATGACAGATAAACATATTTGGTGCAATACATACTACTTTCTACAGTGATTACTATGTAACAGGCACTCCCGGAAGAACTGCACACAGATAGTTTAATCCATTCAATAGCAATATGAAGTTAAGTTTTGAGATACTCTGTTATTCCGATGACAAAAATGGGTTAGACCTGGGTAGCCTCACTCCATAAAACTTGTTCTTAAATACTTCGTCACCCCAGCAGTGATGCAATATACCCATGTAAAAAACCTGCACACATATCCCCTAAATCTAAAATTAAAAAAAAAATACTGCATCACATTCCTCTCACTTCTTATAACTGTATAATAGGGAGAATAGCGTGAAAGGTATGGCCATTAACAGAAACATAGATGTCAAAATGAACTATTCTGGGCAGAGAAAATGGGAAGTTCATATTTCTGTATTTCAGATTACAAGAATGATATGATACTCATGAAGTTGATTTAAAGAGTTGGAGAAAAATGTAATCTTGATTTGGAAAATAACTTCATAGAGCTGAGTCTGTAATAAATAAGGTCGAAGCAGGGACAAAGTTAGAGGAGGAGAGGGTAAAGAACAAATTTCTCTCTTCACTTGGAAAAGAAAGATGATGCAAAGTTACTACTGTGTCATAACAGCTTTCAACTTCTCACCTGTCCATCACACACTGCCAGGCTTTGTATCTGGCCAGCAGAAAATTTGAAAATATTTGCAAATTAGGTTGGAAATAAAACTAACATTTTCTGTATGTATTTAATTCATGCCATGGATTTTACCAACTCTACCTCCTTGAATACACATCGTTTTATTTTCTCCTTTTTAGAAATGAAGAACCTCACACATCCCCACATCCCACGGATGGGGAAACTAGGAGTCAACTTCAGATTTGTCTAGTTCGGAATTGGTTTAAATTTTTCAAACGATATGTTAGAGACATTTGCCTTTTGTTTATCAACTTGCTTTTAAAGTAGTTTAATTTTTATTATTGTGATTGAAATGACTTTGTTTGAAGGAGTGAGAAGACTTTTTAACAGGAAGTAGTGGTCTGACATTCTTACAGTCATACTCATCCGATCATGAAACACAGTTTATGTAGGGAAAAGCAAAACCCAACATGAAAACTAGAGTTCTTGTTTAAACTAATGACGACCCCATTTAAACAAAATGAACCAAGTAGTTGGCAATCTATGTAGTTATTGAGATATTTTTGAAATACCGGCATGAGTATTTGTCCTAGGTAAGCATCATCTATCCATCAAAAAATAAAAAGGAGCCGAGACTAACACACACACACACACACACGTGCATTCACACAATTTCTGCCTTAGTAATTGGACAAAAGTTTGTTCTGTTTCTTAAGATTTTTGTTTTTGTTTTTTCTTTTTATTGTGTATGAAGAATTTCCTTTTTGTCATGTGGGAGTTTGGGACTTATTCTAGACAAAACTTACCTCATTAGAACCCTGAGGAAATAGATTTAAATCTTCTCTTAAGGCTAATCAGTGAGGTCAAGAAGCCTGTTAATTTAGGTACATAGAACATCATGGCCTGATAGATGAGCTATCTGTTCCACCTTCCAACTTTCTAAATTCCAGGACATCAGAAGCAGGTCATGCATTTTCAGAGGAAGGGGTGGGGAAGTGGTGTTTCCTCTTTTGTAAGAGAAAAAGGAAATCTATTCATTTAGAGTGTATGGGTTTGATCTTGATCCTTCTGATGTAGAGTTGTCATTTGTTTGTTACATAGGCAAGAAAGTTGTGCACTGACCCAAAGGAAAGCATAACATCTGAATTATGACCCCGCTCTTCCTACCAGCAGCCACATAAAAGAACCTTCTGCATTAGTAGCTATTCAAGTTGACAGGGAAAGTTTGAAGGGGAATGTGATAGAATGCCATAATATAAAAGATGGAAGAAAGAGAAAAAACAGATAGCACTTTATTCTCTATTAAGAGTTCTCACATATAGGAGAGGTTGAAGAAAGAATAACAATGTAAAAGTTGATATCAAAGGTGTACTCAATTCTGAGTTTTATTCTAGCCATTCACCCGTTTGTACTGCATTTCATCTCTTAAGCTTTTTTTCTGTAGTTTTCATAATAAATCTGATGCATTTTAGAAATCCAGTTTAAAAAGGAGAGACTAGATTTGAAGCTTTCTCTTTCCTAACAGTTTTTTGGTTGTTAATGCCTCACTAAAAATACTACTATTTCCTATTCAAGTTCAAATTGATTTTGATGTTTCATTCTGATGTTTTCAACATTATTGATTCATTATAATGTACAGATAATGTTGATATGGTATGATTGTAAAACACCAATAGACAAAGGGCATTAAATGATCTATTTTTAAAATAAAAATGTCATTTTCTATAGTGTGAACTCTATCTATATGAAATAACCTATCTAGTCATGACACATAGTGAAAATCAATAGAATATGAAAGTACTAGTTATGATATGTAATATGTTTACAACAAATGTAACATCTCATGTGCTTGAGTGAATTGAGCTTTGATGTTTCATCAAGCTTGGCTGACATGAGATTAAATATTGCAAGATAAGATACTTTTAAAAAAGACCCAGCACTCCAGCTGCATTATTTAAATATTTTTGGCAATTCTGCATTTCAATTTTAAAACACCTTTTGCCTTTGTTAGGATTTTAGATCTTTAAAACTATAATGTGACATGACTAATGCTGCGGGAATAGGAAGAAACATTAATCTGCATGCTATTATTGCTTGCAGATGTTCATTTTTGTGCTCCTTAAATGAATGCAAATTTTGTCATTTTTTTTCTGAAAAGGCACTTCATTTTATATGTTACATCATGGATGATATGATAATTTACATTTCATATGTATACATAATAGAAAAATATTCTATCAGATTCTATTAAAATATAGCTGAGTGATAAGTCAGAAGCTCAAATTAGATGTTCAAAAATGTGTTCGAGTAAATAAAGGTCTTATTTCTATTAGTTAGGGATTTTACATTTGCAAGTTATAGAAATATAATAACACTGATTCAAAGCCCCCAGAAAGGCAGTGGGATTTATTGACTTTATAAATCTCTGAAGTACCAAAGTTTACCTTCACATATGGTTGTATCAAAAATGTCATTAAGACTCTGTTTTTTGTTGATTTGTTTTTGGTTTTGTGTCTACCACCACCACCCAACCCCATCTCCATTCCTTGCCCTTGTTTTTCTCCTGGTTAGCCTTATTTTCAGGTAGGTCCTTTTCTTCTAATGACCCTAACAGTGCCCAAATTTCATCTTGCTACCTAATTCATCAAGGCAGAGGGAAATCTCCCTTGTACAAGAGTTACCAAAAATGTCACTAGTTAAATTTCATTACCAAGGCATGAATCCTGAGGTTACTTCTAGGTCTCAAAAGTGAAGTTATCCTACATAAAGATGTGGATTAAGAGTGAGGAAGAGGTAGTTTCCTAAAGCAAAATACAAGCCTTATTTACACAACATGTATACACTACATAAGCTCATCTGAGATAAATCTATTTTCTTTAGTATATTTCAGTAATGGAACTTCACCAGCATTAGAATTCTGCAAGTGGCGTCTAAACTATTTCTAATGGTCACTTATAATTTTGAAGGCTAATATTTTGGCATTTTAATACTCTAATTTTATTTAATTTAAAGGAGTATCATTAACAACATTATCTGAAGAATTATTTATTTCATTGCAAACCAGAAATCCATATCAAAAATCCATTGAATTTTCTAACAATCAAATTCATCTAATAAATGAAGTTGGTGCCAATAAGTGATGACAATATGCTTGAGTTGTTTTTCTAGGAGAAGGAATTTTTTTTTTTTTTGAGGTTAGTACATACATAGAAACTTATCTGTTCTCTCATGAGTAGTTCATATGTGCAAGACACTTGGCTAGTCAGGGTGAGGTACAATCTGTGATCACTATGCCAAAAAAAGCCAAATGGCCCACACAGAGATCAAACCTCTGACCTCAGTCTCATTTTGTGTAGATTCAAATCAACTGTGCTTACTAGCTACAGACATACATGAGTGTCAGTAAATATCCCAGATTTCCTGACATAGGATCCTTCCCTACCAAGCCACAGAAGAGCTTAGTGAACCCAAACTGATGACTCATCCAGAAGCAGCCATGCAAATCTTGGCTTCCTGAGGAAGGAACCAGAACAGCAGTCCAAACAATCCTTAGAAGCTGATAAGGCTTAAATCAGCACCTTCTCCATTTTCCAGCACTCTCCTCTGACTTCTCTGCCTTGGCATACTGACGTATTATGCAACAGTTACATAATTTCTCAGGAAATAGAGCCCAGAGCCAGATGCTCTCTGAAGAATTTGCATTACTATCATTTTTGTTGTTATAAACTTGAGTTGTTCTTTAAAAAAAAAAAAAAAAACTCTTAGAGAATAATGTATTCAACCAAATACATATATGGTTTCAGTCATAACAGGATTTAAATCTTGTCTTTCAGATTCCAAGTTGACATAACTTAAACAAATTTTTATGTTTTTACCATTTCACACTCTACAAATCAGGTTCCAAAAGTATGTCAAGTATTTTCCTTCTACATCTAATGAACATGCTGTACTCTCCCCATTATCTCCATCATCTCAGCTTTTGGTTTCTCCCTAAATGGAGAGTCTTTCTAGTCCTTGATCTATGTGATTAAAAAGATATATTTACACTATATTTTATATTTCATAAAATTTCATAATGAAGTAGTTGATAAAGTGTGCTTAGAGTATTTACCTACATGTAGTCAAAATACTTGAAAAAGTTTTTGTGCTAGAGCTTTTCCAGTGCACAATGCCTATCATATTCACTTCAGATCATCACTTATTAAATATCTTTGATAATGAAAATTCTGATCAGAATTTACTGACTGAGCCTATCTTTTTAAAACATACATTTTATTTTATAGGCCTTGACACTAATACTTTATTATTCTATTATTACATGGTGATAGTAAGGTTCAAATTTTTTGAAGACTGAATCAGAGATTCTGCTACTAAGTAGCTTGATTTAATAACTCTATGTATGTAGATAAATAAATAAAATCTAAAGAATAAAGGGTCAATTTTATTAACTGTTATTTTAAGCTGAGAAGGAAAGAAAAGGAATGGAGGCTGGATAAAAGAAAAGAAGAAAGGGAATAATAAAGGAAAAGAGGAAAGAAGGGAGGAAGAAATGCAACAAAGTATTGCTTATAAATTTTCCATATACTTTTGTATTAGTCTGTTCTCACACTGCTATAAATAAATACCTGAGACTGGGTAATTTATAAAGAAAAGAGCTTTAATTGGCTTATGGTTCCACAGGCTGTACAAGAAGCATGACTGGGGAGGCCTCAAGAAACTCACAATCACGGTGGAAGGCAAAGGGGAAGCAGGCATGTCTAACATGGCTAGAGAAAAGGGAATAAAAAGAAGGGAGATGTGCTACACACTTTTAAACAACCAGATCTCATGAGAACTCACTCATTGTCATGAGACTAGCAAGAGGGAAATCTGCTAGTCTCATGATAGCTGATTCAATCACTTCCTACAAGGCCCCTCCTCCAACACTGAGGATTACAATTAAACATGAGATTTGGGCGGGGACACAAATCCAAACCATTCAACTTTTAATAGTATATTTTCTGTTTAAAACTCTGTAAAAATACAAAATTCAAAAACATATAGACTATTGATCTATGATATCAAACAACTTTTAAAGTTAGAGTCAATAAGGTATGCATATAAGTAGTCGATACTGAATGAATATTTGTTGAGAAACCCAGATAAAATGGCCAAGACATTTCTAAAATCTATTTCTGTGGCTTTTAAAAAATTTATTTCAAGCCAAAATACACTACAAAGAAAGCACAAGTTCATAATGGACAGAAATGAAGTGATTGTCTTATTTGAAAACACTTTTTTCACAGTGTTTGAGGCAACTCTGTGAGCACTGAAACCTGTGAAAATATTGTATATTGTACAACTGAAAACATTACAGATATCCTGAAAAATAACAAACGTGAAATATAATGCTATTTCAGTTACAAAAAGTTAAATTTAAAAATTTACAAGAATGTAACTTATATGGATGGTTATAAACATATAATTCTAGACACATATAGAAACAAGTATAAAATAGTGTAATTAAAATATCCATTAAAGCACATATGGACTTTAGAGTCTCACTGAAATTGCACTATTAACTTTTAAAGGGTCTTAAAGCTGCCAGTTCAGCTGTTTAAATAATAGGAAGACTTGTAACAGGAACATACTAGATCGATGTACTAGAAAAGCCTATATTTTATGCCTCTTTAATGTTAGTCTTTCTGAGATATTTTTTGCATATTTTATTAATAGCAGAACCTTTGTGTAGGTGTTATTCCAGCTACAGAAAGACATTCTAGAATGCATGTAAATGTACTTCGTTTGGTAGATGGTATCAAGGGAAATATTAAATATCCTTAAGTCTGATTAGTGTGAAGTGTGCTTATGAAGGCCATTTTATCTCTCAACCAGAATTCCACAAGTGGTCATCATCCCACAATGTCAGTGTTAAGAAACTCTATTGAAAGTGGCAAGGTTGGGTTGTAGTGAATTTATAGAAAAAGTGAATCCTCAAGTACTCATGACCCACTCAGGACCATTGAAGAATAGAAAACTAGAAGATTTAATTAGGTCATTCTACAATTAGTTCCTCTTGGACAATCCCTTCTCAAAACTATCTCAGAAGGTATGAAGTACTTCAACATTATCTATGGAGTTGTGAGGAGAAAAAAAAAAGATATTGTATATGATAGAGTACAAAGTAAATGTGAATCCAAACATTTATTTAACATTTCTTTTATACTGACTCCATTTGACCTCCTGAGTGTCCATATTAATTCCAGTATTCACATCTCCACTCTTATTACTCTTCTCTGCTGAAATATCAGTGTTTTCTCTGTTGTCCATTTTCTATCAATTTCTATCCATTGTTCAAAGATTCAGCTGAAAGATCACTGCCCCCTCAACTCCTCTGTTCAAAAGATTTCCCTAACCACTTCTTGCTCCCTATGTTCTTTCTCCTTTCCTTTCTCCCCACTTTCTTCTTGTGCTGCACTGCTAGATTTAGTAGACGTATTGTACATTTGTTTTGTTCCTAGGGGTTATGCTCTTACTTTATAGACTTTCCCTTTGGCAACCCTTTAAAAATGTAAAATGTTGAGTCCAACCTTTAATCTATTGTTTTGCAGCAGTTTTCTCATACGTCCATGTGAACACTCAGCACAACATTAACCCTACTCTTTAAATAAGGAGCCACTCTGAAATTGGAATCAAAATCTCATCTGTTAAATCCTTTCTAAAATAAAGATGATGTCAAGCACTTTTACTAATTATCTCATTTAAAAATGGCAACAATCTACTCCCCTCCATCCCCACTGGGCCCACATTATGTGGAGGAATGATCATTTAGCCAGAAGCCAGACCATTCTCCTGTTCCTTTTCTCTACCACCTTTAAACCTTGATATTAATATGAACTGAAGAAAATCATGATCAATGTTCACACATAGAAAAATAAGTGAAAATTATCTCTACAATTCAAAGTGATATTTAAGTATCAGGCATTAGAATCTCTCATAAATGTGCACAAAACACTACCTTCAATTTTCCACATCATTAACTTTTTAAAACATAAACTAGAGCTACTTGAAACTTGTCCCTTAAACAAGGTCATTATCACCTTTTTAATATATTCTTACATGGGAGAAAAAAAGGGTTGAGATAGAGATGGAAAGATTGGAATTATGCATAGCCTCCATCATCACATACATACTCTTTGACCATATTCTTTGAGTATTCCCTTCACCTAAATGAGGTCAATATCTTCAAGTGTTTTTTTTTTTTTTTTTCCTGCAGTTTTTAAAGCCACTGAGAATCAGGCTCTTACTCTGTGTCAAAGATTTGGTTAAATGCTTTACATATATTTCAAAGAGGAAAAGACAAATTCTTCTTGGGAATCAAACCATTGTGGAAATGGTTTCAATATTCTGGGGGAAAGAAAGGAAAAGAAAATCCAAGGCTGAATCCCCCAGTGTCGGAAGGATTTGAGAAACTGGCATTAGGAGAGGTACTAGAAGGTGAGACTGAGAAAGAAGAGGGAGGAGCCCAATTCTATTTGGGATCAATGTAAATGGCAACTTAGTGACAAGTTTCTAGTTGAGGAACGGCTGAGGAACTTTTGAAAGTGGTATAACTCTAATATATTTATTGAAACAACTGCAAATCTTTGAAATTTAGTAAAATTTGTCCCCCTCCAATACACACAGACACACACACACCCGCTCTTATGATAGTGGTACCATGAAAAAGCATGTGGAAATCAAAATAGCACTAAGTTTATTATAATATATTATGGAAAAGGAGCCTAGAGAGGGTGGGAACCAGCGGAAATCAGAAACGAAAGGGGCTTGGAACATGTGTGCATCACTAGGAGCTTTAGAAACTGGATTGCAACCTGTTTTCTTGTGATTACAAGTGGTGAGATATTGGGGAAGTCTTTTATCCTTTCTAAGACTCATGCATCAGGAGTAGTTAAAAAGATGATAATTTTTACCTTGAGAGATTCTTGTATAAATTAATATGAAATAGATATATGGCCACTGATGGGTTATATTGATAAACGTAATGTATTTCTCTCCTTAAGCCTTTCTGTTCCCTGTGAATTAAAGTAGAACTCCACCCATACCTTTCATACTATCTACCAGTAACAATAAGGAGTATTTCCAGTAATAAATGTTAAGGGCATTGCTGTAGAGAGCCAAGTGTCAATGTGAAGTCAATAACCTTGTCTCCGTGCTACACTCCTACCATAAGTAAGCTCTCCTTGGCTTATCTTTGGCTGTGGATTTCACTTAAACCATGAGCTGTGGATGACTACACATGCCAAGCCTTGTGACAGCACAAGAGAAAAATGATTAATATCTCCCCATATTCTTAGCAATACCTACAATTCTGCATCTTAGCTTCTTTCAAGTTAAGACATGGTATAATAAAATAGTTTACACTAAGGTGATATAAAATTGTAATAGTCTAATGTGTAAATATCTATGAGGGTGATGAGTGTATTAATAATAGTAAAAATAGGTAACATTTTCTGAGCACTTCCTGTGTGCCAGTCACTAATATATACACCCTTTATCTATTATAGTATGTAACTTCATAGCAACCATGTATTAACAGTAAAATAACTGTTAATATTCCCACTTTGAAAATAAAAATAACAACCAAACTTAAATAGGTGAAAGAATTTAGATAATTAACTTGTCACAGTTAACTAGTAGGATGACGATTAAAATGATTTGTAATATTTTAGTAAATATTATCATTACTATTAATATCTGCTATTATTATTAATATTCTCCTTCAAATATTTTATTATCTCATAGCATTACATAACAGGACAAATTAGATCATCATATTACTTTCTGACATAAAAAAGAGACCCTTGCCTGTCTTAATCTTTTGGAAATATTTTCTAAAGATTGAATTTTACCAATATCCCCATGACTTAATGTTTCTGAGCTCTAGTTCTCCATAGCATGTAACTCTCCATTTAAATATCCCTCAAACCTTAGATCTTATAGCTCACAGAATGTAGTACACTTTTCTGTAAGGTCAGACTGATTAGTTTCGCCAGCTTTATTTTGTAAATATGTTAAAGGTTCTACTTCAGTGCTTCCCCTGCTGCATATAATCACCTTGCCAACCTCCACTCAACTCCAGGGCCAAATTAAGTATACCTTTCATAGCGAAAGGACCCTGTGGTCCAAACTAGGTTAAATCTACCTGTTAGAAGCTATCATTACATATTCTTCCAGCCTCTTCCATGCAGTAATAGCACTAATTAAAACCAATTCCTACAACTGTTTACTGTTTTCCCATAGATGGAAAATTCCATCAGGGTAAGACTATGTCTATTCCATTTTGCTTTTCTTATTTTCATCACTTTATCCCATTTCCTATTATACCATGCCTTGTATTCAGTACTGTGATGGTCAATTTTAGGTTCAACTTGACTGGATTAAGGAATACCTAGATAGCTACTGAAGCATTATTTTAAGGTGTGTCTATGAGGACATTTCCAGAAGAGATTGGTGTGTGAATCAAGGACTGAGTGGGGAAGATTCACCCTCAACGTGGGAGAGCACTATCTAACCAGCTGGAGTCCAGGATAGAACAAAAAGGCAGAAGAAAGGTGAATTTGCTCCCTTTCTCTCCTGGAGCTGGGACACCCTCCTTTTCATGACTTTGGACATCACAACTTTAGTCTCTCAGGCCTTTGGACTTCAAGACTCACAGCAGCCATCCCCCAGGTTTCTCAGGCATGCTGCCTTAGACTGACTTACAGCATCTGCTTCCCTAGTTCTGAGGCTTTTGGATTTGGAATGAACCATGCTATCAGCATCCCCAACTATGTTATGGGACTTCTCAGCCTCCGTAAACACATAAGTCAATTCTTCTAATACATACCCTCTCATTTATCTGTCTCTCTATATATTCTTTTGGTTCTTTTTCTCTGGAGTACTCTGACTAGTACCAACCAGACATGTTCTTAGGCGCACACAAACATCATACTCTAAATGTCCACAAATTGGCCCCTTAACCTCTCCCCAAATCTTCTTCAGAATTTGCCTTCATCTACACCATGATGGTCTGTCTCCTTATTTCTTCAGTCACCTAGGAAATCCTTCTACACTGCCTCTTTCTCTGCCCCTGTTTACCCAGGGTCATCAAGTCACATGCATTCTGCTTCTGAAACACTTCCTCCTCCTCATCGGCATGATTTTAGTTACAACACTCACTCTTTCTCGAAATATTTTCAGAACTTGTCTGGTCTCTTTGCCTCCAATGTGCCCCTCAAAAATATCTTTTTTTTTTTTCTAAAAACACAGCTGGTCAAGTTAATTTTCTGCTGAAAGTCTTTCAATGAACTATTAATATTTAAATGTCTTTGAAATATTGTCTCATACTTTTTCTGTTGTCCTCGCCCAGCACTCATATTCACTCCAATCTCTAATTCTGCCGCACATCTCTAATATTTTACCAGTGTCTTGAATTTCATTGACCTTTTTTTATTTGTTTGTTTGGGTTACAGTTCATTCCTTTGGGAATGTAGGTAATGCCTATTAATCCTTAAGAATCGCCTGTCTATTCTTTTAAGAAACTTTATTTTACTCACTCTTACCTCTTTCTCCATTCTTCAGGGTTGGCCCTCCCCACAGTGCCCCATTGTCAAATATGTAATTTTAATATTGTATCTGTATTGTCAACTAACATGGAGGTGGAGACATCAGATTTGGTTAGAAAAAATTCAAAATACAAGTTGGTTTAGAAAGAATTCAATTTTCTATTGTTTGCCGTTTTGTATGGCATTCAATATTTCGTTCTCGTTTCAATTTCAATTTGAGAGAAAATCCAGACACCACAAGAACCAACTGAGAGTTGTGGTTTTGTTCTGGTTCCATAATGAAGCATTTGTAATGGTATGATGAAGCGTACGGGAACTGTAAAAACACACAGCTCCCAAAGTTTTGCTTTTTTTGTTTTGTTTTGTTTTGTTTTGTTTTTTTCTGGAGCTCTAAATTGTGGAATTTTGAGATAAAAGCTTTAAAACCTTCCAAAATGATTTGAGTTACTTCCTGCTATTTAGAACTACAAAGACAATATTCCAACCTGAGTAACATTTTTCCTGCATTAAGGGAACCTCAGAGTAATCTCCACAGAAATAAACTGTGGTCTGTGAGAGACGACAAACCTGATATCTCACTCTTTCACAGAAATCATGTGATGATTTCAAGTAACTGGTCTCCTCTTCTTTTCTGCCTCACTCCTCGTGTCAGATAGAGGTGGTGTCAGAGAAAGATACTTTCATCAACCTACATGGTTTTCTACTTATCCTCTATAATTTTATGATTTATAAAGTTAAATGTTTGAAATATGAAAGGAAGACATCTGACTTTTTTAGCTTAACCTCTGTCTTTCCAATGTCTTTATAAGCACTGCAATTTACTGTTAAACCTATTATTTTATTTCCTATATTAGAAGTGATTAGATAGGTTTGAATATACATTAAATGTTTTTAAATGAAGAAAATTCATAGATACCATTACAAAGATTACACAGATATCATTTAATTTGGATATTATATATGTATATATATGTGCTGTGGACTATCTATGTATATGCAGAATTCACAGAAAACTATTGACAGGACAGAAATCTATTGACAGAATAGATAAATTCTGATTTTAAAAGCCTCACTGAAAATTAAAAAAAAAACCCTCCCTCTATCCTTATTAACTTGACTGAATTTCTTAATCTGTCTCTTTCCAGATTTCATAGTAAATAACAATATCTACCTTAGATTTCTATGTTGGTCAAATGAAATAAAATATATAAAGTTCCCAGCATAAACGTGGCATGTGAAAGCAGTAAATATAAGTATTCTCTCTCAAAAACATTTGAAATCATAATAGTTCTAAATATTTAACAATTGTTTTATATGTTCAGCCATTGTAATACAATATTTTAAATTGTCAGAAAAGAAAATGTAGCTCTTAAACTGAAGCCATATGCTTATTTTGATACAATATTTCAAAGGTCCAGAGCATATTTTTAAATGTAATCTACCCAGTACTTAGCATGACAAATGGTAACAGTGGAAAATTGATGTCTCTTAAAAAATATAATAGATATATTGTCTTGAGCACAGAGTGTGAAAGTCCTGGTATAAAGGAGAGAAAGAGGAGGAGTTCCAGTTTCCTAAAGGGGATTATCTCTTGTGGACTTTGAAATGCTAATATGTAATTTTACCCTGCGCAACACAGTAATCCAATTTCCTAATCTGTACAGTGAAGATAATAGCATGTCATCTGTTTGCCTTTCATAAGTAACCCAAAATAAGGGGTTTACAGAGATATTTTGCTTTAAATTGTCTTATTGAGGTAAGTTTGAAACAAACATTAAACTGAACATTTTTAAAGTTATAATCTAACATATTATTACATAAATGTATCCCTGAGAAGCTATCACCACAATCAAGATAGTGAACATTTCCATCAATATGATCACCACCAGGGATTCTTAGTGGTTGTGGAAAATCCCTCCTTTTTATCTTCTGCCTCCCCCTAGTCTCCTGAGTAACCACAAATCTGCTTTTTGTCAGTATAGATTATGTTGCTTTTTCTGAAGTTGGAATCACACAGTATGTACTCTTTGTTATCTGTATTCGTTCACTCAGTTTAATCATTTTGAGACCAATTTATATAATTGCATTCATCTATAGTTCATTATCGTTTAGTGCGGAGCAGTATTCTATTGCATGAATATGCAAAATTTGTTTATCATTTCACCTATTGAAAAATATCTAGATTGTACTGAGTTTCTGGATATTACAAACAAAGCTTCTATGAACATTCTTGAACAAACATTCAGATGGGTATGTGCTTTGACATCTTGACAAACATCTAGGTATGGAATGGTTACATCATGTGCCAGGTGTATGGGTAAATATTTTTAGGAAATGAACATACTGCTTCCAAAATGATTGCATACTTTTACATTCTCATAAGCAGTATGAGAATTCCAGTTACTTCAAATCATTGCCAGCAGTTGGTTTGATCAGTCTTTTTCATTTTAAACAATCTAATAGGGATGTAGTAGTATCGCACTGTAGTTGTATATTTTTAATTTAACTTTTTACTTTGAAAAAACTACAAATTCACATTTTACTTTGAAATAACTACAAATTCACATAATAAAGAGAGATCCCATATGCCCCTTTGCCCATTTTTCCTCAATGGTAACATCTTAAAAAATGATAGAATGATATCACAACCAGAATAGTGACATTGATACAGTCAAGATGAAATACAATTCTATCACCTCAAGGATCTCTTCTGTTGCCTTTTTAAAGTCACATTTACTGGCAGTCTATTGTTTTCTTCATGCTTCTTTTGTTTCTTGTTCTCCTGTTTCTTTTTTCTTAGACTCCTGTGGGCAGTTTGAACATTTTCTAGGACTATATCTTGTTTTATTTATAGTGACTCAGAGTATGCCATTTTTTAGGTAGTTTTCTTAGTGGTTACTTTAGATATTATAATATACAAACATAATTTGTTGTACTCTATTATTTATCAATGTTTTAGCATTTTGAGTGAGTGAAGTATAGAAATCTTAGTTCCATTTGTGTTTCTTCACCCTCTCCACTTTTGAAAAAAAAAAAAGTTGTCTTAAGTATTTCTTCTACATACATAGGGCATCACATCAAATGATATTGCAATTTTTGCTTCAACCATCAATTATGATTCAAGAAACTCATGAAAAGGAAGACCATCTATTATTTACTTTATTTTTATGAATTCTGATATTCTTTTTCCCTTTTAGAAGTTTCGAGCTTTCTTCTGTTTCTGTTTGTTTTCTGCTTAGAGAACTTCCTTTAGCCACTTGTTAAGGATAAGTTTTCTAGCGACGGAGTCTGTTAATTTTTCTTTGTCTGAGAATGTATTTATTTCCCATTAGTTCTTAGTGATATTTTTGCTGGCTATAAAATCTGTAGTTGTTCACTTCTCTCAGTGTTTAATAAAATGTGTTATTTCCTTTTGGTCTTCATGATTTCGAATGAGAAATCTACTGTAATACTAATCAATGTTAGTACATAATTACTGTGTTGTTTCCCTACGGCTGCTTTCAATATGTTTTTTTGCTCTTAGTTTTCAGGAATTTAATTATGACGTGTATTTACATGGATGTGTTTGTTTATCCTATTTGGAATTGGCTCAGCTTTTTGAAACTGCAGGTTTATGTCTCTCTGCAAACTAGGGAAGTTTTCAGCCATTAATGCTTAAAATACTTTTCAAATACTTCAAGTACTCTTCTCTCCTTTTGTGACTGCAGTGATATCAATTTAGCCACTTGGAATTGTCCAACAGACCTTTTTAAGTACTTTTTTGTGGTTTATTTTTCACATTGGGTAAATTATCTTCATCTATTCTCAAGTTCATCGGTTTTATCTCCTTTCATTTCAATTTTAATATTTAGCCCATTCTGTAATTTTTGTAGTTATTAGATCTTTTAGTTCTATAATTTCCATCTACTTCTAACTCCTATTTATTTGCAGATTTTTAATTTTTTTCACTTGTTTAAAAAGAATTTGTAATTGTTTATGGAAGCTGTTTCAAAATCTTGTCAGATAATATCGACATACGATTCATCTTGTTGTTGGCATCTGTTGATTACATTTTCTCACACTGTGATTTTTCTGGTTCTTAGAATTAGAAGTGATTTTTAAATTGCACTCTCAACCTATATGATATTATAACATGCTACCCTCAATTCTATTTAACCATTTTTTAGAAAGCAGTCCTCTGTTTAGCTGTAAATCTAAGGACATTTAGGTGTGTATATTCACCTTCCTACTATACCCTATAGACACTTTCCTGCAATCATGAGGTACTGACTCATGTGGCTTCATTGCAGACAGCAGAGATGACAGTTAACTTCCCCCTTGACTTGCTGACACCTTCCCTTTAAAAGTATCACAACACCTCACTTCTGAGTGGATGTGTAAGATCAGCTTGCCAAGGGCTCTGTTGCTTCGTAGAGGATGGAAATGAAGAGCTCAAACCCATTTCCAAACCCATTTTGTTTATTCGCTGCAGGTCCAGGGTAGGCAGAAGATCGGTTGCCTATTTGGTCCCACTGACACCAAAAAAAGGACCTGGTAGAAACAGAGTGTTAACTAGAATTGTCTCCACCACTACTTTCTACCTCTTGGATGGATGTTCAGCAATCCATTAAACCTGCAAGCCATGCTGGGGGGTTAGGAAGCTATGTTCAGAAACAGGAGTTGGCTAACCCTACTTCAAACCACTTTATTTATTCTCACTTCTGCCCAGTGGATATGGAAAATCTGTTACCAACTGGACATCAGTGAAGTTAGAGATGGAAGAAAGTAAAGTGTATACTAGCACTTATTTTTAACTCTTTGTTTAGTTTTATTGATACCAGTTGGGGTAAGGGTTCATCCCCTAGCTGACAAAGAGAGGGAGGAATGAATTCTAGTGGTGACCAGCCATACTTGCACTGCCTTATTTATTAAGTCTCATTGCTGTTGGGGGAAGAGTGGAGGCTCAGTTGACTACTAAACCCAACTTACCCGATGTGATGAGGAAATAGTTATACTACCTGGATCTTCCAGGAAGATAATGGAATCTTCCAGGAAGATGATGGAATCTTTCAAGAAGATAATGCCTGTTGCATCTGGCAATACTGGAATTGGTTTTTGTGAGTGGAAAATTATGGTGGAAGATCAACTCAACTTCCTCCATTGCTTGATGTCTAGTGTCTTGAAAAGTATTGGGTTTTTGCTCAGTTTTTGGTTCTTTCTGGCAGGACAATAAATCTGGTCTCTGCTATTCTCTCTTGGCTTCACTGATGTCTCATGTCTAGCGTCTAGTAAGCATTGGTGTTTCATAATGCAAGCAAAAATAAAATGGGAGATGGAAAGCTACTTATTCAAGTAAGTGAAATTGAATATCTCATCTACATTTCTGTGTGAAATTTATAGTTCGCTATAAATTTAATAGTATCACAACAATGTAGACTCCTTAGTTTTGATAATTGCACTATAGTTATGTAAGATGTTAATTAGTGCAACGTAAGTAAAGGGAATATGGAAACTCTATACTATTTTTAGAGCCCTTTTTTAAGTCTGAATTCATCTCAAAGTCAAAGTTAACCTTAAAAATTGCACATTCTTATTATCAGTGTCAATGACTTAAAATTCTGAGTCATTTTCATTTTTAATTTCACTCTTGCCCAATCAGCCACCAAAGCTTGTCCTTTTTAACTCTTCACTATTTTTTGTCTTCTGCAGTACAGTCTTTGCTCAAGTTCTGATTAATTCTATAGTATTTTGAATAATTTCAATGGCCTCTATATTAGGCTTCCTATTTCTATGCCTGAGAAAGTACAACTAACTCCCGTGGGTCCATCTGTGATTTGGCCAGAACTAATTAACCTCATCACTTAATAGCCATTTAAATCTTCTAGACCTCTATATTCTCAACCGTAAAATGGGAATAATGGAAGCTGAACCATTTACTTCTCAGAGTGGAAGTGAGACACAAATTTCAGTGTGCATATATATATATATATATATATATATATATATATATGCATGTACACACACACACATATCTTGGAGTCTGCAAAGCACTTGCATTTTAAAATGACAGTACATCATTAGTTTTTAGACATAGGCAATCATAAACAATTGCTTCCAGGAAGATTATTTTACTCATATGTTTTGGATTTACAGACTTCCTGTGATCTGTTTACATAAAAATAGCCTCCAGTGGTGACAATGACACCCAAAGCACAATGACACTTCTCAAGCTAAGTCCATCATAGGGTTTGCAGTGGACTTTTATTTCTACTTTGTACAATTTCTGCCATGTAATATAGCCATACAGGGCAAAAGCTGTTAATTTTCATTTTCTTGCCTTCACTAACTTCTTAAAGCCCCAGAGCTCTAGAGCTGCCTACAAATTAACCCCAAGTGAAATAAGTCAACCTTAAATGATTGAATTGCCTTCCTGGATACAACTAATAACAGCCATTGATTAATGCACCTGTGAGTACATGAGTAAAGCTAAAGTAATAAATGTTTCAAAAAGAAATTTTTTTTTGCAGTTCAATTGTAGAAAACAATAGAATATGATCTTAAAATTATTCCTTACATTTAAAAACTATCATCACTTATATAATTTTGTCACATTTTGATACTGTTTATGAGAATGAACACAAGCATTAGCATTGTTTACAAGCCTTTTAAAATTAATAGTATTTTTGAAGATAACTTTTGCTTTACAAGTCACTGACTCCACTCAAACTGCCCAGATCTCC
This sequence comes from Macaca nemestrina, assembly GCF_043159975.1. Classification (NCBI taxonomy): domain Eukaryota; kingdom Metazoa; phylum Chordata; class Mammalia; order Primates; family Cercopithecidae; genus Macaca; species Macaca nemestrina. The sequence continues at coordinate 154,488,064 of NC_092125.1, forward strand.
AACTCCTCCCGTTTTATGGCTTCATATGGAATAAATCATCCAAAATTTCTAAATGTTAAATAAAAATGAAATATCCTTAAATTTTATATTATGAACTGAGCATATATTTTTTTAATTTAGCATATATATTGGGAAAGGATTTTTTTTTTTTTTTAAGCAAGACTTGGCCAGGCGCAGTAGCTCACACCTGTAACCCCAGCACTTTGGGAGGCCGAGGCGGGCGGATCACGAAGTCAAGAGAGCGAGATGTCCTGGCCAACGTGGTGAAACTCTGTCTCTACTAAAAGTACAAACTTAATTCAGTGTGGTGGCACGCACCTGTAGTCCCAGCTACTCAGGAGGCTGAGGCAGGAGAATCTCCTGAATCTGGGAGCTGGAGGTTGCAGTGAGCCAAGATCGTGCCACTGCACTGCACTCTAGCCAGGCGACAGAGCGAGACTATCAAAAAAAAAAAAAAAAAAAAAAAAAAAGCAAGGCTCGTATTTTAGAACAATTTTCCAGTTTGCAATAAAAGTTACACTCAGATGACACAACATATGAGCTGGGTATAATGGTGAAGGTTAATGAATAATTGAGAATTATCACCAGATCCTCAACATCATAATGGCTTTTGTACTTCTTGGTTATGTCTTGCTGGACTCATTTAACTGGCATGGTCCACATTTCCACACAGCTTTATTCAGTAAAGAAAATCTATACTGAGACCCTAAGCCTTAACAAATTGCTAAGGGATGAGTCTCAAGATTAGTAGGGATCTCTGCATTTGTAAATTCAGAACCAAACCTGATAAATAAGGAAGGTAAGGCAGATATGTAAGTGTAATGAAGGGTTCCTGTTTGCATCTCAGATAGTTTGTCCGTTCACTGTGATGTTAAATAAAAACCTTAGCTTTAAATATTGACATCTGAAGAGTTATTATCCAGTAAGGGCTGTGTGTTATACAAGCAATTTTGTTTTAGTTCTGGGGGCATTTGGCATAAGGACCCGTAACTATTATCTGCAGCTGGAGGATGCACAGCTGGAATGGCAATGGATTTCTTATTTGTAAAACACCCATGAATTTCACCACAGGCCTTCTACCAACATGGAAGCATCTGTGAATCAAACTGTTCCCCAGCTGTTCATCCACTCCTTGCAGGTTATTGCAATATAAAGCCCCTATTAGTACTGCCGGTTACACTACACTCTTGATGGGGCCATACAAAATCATTCCTCTTATATTACAGTTTAGTGCATGAAACCTCCCAAAGATAAATCCCTTAGGATTCTAAAAAACAAACAAACAAACAAACAAACAACATTCATGTCTTTTTGGAGGGTTTGGGGAGCAACTCTCCACATTTTTATTTGACCCCTTTTTAGTTTGCTAGGTTTTTGTAAAAGGTCCTCCCTTCTAGGCAGATACACCCTTGGTGCTTTCCCACACAAAGAATAGAGAAAATTTCTGTGAACACAAGACTTAAATGCTAAGTAGAGTAAAAACAAATGCCAGAACGAAGTTGTTTCAGGCCTTATCTTCAAAAGCGCAATTGCTTCACGACCCCTTAACAAATAGTTTTTCTTATTAAGGCTCTGGAAATTTTAATTTCTTTAACAGCAACACACATATTTTAGGTTTTAATTAAAAGCTTTGAGTTATAAGAATTTCTATCATTGTACCACTGTACTTTTATTTAAAAACAAATTGCATTTATAAATCACTTGGTAAAGGCTATAAATCACTTGGTTAAGCTTTACTTCAGGAAAAGGAAAAAGAGTAGCTTTTCATATTAAAAGTAAAACAATAACATGTAATGTTTAAATTTGCAAGAAACTTTTATTTTAACTTAAACAACAACTAATGATTATGGTAAATGAATAATTATAAGGCTTGGTATTCAACAAAGTTGGAAGTTTTGCAAATGTTAATGGAAAACATACAAGGATTTGTTGTTTTAAAATTTAGGTATCATCGATGATTATATTTTGTTTTAGTGCTCCAAAATTTCATTAAGATCATGCTAACTGCTGTAATTCATGAGCTCTCTTAGCAGTAGCATGCTGTTTCTTCCATATCACCAAATCTAGAATTTCTTAACATCAAATTGTGTGTTGTTTCCAGTACCTAATGTCTGTGTTTCTCTGGATTTATGTTTCTTTAAATCTAAGGAATATAGGCTCAGTTCAATAAGAGTATGGTCACATGTGTATAATTTGTAATAGCTTAAATATAATATTACATCAATCATTAACAAAACAGTATCAATAGAGTTTCACTTATGTGTGGATTTTTCATTTTCATTTAGATTTTCATGTCTTTTGAAATTTCAGATATCTCATCTTCAGATTTTAGATATTAGATTTGTTTGTATTCATAAATGAACATAAATATAATGTCCTTTTGAAAATAAAATTTCTAGTATATAGGCCACTCTCAAATAGAAAATTATTTGACTCTGTATTTGAAGAAAGAGAATATGTCAAATACCCCCTGTCTACTGACATTAAAAGAAATACATTGCCAATTCATTAGTAGTAGAGTAATTGGTAATGTGTATTATATATGCAGGTGGTAAGGGCTGGCAAACTAAGTTGTTCTGCAGGCTGAGCTCATCTGGTCTGTGGCCTGGTTACCCACACTAAGCAATATTTCTCCAAAGAAGTAACCATTCTTTTTCTCATTTACTATGCCTCTCCATATTACTGCTTTACCCACCTCCTTCAAAAAACCAGTCACCACTGAGATACTTACTGGGCAGTGTCTTCAATCCACCTACTTATAGTCACAGGTAACTTCTCCATAATTTGTGACAATTTTGCCACATTGGTAAAACTCATGACTGACACATGGTCTCGTATTAGGTCTTCTGTCTGTCTAGAATGTTTTTTCCTATATAGTATTTGTGTGTGTGTGTGTGTGTGTGTGTGTGGTCATGATCACTTCTTGTCATGTTAAAGTACCAGTAAAGCCTTTCCTAACTATCCAGTATATTAGTCATCCACCATCACTTTCTGCAGAAAGTAGGATTCCCATTTGTCTGAAATGTTCATCAAAGAGTAGCATAAAGGAGTTATAATTGCATCTTTCTCACACCTAAGAGATATGTAGGCAGTTGGTAAAGTTAACTCAAGACCCTTGTCCTGTCTTTTTCACATAATCACAGTGTGGCCACCCAGCATCAGACATCACTTCCACATTCTAGTCAGGAGGAAGTAAACAGCAAAAAAGGGGATATACCTGTGAAAGGAATGAAACTCTCCCAGAAATTTCAAGTCTTCTCACATTTTATTTTTCAGAACTGCATCACATTGCCACAAGAAACACTTACAAATAGAATTTTTTGCTACATTGAACAACAGCAATATTCTATTAGCAATAAAAGATGGATAATGAATAGGCATCCAGCAGCATTTGTCAAATTTTCATAAACATCTTTTTGTTGTATTTGCTGACCTTACTTTGTTATTTTATTTCTTTATATGTTTATGTAGTTAATGTCCTCTTACTAAAAGGTGAGCTCTAGAAGATAAGAAGCCCTATCTCTCTTGTTTGTTTCTGCACCTCTAGAATCTAGAAAACTCTCTGGTACATAGTGTATGCTTGATAAATATTTTCATAGTAAAGGAATATTGGGTTAATTAAACTTTAAATGGCAACTTTGCCTTATGTATTCCAAAGTTATTAAACAAATATTTTCTGTCTTAAACTGTCACAGAAAATGTCTTCACTATTTTCAGGTAATTGTATAATGATTATTTATTATTCTAAAGAATCATTGCATAGAATCAGGGATTGCAAATATTTGATCAGTCGTTACCTTTTTTGATTTCCAAGAATTCTAATACTTAAAGTTGAACATACTATTTTCCATAAAGCTAATTTCTCTACACACTTCTATTCCCTCTTTCAACCTCCTCCACAAACAACAGAAATGTAGGAAGCAACATATTTTCGAACAAATACCATATGCTAAAAACTCAGCGAGATATCACACATATAAATATTTTGAAGACTAAGAAAGTCACTAGTTTAACCAAGCTCTATAATGTTATAAATGAATGAAGGATTACTATTGTTGGCTTTATAAAGTCTCATAATTTAATTTCTAAATTATATTATTTTATAAATGGAAGTCTACTTTACTTAAATTAAGAGGACTAGACTACTTATTTTGATTCAGAGAGTACATGTGCAGGTTTTTTACATTAATACATAGAGTAATGCTGAGGTTTGGGCTTCCCATAGATCCATTAACCAAATGGTAAACATATACCCAAAAAGTAGTTTTTCAACCCTTACACCCTACCACTGTACCCCCTTTTGGGATTCCCAGTGTCTATTATTTCAATCTCTATGTCTATGTGTACCCATTGTTTAGTTTTCACTTGTAAAGTGAGAACCTGCAATATTTCATTTTTTGTTTCTGACTTATTTCACTTAGGATGATGGTCTCAATCTCCATATATGTTGCTACAAAAGACAGAATTTCATTCATTTTTATGGCTGCATAGTATTCTATGGCATACATATACCACATTTGTTTTTCCAATCAACCACTAATAGACCCTTAGGTTGATTCCATGATTTTGCTATTGTGAATTGTGTTGTGATAAACATACAAGTGCAGGTGTCTCTCTGATGAAACAATTTCTTTTCCTTTGGATAGATATTGAATAGTGGGATTGCTGGGTTGAATGGTAGTTCTATATTTATTTCTCTGTGAAATCTCCAAACTGTTTTCTATAAAGGTTGGACTAATTTACATTCCCACTAACAGTGTATAAAGTCTTCCCTTTTCTCCACATCCTTGCCAATATCTGTTTTTTTTTGACTTTTTAATAATAGTCAATCTGACTGGTCTGAAATAGAATCTCATTGTGATTTTAATCTGCATTTCTCTGACGATTAGTTATGTTGAGCACTTTTTAATATGTTTGCTGTCCTCTTGTATGTCTTATTTTGAGAAGTGTCTGTTCATGTCCTTTGCCTACTTCTTAATTGGGTTATTTGTTTGGTTTTTGTTGATTTGTTCAAGTCCCTTATAGATTCTGGATATTAGTCTTTGTCAGATGCACAGTTCGCATTTTTTTTTTCTCCCATTCTGTAGGTTGTCAGTTTACTCTGTTGACTATTTTTTTAATGTGCCGAAGTTTAGTTTAATTAGGTCTCATTTGTCCATTTTTATTGTTGCATTTGCCTTTAACCTTAGTTATAAATTCTTTGCCTTGGCCAATATCTAAAAGAGTTCTTCTTAGATTTTCTAGGAATTGCATAGTCTCAGGTCTTATATGTAAGTCTTCAGTCTATCTTGAGTTAATATTTGTATATGGTGAGAGGTAGGGGTCCACTTTTACTGCATATGGCTAGCCAGCTTTCTCAATGTCATTTATTGAATAGGGTATTCATTTTGCATTGTTTATTTTTGTAAACTTTACAACAATTGGTTGGTTGTAGGTGTGTGGCTTTATGTCTGAGTTCTCTATTCTTTTCCATTGATCTGTGTGTCTTCTTTTGTACCAATACCATGCTGTTTTGGTTACTACAGCCTTGTCATATAGTTTGAAGTCAGGTAATGTGATGCCTCTGGCTTACTAAAGTTATTTTTCAGGTCAAGGAGTCTTTTGATGAAAGCTTTAGGGTCTTTTACATATAAGATCATGTCGTCAGCAAACAGAGACACTTTTACTTCCTCTTTTTCAATTTGGTTGTCTTTTCTTTCTTTTCATTGTCAGAATTTTCTGGCTAAGACTTCCAGTACCGTGGTTAAACAGGAGTGGTGAGAGTAGACATCCTTGGCTGGCTGAAGTTCTGAGGAATGCTTTCAATGTTTCACCATTCAGTATCATGTTGGCTGCAGGTTTGTCTTACAGTATGTTCCTTCAATGCCTAGTTACTTGAGAGTTTTTATTATGAAGGGCTACTAGATTTTATGGAATACTTTTCCTGCATCCATTGAGATGATATGATTTTCGCTTTTAATTTTGTTTATGTGGCGAATCACATTTATTGACTTGCAGATGTTGAACAATTCCTATATTCTTGGGATGAAACCTACTTGATCATGATTCTTGATCAAAAAAAGAATTATCTTTTTTCTGTGCTCTTGGATTCAGTTTGCTGGTATTTTCTTGAGGATGTTTGTGTCTATATTCCTCAAGGATATTAACCTGTAGTTTTCTTTTTTTTGTTGTATCCTTGCCAAATTTTGGTAACAGGGTGATACTAGTTTTGTAGAGTGAGTTATAAAGGAATCCCTACTCCCTGATTTCCTGGAATACTTTCAGTAAGACTGCTACCAGCTCTTCTTTATATGGCTGATAGAATTTTGCTGAGAATCCATCCGATCCTCAACAATTTTTGGTTGGTAGGTTTTTCATTATTGATTTGATTTTATAAATCATTATTGGTTGCACAAGATTTCAATTTCTTCCTGATTCAATCTTGGGAGTTACTTTTTCAGTTATTTATCAATTTCCTCTAGGTTTTCTAGTTTGTATACATAGAGGTGTTCATAGTAGTCTCTGAGAATCTTTTATATTTTTGCAATATCAATTGCCATGAGACATTTGTCATTTCTGATTGTACTTATTTGATTCTTTCTCTTTTTGTCTTGGTTTATCTAACTAGCATTCTATTTATGTTGTTTAACCTTTCAAAGAACCAACTTTTTTGTTTCATTGAGCCTTCATTGAGTGTTTTATAAATTTTAAAATCAATTTAATTTAGTTCCACTCTGATCTTTTTTATTTATTTTCTTCTGCTAGCTTAGTATTTTGTTTGCTCTTGTTTTTCTAGTTCCTTGAGGTAAGGCATTTGTTTGTTAATTTAAGATATTTCTATCTTTTTGATCAGGCATTTGGCACTATGAACTGTCATCTTAACACTGCTTTTGCTGTATACAAGAGGATTTGATATGTTGTATCTCTATGTTCATTTGAAATAATTTTTTTGATTTCTACCTTAATTTCTTTGATTCCCTCAAAGTCATTCAGGAGCAAGTTGTTTAGTTTCCATGTACTTGTGTGATTTCAATTTAATGTTGTTGAAGTGAACCCTATGTCATTATATAACATGCTTCTGTGTGTGTGTGTGTGTGTGTGTGTGTGTGTGTGTGTGTGTGTGTTGTTCTGTTTATTGTTGTGGGTTTAAAGTCTGTTTTATCTATTACAAGAAATGCCAACCTCTGCTCTTTTTTGTTTTTCTTTTGTGTGATGTGTCTTTCTCCACCCCTTTACTTCGAACCTCTGGTGTCAGTACATGTTAGGTGCATCTCCTGAAGGCAGTAGATGGTTCAGTCTCATTTTTTAAATTTAATTTGCTAATCTGTAACTTTTAAGTGGACAATTTACATCAGTTATGCTCGATATTAATATTTATATGTTACATGTGAGGTTTTGTGTCATCATGTTTTTAGCTAGTTACTTTGTAGTGCTTATTTAATTGCTTTGTAGGATTGGTAAATTTGTACTTACATGTTCCTTTATGGTAGCAAGTATTATCCTTTTGTTTTCATGTTTAGAACTCCTTTGAGCATTTCTTGTAGGTTCAGTCTAGTGGTGACAAGTTTTTCTAGCATCTATCCTCTAGCTTGTCTGGGAAAGGCTGTTTCTCCTTCATTTATAAAGTTCAGTTTAGGAGCATATGAACTGGTTTATAAGGTTTTTGCTGAGAAGAACCTGTATGCTGTTAGTCTGATGGAATTTCCTTTATAGATTTGACCTTCCATAGCTGTCTTTAAGATCTTTTCTTTAGCATTGACCTTGGATAGCTTGATGACTATGAATATGCTTTGGTGATATTCATCTTGTGTAGTATCTAGCAGGTATTCTCCAAATTTCCTATATCCAGATTTTTACCTTTGTAACCACGTTAAAAAAAATCCTAAATTATTCTCTCAAATATGTTTTCCAAGTTGTTTTTTTTTTTTCTTCTCTCTCAGGAATGCCAATAAGTCATAGATTTGGTTGCTTTACATAATCCCATATTCCTCAAAGGCTTTGTTCTTTCAAAAAACTTTTTATTTTGTCTGACTGTGTTAATTTGAAAGACTAGTTTTCAAGCTCTGAATTATTTTCTTCCAATTGGTCTAGTCTATTTTCGAAACTTTCTATTGTGTTTTGCAATTCTTTTAGTGAATTTTTAAATTCCACAGTTCTGTTATATATGCATATATATATATATATATATATATATATATCTCCATACATATTTATAGCCATTTATATATATATGAAGCTATATACATATATCTCTATATATCTCTATATCTCTATATATCTATATATATATATCTCCAAATTGCTGTAATAATATGTAGCCATCTCATCTCTCATATCTTGAATAAATTTTCTGGTTTTGTTGCATTGGTTTTCAACTTTCTCTTGTATCTCATTGAGTTTCTTTGCAACCCATATCTTGAATTCTTTATCTGTTATTTCAGAATTTTCATTCCTGTTAGGATCTATTGCTAGAGAGCTATTGTGATCCTTTGAAGGTGTCAAAACACTCTTTTTGTACTGCTGGAGATCTTGTACTGATGCCTTCTCATGTGAAAGAATTGTTGCTTCTTGTTTTTGAATTTGCTATCACTTCCACGAGACTTTTAAATGTTTCATTATTTTTTTCATTGAGGGTATGACTGTGGTGTATGTTGTATATGATCATTTGGCTTCATTTCTGGTTGCTTTCAGAGGGCCAAGGTTCTGTATGAGTTCCTTCGTTGTGGATAGAACTTCTGTGGTGGTTTACTCAAATGTTGCTTATTGTTCAAGTGCTTTTAGAAAGCATCCATGTTAAATAAGTATAACTGGGGATGTTAGTAGCACTTTTATAACATAATCACCTATATGTAGAATGACAAAGTTTCTGGATTTCTAGCACCCAACATTAAATTTCATCCTTTCTGAAAGTAGGCCATCTAGGAAACGGTTACTTTTGAATTCCCTGGCCTTTTATATTTTTGAATGCAAAGGAAATCTGTTAGTTGTTTGACTCTTTTTCAGTTTGCTGGAGACTTAAATTGAGCACCCAGTGCCATTTACTGATTCTCACTACTTGGAAAGAAAATTTCCAGAGAATAAAAACAGAGTAATTTCCATGAATTCTCTGGTAGTTTCTTTACAGAAAAATCATAGAAAATGGATGCAATTATTATTATATCCCCATTACTAAGTAATAATTATTGACACATGTCACTTTACGTTATCCAGCAATTTCTTTTCCAGTGAGAGAATTGAGGAACTGAAAACTATCGCTTTGCCACATTACTCAGAATCACAAAACTGGCTTTAAAATGGTGTTAAAACTACACTCCAAGTTTCCTGACTCCTAAGCTTGTGTTTAGACCATTTCTTTACTAGGGTGCCTAATAGATGGACAATTGAAAATGATCATTAATTTTTTTTTTCAGGACAATAGGGTGTCATTTAAATACCCAGAAAGAAACAACTTGCCCACTGTTATACTGATTCCCTGAAAGACTTCAAAAGATGAAGAGTTTACAGCCAGAGTATTCAATAGGCCTTGGGTCAGTGTAGAATCAGAGTTACCTTTATGTTTTAAAATAAATTTGACTTTAATTAAATTTATATATTTGCTTCTTTGTTGTCTGCTTAGAAGACCAGGCAAATCATTGTAAGTTTGTGTTCTCCACTCACTTAACCACTTATCTGTAAGAATTACCTAGCCGGGAATGCTAACCCTTCACGCGATTGGTCTTCCTTGGTTGAGTCACCGCCCTCGCTGCCACACCGTGGACGCCCCGAGGCAGGTGGTCAACTTCGGGTCTGGTCCCACCAAGCTGCCTCACTCAGTATTGTTAGAGATAAAAAAGGAATTATTGGACTACAAAGGAGTTGGCATTAGTGTTCTTGAAATGAATCACAGGTCATCAGATTTTGCCAAGATTATTAACAATACAGAGAATCTTGTGCGGGAATTGCTAGCCATTCCAGACGACTGTAAGGTGATTTTTGTGCAAGGAGGTGGGTCTGGCCAGTTCGGTGCTGTCCCCTTAAAACTGATTGGCTTGAAAGCAGGAAGGTGTGCTGACTATGTGGTGACAGGAGCTTGGTCAGCTAAGGGCTGCAGAAGAAGCCAAGAAGTTTGAGACTATAAATATCGTTCACCCTAAACTTGAGAGTTACACAAAAATTCCAGATCCATGCACCTGGAACCTCAATCCGGATGCTTCTTACGTGTATTACTGAGCAAATGAGACGGTGCATGGTGCGGAGTTTAACTTTATACCCTATGTCAAGGGAGCAGTACTGGTTTGTGACACGTCCTCAAACTTCCTGTCCGAGTCAGTGGATGTTTCCAAGATTGGTGTGATTTTTGCAGGTGCTCAGAAGAATGTTGGTTCAGCTGGGGTCACTGTGGTGAATGTCTGTGATGACCTGCTGGGGTTTGCCCTCTGAGAGTGTCCCCCAGTCTTGGAATACGAGGTGCAGGCTGGAAACAACTCCTTGTACAACACGCCTCCATGTTTCAGCATCTACGTCATGGTCTTGGTCCTAGAGAGGATTAAAAACAATGGAGGTGCTGCAGCCATGGAGAAGCTTAGCTCCATCAAATCTCAAATGATTTATGAGATTACTGATAATTCTCAAGGATTCTACGTATGTCCAGTGGAGCCCCAAAGTAGAAGCAAGATGAATATTCCATCCCTCACTGGCAATACCAAAGGAGATGATGCTTTAGAAAAAACATTTCTTGATAAAGCTCTTGAACTCAATATGTTGTCCTTGAAAGGGCATAGGTCTGTGGGACGCATCCGGGCCTCTCTGTATAACGCTGTCACGATTGAAGATGCTCAGAAGCTGGCCTCCTTCATGAAAAATTTTTTGGAGATGCATCAGCTATGAACACATCCTAACCAGGATATACTCTGTTCTTGAACATACAAAGTTTAAAGCAACCTGGGGATGGCTACAAAAAGTTAACAAAGTATTTTTCTCAAATGAATATGTTTATTGTAGATTCTTCTTTTTTGAAAGAACAACAGCAAAAGATCTACAGCTCTGTAAAGCTGGTGGGACCTAACGTTCACCTTAATTCTGACTTGAACTGGAAACATTTTTAAAAATCTTCTCGTTGCTTTTCTAACAAATTCTCGCTTATTTTGCCTTTGTTACTACTTTTTCTAGTTAGATTCCAAATTTCCTTGTAGACTTAATAATGCAAGTTGCAATTAATTATTTCTGGAGTCATGGGAACACACAGCATGGAGGGTAGGTGGGGCCCTCTAGGTGCTGAATCTAAACATCTGTGGGGTCTCCTGGGTTCAGCGGCTGTGGATTCAAGGTCACCATTGACCATTGGAGGAGTAGTTTAAGAATACGGGGCAAAGGGCAAACTGTATATCAATCATTATACTGTTATTACAAGAGAAGTGACATACTTTATATGTTTATATTAGCAAGGTCTGTTTTTAATACCATATACTTTATATTTCTATATATTTATATTTCTAATAATACAGTTATCACTGATACATGTAGAACTTTTAGAATTTATTAAATCTTTGACCTTCTGCATTATAGCATTCCTTTAGCAACAGTTGCACCCTGTCCCCAGTCTTCTTCTTTCTCTTTTTAAGCTCCTTTATGACAAAGATGTAGAAGTTCTTGATTAATTTTTACCATTCTTTCCGTAGGTAGAAGAGAAAGTTGATTGGTTGGTTGTTTTTCAATTATGCCATTAAACTAAACATTTCTGTTAAATTACCTTATCCTTTGTTCTCTTTACTGTTTTCTTTGTAATGTTTGATGATGAGAGTGATACTTTGCTGAAAAGTCTTTCCCCTATTGTTTATCTATTGTCAGTATTTTATGGTGAATATGTGGAGAACATAAAGGTCCTAAAACATCTAAAAAAATTACCTAGGATGGAATAAGATGGAAATGATAGCAATGAAAAATAAAGTTGCAGTAACAGTTTTGAGTTTTTCTACTTTAAATTGCATTATGTACCTACTAATGAAGACTAAGAAGTTTATTTCAATATTAAAACTGTCCCCATAAATAATGAAATAGGAATGCCTGATAGTATAGCTAATAGTATGTAAGGATATTTTTATATATTTACTTTTAAAAATCAAAATGTATATCTTAACTCAGTTTTGGTATCAAATGGCTCATTGCTGCCATTTAGATTCTTCAAGGTAAATTTTACTTGGTGCTGATAGAAATTTTATTCATGATTTGCTGATAGTAGAAAAAAAAAGCTGATTTTTTTTTCTTGCATGTAACAAAAGCAAAAAAATACAGATATAGACCAATGGAACAGAACAGAGTCCTCAGAAATAATACCACACATCTACAGCCATCTGATCTTTGACAAACCTGAGAGAAACAAGAAATGGGGAAAGGATTCCCTATTTAATAAATGGTGCTGGGAAAATTGGCTAGCCATAAGTAGAAAGCTGAAACTGGATCCTTTCCTTACTCCCTATACGAAAATTAATTCAAGATGGATTAGAGACTTAAATGTTAGACCTAATACCATAAAAATCCTAGAGGAAAACCTAGGTAGTACCATTCAGGACATAGGCATGGGCAAAGACTTCGTGTCTAAAACACCAAAAGCAACGGCAGCAAAAGCCAAAATGGACAAATGGGATCTCATTAAACTAAAGAGCTTCTGCACAGCAAAAGAAACTACCATCAGAGTGAACAGGCAACCTACAGAATGGGAGAAAATTTTTGCAATCTACTCATCTGACAAAGGGCTAATATCCAGAACCTACAAAGAACTCAAACAAATTTACAAGAAAAAAACAAACAACCCCATCAAAAAGTGGGCAAAGGATATGAACAGACATTTCTCAAAAGAAGACATTCATACAGCCAACAGACACATGAAAAAATGCTCATCATCACCGGCCATCAGAGAAATGCAAATCAAAACCACAATGAGATACCATCTCACACCAGTTAGAATGGCGATCATTAAAAAGTCAGGAAACAACAGGTGCTGGAGAGGATGTGGAGAAATAGGAACACTTTTACACTGTTGGTGGGATTGTAAACTAGTTCAACCATTATGGAAAACAGTATGGCGATTCCTCAAGGATCTAGAACTAGAGGTACCATATGACCCAGCCATCCCATTACTGGGTATATACCCAAAGGATTATAAATTATGCTGCTATAAAGACACATGCACACGTATGTTTATTGCAGCACTATTCACAATAGCAAAGACTTGGAATCAACCCAAATGTCCATCAGTGACAGATTGGATTAAGAAAATGTGGCACATATACACCATGGAATACTATGCAGCCATCAAAAAGGATGAGTTTGCGTCCTTTGTAGGGACATAGATGCAGCTGGAAACCATCATTCTTAGCAAACTATCACAAGAACAGAAAACCAAACACCGCATGTTCTCACTCATAGGTGGGAACTGAACAATGAGATCACTTGGACTCAGGAAGGGGAACATCACACACCGGGGCCTATCATGGAGAGGGGGGAGGGGGGAGGGATTGCATTGGGAGTTATACCTGATGTAAATGACGAGTTGATGGGTGCAGCACACCAACATGGCACAAGTATACATATGTAACAAACCTGCACGTTATGCACATGTACCCTACAACTTAAAGTATAATAATAATAAATAAATTAAAAAAAGAAAAAAAAAGAATACAGTCTATAATTATCACTTGCTAGCTCCAAAATACAAATTTTTCTAGAGTTTTATTTGCAAATTATATTTCTCTGGATTCAAGAAATATGCAAGAGAATAGAAAAGAAGAAAGAGGGAGAGAAAAAAGAGGGAGGGAGAGGGAGGGAGAGAAAAAGAAAGAGGGAGTGAGGAGGAGGGGGAGACAATAGGGTGGAGGTAGAGGAGATGGTAACCAGGGAAAGCACAATGTCTCCTAATGCTACATTCTTCTCTGGTTAAAAGATAAGAAAGAATAAAGAAAGAATTATTATGTAGTCTTAAATAATTATTTCCAATGTGTTTTGCATATAACACATAACATGTAACTACTGTTAATTGAAGGTTCCTATCCCTTCCTCTTCCCCTCCCTCTCACATATCACTTTCTCTTTCTCTTGATTTCTCTTTATGTTCTTTGAATATTTCCATTTCCTTTCTTTCTAATCAAATGCAGTCTATTCACCTGAATTACAATGTCATGCTGACTTAAGTCTTTTTGCTTCTTTATCTTTCTTTATCTTTTTCTATCTTTTCACTTTATCTACAGTGAAAAAAAATCACTGTACCATAGAAAATCCAAATTAAAGTAAGAAATTCATGAGGCCTAAGTGATTCTGATTCTTTTCACCAATATGTAGTGGGCTCTTTTTAAGCTATGGAGGATCTTTTGAAGGACAGTGGAATATTTCTCTTGCAGACAGATCGATAGTAGAACTGAAATAGTAATGAGAACAGTTTACATCAGAACATGTACAATTAAATTTGGTTAAAAATGTGTAGGTTACATGGGAAATATTTCCTTCTTGTTAAAAGGTATATAGTATTTTAAGAACATGAAGTTTCTTATTACAGCATTTCATGTTTGAGAGAAGATTAAAGAATATTGATATATCCAACTTTGAGAATCTAACTTTCATTTTCTTTTGAAATTCTTCAGTATTATAACACTCTTATGTTTATTATTTCCCTATGAAACATTTCTGAAACATCTGCTGAGTTTTAAATATTAAGAGATATTAATATTACAAGAAATGTATGGTATATTCTTGAGGTAACATTAAGAGCTGCTTCTTATTACTAAATGTTTATAACTGTTATTATTTGTAGATATTCACTCAAATATACAAAATGTCCCTATGAATAAAATGATTACTTTCTATGTATTTGAAAATTACATTTTAAATTATTCTTATGTAGCACATTTACCAAATGTATTTCACTTATTATATGCAGAGGATACTTGAAAGTCATTTGGTGTTGTTTTTATTCAAACATGATAAGTACAGAAAATAAATGCCATTCAAACTGTTTGATCTTCCATTTTAACTTCGAGAAGAAATTGAAGTTGCTTAAAAATGTTTTTCTTGACATATTGCAGCTAAAGTTCTTCAATTTATGCCTTTAGTTTGCAAACATTGAGGGAAATTGCCCAGAAATATTCAGCTAGTTGAATAAGTTAAGACCTAATGTGCTTGAAGAAAGATGTTTTGAGAGTATCCTTTTGGGGTGATGTTCTCACCAATTTACATGCAAGAGTGAATTTGTATCGTTTAAACTAATTTTCAAAATGTTTGACAAAGACCAGCATTATCTTCTGCTCAGTAACCTCCTCTAAAAGTAGTCACATTGTTCATGGAAATCAAACTGCTGAGTTTTCTTTTGCTCCTTTTAAAGGCTTTTGATCCTATTATGGATATAAGAACCTGTTTTGTATATACTGTTAGACAAAAATCATGAATATTAAGCCATTATTTTTACATTAGCAAGTTTTCCCAAGGTGGGTTTTTAACATTTTAAAGACATTTTGTTTTGTGTGTTACTCTCTTTTTGTCTAATCACCTCCAAAATTATGAACACTACAAGAATAATACATACTGAATAACAAAACAGCTTGAAATATTTATAACTAAGAAAGCAACTGTTAAATGTTCATAAACAAAGTTGTTTGGAGACTCCTTTATTAATTTTTAATTTATCTTCAGTCAATTTCTCATTACTTCCAAATTCCTGTAGGGGATTCTGTTAATTAGTCATATGTAAAATATTCATTAAAACCAGCTTTCTATTTTCTTCTTTTATTGCAAATTTACATTTCTAATCTTATAACCAAAATAAATGCCATTAGGTAGGGGAACCACATTAATTTTGATCAGCCACCTAAAATAGAAGCCCATACAGCAAAAAAAATGGTAATATAAAATAGACTAATATTGAGGTACTATATTGGTTGATCACCCTTTTGCAATAGCAGATGGATATCTAGTTCATGTTTGAAAAAATATCAACACTACATAAAGTCGAGTATATTTGATTTCTAGTAAAGTAATCTAAGATGAAGTAATAATAATTTTGTATCTGTATACTTTTGCACATTAAACAGAAACAACATATAGTTTAGTTAGGGATTCAAATTTAGTCAACAGCGACAATGTTGACATTAAATTTAAATCATTGAGTAGCAAAAGTTTTACTGAGTTTCTTCAGTTGTTATTTGTTTTAAAATATTTTACTTGTCTTTCCTTACTATGCCTTATGTACTTTTGATTCTGTGCTGCAGATAGCAAAGTAGTATAGGAAACAGAACATCAATGTGAGCTTAGTATTACTAATACAACTGTTGACTTTTCTCCTAACATAGCATATCTTAGTAAAACAGTCATACAAACATCTCTAAAAGAAATATATGTCAGCAATGTGAGAAAAGTTTGCAATGCCAGGCATAGTATTTTCAGAGTGAAATTCTTGGTTTCTTTGAAAACTCTGAAGACTTCTAAGGATTTGGATACATCTTAGAAATATAAGAGTTTGGGTACACCTTACAAGTCTAAGAGTTTGGATAGACCTTAGAATTATCCTAACATAACTCATCTCTTCTTAAAGTCTATGTCCAAATCTTAAGTCTTCAGTCATTAATCAAAATATGTAAAATATAACTACCAGATTAGAAAGTTTACTAAAATGAAATAATATTATTTACTGGAAAAAGTGGGAAAAAACATATTTTATAGGAAGGAAAATGTAATTACACTCAAACAAATAGAGCATATTTTGTTTGCTCTTATGCAGAGTGGAAAATTTATTGCCAAATCAAAGTCCTCATGAGTGACCACACATTTACAGCATAGAAATATTTAGTAACATTAAGCGCAGGTCTCAAGGTTCTAGCTCTGTCTTCTGAGATTAAGTCAAAAAGTAGGCAAAGATTTAGGTAGCACATACTGCTTCAGTAACAAAACCAACTGAACTGATTGTTTAGAGTTACACATATCAACATTAAAAATATATTTGTTTAATAAACAGAAAACCTAACAGAAGACTGAATTTGAGGAAGACAAAACGGCAATATTGAACCAGATCTCTAAGTAATAGATGGAAATATATTCCAAGAAATAGTTAATTATAGTACCCAATGGCCAATCATTACAGTCCACGTGCCAGATTAATTTTACCTATCAGTCAACACTCTTTTAAAATAGTTATTCTCCTAAAATCCCACCTAACCTGATTATTATCTAGCCTGCATTGATTTCTACACTTGAACCCAAAAATATTGTCATTCCACAGTAATATACACATCTAAACTAATCTAACTAATCTACCAGTCTAACATTGTAATAATTTTTTAAAGGTTGACTTAACATGCCTTGCTGGCAAAGAATTTATACTTGCCCTCTACACATTAGCAGTCATGACTGCACAGTTGCATGATTTTTTAGTCTTGAAGCAGCCCAATCATCAAGTATTCCCTAACTTATATAAAGCCCTTTACCATATCTTAGAGTCTCTTCTTTATTTGAGTCTATAATTTCCCTTGATCATGTACTGTGTTTCTAGCTTGAAAATCATCCTCATGTCTTAGATGGTGGAGTGAGCAGTACTAAAAGAAGAAGATGGAATTCAATCATCTCTTTTACCGGTGAGGACTTTGAGGTCAAGCACAAGTATACTCAGTGAACAGAGGGTCAGCTGGACCTGGAGCCACTTCACATACCCATTTTCCATTAAAAAAAAAAATTGAAAGTAAAAAAAGAGATTGGATAGTGTGTGTCAGTGAGTGTTCTATGAGAAGAAAAATAAAAACACCTGGGTGTTTAAGTTCTACCTCAACCTCTACCCTGAGGCAAATGTTTAAAGTTTCCTCATCTGAACAAGGCAAAATAATTTCCTGCTTTGTTTCCACAGTGCTGTGAGGCCCCAGTAATACATACATAAGCATACTCTAGTATATAAAGATAAGTCATAATAATATAGTAAATTACACCATCTGCCCTTTGTTCTATGAGTTTTTCAAAATACTCTCAACATAGTCCATCATGTTGCTGAACTCAGTTACTGAAACTCCTCAGATAGTTATCTTTCTAAACTTTATTTCAGACAAAATATAATGAGTTTTTCTATAACCACTAATGTTTTGTCCCTAATATGTCTTTGTTTTATGCTCAGTATTTAAAAAGAGTTTTTAAAAAAACATGTGTTTGCGCACACACATGCACATGTGTGTTTTACAGGAATACTTTGACCAGTTTAGTTACCTGTAGAAGTGGCATGGTAGCTTTCCCAAAGAATCAATAACGACACTGTCTCAGAAATGTAAGAATTATTTTTTTTTCTGAAAGTATCCTCAGCTGTATCTGAAAGACGCTTTCAAATTCAATCTGTGGTTCCTTTTTGGGTACATCTCTCCACAACTAGAGTTTCCCATTTAAAATATTGCCATATGCAGCAGGCTCTTGCTCCTACAAAGACTGTGTTTCATCTTTACCAAAATATATTCTTCATTTATTTTGAAACAAAGAAACTGTGAGCAAAAGCAGTGTCTGTTAATAAAGAACACTTACATTTTACACTATTCTAAAAATGTTTTCTGTCCCATCTTTCAATAGTTGATAGGAAGCTGAGTATTTTGAAAACAAAATAAAACAAAACAAAATGGCATAATGCAACTTGGGGAAATCATAAAATATATTTTGTTTTACTGTTTGCACTATGAAAATCAAAGCAAACTACAGTTATTATTACAAATATATCTGGTTTTTCCAATAGATTTATATGAAATAGTTACTCATAAAGTTATATCTCAACAGTTTCAAAAGTATCTGCTATCTCAAATATTTTTAAGGAAATGATTAGTGATCAAATGCATATAAAATTATTAAAAGGGCAGTTTTTATTAAGAATATAATTTGTTTTTGTTTTTATATTTGTAAAGAATCAACTAAGCAATTATATACACTACACTAAAACATACTCACAGTAGAGCAACACAATTAAATATTGTATCATATCATTTGGTTACACGGCTAGTGTTTTATCATAGCAAATGATCTTTTCTTCACTATACAACAAAAAAGAAAATGTTATTATCCACCACCACTTTAAACACTAGTAACAACTTATGCACAAAACTTCACGGGTGTAAAAAGTAGTGTAAAACATTTAGAGATATTTTTATTTACATTAAAAAATCTTCGTAAGTTAGGATTCAGGTTGAAAAGGGTGGGATTTACAACGGAATTAAAGATTAAGAATTCATCATTGCAAAATGACACTTCTTTTGACAGCATAACTCAATTGCTACTCAAAAATAAATCATTTATGTTTCAAATGCTGTGAATATTTATTTAGTGTCATACCTGTCATTTGTTTGATTTATTTCCCCAAGGATAGAGAAGAACAACTGTATATCTCTTATCACGGAGCCAAAATTATTTCTGGTAGCAAAAAAATCACAATGGCATGTACCTTAAAATGAGCAGCAGAATTCTTTTGTGTGATAATAAATCACAAAAACAGCCAACAGAATTCTCCTGACACCACTCAATTTGCTCTGAAGCCATTACTTTATAAAATATCATTCAAATGCAACATTAGAAAAATCTATCCAGGCTATTTTACAGGATGATATTTTTATCACATTTAATAAAAACAAAAGGAGTCAAATTCCCAAGCTATTTCCAAAATTTAACTCACAGTGGGGTCTCAAATAATATTTTTGTGCCTATATTGTCATGCCTGTACCAATATTTTCCCTAGGATCCACTCATAAGGATGCCTTAAGGGTCTGACATGAATGCCGGAACTGATCATAGGTAGAAATTGAGAAAAAATTCTAGGAAGTTAAGACAGACACTGAATTAATTGAGTTAGACATCTAAATTAAGGCACTACCAATTTGGGGTAGAAATGAGTCTTATTTTAATTAGATTACAATGTACCTGTAAATTAATATGCCAATATTTTAAAACAACATGTGAAATTAACTTACCTCTGAACTAACACAGCTTCGATTTTATCATGTGGTTGGGGATCAGTAGATTTAATATATATATATATATATATATATACACACACACACACACACACCACATTCAGCAGAAAAAATGTTTATATATATACACATACATATCTGTATACATATATGTATATAAAATGTACATATAAACATTTAGATATACACATATATGTATGCATGTATACATATATATGTTTGTGTCTCTGTGTGTGTGTGTGTGTGTGTGTGTGTGTATAAACATTTTGCCTGCTGAATGACTTTGGGCAAAGCATTAACACTCTGTAAAAAGCAATGATAATTTCTTATCTTGTACTATTGTTGCCAAGATTGACCAAAGATTTATGTGAAAGTTGCACTGTCACACAAAGCTTTATACTAATATAATGGATTACTGTGCTAATGGTAGTGATTAATATTTTGGGCCAATTTAACCAGATTACATTTTCATTCAACTTTAATGCAGTCTTTGGTAGTTAATCCACCCTGCATAAACCAAGTAAAATATATAGATTTATCAGATAATTTAATATTTTTTATACATAATAGATGTACATATTTTTGGAGTACATGTGATAATTAGATATATTCATGTAATATGTAAAGATCAAATCAGGGTAATTGGGATATTCATCACCTTAAATATTTAATTTTCTCTTTATGCTAAGAACATTCAAATTGATAAATCTGAATCTTAATGAAAATCTGTTGGCAAAAATAAAGTAATGAATTGGCACACAAATCAATGAATGCATCATGGTAAGTGGAGTGTATGCTGAAGTAGGTAATGCATTTGGGGTTCTAATCACTTTATACATCCTCCATTTGGTTTCTGTTGGTCTGTGAAATATATGGATTGGATTATAGATCCACCAATTTTCTATTTAGCAATAAATTTTCTTATTTATTTACAAAATAAAAAAATCAATGTTGTTTTATAGATCACAAATAACAATAACAATACTGACAGTAAATTGTACTTTTATGAGTCAAACATTATTTCATAGCCATTAGCTCCAATGGTCTTCAACATATCCACCTCCCCCTAAAAAGCTGTGATGTGAGAATGGTAGAACAGACATTACTACCCCATTTTACAGAAAAAGGCACTAATGCCAATTAAGGTTATAAGTGTCAAGAATAAAACCATAAGATGTTCAATTGATACTGGAGTCCAGATTATTTTTTAATTTCAAGAGAAAAAAAAAATTTCAGAATTCCTTATGATAGATGAGTGCTGGAAATGGAAGAGCATGGTCCCTTTAAATGATACAGAAGGAGGGAAGTGCTGGGTGTAGGAGGGCATCGTCCCTGGCTAGGGCTCCACTCCCATGGACCTAGGTGAGGACAGGCACTGCTGTCATTTTCCCCAAATGTTGTGTTTCCCAAGACCACCCTGACCCACCACATCCCCATCCTGGGCCTATAAAATCCCGAGACCCTAGCAAGGCAGAGACAGAGGCAACTGGCAGAGACAGAGGAGCTGTTTGGCAGAAGACACAGGTGGCTGGACTCCAGAGGATGTCAATGGGAGCACGCTGGCAGAAGAGCACACTAACAGACGAGGGCACACTGGCAAGCCATCGAAGGGCGGGATGAGGCAGAGTTTGACCAGGGCAGTTGGAGGAAAGCTGGGGCTGCCAAATGGCCCAACTCTGAGGGAAAACCATCTCCCTTCTGGCTCCTCTATCATCGGAGAGCTACTCCCACTCAATAAAACTTTGCACTCATTCTCCAAGCCCACATGTGATCTGATTCTTCCGGTACACCAAGGCAAGAACCCAGGATACAGAAAGCCCTCTGTCCTTGTGACAAGATAGAGGATCTAATTGAACTGGTTAACACAAGCTGTCTATAGATAGCAGACTAAGAGAGCACCCCGTAACACACGCTCACTGGGAGTTGTAAACATTCACTCCTAGACACTGCCATGGGGTTGCAGCCCCACAGCCTGACCATTTGTATAGTCCTGTAGAAAGGTCTGAGCAGCAGAGCACTGAAGAAGTGAGCCACACCCCCTGCCTCAAACCCTGTAGGGGGACAAGCAAACTTTTCCCGTTTCACTTAAAATATCTTTCTGATAAATGAAAAAAGTCACTGATCATAGAGCATGTTTATTTCTATTAAAAATAAAATTTTCCATGAGTTAAAAGATAGATTAAAATATAGATTAAAGTGCTTTATTTCACTTATTAATATATAAAAGCTAGAAAATTAAACATACGTAGTTTTCATTAAATATTTTTAACAAATGGTGTTAAAATAATTATTCACTGAAGTTTTTAGATATTTGGCACTTCTCCTTAGCAAGTTCAAATAGCACATCAGAACTAAAATATATATATATATAATTATTACATGACATTTAAAAGTATTAGTGTTTTTTTCTCTGGATTTAAACATGAATAAATAAATCATATTATGTCTGCAAAACCTCTAGAGTTGGCAAGAATCAAGTTTAGTCACATTCATATTTTATTTTAAAGCCATGAATTCACTTAATAAAAATGTACTCATACAATTAACAGCAATTGCTTTTAGATATAATAATGTTTCTCTGATTCAAAATAAACATTCATGAGCTATGTTAAAATATGTAAATCAACATTTTAGGAAAATGATCTGTAGCTATGTTTCTGAATATTCATGTCATATGTTACCAGCTTTGATACAGTTCATGAAATTTGAAATACAGCGATATAGACTGCACCATTTATATGTCAAAGACATTTTAATGCTACCTCTTGAAACTGTTCTACTACTGATTTCGTGGTGAAAAATAATACATTTAAATAAACTACAGGTAGCTGAAAGACTACCACAAATTAAGACATAATAAAAGTTATGTACCTCTTTTAATAAATTCAATATAGGAAATTCATAACGAGTTGTAAATTTTCCTTTTGTCATTGGGTGACATCAAATAATGTATAACTGTCACAAGACTATTAGCATACAGACTGAGGAAAGAGTTAATAACAAATGCTAACAAATAAATAAACTTTCTAGTACAACTTTAAACTTATTCTGGACTCTATTCCTTATTTTAGGAAACTAAATTCAGAACCGAATGAACATATGTACTGCATTTTAACACCTATGTTTGACAATATTTGTGAAAATAAAATGTCAGAATAATAGTTTTTGAGGGCACTGGAACTTTTAAAACCAAGAAGTGAACTGAAAAGGAGAAAGGGAGGGAGACAAGGAGGAAGAAAGAAAAAGAAAGGGAAATGGGGATGGGAGGGGTGCAAAGCAGAGAGCAAGGAAAAAAATTCCTGATGCCTTAATCAACAAACTGGCCTCCCTTTGCCTTGTGTTCAATCACATGGAGCAGTTTGTCAGTTGGCAGGATGAAGAAGTAATTCACAGATTCTGCACATTCCAGTCATAATCACAGGAATGAATTTTGGACTTCCTGAGATGTCACTGAGAAGATGTAACTTGGCATAACCCATGTGGAAATTCATTTCATCTGTTTTCATTTTATTCTATCTATCATGTATTTTTGATGACTAAATGGGAAAGAAAAAATGAAATTCTACCATATGAATTGCTGTTAAATATCATTTTAGCTAATATTTGTTTCTCATATATTTAAATATTCTTCAGTATAAATCTGTAAGGTATTGAATAATATGCCTGTTTTTAAGCTAAAAGGAGTCACTATTTTTCATAATGTCATGACAGCTCTGAAGGCTCTCTTTAGAAACATCCAGGTCGGCACATGCACTTAGATTTACACACGATTTCAGAACGGTTTTCTCATTTTTATTTTTATTATACACAAATTACAGTTGTATATAATTATAAAAGTGATGTTCTACTTTTTTAATACAACATGAAAAGAGTAAATTAAGCTAATTAGCATATTCATCGCTTCAAATATTTAACATTTGTTGACGAATACATTAGAAATTTACTCTCAGCATCATTGAAACATACAGGACTCAATTATCAACTATATTCACCAGGCTGTGCAATTCATCTAAAAAAAAAAATAAAACGTATCCCTCCTAACTCAGGCTTTGTACCCTTTGTACCCTTTGACTATAATCCTATAATCCTTCCATTCCCCCCCCTCCCAGTTGCTGGTAACCACCATCCTACTTTTTGTTTCTGTGAGTTCCACATGTAAGTGAAAATATGTGGTATTTGTCTTTCTGTATTTGGCTTATTTCACTTAGCATAATGTTTGCCCATTCCCTCCATATGAATTTCAGGACGTTTTGAGGCTTCTTTTTATCTCTTCACAAGCTCCTCTCAAGTTCTGAAGCTCTATCCATTTTCTATAGTTAGTTCTGTATCAGTTACCTACAGAATTATATTATTAGACTTATATATCTATTTCATTTTTATAAATATACATATATTATATTTATATATAATCCCATATAGGATTAATCTCTCTTAAATACAACACAAAGATAAACAAAAGCAGATTTTAAAAGATGAAATAAAGATACAATGAACAATATTTTATTGATTCCTTATTGAGATGACTTTAGAGCATCATTATCTTTATTCTTGAGATTAATAAATAATGATAGTGTATTATGTAAAAATCTTGTTTCAAAAAGGGATCTTGAAAGTTTAGGTTTTTGGCTAAATTTTTGTTAAATCTGATGAGTCACTGTCTTTACCTCTAAATGACTCATGCTGGAAATAGCAGAAGTGTCAGCATCCCACTTTCAAAATGGGCTGTCTACACACACACATTCATACATATATATATGTGTGTGTATACATATATATGTATGTATGTGTGTATATATATGCACACACACACAATACTAGGTTATTAATGTGTACTTTTATGAAGATGGTTTTCAATCAAACTTCTGACAATTTCTACCTAAACAGGAATTTCTCATTTAGATGGCGAAAACAAAAAATACCTCTATGTGTAAATTTCCATTCACATATATTTTAATTTCTTTATGATTGGCCTTAAATAATTAAAAAAATATTTTTCTCTTAATTTAGTTAAATATTTCCTAGGTTAAGTAGTTTAAATGTACAGTTTATTGGAAACAATTAAGATGGCCAGGCATAGTGACTCACGTCCCTAATCCAAGTGCTATGGGAGGCCAAAGTGAGAGGGTTGCTTAGAGTTTAAGACTACCCTAGGCAACAAAGCAAGACCCCGTCTCTACAAAAAATAAAATCACAAAATTATCTGGGCATGGTGGCATGTACTTGTAGTTCTAGCTACTTGGGCATCTGAGATGGGATGATCCCTTGAGCCCATGAGTTTGAGGCTGCAGTGAGCTATGACCACACCACTGCACTCCAGCCTTGGTGACAGAGCAAGACTGTACAAATAAATCCATATAATTAAGATGATTTCCTGGACTTCTGTTTCTACACTTGCATTATATCTTATTCAGATCTCTCTCTTTGGCTGCATCATTTGATAAAAGAAAAGAAAGAATAAAAGATAATGCAATCTCCTAACAGAGATACTCTCTTTTGGATTTTTCCTGCCAAATATATTTTAATATTATGGTAAAGTTTTATTTAGTAAAAAATATTTCATGTCATTCATTACTCAACATTCACTTATTAAAATATATTTGAATACATAATATTTATGAGCACTATTCTGGATAATGTAGATGTCTTTTTTAAGAGTTGATATCTGCTTCCCTCCTTTATATAATAACTCTCAGTTTTAAATTAACTGAATTGACAGGGTTACACCCAAATTTCCTCTGGCAGCTTTTTCTTTTAAATCTACTGCAAATACAATTTCTCCAAGTCAATAGAAAATAGATAATCCTTATCAACCACAAATAATTACTTAACTGTGTATGAATGGGCACATAAGGGTCAGTCCCCACCCTCAAAACCTGAGTTTAGAATAAATCCTGGAAATAGTGCTCAGTTTATCAGGGAATATGAAAGTTGACATTTCTATAGTTAACATGCTTTGTCTCTGGTACTGATAGAAAAAAAGAAAAGACTGATCTAATCACTCCACTGTTCCAAATTACATCATAGATAGTGACTGAAAATGAAAACATACTTCATAGACCTACTCTGTAAGGTTTCTATTTTGTGCTATGACAAAGTATTTAGGGAGTGCAAATGATAGATGTGAAGTACAGAAGCGAAATGAATAGTTACTTCTTCCCACCAGAGGAAGCACTTTTTTTTTTTTATCGCAACAATTTATCATGAAAGACATGGTGATTTAAGAGGAAACATTGAAACTAAAGTCGTATTGCAAAGGAAGTTAGCAAATTGAAATTATGACTAAAACGCCAGTAAACAGAAGCTTTTGTAAATGCTTTGGAAGAGCATTTTTGCGACTGATTTTAATATGTTGAAATTAAACTATTACTTAAAAGGTGAAGAAGTGAAAAAATGTACAAGACTCAGAATACCTCAGGTCAAAGGGAAGAAGGAAGCTTAACCCTGACTTAGAAATTACTCGCATATTTCACTCACTGACTTTAGAGTATCATTACCTGTATTCTTGAATGAGATTTGCAATGAACGTAAGTATATTATGTAAAACCTTGTTTCAAAAAGAGAGCTTGAAAATTCTTTTTTTGGCTAAATTTTTGTTAGATCTGATTACACTGTCACTAGTTTTACCTTATGAGATTATCAATACTTGAAATAGTAGAACTATCAGCATTCCACTTTCAAAACCAGTAGTCTCTCTCTCTCTCTCTCTCTCTCTCCCCCCTTCTCCACACACACACACACACACACACACATACACACACACACCCAGTGAGTTATGTATTTCGTGAAGATGGCTTATCAACCAAACTTCTGACTGGGTAGAATCTTGCCTAAACAGGAGTTTCTCAGTTGGTTGCTGAAAATAAAGTACCCATACATGTGTATTTTTATGTGCATATATTTTAATTTATTTAGGTATAGTTAGCCCTAAATGTTTTAACTTTTGCTCTCTTAATTTAAGTAAATTAAGAATTATTTAACTTTTTTTTGGATCATTTGACCAATATTTTGGCAAATACTGACTTTCCACTGCCTAAGTGTCTGGTAAATATTTCTTTTCTTTCCATTCAAACATTTTAGAAATAAATGCAAGTCTAAGTTCAGAATCTAAAAGCTTAAAAAGCAGATAAATTTGATTAGTTCTATTTTATTTTATTTTATTTGTTTTTCAATAGCTATTAGTGTTTAGAAAGTGTTATTTCAAGCCCATATGTGTTCCAGAAGACCTCTAAAGACAAATGTGTATAATAAATTATCATAAATGCCAAAATTACAAAAGGGAAACCTGATTTTGACTCAAGAGAATTGGGTGTGGAGTCAGGGAACCAAAGGCTGTTCCACACCAACTACATAGAACTGAATGGAAAGGAAAATTCTCACTTTTCACACCTAACTAACAAAAGGATCAGAGACTACTCCGTTTGCAAACTCCATTTTTTTCTGCGTGACGGATGAAAAATTGGTTGTCGCCAGCAAATCAGACTGATTGTGGGTAGAATCTTCCTTTGCAGCTTTGTAACTTCACTTCAGCCTCTGAATGGTTGCTGTCCACAACCAATCAGATTGATTGCGATGAGCCTTTATTTCCATGCAATGTATAACTTTGTAACTTCACCCTAGCCTCTGATTGGTTGCTTCTTGCAACCAATGAGATGTTTGCACAGGAGTGTGACCTTGGTAACTTCATTTCAGCCTTTGGTTGGCTGCTTTCTGCAACCAATCAGACAGATTGTGGGTTACCACTTCATTTACATAAAGTGAGCATGAAGTGGCCAATGGGAAACTTCTAGGGGGTATTTGCAACCAAGAAGATTCTCTATCTGGGCCCTGGAGCCCTTGCTCGGGTCTGCTCCCACACTGTGGAGTGTACTTTGATTTTCAATAAATCCCTGCTTTCATTCTTTTGCTGCTTCATTCTTTCTTTGCTTTGCAGGGCATTATGTCCAATTCTTTGTTCAAAACACCAAGGAACTGGACAACTTGCAGTCACGACCCTGTACTGGTGACACTTTGGACAGAGGAAAGTCAATTTTTTAATCTTTCACAAACTTTACTGCATGTAAAGAACCTCTTCTACAAGGCTCTTAAGACACAGAAATGGAAAGATATAGCTCAGAAACTTGGGAGGTCGCTTTAAAAAAATGAGATCGTTAATGTACATTTTCAATACAGCATAGATATGCTGTAATAAAAGTATTTTTAATATGCTGTGAAAGAAGAATAAAGTGTCTCAATCTGAGAAATTTGTAGGGAAATCAGCCCAGAGAAGGATATCTATAGGTGAGACATTGCCAGATCATAGAAGTTTCCCAAAGCAGAAACCAACCCTATCCAGCCCAAGTTGAAAGGGTGAATACAGTCAGTCAGGATACTTCTGTTTTTCTGATCAGTCATTGCATTAGGAATGGCTGCATGAAATTATACAGAACAACATTAGGAGAAATATGTAGGCAGAAAGGTCCTGGGAAAAGTTCAGGAGAAACCTAAAAATGTGCACACATTTTTAGAAAATGTGCAAAACTTGGGGAGGTTGCTTTAACTGAACACAGTCCAAAGTTTACTCAGAGTTATATTTTGCATTTGCAAGCTAAATGACTTAACTTTACTAATTGATCAAAATAATTGTGTGTGTGTGTGTGTGTGTGTGTTAGTCTGTTCTCACATTGCTATAAAGACCTACCTACCTGAAACTGAGTAACTTGTAAAAAAGAAAAAAGAGGTTTCATTGACTAGCAGTTCCATAGGCCGTACAGGAAGCATGGCTTGAAGACCTCAGGAAATTTATAATCATGACAGAAGGCAAAAGGGAAACAGTCAAGTCTTACATGACTGGAGAAGGAGAAAGATACAGAAGGAGGAGGTGCCACCCACCTTTAAACAACCAGATCTCATGAGAACCCATTCACTATCACAAGAATAGTAAGGGGGAAGTCTGCCTCCATGATCCAATCATCT
Organism: Macaca nemestrina; assembly: GCF_043159975.1. NCBI lineage: Eukaryota > Metazoa > Chordata > Mammalia > Primates > Cercopithecidae > Macaca > Macaca nemestrina. The sequence goes on from NC_092125.1 coordinate 154,516,937, forward strand.
CCCACCAGGCTCTTCCTCTAACATCAGGAATTATAATTTGACATGAGATTTGTGCAGGGACACAAATCCAAACTGTATGATTCTGCCCTTGGCAATTCCCCAATTTCATGTCTTTCTCACATTGCAAAATACAATTATAACTCTTCAATGGTCCCCAATTCTTACCTTATTTCAGCATTAACTTAAAGTCTCATCTGAGACAAGGTAAGTCCCTTCTGCCTATGAGACTGTTAATCTAAAGAGTTAGTGACTTCCAAGGTACAATGAGGGTATAGGCATTGGGTACATATTCCCTCTCCAAAAGGATAAATCAGCCAAAACGAAGTGTTACAGGCCCCATGAAAGTTCACAACCCAGCAAGGCAGTCATTAAATATTAATTCTCCATACTAACCTACTTTGACTCCATGTCTCATATCTAGGCCACACTGATGTAAGAGGTGGGATTTCAAGGTCTTGGGCAGTTTTGCCCCTGTGGCTCTGCAGGGCTCAGATCCCAAGCTTGTTCTCAAGGCCTACCATTGAGTGTCTGTAGTTCTTCCAGGCACATGGTGCAAACTCTCAGTAGATCTACCATTCTGGGTTCTGGAGGATGGTGACCCTCTTCCCACAGCTCCATTAGGCAGGTGCCCTAGTTGGGACTCTGTGTGTGGACTCCAATCCCTTATTTACCCTCTTCACTGCCCTAGTAGAGGTTATCTATGAGGGCTCCACCTCTGCAGTAGACTTCTGCCTGGACATGCAGGCATTTTCATACATCCTTCAGGCTCTAGGCAGAGGCTCCCAAGTCTCAAATCTTTCCCTTTTCACACCTGCAGGTTTAACACCACATGGAAGCCACCAATGCTTATGGCTTGAACCTCTGCAGCAGTGGCATGCAATGTATCTAAGAAGGGCACCTCTTAGCTACTGCAAGAGCTGGAACAGCTGGGATGCAGGGAGCAGTGTCCCAAAGTTGTTCAGGGTAGCAGGGCCCTTGGCCCAGCCCATGAAACCATTTTTCCCTCCTAGGCTTCTGGACCTGTGACTGAAGAGGCTGATGCAAAAGTCTCTGATGGGCCTTTAAGGTTTTTACCCCATTGTCTTGGCTATTAGCATTTGGCTCCTCCACCCTTTGGCAAATTCCTGCAGCCTGCTTGAATTCCTCCCCTTGAAAATGGGATTTTCTTTTCTACTAAATGGCCGGGTTGCAAATTTTCCAAACTTTTATGATCTGCTTTACTTTTAAACATATTTCAGTTTCAGATCATCTCTTTGTTCGTGCATATAAGCTTATGCTGTTAGAAGCAGCCAGGCTACATATTGAAAACTTTACTGAATACAAATTTTTTCTGCTAGATACCCTAAATCATCTCTCTCAAGTTCAAAGTTTCACATATTTCTAGGGCAGAAGAGCAATGCCTCCAACCTCTTTGTTAATGCATAATAAAAGTAACATTTGCTCCAGTTTCCAATAAGTTCCTCATCTCTTCTGAGACCATCTCAGCCTGGTCTTCATTGTCCATATTGCTAGCAGCATTTTGGTCACAACAATTTAACAAGTCTAGGAAGTTCCAAACTTTCCCTCATCTTCCTGTCTTCTTCCTAGCCCTCCACATTCTTCCAACCTCTGCCTATTACTCAGTTTCAAAGTTGCTTCCACATTTACAGGCATCTTTAGAGTAATACCCTACTCTTAATACCAATGTTCTCTAATAATACATTCTGGCTTTGCTATAAAGAACAGCCTAAGACTGGGTAATTTGTAAAGAAAAGAGATTTAATTGACTCACATTTCCACAGTGTGTACAGAAAGCATGACCAGAGAGGCCTCAGGGAACTGAAAATCATGGCAGAAGGCAAAGGGAAAGCAGGGATGTCTTACATGGTTGGAAAAGAAGAGAGAATAGAAGTTGCTACATTATTTTAAACAACCAGATCTCATGAAAATGCACTTAGTATCATGAGAACAGCAATGGGGAGTCCACCCCCGTGATCCAATCACCTCTCACCAGGTCCCTCCTCCAACATTGGGTATTTAATTTGACATGTAATTTGGGCAGGCACACAAATCCAAACCATATCAGGATGTACATATAACTATCCTAGTCACCTCACTATCAACACTTAAAGCAACTCAAAAACACAAGAAAAAGATTGAACAGGCAGCTCAAAGTGATGACATGTCATCTAATGATCTGTTCAGTAATAAAATTTCAAGCTAAGTTATTCACTCTCTTGTGTGTTGATACCAAAGTTCAGTTATGTGGTGGCTGACACCTCTAATCCCAGCACTTTCGGAGGCCAGCAAGGGCAGATCACCTAGATCAGGAGTTTGAGACCAGCCTGGCCAACATGGTGAAGCCTCGTCTCTACTAAAAATACAAAAACTAGCAGGGTGTGGTGGCATATGCCTGTAATTCTAGCTACTAAGGAGGCTGAGACAACAATAATTGTCTGAACCTAGGAGGCAGAGGTTGCAGTGAGCTGAGATAGTGCCACTGCACTCCAGCCTGGGGGACAGAGTAAGATTCCATCTCAGACAAACAAACAAACAAACAAACAAACAAACAAGGTGTAGACATCTTTGCAAGGGCTCAGTCTTTATTAACTAATGTAATAATGCATAATGTGAGTGGTTAGATGTAAAGAAGGTTAACTGGTGTTTGGGAAAGTGCTGGAAGCAGGAGACCTAGCAAAGGGTTCAAATCAAAGGAATGACAAAAGTAGAAGTGAGATTAGGATAGAGACTGAATTACTATTTCATAATTTTGTCTCAAACACAATCTGTCAGCTGAAGTCTATTTCTTTTCAGAAAGGTAAATTTTTTAATCTAAATTTTTGTCTTTATTAATCAAATATGTCATAAACATGGGTCTAGGTGGACATATTCCACATTAGCATTTGCAGGTTCATTATGAAACAATGACTGAGAATTGCTACCATTATCGAAAATTACTACATGCTGGAATTGTGCTTGATATGCATCATCTCATTTAATGGTTATAGCAAAACTATGAGGCAGATATAGTCTTTATATTCCCTGATAAAAGCAAAGCTCAGTCACCCAGCACCACAGAACTTGTATCAAAAGTAAGATTCAACACTAGACTTTCTGAATGCAAAGCCTGTGCTCTACATGTGGATTATGGCTCTTAGGAAGAAACACGTCAGCAATTAGCCAGAGTGTGGCATCTCTATGCCCTAGAGATAATAATTTTAGTGTTTAATTTTTGAGTGTTGCGAAAATATATTGAGGTGTTTATAATTTTTATACAACAATATCAAATTTCCTTGTCAAGAAATGTTGACACTGCTTTTTAACAGACTGAGTGTAGACAAAGTATTTGGAAGGATTAATAATTCATTTACCAAATACTTGAAACCACTCCTATAACAACTTATGCCTAATTTACTTCCCATTACACACCTTTATAAAAATTAAGATTTTTAGATTTATATTAGGATAGTAATATTAACAACCTCTCTTGAAATTTTATGGGACCCAATGAGTCAATATTCATGAAGTAGCTTGTAATTTCTAGTTTAAAGGTGTTTAATTTAAAAAATATATAGATGCTAATAAAAAGGTCAGGTGTGAAATTTATTGCACTGAAAGTAAGTTGTTCTTTATGTGTAATTAATTATGGGACTTACACTGACATGAACTAAAAAACTCTGACTTACTGCAATTCAACCTCACTAGAATAGCTAACTGAGAGAACAAATCATCCAAGTAACATCAACCTAAAGAACACAATAGAAATTAACATAAGTATAAATGTCATAATTGCCATCATTTAATATTCACTGGCTGCCTGCTGAGTGGATATAACTGTGATAATTGCTGTAAGAGTTTTAAAGAGAGGGAGTATACCCTGGGTCAACAGTACAGGAAAAATAAGTTATTAGTATGATTTTAATAGTTCTAGAACACAGAGCCCCTTTAACTTATAGCAAGCATTATTTACTCACAACTACATTGTTTATAAAATTTTATAAATTATTTGTATTATAAGATATTTGATACAGATGAAAGACCATGTATAAACACTTACACATTTTAAAGCATAATAGTAAACCAGATACCACTATATGTACTAACTAATCCTCCTGTACCTCTTACTTTTAATTTTTCACCCAGAAGTACAAGTACCCTAAATTTTTTTGTGTGTGCTCTTTCTATTAATGATTTTAGCACGCATGTATCTATCCCTGAACAACAAATCAGTTTATTTGTTTTTGAAATTTATAAAAATGGTATTATACTTCATGTTATCTTTTTTCTTTCTCTTTTTCTTTTTCTCTTTCTTCATTGTTTCTAAGACATACCTTTATTTCTTTACATTACTGAAAAATATTATGTTATTTGAATATACTTCAGTTTAATTTTTAGTTCTCCATATATTCATGAAGGTCGTTTCAATTTTTTGTTTTTATTTTTTGTTTACAGTGCTACAAACAAAGCTGCTATAACCCACTTTTTATTTGTCTCCCAGGGCAGGTGTGCAAGTTTCTTGGCTTATATGTCTAGAAATATAATTGCTGAGTGTTAGACATTATATTTTTTGCTAAGTCAATAAAGCAAAATATACACTTTCCCTTGATTTACATCCACACCACCACTTGGTATTGTCAGGCATCTTTTTTTTTTTTTTTTTTTTTTTTTGAGACGGAGTCTTGCTCTGTCGCCCAGGCTGGAGTGCAGTGGCCGGACCTCAGCTCACCGCAAGCTCTGCCTCCCGGGTTTACGCCAGTCTCCTGCCTCAGCCTCCCGAGTAGCTGGGACTACAGGCGCCCGCCACCTCGCCAGCTAGTTTTTTGTATTTTTTAGTAGAGACGAGGTTTCACCGGGTTAGCCAGGATGGTCTCGATCTCCTGACCTTGTGATCCGCCCATCTCGGCCTCCCAAAGTGCTGGGATTACAGGCTTGAGCCACCACGCCCGGCTATCTTACTTGTTACCAACCTCAGGGACATTTCTGCTGTTTTTTCAAACTCTATTGAGATTTTGTTTGGAACTTTATTGAGTCTGTGGATCTGTTTGTGGATAAATGGCAGGCTTAAACTCAGTATATCTCACTGTTCTTTTAAGTTTTATTTAATGACTTCCATTATATTTCATAATTTTTCTATGCAGGTCTTCCAATTTTTATTATATATACTGTTACTTACATTTTTTGTTAACGGTATAAGGGTTTCTTTTTTTTTCTTTTTCTTTTTTTTTTTTTTTTTTTTTTTTTTTTTGAGATAGAGTCTTGCTCTGTCACCAGGCTGAACTTCTGTCGCCAGGCTGAAGTGCAGTGGCATGATCTCGGCTCACTGCAACCTCTGCCTCCTGGAATCAAGCAATTCTCCTGCCTCAGCCTCCCTAGTAGCTGGAACTACAGGCACACACCACCAAGTCCAGCTCATTTTTGTATTTTTCAGTAAGATGGGGATTCACCATGTTGGCAAGTATGATCTTGATCTCTTGACCTCATAATCTGCCTACCTTGGCCTCCCAAAGTGCAGGGATTACAGGTGTGAGCCACCACACCTGGCCCAAGTGATATTTTTTAATGGAGCAAAATGCATTTGACTTTTATGTATTGAGTCTGTAACCAATCTATTTTGTCAATCTTTCTTATTATTTGGAATAATTTATACATTATATACATATATAATAATATTTACATAATAGCAGCTTTGTTTATTCTTTTCTATCCTAATATGTTGTACCTCTTTTTCTTTCATTTCCCTTTTTTTTTTTTTTTTTTTTTGAGACGGAGTCTTGCCTTGTCATCCAGGCTGGAGTGCAGTGGGGTGATCTCGTTTCACTGCCACATCAGCCTTCCAGGTTCAGCAATTCTCCTGCCTCAGCCTCCCCAGTAGCTGGGATTACAGGGGTGTGCCATCATGCCTGGCTAATTTTTTGTTTTTTTACTTATTTTTATTTTTATTTATTTTTTTTGAAACGGAGTCTCACTCTTTTCACCTAGGCTGTAGTGCAATGGCGCAATCTCAGCTCACTGCAACTTCCACCTCCTGGGTTCCAGCAGTACTCCTGTCTCAGCCTCCCAAGTAGCTGAGATTACATGCCCACGCCACCAAGTCCAGCTAATCTTTATATTTTTAGGAGAGATGGAGTTTTGCCATTTTGGCCAGGCTAGTCTCGAACTGCTGACCTCAGGTGATCCACCCACCTCAGCCTCCCAAACTGTTGGGATTACAGGCGTGAGCCACTGTGCCCGGCCTAATTTTTGTATTTTTATTATAGATTGGGTTTCATTATGTTGGTCAGGCTGGTCTTGAACTCCCGATCGCAAGTGATCTGCCCGCTTTGGCCTCCCAAAGTGCTGGGATTACAGGCATGAGCCACCACGCCTGGCCGTACTTCTTTTTCTTACTCTGCCAGGCTTTCAGTACAATGTTTCAAAGAAGTGAAAATAAGAGTCATTTTTGTCTTTTTCCTGATTTTATTTATTTATTTATTGAGATGGAGTCTCACTCTTTCACCCAGGCTGGAGTGCAGTGGTGTGTTCTCGACTCATTGCAACCTCTGCCTCCCGGGTTCAAGCGATTCTCCTGTCTCAGCCTACCAAGTAGTCGGGATTACAGGCATGCACCACCACACCTGGCTAATTTTTGTATTTTTAGTAGAGACGGGATTTCACTATGTTGACTAGCCTGGTCTCTAACTCCTGACTCAGCGGATCCACCCGCCTCAGCCTTCCAAAGTGCTGGGATTACAGGCATGAGCCACCGCACCGGGTCTCGTCTTTTTCCTGATTTTAAAGCGATATGACTAATGTTTTCTATTAAGACTGATAGTTTCTATAGATGCTTACATTTAACACTTTATCATTCTAAAGATGTTTTAAAATATCGTCTTTTTTTTTAGAAATTAGAAATGAACATTGACCTTCATGAAACAATTCTTTTCTGTATCTATTGAGGTGATTGCATTTTTTCCCTTTTAGCCACGTAGGGTGATAAATTCATTTGAAAGTTTTCTAAATTCATAGTTGTCTCAACTTGAATTCTTGGGATAAATTAAAACTGGATTTTTCCTATACATCAATGGATTTTTATTTTCTTATACAATAGAGGATTTGACATTTATCTTTTTTTTACACTATTTTTGCTTAATTTTGGTTTCCATGTTGTGCAAATCGTATAGGCTAGGTTGCTTTTCTTCCCCCATTCTCAATATTCATATAAAATGGATTTAAATGATATATTCTTTAAAAATTTGATTAAACTCACATGTAAAATTATCTGGGCTTGATGTTTTCTATGTGGGAAGACTTTTAAATACTTGAAAGTTGTTATAGGACTATTCTAGCATAATTTTTTAATCAGTCAAGACAAATTATTTTTGTCTTAAAACATATCCTTTGGGTAAATATTACAAATTAATTTGAATGAAATTATTTTTAATTCTGTCTTTATTACTTTCTACTGAAAAACCACCTTTCTTGGCAATAACAGAAAGATTTAACACAAAGTGCTTATTAAAAATTCTAATTGCCCAACATATCCCTCATAATTTTGTGACTATCTTAGAGGCAATAAATTTTCATTATTCATTTTAAAGATGAAGAAACTAAGTCACGGAAAAGACTGCTCAGCTTATAAGTGTTATAGTCTGCCGGGCATGGTGGGTGAATCCCTTGAGGCCAGGAGTTCAAGACCAGACTGGCCAACATGACAAAACCCGATCTCTACTAAAAATACAAAGAATTAGCCGGGCATCGTGGTGCAAGTCGGTAATCCCAGCTACTAGGGAGGCTTGAATCCTGGAGGCCTGACATTGCTAGCATCCAAGGGAATCGTCTAAACCCGGGAGGTGGAGGTTACAGTTAGCTGAGATCACACCACTGCACTCCAGCCTGAGCAACAGAGTGAGACTCTGTCTAAAAAAAAAAAGAAAGAAAGAAAGAAAGAGAGAGAGAGAGAGAGAGAGAGAAAGAAAGAAAGAAAGAAAGAAAGAAAGAAAGAAAGAAAGAAAGAAAGAAAGAAAGAAAGAAAGAAAGAAAGAAAGAAAGAAAGAAAGAAAGAAAGAAAGAGAAAGAAGAAACAAAGAAAAGAAAGAAAGGGAGAAAGAGAGAGAGGGAGGGAGGGCTGGAGGGAGAGAGGAAGGAAAGGAGGGAGGGAGGGAGGGAGGAAGGGAGGGAGGGAGAAAGAATAAAGTGGCAAAGTCAAAATTTACATCTAGGATGTTTTGTTTCAGAGTCTGTGTTCACTAGGATTGTCTGTCCACTGGAAGTCCTGTGGTTTCATGTCTTGTCTTTCATCAGAAAAGTTCTCTGTTTTCCTTTTTTCCATTAAAAAAAAAATCAACTACAGTCAGGATGGCAGGGTCTACAGAAACATTTCTCCTATTCTCACCATCTGGTTGAAGTGAAATTAGAAGTTCCCAAAATGAAGAGTATTGTATTCATAGAAGATGAACAAGGTTTTGAGCAGACGCAGGCATTGGAATGGAAAAAAACAATAATGAACCTAACAAGAAAAATGTTATGCTTCAAAGGAATCATCTCCTTTTACTAATAAAGCTTCATAGTAAAAAAATTTAAACTGGCAGGGAGTGGTTGCTCATGCCTGTAATCCCAGCACTTTGGGAGCCCGAGGTGGGTAGATCTCGAGGTCAGGAGTTCAAGAACAGCCTGGCCAAGATGGTGAAACCGCATCTCTACTAAAAATACAAAAAAATTAGCAAGTGCCTGTAATCCCAGCTACTCAGGAGGCTGAGGCAGAGAATTGCTTGAACCCAGGGGGCAGAGGTTGCAGTAAGCCAAAATCATGCCACTGCACTCTGGCCTAGGCAACAGAGAAAGACTCCATCTCAAAAAATATATATACACACACACACACACACACAAACACACATTTATACATACATACATATATACATATATATCCATATATACATATGTACATATACATACGTGTGTGTGTGTGTGTATATACATATAATATATATATTTTACCCAAAGAGATGCATGGCCTCTGCCAAGGGCTCCTTAGAGGTAATCCTTAAGCTCTTAGAATGTCCTGCCTGATAAAAGTGGTTTTTTTTTGTTTTTAACCTGGAGGCCTTGGGCCACTTCAAATAGTCAATGCTAACAATGTGATTTATGTTAGGGATTTTGAGTTACACATTATTAGCTTGACTTCTGGAGGGTCTGGAGAGTGAAATCGGCACCATTAAAGACCAACCAGGTCTATGAGACTGAATTCCAATAAAACCTCTGGACATCAATGTTTGAAAGAACTTCCCTAGTTGGTAATACTCTATGCATATTTTCACACTGTAGATAGGAGAGTTAACACTATTTCTCTACTGAATATGGGCAACTAGAAGCTTCATATTTGAACTCTCCTGAACTGGCCCTCATGTGTTCTTTCCCTTAACCGATTTTAATCTGTATTCTTCCATAGTAATAAACTATGACCATGAGTTTCATAGCTTTCAGTGAGGTCTGTGAGTCCTTTTAGTGAATTATCACAACTGAGAGGAGTCAAGAGAACCTCCAAATTCTACAGGTGATGTCAGAATGAGGGTGTTCTTGTGGACTCTTCTCCAAATTTGTACTTAGTAATGACACACACTTGTTTGCCTGATTCTGTGCTCTCTTAGAATAGGTCTTCTTGGGAAACGTTTTCATTTCTAATGCAAAAAAAATTGTGCAGGCAGCTACATTAAGGCAATTCACATGTTCAGTTTTCTGCAATGGATCTAATTCATGCTACTCTATATGTATTTCTGTATATCATGATAGATATGTGTTTGTGTGTATACATATGTGTATATATACACACATAAATGTGTATGTATATGTGCATACATGTAGATGTGTGTATATATATACATACACGCACATATATATAATTGATTAACTATCTTTCCTTTTAGACTGTAAGCTTCAGAAGGCAATTATCTTGTCTGTCTTATTAGTTAACAGGGTTTTTATTTATTTGCCATTCAAAATTGGTAGACTTACTGATTGATTCATTGATTTAATCATTCGGTGAATGTTATTGTTTGCTACATGCCAGGCACTAGTCTATATGTTGTGTGTCCCATGGTAAAGAGTTCAAATTAGACAAAAGTTTCTACTCTTATGACTCTTACAATCTATCAGGATATATATATCTTTATATATACATATATATCTCTCTTTATATACACACACATTGTTGCCAGGAGGCATTAACCCTTTTTATCTACTGAAAATGGACAGCTAGAATCTTCACATTTGGACTCTCCTGAAATGATCTTCATGTGTCTCTTCCCTGAACTAATTTTGATCTGTATCCTTTTATAGTAATAAACTATAACAATGAGTTTCAGTTTATAAACACTTATATACATAAAACTATGTATTTTCTCAGATGGTAAAAATTCAGTGGAGAAAATGAAGAACTTGGAAAAGGAATCACAAATTTAAGACTGTGTTTTTTTTTTTTAATAGTGTTGTCAGAAAGGGTCCGTTTATAAGGTGACATTTAAGCAGATACCGGGAGTGCAAAAGCCATGTGCCAATGCTAAGCTGGTGACTGAGAATAGACAACGTCACGTGAAAATTAGGGTGGAACCTGAAGTCCTCCAGGAGACCAGCACTTGCACTAGTAGAAATGAACTGAGTTTGGAGGTGGGGCAAGAGGAATTATAGAAGGTGAAGTTAAACAGATACAGGTGAGTTCAGGTTATGTAGGGATCTGTGGGTCAGTGGCAGAGCTTTGGCTTCAATTCTGAATGAACATGAATTGTCATTAGACAATTTTGACTACAGCAGTGTCATGATACAATTTACATCTTAAAACGATTACTCTGACTGCTGTGTTGAGCATGGACTATATGAGGCCAAAACTAGGAGTAGAAAGTCCAGGTAAGAGACAGATGGGGAAATCCAGGAGAGCAATAATGGTGGCTTGAACCAGGACCAAGGTGGTGGTGGTAGTAAACAATGAAGCGATTTTGAATAGATTGTGAAGATAGAGTTCATGGGCCAGGCAGAGTGGCTCATGCCTGTAATCCTAGCACTTTGGGAAGCTGAGGTGGGGGGAATCCTTGAGTGCAGGAGTTGGAGATCAGCCTGGGCAATACAGTGAGACCCTGTCTCTACAAAAAATACACAAATTACCTGGGTGTGGTGGTGTGTGCCTGTAGTCCCACCTACTTGGGAAGCTGAGATGGGAGGATCCCTTGAGCCTAGGAGGTGGAGGCTGCAATGAACTGTCATGGTGCTACCGCACTCCAGCCTGGGCAACAGAGTGATACCATGTCTCAATAATAGCAACAAAAACGTAGAGCTCACAGAATTTGCTGATGGGTTAGATTGGGTGTGAGAGAGAAGTCAAGGGTAATTGAAAGGATTGTGTTTCAAGTAACAGGACAGAATTGCTTATAACTTAAAGGTGGAAGTATACACAATTCAGTTTCAGATTTCAGTTCATTCTCACAGTGATATAAATAAAATACCTGAGATTGGGTAATTCATAAAGAAAAGAGGTTTAACTGGCTCACGGTTTTGCAGGCTGTTCAGGAAGTATAGTGGCTTCTGCTTCTGGGGAGGTCTTAGGAAACTTATAATCATGGTGGAAGGCAAAGGAGAAGCAGGCACATCTGACATGGTCAGGGCAGGAGCAAGAGAGGGGAGATGTGCCACACACTTTGAAACAACTACATCTCATGAGAATGCACTATTGCAATAACAGCTCCAAGTGGGATGGTGTTAAACCATGAGAAACTACCTACACGATTCAATCACCTTCCACCAGGCCCCACCTTCAACACTGGGGATTAAAATTGAACATGAGATTTGTGAGGGGAACACAGATTCAAACCATATCAGGGTTTTGTTTTGTTTGGGGTTTTTTGTTTCTTTTTTGTTCTGTTTGGAGGAGGAAATAGGGGAAGAGAAGTGGAGAAGTTTAGTTTTGGAAAATGTTTTAGGCTTTTAAAGGGCAAAGCCAAGTAACCAGTTCTAGGTGCTAGGATTATAGTTAAAACATAACAAATACAAACAGCAAAGTCATAAGCTTTGCAAGGCTCCCAACTGTCCTCTTCATCATGACATTCCTAAGACCTTGCACAGCGCCTTGCTCTTAGGTGTTCAATAAATATTCAAGACACGAAGGAAAAAAAGAATTGATCATTAAAATTTAAAATCCTGCCAGGATTTTGCATCCATAGGAGCTATGCAGCCGGTGTACTTGAGGGTAGTGCCTGGCAAATTCCTCATAATTCAACTTCAGATCTATGCATTTCTGATGTCTACCTATTGAGTAACATGCTTCCCGTAACATAATTGATTTTGAACAGTGAGATCCACGTGAGTGGTTAGTCAGAAAACAGACCTCCAGATAAGTAAGTTAAATCGAACAACATTCTTTAGTTTTATCTATTAAAATATCAGAAGATTTGATGTAAAACAGTAACTCTGATTTTTCCTTAATTGATAGATGTTTTTCTGACAATAATTGGCCAAGATACTGGTCTGTGTCTCGAGGCCACTCCTGAAAAGAGGAAGTTTGTTTTCCTGTTGTTCTGACGGGAAGAGGTGGATCTACTTCATCAACATGCAGTGCCAAATTGTTAGGATACAAGCTAAAAAGGAGGAGTGCGTTAGGATATGGCACTCTTTAGTGTCATATCTATACAGCGTCATGTGTGTTCTTATGCGTGTGTGCCCACGTACTGAGTTTGAAATATTAAACAAATCTCTTGCTATGGGTTGCAGGCAAACCAATTGTAAAATGCTGATGTGACAGTAGAAACCAGGGCTTTGAGATGGGATCCAGGCACCACCTCACTGCTACTCACTAGCAAATGACATCAGACTCACTCTATTCTTGTTAAGCCTTTCTTTTCTTTTTACTCCAGCTTTATTGAGATACAATGACAAAAGTGTATTTTAAGGTGCACAACAAGATGTTTTGATATAAATGCACATTGTGACATAATTAACACAAATTAATTGACACATTCATCACTTCACATGGTTACCTTTGGGTCTTTGTGTGAGAACATTGAATATCTACTCTCTCAGCTAATTTCAAGTATACAATAATGCAGTAACATTACATATAGTCACCATGTGGTACCTTTGATCTCCATAATTTGTTCATCCTGCATAACTGAAACATTGTACTGTGACCAGCATCTCCCTATTTCCCAATTTCTCCGTGTCCCAGCCCCTGGCAACCACCATTCTACTCTCTGTTTCTATGAGCTTGGTTATTTTAGATTCTATGTATAAGTGAGATAATACACTATTTGTCTCTCTGTTCCTGGCTTATTTCACTTAGCATAGTGTCTTCTAGGTTCATTCATGTCATCACAAATAGCAGAGTTTTCTTCTAATTTATGAGCAAATGATATATTTCATCATATATGCATATACCACATTTTCTTTATCCATTCATATATCCACAGGTGCTTAAGTTGTTTCTATATTCAGATCTTCATTTGAAAAAATGGTGAGGCATACTTATTTCATGGAGTTATCTCAAAATGAACATACATTTTCATCCACCAAATGCTTTAAACTGGCTGGTTCTTTAGGGCAAAAAACTCACACTTTTTTCCCCCCTCTACTCTCATACCACAATAATCAAAACAGAAGACTTCTGTGTGTGTGTGTGTGTGTGTGTGTGTTTTGTTGTCACAGAGCAAGAAAGCAGTCAATTCTATTGTAGACACTAGCTGGGTGTTCTCCAATTCAATTTAGATGCTATCTACCTGGGGATAGCAGAGCCTGCTACCTTCCAGGAAACTCCGCATGTTCAGGTATCCGGAAACTCCCCTATCCCTGTCCTCTTGGGCCTCTATGGAGACTTCATAAATGAAGCATGGATAATTGTCCTGATATGTGATTGAACAAAACGGCTATGATCTAATACTCACAGTCTGAATGGAGAAACACAGAAAAGCCTGTCTGATCAGATTCTTGGCCTCTCCATGCAGCATCCTTCCTTCAGAGTGTGGGGCAGGAACCTTTCTGAAGTAGGGATCTTATGACCTACAACGTAGGTCAGAGAATTTCTTTACAGCCAACTCTAAGACAGAAGGGCAAGAGAAGATTTCTGCCTTGGAGAGAAAAAGGAGCAGGTGAAAGGAGGGCAGGAGGTCAGAGAGAGAGAAAGACTCTGTTTACTGAGAACTGTTCCTAAGGCCTAAAGCTCCCCAGCATTATAAAAAGGGCCATGGGAGTTAATGAGCCAGGAACTATGGACAAAAACATATATATATAATATCACCACACTTGTGCTTGTGCATAACAAATATTTACTATACAGTATTTATTATTATAAATAGCATTGTATATGTAATTTATCTATTTATCTATCTATATGTAATTTTATCTTTCTATTCTTTACTTAAAATTATACCCTAATAATCTTCCATGTCATTGAATAGTGTTTATAAGAACCATTTAAAATAGTGTTTATAATACTTACTGTGGTCAGTTTTTCCAGTATTCAGGGCTATTTTTAGGAATCAATACTCTAATACTGTTTTATTAACATTAAGTCATCATGTTGGCATTTTAAAAATCTGAAATCTGCATCATTATTTTATTCAGATAAAATCATTGACTCTATTATATAATTAATGTGAAAAGACAAATCAATTACTCATTTAGCCAGTTCTATGTTAATGAGTCTAAATAGACGGATGTATTGTGATATTGCAAACCTTCTTATTCAAGAACAATTTTATTCTATTTCAAAAACATTTCAAAGTAGTAGACTATGAAAAAATCAGAATGGAAACTGATAAAGGTAAGTCTGCACCGAACTTATTTATTCATGATAAAATTAAAGGACAGACCAGGAAAACACACTTTGTAATGAAACAAAATATATAGTTTGTTATCAATGAGAGTTTGCAAAATTAGGAAAACAAAATCCTAAAATCTTATTTAAAATATCTCCACAAGGTTATCAACTGAGATTTTTATATTCGTTGAAGGTAATTATTTAGAGCAAAGGATTTGGAGTTATTTCATAGTCTGTCTCTGCACCATTGTGTTGACTAATACAGAATCACAAAGGGCTTCTTCATCAGCAGGTAATGATCTGCACAAAAATACACTTATGAGTTAACGTTGACAATATAGACACTTTTTTGAAGATAGTGCTTTTTCTTGAAAAAAGATCAAATATTTTCTTTTAAATGTTGCATAATTAAATGTATTTTTCACATTATTATTTTTGTTCCCTGAAAATAGTTCATTATGTTTGTATTTCAATGCAAAATATAAATTTATAAATTTATAATTCTACTGCTTATCTTATGATAAATTTACAATTTGTTGTGTTTAAAATGTATCACGCATTTATTTTGTTTTATTGTATGAATTCAAAACTGTTTTTTCAAAGAAAAGAACAGCATGATACAGCATTTTGAAATTGGCCAAAAAACCCCAATATTCCCATTTTGCCCTCGTATTACCATCACCAATTTTTTAATGAACATATGACATTGACTCTCCATGGTATAATTTTCTTAACTATTTCCTTTTCGTTTGCTTTCGTTTTAAAAATTGTTTCCAGGCTGTCTGCTGTGGCTCACACTTGTAATCCCAGCACTTTCAGAGGCCAAGGTGGGAGGATTGCTTGAGCTCAGGAATTCTAGGTCAGCCTGGGCAACATAGTGAGACCCCATGTCTTAAAAAAAACACAAAAATTAGCCATGCATGGTGGCACACACCTGCTGTCCCAGCTACTCAGGAGGCTAAGGTGGGAGGATCACTCCAGGAGGCTGAGGCTGCAGTGAGCCAAGGTTGCACCACTGCACTCCAGCTAAGGAGACACAGGCAGACACTCTATATACTCTATATTAAAAAATTGTTTGCAATATTTGAATACTATAATTGAAGTGGCTATAAATACTTTGATGCATACAACTTATCAAAATCTGGATTTGGGGTGTGTGTGTGCGCGCGTGTGTGTGTGTGTGTGTGTGTGTGTGTGCATGTTTTAGAATATATTTTAAAAATGGAAACTATTGAGTCCAAAGTAAGAATCCTTTTGAGGCTATGGACAAACATTGAGAAATTGCTTTCTAAATCAGTTTGTTTGTTTGTTTGTTTGTTTGTTTTCATTTGCTTACTTTACTAATTAGTTAACAATTGCAGAGAATTTTCACTAGAAGTCCTTCTCCAGAGCCAAGGCGTTCTTAGGTGGTGTAGCTGTAACAATAGCCACGGGATAGATTTTCACTGTGGGCAGCAATGAGAAAGCAAAGAATATGGCTAAATATTGCATATCTAGCATACCTCCAGCCGAATGAGACAGAATTTATCCACTGAGGGAATCTACTGTCTTTGCAGAGCATCCTAATTATACATAGTAGTAACACTAAGGCAGAGCACAGTGAAGGTCAAAACAAGGAAATCAAGTCAGGGGGACAGGGAGAACGAAGATTTAATTCCATGAACAATCACAAATCACAGAACAAAAGGTGTTGCTCGTTACTAAAGTGTGCTCGTAATGTAAAAAAGACTTTTAGATTATTCTTTTTGTTTGTTTGTTTTCATTTTTGACAGAGTCTCGCTCTGTTGCCCAGGCTGGAATGCAGTGGCGTGATCTTCACTCACTGCAAGCTCCACCTCCCAGGTTCATGCCATTCTCCTGCCTCAGCCTCCCGAGTAGCTGGGACTACAGGCACCTGCCACCACACCCAGCTAATTTTTTTTTTTTTTTTTTTTTTTTTTTTTGTATTTTTAGAAGAGACGGTGTTTCACCATGTTAGCCAGGATGGTCTCGATCTCCTGACCTCATGATCCACCCTCCTCAGCCTCCCAAAGTGCTGGGATTACAGGTGTGAGCCACCACACCCGGCCAGATTATTCTTTTATTTCATTCCTTCATAAGCCATAATATTGAATCTCTATTTTATTTACAATTCAAAAATGTACTTCAAATTTTTCTTAATATTTTTCCCCAAATTTGATTTTCAGTGACTCTTATCAATATCAACACTTTTCTAAGATAATATACATTGTAAAAAAAATTCTTGTTATGCAAAATAAATTTTGATCTACAGCAAAAGATTTAGTGTGCTTCATTAATAAAGTCTATCAGAAGTTGACTTCAAATATCAAAATGTTATTCTTTTCCACTTGTATGAAATTCCAGCAATATCTGTAAGCTAATATTACCTAATAATTGCATTTGAAGGGAAAACCAGAACTGGCAATTTTACTAGTAGAGCTATTGGGTATAAGTATTTCATTCAAGATGTCAACTACTCAGAAACCAAAAGACTTTATCACTAAGCCACATCTGCTTCACTCAAAGCTCACAATTGTGTTAGAAAAACACTGTGTGATAGTTATAAATTAATAAGACTCCCATTATTACTTACAGCATGCTGGGACGCTTTTTCATATTGCTCCGATAAATATGATCTTATTTTTTAATGACCTTCATAATCTATAAAAGCCACTATGTTGACTCTGTAGAAAGGTTTCAGTAACCTTTTGAGCAAAATGTTTATGGATTTCTTTGAGGTCTTGAAGGTTTGTCATTTTTAGTAGACAAAGCAAAGCACTCAGAGGATAGAGTCATGAACAGTTAAATCACTGTATTGAGCTTGCCACTCTGAGGTACTTTCATGTAGCATTTATATTTTAATAAGGAACCACCTCTTTAATGTACTTCACAACTTAAAGGACTTATAAGCTTCATATGGGCAAACAGTTTGGATAAAGAGGGATATAGCATTTACTTATGTAAATGTATATAAATTTACTTATATCTGTCTAGAATTGTATGCATACACATATACAACACAGTTTCCCATACTGTTGTACTATATATTCACACACATATATAATATGCACCCATACATACATATACGTGTGTGTGTGTGTGTTTATGTGTTTGTGTCTATTCAATTCCCTAAACTGTTATTCTAGGTCATGTGGTTGCCCTGTTTTTTCCTAATATTCTTACTTCCTGCCTGGACCTCTGATTTCCCTTGCTGGAAGTCGCTTATTTACAAGAAGCCAAGAACAAATTAGGTCGAGGACAGGCAGCATTATGTTAGTACAAAGGTAACTGGCTTCTCAGAGAATGAAGAGACTTGTAAATTGTTCTGGTAGCCATGCCTTGGTTCTGGTATATAACTGTGTCCTCATCTCTAGCTCTCCGAACTCCAAAACATTGATGGTTCTGAAAACGTTATCAGTCGGAATTAGGTTTTGTTATTATAAATCCCCAAATAACAGTTCCAAAATGACAATGACTTAAACAAGATACTAGGTAAATTTTTCTTGCATTTAAGAAGACTGGGGGTGGCCAATTCTACCAATTCTGGGAGGCTGCCTTGGCTCTATAGTCCTTAGGGACAGCTAGTTTATCACCCCCAACATCATGAGGTTGTGGCTTTCTCTCCTAGTTCAAGAAAACAGAATTCCAATTTTTACCACTGTGATAAAGTAACAGAAAGAAGGAAATAGAATATATATATATATGTGTGTGTGTATGTGTGTGTGTGTGTGTGTGTGTGTGTGTGTATATATATATATATATATATATATATATATATATATATATATACAGCCTATTTTAAGGAGGCTTCTAAAAGTGAAATCCAGAACTTGTGCTTATACCTCAATGGCCAGAACTTAGTCTCAGCAATGCCAATTGCAAAATGCAGTTCTGTTTTAGTAGTAGACCACATTCACAGCTTCAAGTACAAGGTATGACTACCAAGAAAGATGAAAATAATATTTGCTAGGGAAGCAACGAACAGTTTCTGCCATGCCCTTATAACAGACTATGTTCTTTCTGCCACAATTAACAATGATTTCTTTGCATTATAATTTTTGGTTTATTCTTGCTTAACTTTAATAATATCGAAGCTAGGGACATGTCATGTCAACCTTAATGGTATTAGAATAGGACTGTCTAAAAGTCACCGAGGACTCATTCTAAATACTCTACCAAGGTAGCTTAGATTAAGGATTCTTATTCTCCTATCAGAAAGCAGCTGCTTCTTCCACCCCACAGAAAGAGTTACAACCTCCCAAGGGCCGTATTGTCGCTGCTCCTAGGCAGCTAGAACCTACGACTTCCAGTCTCCCATGTGCCTGCTTTTCCCTGAAAAAGTCATTTTCATAGGCTTGTCCTACAACAAAAGTGCAAGAACAGAAGGCACAGTCCCTTTCACAGAAATCCAATCCTACACAGATAGCATGTACTACACGTACCTGTCTGGGTAAATTTACAAGCCAAGAGTCAACAATAGAAGAAAAGGCACAGGCCCTCCAGCCTTCCCATTATCTGCTGGGAAGGGCTGCTACTTGCCCACGCCTCTCCACTGTTCGTGAAGTACAGATGTGCTTCCTAGAAGGGAGGGTCCTGCTTCCCCTTTTGGCGAGTTGAGTAAGGACTCAATCCCATCAGTTATGAGGAAGGAATTTATCAATTTGGGTGCCAGAAAGTCTGAATTTTGATGCCAGCTGTGGACAATAGTTGTCTGGGAATGTACCTGGGCACCATGGGACCCATGGAACGCCAGGCTGGGCACAGCACCTCCTGATGAACAAAGCAGAGGATCTCCAAGTTCCAGCTAGCCGACTATCCAGGCAACCCAGTTCATTTCTAGCACCATTTGGGGATGACTCCGTTTGTCACTCTATAGCTTTGAATCTCCAGAGTGTCACACAGAATATGCCGCACAGCAGACCCTCAGTAATGTTGGCTGGAGTCTTAACGGATAAATATAAAATATTTGGTGCTATATCTGAAACAACTTTGGGGAATTCATTAATACTTGAATTAGTTGTCCCGTAAGCGAAATTTTAAAAGTCGCCTTTCTATAGATATGCTAACTTGTCAGTATGTGTTTTCTTATGAAAGAGCATCCCTTTCTAAGATTCTACTGAGGAAAACACAGAGTTTTTCAAGAGTAATGCTGAGAGCCTTTGCCTTAGAATCACTCATCAGAATGGCAGCTTGTTCCATGCCATTCTTTTTAAATTACTATAGTTCTTTCAGTGTGATTCCAGTCACCTAATTAGAACAGTTTTCCTGAATCATAAAAGAAAAAAAAATATCCATTGTGAAAAAAAATTTTCACTGAGGACCAGAGAGATAAACAGGCCTTTGTAACTGGTGTGGAGGCACATGGAATAGCAGCAAGGCCAGAAATGGGCACCGCTGTTTCCTCTACTGATGTACATGGTGCACCAGGTAGATGAAGCAATACCTTTGGCTTCAGAACGCAAAGAAGTTTGACATTGCCTTGGGCATATAAAGCCACTGGGAGTCAGTGAGCTAAAGTGATTGTAGCATGATAAATATGAACTGGGATACAGTTTTTGAGATAAAGCAGAGAAAATCAGAAAGATTTTAAGTTCTATTATTCTTAAAGCCTTAATTATTAGGCATTTTATACAGACTATTACTTTTATTCGATAATCATACTTGCATACTCTAATAACAGATTATCAGGTTAAGAGTGGATTAATATACACTAAAAGTTACATCTGGGAAAGTTATTTTACCATACACATATTTCCTCCGTGGTATGCAACATTCAATACAAACCGTGAAGTTACAACGTAAAGATTCTGATAAGAATAGACTCATTTTTTTGCCACATTATCTCTCAATAAAATTTTGCACAGTGAGAGTAAATTCAACCATAACTCTTTATTAGGATCAAACATTTTATGATGAGAGAGGTACAAAATTAATCCATCCTGTTGACAGTCTTGTAAGTCCTTCAGAAAACAAACAAAAGAAGGACAGGCTGAGCTTTAGGCATTCTATTGACAAGGACAGTGGGGAAATGGAACAAAATTAGTATATTTACAGGACAACCTTTAAGACCATAATCATATGGTTCCTCACAAATGCAACGGTAATGGATCACAGAAAATTGTAAACAAGACACATCACTACTTAAATATTGTACATGGCAACCTTATCAATCTTAGCACCAAAAGTAAAAACAATGCATAAAATTAATTTCAGCCTTCAATGAAAGAAATCAGCAGAAGAATCATGATTTTAGTGATATGTATTATTATAAAGTTTTCAAAAGTGCTCTTTTCACGTATGAGTAAAACATTTTACACTCTCAAAAATATGTGTGTGGTGAGGACAATATTTGAAAGATATGTTGCTAATGATACAATATTGAAATTCTTTAAAATAAAACAATGAATAATCATTAAATATCTGACCAATAGTAAAAAATAACGTAAGAGAAATCAAATAAAAATGACTTCAGAAACTGTTTTATGTATCGCTCTTTTTTTTTTAAAGGAGAAGTGCGTAGGTTGATGAAAATGTTAACTGCCTCCATTAGAATCTTATTTTTATTTTCTAATTTATTTAGTCAAAATGAAAAACACATTGTAAAATAGAATCTCAACCTCAGAAATAAAGGTCAACTACCTTGATAATAATTCAACTGCAACCTCTGTCTTTTGCAGCTAAACAGTTTCTCAGATAATTCCAATTATGATTCAGAATTCTTTCCATTTTATATGTATTTTTAAGAAAATTACTTATAAACACCTGAATATCTATTAATAAAAAACTCTGTTCTTGCATTGTCCTGAGCTCAGTGATCACATTTGGCACAAAAATGAAACAATGATACTTTTTTTTTCCCATATCAATATTCTTTGTATCTTAAAGAATTTTATTCACATGTCACAAACAAGATTCATTTTTAAAAGATATAATTTTAAATGTTTGCTCAATCTTTAGAAGTTCATTATAGAAATATTCTTGAAATCACCAAATCTAATCAGCATTCTAGCTTTCCATAACTCTGCTGTAAGTCAATAAATAAAGCAAATGTGTTTATATTATTTCACAGGACAAATAAGTCAAAGCTTATTAATAGATTTATAAATGATCCTTATTATGTACTATGCTACCAGCATAGGATGTGTGATTATTTGGTATGATTAAAATTTGGAAAATCAATAACTATTCAATAATTTTGAAAGAGAAACTAGTGCAATTGGCTTGTGAATTATTTTTAAGACATACATAAGCACAATAAATAAGGTAAATTATATGTGATAAGCCCTTATTTCAAAATGTTAATTCACAAGTTATGTGTCAATAATGCCTTTACATCATCATGGCTTTTGAAAATTTACCTTTAAATTAGGGTAATTATTTCAGTGTAAGCAAAATTACGTTTGCAATTGGTTGGAGATAGTACTATTTATGTTAATTTATGCCTATAGATAGAGATATGAAAGGAAACTCAGAGCCTTAGGCTTATCTTTATAGGAACATTTTTAAAAATGTGATAAATTGTAAATGATTATCAGTTAATGTACTTTTAGATTTCCAAACAGCTATTTTTAAGCCAATTCTTTCTCATAGAAGGCTATTAATAAAACAGTTTACAATGAAAAAATTAAATCTTGTCTGAGATTAAAGGTTTCTGACACAGTGGAAAATAAAGCATAAGAATACAAAGATAATTCTCAAAGTGATAGGAAGTTAATAATGATGTTCCCTGGAGTTTCGAACCAGACACTTGTATCTTCAATATGAATGTTAATAACAATAGATGATAGTGAATAACAAGCAACTGAAATATGCTCTCAGTACATAATTACAATATTTAATTTTCCTAATAAAAATGGAGCAGTGGTGGAGAGCTGTAAAAAGATACAGTAAATGAGTGAAGAACAAAAAGGTAGATGAAATGTAATGTAAAGTACAATGTATCACAAACCTAAAGAAATAATATTAATTACTCGTACATCCTGAGGGATTCTGTAACCTCTCAGGATGTTATTTTGGACAACTCAATGAAGGAGAGCAATCAACTATGAATAAATCAGTGTTACCAAGTGCTGAAAGTATAGCTAAGAAGAACAGTATTAAGAGGTGATTTTCACCTGGTTTCTGTTTTACAAGTGCTGCCTTTCAGAAAATGAGTCAGCTTGACATTTTTATAACATAGAAATGTCCAAAGAAAGAAAAATAAATTAATGAAATAATTTACAAGTCAGTTAAAATGGAAACAATTAGCATAAATGCAGGTGTTTTTTATTTTTCCTCTTCACATCAATACCTGCCTCAGAAGAAAATTTGCTCCTTGGTGTGGGTACTAGTTTATAAATCTTTATGAAGAGAAACTCTGGGAGAGAAAAAAACATAAAAAGCAGGGACATTTGTAAATGTGTTAAGCAGAATAATGGAAAGATTTAGTGATTTTTCTGAAGGTCACAAAACAATTGAATGACTATGATGGGAAGGAACTTGGAGCTCCTCCCTTCCAGTCAACACTGAAAATTACCAGATGCTTTTTGCACCCCGTTCCACTAAAAAATTGTAGCAGAAAACCTAGTCAAGTGTTCCTGTTCATAGTCTTAGAAATCCAACTTTTAAAATGCTTTTGGATACTAACTTGAATTTCATAATTAGATGATGAACTCATTAAATGCATAAGTGAAAATGTGTATTAAAATGTTATAATTTGTTTTTCATACCAACTTTTGACAGATATTAGACATATTTAACATAGATTAGAAAGACACAAGTTTCCAGCTAGCCAGATTTCCACACTAGCATCTCTCTACAATTGGTTAAAACCTAAGTTTAACACTAGACCAGAAAAAAAAAAAAAAGAAAGAAACAACTCGTTTCTCCTACTGTCTTGGAACTACAAATAATTTTTAAAATAACTATGTTGTGCTTGCTTTTTAAAAAACTAAATGCAAAAGATTGACCTTTGCTATATCCCATTGATGTAAAATACATCTGAAAATCTAAAAGACCTCTGAGACAGACAATTTCCAGATAGTCTCCAAAAATACAAATGTGCTTTTTTTTTTTTTTTTTTTTTTTTGAGATGGAGTCTCACTCTGTTGCCAGGCTGGAGTGTAGTAGAACAATCTCAGTTCACTGCAACTTCCACCTCCCGGGTTCAAGTGATTCTCCTGCCTCGGCCTCCGGAGTAGCTGGGACTACAGGCACGTGCACCAGACCCAGCTAATTTTTGTATTTTTAGTAGAGATGGGGTTTCACCATGTTGTCCAGGATGGTCTCAAGCTCTTCACCTCATGATCTGGCCCACCTTGGTCCCCCAAAGTGGTGGGATTACAGGCTTGAGTCACCGCGCCTGGCCACAAATGTGCATTTTTGACAAATTTCATTATGCACTACTCTAGAAACTCTTAATTTATCCAATCGATCAGCACATTTTAAAATTCCATACACATCTCACTCAGGCACTGAATGAAGTGTCATGGAGCAAAACAAAACAAAACAAAAAGCCAAAAAACAAAAACTCTGTTCCTGACCTTCGAGTTCTAAGAACCATTAACAGACAAGCCCACTTTGGAAACTTCAGTCCTTTCCATTCATGGGCATTCCTCTACACTGGGGCTACTGTTCCACTTTACTAAAGCTTTTCTTAATTTCAACATTGAGTATGTTTTAATCAAATTAATCTTGCCTACTTCATATGTAACTCAATTTTCCTCCTTTTTTTTTTTTACCTTTCTATAGCACTTTGCCAACAGTACATTGTTAATGTTGATTTTGACTAAAAGTGAGTCATGAGAAACTCAATATTTTTAGGCGAGAAACTGTGGTAAATTGTCATCCTATTGAGAGTACTATGGGAATACAGAAAATATGTAGTAATGCGGAATTACCTAAATTAACAAATTGGTGGCAAAAGTTCAGTAAGTTGGAAAAGTCAAATGATCCATAAGTATAGACTAATATTAAGAGATATACTTAGAGCGTGACAAACACTTGGAATCTAATCACATTATTGACGTCTAGGTGAGGAACTAGACACTGTTACAAAGGCCTCAGAAACGGGATCCAGAAGTGGCATTAGGTTCCTACTGTCAGTCACCATGAGCAGAATACATGCACTTTTGGAGAAGGGCTTTATGTTAACTATACACTAATTTCCTATATTTAAATGTGTTTAGTGTCCAAAGGTATGGATGTCTGATTATTCTTACATGTATAGTAATGACCTTAGCAGCTCACTATCTTCTAGCAGGGCAAATACTGTTATTTTCATTTAACAGAACTGATCCCCAACAGGGTTAAAGACTCTACTCAAGATAAAAGCTAGAATTAAACATGGGCCTTCAGAGTGAATACTTTCCATTGCAAACTCCAACCTGTCCAAGAACTTTTCAAGGAAATCCTGTTTAATTTGGCACTTACAGACAGACCTAAGATAGAACTAATCATGGATCTGATAAGATCTAACATTGCAAGAGGAGTGTTCACACTGGTGTATTTCATCAAAGCCACAATCAGGTAGGTAGCTTAAAGTGGCTTAACTTCCATGCGTTATATTTAGACCAAAATCAAGCTCTAAGTGATTGTTGTGTATCTTTCAAAGTTAAACATACCGCAGTGGTACCCAAGGGAAAATTGTTAATAAAAGTTTAGACTGATAGTTCAATATTCCTTTGAGAATACGTTTTAAAAATATGCTTTTCTTTCTGGTAATTAAAACACTTTTTTGGATTGACGCTTTTTTTTTTCTTTGAGACAGCATCTCTCTCTGTATCCCAGGCTGGAGTGCAGTGGGGTGATCTCGGGCTCACTGCAAGCTCCGCCTCCCGGATTCACGCCATTCTCCTGCCTCAGCCTCCTGAGCAGCTGGGAGTACAGGCGCCAGCCACCATGCCTGGCTAATTTTTTGTATTTGTTTTTTCTTTTAGCAGAGATGGAGTTTCACCGTGTTAGCCAGGATGGCCTCAATCTCCTGACCTTGTACAAGATTCGCCCGCCTCGGCCTTCCAAAGTGCTGGGATTACAGGCGTGAGCCACCGCGCCTGGCCAAAACTTCTAAATGTTTTTTTGTAAGTAATGCAAGACAATGAAACCAAAATTATACATTGATTATCTGTATTTTCCTTTAAAAATACAGACTTCTTCAAGCAATACATTTTTAGGTGATTTTATTTTTACAAAGAGCAATATTAAAACTGTAAGCATGGGTAGGGCACGGTGGCTCACGCCTGTAATCCCAGCACTTTGGGAGGCAGAGGCGGGTGGATCACAAGGTCAGGAGATCGAGACTATCCTAGCTAACACGGTGAAACCCCGTCTCTACTAAAAATACAAAAATATTAGCCGGACGTGGTGGTGGGTGCCTCTAGTCCCAGCTACTCCGGAGGCTGAGGCAGGAGAATGGCATGAACCCGGGAGGCGGAGCTTGCAGTGAGCCTAGATCACCCATTGCACTCCAGCCTGGGCGGCAGAGCAAGACTCTGTCTGAAAACAAACAAACAAACACCTATAAGCATCATTAAACACCTTATGCTCCCCTATACACTATCATTTTCTTGACGAGGACTATGAATACACTTTTGCCTTTTAATAAGAACACACATGCAAAAGAAAAAAATGGGAAACTTTTTTTTAGATTCAAGTGTTAATTCACTTTTGCTAATTTTAAAGCAATGTCTAGGAAAAAGTGATATTTTTAAAGATTGGGCTGTATTTTATTATCTTTAGGAAAAAATTAAAGATGAAGCAAGTGTGGCAGATATATGGAGTAAATTATTTTAAAAATAAGTGCTGTGTTTCAATTTATAGCTAATCTCAGAAAATAATGTATTTCTATATTTATGCCTTTTGAAGTTTGTTTCTATGTATGTACATTGAAGCTCAACTTCTTATAACTGGAGAAACTAGCTTCACATAAATAAATTCAGATCATTGGCATACTTCCACTTTCATATTACCAAACTGGGCTTATTCATTTTTTCTCCCAAAATTACTCCTCATCCTATCTTTTGTATCTTTGTGAATGGTTCCCACCTTCTCCCATTCATACAACTAGAAAACCTCCACATTCTCTTTGTTTCAGCCTTATCTCTCAATTTTACCAAGTCAAGCAGACATCAAATTTGTTTTTATCTAATGCTTTCTGTAATCTGTTCCTATCTCTCCATCACAAATATGCCTACCCTTGTTCAGGCATTTATAATCTATTTACTAAACTCTTCATGGTTTATTTTTGCTTCCTTGCCTTTGGTATGGCCTTAAAATCCATCATTTGGGTTCTTGCCAGTGATTCACTGAATTGCTTTTCAGTTTTTAAAAAACAAAAAACGCAAAAATATTTAGAAAAAAAAAGTTATCATCAGAGTCCAAAACTTCTTTTTTATGGCATTTAGGACTTTTAAATCACTTTTTCAAACTCCCCAAATAACAATATCTGATGACTCATCATTCTCGCAACAGCCTCCTGAGTGCGATGTCATTCTAGAAGCAATATAGAGAACATGGACTGTGAGCTTGTAGTATGGGTTCGAATCAAGGCCAGTCACTTAGACCAGCTGTCTAAGAGCTGCTGTGGACTCTGAGCAAGTCACACAACACCTTTGTTCCTCATTTGCCTCACCTATTATGGTGCCACTCTCAGGAACTTTTGCCCACATTCACCTAGAAGGAGTCTGGGAAAATGCTATGGAGAGCCAGGTAAATGTGTCAACACATAAGCACTTGTGACTGCTGTTAATACATAAGTCACTTTGTAGTGTGTGATTGTGACTAGTTTTAGTTGTTTTTCCAGGGGTTCATAATCCCCCTGGAGTCCAGGGGCTGTGGCTGTTCATCTTTCTGAGACTGCCCTTTATACAAAGTAAATTTGCACTAGTCACTTTTTAAACAGAATAGGAATGGAATGTGACAAAGGTGATCTGACTTTTGAAAGGTAAAATGACTTGTGTTAATGGCAAAAATATTAGTCATTTCCTTTCTTTAAATCAACTTTATTTAAACTTACAGATAATACAATTCATCTAACTTATATATGATAAAATGCACCAATTTTAAGAATACAGTTGGATAAGTTATGACAAATGCATGCACTCATATAACTGTCACCTCAATCAAGATATAGAATATTATCATCACCTCAATTTCTCCTTGTGCCTTTCTGCAGTCAATCCCTCTTCTGCATCCCAACCCTGGGCAACCATTGATCTATTTTCTGTCATGATATATTAGTTTTCTCTGCCAGTTATTTTTAATTTTTTAAGCTAGAAATGTTTCCATGTTCCAACGTGAACAATATCTTTCTACATAATCGACTTGTATACTAACATACAAAGGATATGATGCACCAATTTTTCTGCGGGTGTAAGGAGGGACTACAGGTGAATTTTACCTCAAATTGAGTTGATAATGGAAAACACAATCTAACCTAGACACAATAGACTATATCCTTGTTTTACACGATGCAACCCTGAGTCCCAGCAAGGTGGAAACTGAGCACTGGCATGCCCCTTTGCATGGATTCAGGTTCCCTACTTCTTGACCCATTTTTCTTTAGGAAAATTTATTGGTGAGTATATTTTAAAAAGGCTACGTCTTGAAATTTAGGTGTCAGAGAGAACCCCTAAAACATATTGAGTTTTGGATGCTAGCTCGAGAGGGGCTCTCCATGGATCTCAGAGACCATGGCTTTTTAAGTACTCACTTTTAGGGTGTCACTCTGGGAGCTGCGCCTGGGGACAAACTGATTCCTCATTGGGGCTGTAACATTGCTCAGGGTCAGTGGTCACCAGGCAGGGAATAGAGCCCAGGTGGCGTGGGGAAAGGGAATGGGGGCCGGACGTGGTCAGCGGACTCAGGACTTGACTCACACACTCACACAAAAGAGGCCGGAAAGTGTCCGGAGGAAGCCGGCGCGTCACGGACGACGGATCCGGGACCCTGCCGCGCCCGCCCAGCGGCGCCCGGTCCCGGGTCCACAGCCGCACTCACCCCGCCGCGCTCTCCGCCACCGCCACCACCGCGGCCACCGCCAATGAAACTCCTCCCGCTCCTAGGTGAGTGCTCAGCGTCCCTGGTCGCCGAGGTCGTCCGAGGGGCCAATGCCTTGTAGGGGACGGGAGTTTTTAAGAGGTGGAGCTCACATGGCAAGTGGATTTGGCAAAATCTACGAGGAGAATTGACTTAGTACTTCTCAGGATGTTTTTCTCCTTGACCTTTCAACTCTAAAGCTGAATATTCCAAGGTCCAGGGAATGTTACCTTTTTATTCCTCTTGAGGAAGTGTCCAGCGTCCCCTTTCACCTTTCTTCTGTTCTGACCTGAAGAAATTTGGGAAATCCAAACCATTAACACCCATGGGAGGCTTCCTGGCATTTTAAGGAGATTGCCGAGCCAGGTTTGAGCTTCATTTTGACCATACTGTGCAGAAAGATAGTAAATGACATCTCTGAGGGTGAAATAATTCCGGCTTAGTCAGTATACATAGTTATTTGCCACTAGGATTTAGAACAGAATACTTAAGAATCTCTTGGTACCTGATAAGAACAACTTATGCTAGATGACTGTTTTCAGAACAATGACCTCATGCTTTATAGCTGTTGGTCCTCAAGACTCTTGAGAAGGTCTGGTAAAACAATAAAAAAGGAACCTTCTGTACTTTTCCTTATCTTTTCCTATCAGTCCACAACATATAATTTCCAAATGTATTTCAATAACTCTGATGTATAGTCTTGTTCTTTGCTTTGTTTCTTTTCTTTTTTTTTTTTTTTTTTTTTTTTTGGTCACATTTGTGTGCTGTTCCATTTCTGGAAGATCATTCTTTGCCCATAATGTTGAGTTTGTTTTTTTGTTTTTGTTTTGTTTTTAAATTTCCCCTAATGGAAAAAAATAGTGAAATAAATTTTATTATGAATAATTGAATTGAAAACCATTGAAATTGAAAACAATTGAAGTTGAAAACAATCATTAGAACACAGAAAAAAAACAGCAATTGCATCTGTTCTCCTAGATAAGATGTCATCTTAAAATAACACAGATTTGAATTTACAAAAACCCAAATACTCAATTTACCTTCATTTCTACACAGAATTACTCCCAGAGGAGGGAAATTGTTTTACAATCAGGCAGTTCCCTTTCAAAGTATCTCACCTCAGAATGAAGGGTAACACTGAATCAACATGCTATACTGATGTGGGAACACAGTTTTTATTATAAAGCTGAGTTGTTTATTACATTTTAGCTTCATTGAGATTTACTTGATAAAGGTTGAAATTGAAAAAAAAAAAAAAAAAAAAAAAGCCTTCATCTTAAAACCAAGTTTTACTTACTTGCTGTTGTGCTGTTACTTAGCTAAGTGCTCTCTTGGGAAAAATTTATAATCCATTTATCTAAATAGAAAGAGAGGAGAATTTATGTTTATTATACTCTAATTCAACAATGGGGAGAGGTGTTTCTTTTACTTTTTGAAAAGGTGTATTTCTGTATTTTATTTAGTGGTTTTTTCCACTTTGTTGAATTGTTCCTATACTCAAAATTGCACCAAGACACCTTGTCTCCCAAATGCAAAATGTGAAATACGCAATGGAATTGAAGCCTGCTATTGCAACATGGGATTTTCAGGAAATGGTGTCACAATTTGTGAAGGTAAACAAGCTTTAATACTTCTTTTGGATTATACTGTAAGATTAAATTCTGATGTGAATATTTTTCTGTCCTCCAGAAACTTGTTTTGTTACACAGTTTAATTTCATATATTTAAACAATGCTTAAGTAGCTAAACAGTAAGTTTGACTTCACTTGTCAAAATTTTTGCTTGTTATTGATTTTAAATGACTTCATGCATATCTTATTTTTTGATGCAAATATTAAAGATTTCCCTTTAACTCATGCTGGAGATCCAGGTATAGAGGGCATAGTCAACAGCTTTGGGAACAAAAGAGTTCATGAAATTTAGACTATACTGGTATGGATTGCCTTCATAGATCCTCTTTACTACTTGATATATGATACCAAGTATATAAGTATTTGTATACCTATATGGTATATGATACCACATATACAGGTACTTGACCGCCTATATTTGGGGATAATATTAAGAGATTCATGGTTTTCTCATGCATACCCTGGGCATAGGAAATGACAAAAGAAAGAGAGAATTTTGAAAAGACATCATCTTTTGAAAAAGTAGATTATAATCATAGAACTTTATGCTACTGCCCAGAGACAGAATGCCAGAAAGCATCCTTGTAGGATGCAGTGTAGCCCATTGATTTGATCAGCAGAACACCATCTGATAATCAAATTTAAATAAGTTCGTGTCTGTAGGTGTCACCTTACCCTTAATCCTCCACTCCTCTTAACACACTCAATCTTTTTAAATTCATTTTCAGTAAAATCTAGTTTTAACTGGATCCGTAGACCAACATTCTGTGTAGAAGAGAGAGAAAAAAAAGTACTAGGTCATACAAATTAGTTTTAAAATATAATTAAATAGCAAGTTATAATTAAAGTTGTGTGGTGTTATGCATCTAAATGTATTTAAGATAACATGAACTTTTTTTAATTAGGCCAGAATATTGTATATTGTTAATATTGTGTATGTTTGCTTACAACATAAACAAGTTGTATCTTGTGATTGAATTATATAGACTCTTTAAAAAGATTAAATATGCAGTATTTAGTAAGACCAAACCTCATCATAATTAGGTTGAATGTTTAAAAAGTGTACAGCAAAGCTACAGTTTGCTTAATGGTGCATTAAATCGGGTGTTTCTGCTTGTGTACACAGCCAGAATTTGTAATATACTATTTTACAAGAATTACAAAATCCTTTTCATAAATAATCTTAGAAATTTATTGTGTATTTAATTGAATGGCATTATAGCAAGTGGAAAGTTGAGTGACCTTCAAAATACTGCATCTCACAAATTAGTGTGCTTTTCCACTAATCATTACAAATTGTACTACAGTACTTCATAACCAGAGTTGCCTTTTTGTTTAGATACTTTTCAATTTTCATGCTTACCATAAGTAACATCAAAATTTTTCACAATTTGGACCTTTAGCAACCAACCAGCTTATAATCATGTCTTTAATGATTTCTTTTAAAAACGCATCTTCCATTATCTAATGCAGTTGTTTTTCCCCTGCTGCCTAAGTCAATAACTAGCTAATGAACAGAAAATATTTTCCATTGGAAAGAAAATTCTCTAAGACCTTTTGGCCTGCAATTTATTTTCACACAGAACATAATTTGTAATGGGAATTTATTTCCTTCTTAGGTTCATGTTAAACTTAAATTCCCTTTCTGTTTTAAAAAAAAAACTCCATATACACTTGTTTTGTTATTTATTATCTGAGATTTGTAGTGTCTTCTTAAAACTGTTTAAACAATGGTTTTCATCTTTTTCACCTTTTATTAATTCGCTGACAGGTTTTTAACCTTTTTTTAGTCAGGATAGTTAATATGCCTTTTAGGATTAAAACACTGCGTTCCCAACTGCTGAATAGTCTAGGTTATATTTTGAGTTTTAAGATTCTTGTTGGCATTTTTGTCTCTAAAGAGATTCCTCACCTTTCCTATCTTTCTCTAAGATTGGTATTAGGTCAAGATGAAATGACTGGACAGGAGATTAGCTACAGAGGATGCCTACTTCTTGATGAATAGAATTTGTTTTCTTTTATCTGTCTTCAATATCGCTGTTACTATAAAATTTATCTCTCTCAGAGGTACCAAAGAAATGTTATAGTAACAACCCAACCTCACTAAACTTATTAAAAGAGCAAGTTTTGAAGAAGTAATTTATAATTTGTTTTGCATGATCCTAAAGAAATAAGCTTTAATTGTAGTGAATTTATTTAATCTTTTTTTTTTTTTTTTTTTTTTTTTGAGACTGAGTCTGGCTCTGTCGCCCAGGCTGGAGTGCAGTGGCCGGATCTCAGCTCACTGCAAGCTCCGCCTCCCGGGTTTACGCCATTCTCCTGCCTCAGCCTCCGGAGTAGCTGGGACCACAGGCGCCCGCCACCTCGCCCGGCTAGTTTTTTGTATTTTTTAGTAGAGACGGGGTTTCACCGTGTTAGCCAGGATGGTCTCGATCTCCTGACCTTGTGATCCGCCCGTCTCAGCCTCCCAAAGTGCTGGGATTACAGGCTTGAGCCACCGCGCCCGGCTTATTTAATCATTTTTTAATTCAACAGATGTTTATTAAGCACTTTGATAATTATCATAATCACATCAATATTAGAATAACTAATATCTACTCTGTGCTGAGTCCAAAAAATTAATTAACAGAGGCCTTACAGTCAGACGTACTGATTAGGAGTACAGGCTGTGGAATCAAACAGACTTGGATTCAAATATTGGCTCTACCACTTGTTTGGTTGGTTGACCCTTCCTACTTCATTTTTATTCTACCTAACAGAGTCATTTCCTAATACACATAATTTATCATGTAACTCAGCTACTTAATACCTGCCAGTGACTCTTCCTTGTCAACAGGATAAAGTCTAGGCCCTTAACATTCTTACTTAATTCCCATTGCCTTCTCAACAAATATGCCCTCTGATATATGTCTCTCATGAAATTCTTGGAACTCCTTTAAAAATATCATACATGTTCAACTTCTAGGTTTTGGCTGATGAGTAAAGGAAATAATTAACGGCCAAAATGGTTTTTCAAAACGTTGTATGCTTATAAAGTAATATATGGGGAACATTTTTTGATTAGTAGCATGGAGTAAAGACAATTTGAAAACTTTTGAGATGTTTTGAGCAATAGCAAGCTGACTGTAATAAACGTATTGACTTTCAAGTTGTTACTTCTCATTTGGATGCATATGTTCCATTATTTGTTTAAATATAAATGAATTATTTTCATGCATTCATCTTATAAATATTATAAGTGGAATTATCATTAAGTGGAATTCTTCAGAATTTCACTTCCAAAGCAAATTGCTAATGTCTCTAACCCTAAAATAACAAAAATAAACCTAATATGTTACTGAAACAAATCCGAGAGGTAAACCAGCTTGTTTAGAAAACATATTTATAATGCAATTATTATGCAAACATTTTAAAATAACCATTACAAAGCAGAAAAACAATAATCAAAAGATATCAGTGCATTTTGAAGAAGAGATCAAGCATTTTCCTCTATGATAAAATATAATAATTACCTTGAAAAAATGAGAAAAAGGCAAAGCCATTTACTTATTTTAGCAATTACAATAATCATTGTATCCCCTTCATACTAGACATTTTCACAAAATGGTATATTTTCACAAAATGGTACCTCTAAGCAATTAGTATAATTTGCTTACCTAAAAAGATTGTCTATCACCTTATTTTTATCATATCCTAGTGAATTAAATAGTCTGCTCACCAAAGTTAGTCTGTTTATTCACTGAGATAGTGTGTTACACAAATAAGCAAAGTTGAAGTTCACAAATTGCTTTAAAATTGTATAAATATGGATCTTATGTGACAGTACATACCCAGAATGTAGAGTTTATCCAAACTATCTGCTTCAGGTCCCTTTGGAGAAGCTATTTTTCACAGTAGCTTCTAAATATTTTCTTTCTTTCTTTTTTTTTTTTTTTGTCTTAGGCATTTTAAAAACATTTGTTTTCAGTTTTCATCAGACATTATCAGCTCTCTGGTAGTTCATCTGAAACTTTTCTTGTCCTTTCATTTTTAAGTATTGAAATTTAGGAGTAGTCAATTCAGTTGAGTAGTACCTGGACCAGCATTCGTAATCCCTCCCTTCCTCTCCTTCCCTCCCTCCCTTCCTCCCTCCCTCCCTCCCTTCTTTCCTTCCTTCCTTCCTTCCTTCCTTCCTTCCTTCCTTCCTTCCTTCCTTCCTTCCTTCCATCTTCCTTCCTCCTTCCCTTCCTTGCTTCTTTTCCTTCTTTCTCTCTTTCTTGTTTTTTAAATTACAATCCTCAAAAGGAGGTGGTTCCCGATTTTCAGGTAATATTTAAGGACTATTTCAAAAATTGCAAGTATATATCTCAATAATATTATATGTATGTTTTGCTTCATGTACAAGATATGTCACTAAAAATCTTAGGGAATTTTTACGTATCTCAGAGGAACTTCTTAAATGAATACTACAGCAAACTTGAAAAAGTGTAAACTCAGATGTGCTACTGGAGAGTCATGTATCAAATTTGTTTAAAGAGAGGTTTATATTTCCTTGGGGTTTCTGTATTAAATGGGAAATGTAACCTCTTTAAGAAATTATAGTCTAAATTAACCCAGGGTTTACCTTCCAGGATCATGATTTCTGTAAACTTCATCCAAGTAAATAAAATATCTTGCCAATTTCAGAAATTCTTTTCTTTGTATTGCAAATATGACGTCTTTTCTCTCTTCACAAGAAAGGTTCTACGGTAGAGATACCTACCACTATAATTAGTTGGAACTTTCTCAGAAATATCCACTCAACAATATTACACATTCCATCAATATATAGAAAGAGGAAAATAAACCAATAATACCATTATAAAAACTTCCTTTAGGTTAATATTTGCTTTGAAAAGAGAAGGAAAGGGGCTTGTGTGATCTGAGTTTTGCTGATCAGTTCCACAGTTTTAAAACCAAAGACTTCGCTGATCCGGTTCATTAAGGTCAGTTTTACAGACTAAGTTTTAGGAACCATTTCTCCAAATCATCTTGCTTCATGTTTATCTCACAGGATAATTACCAAGAATGAATCAGATACAGCTAAGAAATTTCTTGAAATCTTAAAGTAGGGTTTAATATGAACATATGATTTTGGATTTTCCCAAGTAACCGATAATGAAACCTAATTAAAATTTTTCTTCAAGTAGAAGCCTCATTTATTTTTAATCAGTATTATCTAGATGGATTCATTGAATATTTAGAACCAGAAAAGTAATATCAAGTAACTAATAGGATGAAGAATGAAACTGAAATAATAAAAATGAACACACAGCTTCTGGGTTCTAATTTTAAGAATAAAAGTTATGCAACATTTTTTACTAAATCGATCTTAAATAAGACTTTCCACAATATATTTTCTACTTATGCACAGAAAAATACCTTCTGGGTTGACTTTATTTGAATGTTGATTTTTTTTTTCAAATTAAGAATACCATTTTTTGTTTGCACTTCAGGCTCTGCCATCAGTTTATAAAGTTGATGATAGGTAGAAAGATAGATACAACTATAGATGTGCATCATATAATATGTATTAGTGATAAGGGATCAATGACAATAAAAATTGAATATGCTTTTCCTAGACCTTGTGTTCATTTTGCATGCAAAGTGAACACAGTGGCTGCACCATCTTATATTTCCTGTTCTGCCATATATTTTGAAGCTGCTATGAATGTAATACTAAATAAAAATTGTATTCTAAATGTGGATTATCATACATTTTCATTCCTGTTGCTTTTCCATGAAAATTCTGGTAGAAGGGTGACCAAAGAAATAGCAGAGATAGCACTTCCAGTGCTCCCCCCAAAATCACTGAGTCCAAATTTTCCACTGTGTTTATTATAGTTCTAGTCTTTTGTCAATATTTTAAGGTTGCAAATCTTATTTTGCAAAATTGATGACATTTCTGTTATTCTGGAAATGTCAGTTGTCTATAGTCCCAATTTTTAGGGCACCAGCACACTTCTTAGTAAACTCCTGGTTATTTTAAAAGTAGATTATCCAGTCTTGTACTTATCTGTGTTCCCATTATTTCTCTTCTTCCTTATTTACTCTCTTTAATTATTAAGTAAGTTTCAGGTTTGCAGCTTAATAAAAAAATTATATATTGATGTTGATTTTAGTGACTTCTGTGAGCTAGACACTATTCTAAGCACTTCACACGAATGTTTAAATTTAATTCTCACAATACTTCTCTGAAGTAAGGGCTGGTATTATCCCCAATTTACAGATTAAGCAATTTGCCAGAGAAAGTATATACAAACAATTGCCTCATATAATCCTCAAACTACTCTGTGATGTAGGTCTGCAAATAAAGAAAGTGAATCTCATTGAGATAAAATGAATTATTTTGGCTCTACCCCACCCCCATCAGCCTTTTCCCTGCTACATTATCAAAACAATCATATATATACGAAGATATTTTAAGAATCTAGCTGCGTGCGGTGGCTTATGCCTGTAATCCCAGCACTTAGTGAGGCCGAGGCAGGTGAATCACCAGGTCAAGTGATAGCGACCATCCTGGCAACATGGTGAAACCCTGTCTCTACTAAAAATACAAAAATTAGCTGGACATGGTGACACATGCCTGTAGTCCCAGCTACTCAGGAGGCTGAGGCAGGAGAATTGCTTGAACCTGGGAGGAGGAGGTTGCAGTGAGCCGAGATCGTGCCACTGCACTCCAGCCTGGCGAGAGAGAGCAAGACTCTGTCTCAGAAAACAAAACAAAACAAAACAAAAAAACAGAATCAGTGCAAGTTTTAATATCTTGATAAAATGCGTAGGTCAGGCACAAGAGTTTAACTCCTGTTCATCAATTTCCATCAAGACAAGTGAATTTTTTTTTTAAAAAAACAATGAAATCAGAAGGAGGCCATAAGTAGTCCACAAATTACAGTGAAATTCTCAAAGCAGTGTCTAATGCCACAAAAGGGGGCACTTCAGTGCATATAAAGAACCCTGCGGCAAAGAAGCCAGCTTTTCCCTGTGGTGGGTATCCTGTCCTCTTCCCAGAAGTGGAGAGAAATCTAGGTGATTGTTTGAAACATTGTTTTCCAAAGATTACACAGATCGGGCTTTCTATTCCTGATTGTTTGTCCCCAGATAAAGGCAAGAAAATACTCTAAAAGAAAACTTGGTTATCTGCCTGGAAGCAACTCTTAAGAGTGAAAATTGATGCCTCCTTTCTGCCTTCTCCTTACTGATGTTACGTAGAATAATGCCTCAAAATTACTGTACCCATCTGCGTATACAGAGAACTCTGAAATCTCTTTTACTCCAGAGATAGTAATGGTTAGCTGGCAAAATCTGGAGCAAGTTACCTGTGATAATCAACATTGTTTTCCTAATTATAAATATGAGGGTCATTTAAAGATAGTCCAGTCTTTGAAGAAAAGTGAACAATATAAACACGTAGATGAATAAATAGAAAAATTTGCCTGAAAAGCCATACTTTTAGGTTGAAGAAAACACTCTGATTTATATGCTCAAAGACATTCTGGAAAATTTTGCATCCAAACAATTACAAAAAATTTGAAGAGGCTTCTATGTACAAAAGAAGTATCACGCCACAAAAAAATATTGCTTTGGTATAACCTCAAACCTTTGCATTGGTCAGCCTCTTCCAAACACTTTCTCTAACTCTGCTTCTTTCATAGGAGGAGGTATCAAGATACAAAGCTGCTAAAATTGTCAGTAATGCATGCTAGTGCCCAAAAACCACCAAAAGATTGCAAATAAAGTTTCTCATTCCTGGGTTTTCTGTCTTGCAAGGGTGGTTGCCGGATAGAACAGGGAAGCTGCAAGTATTCAATTTATTTATGTCTCTATGGAAGATACACCAGGACAGCATTAGTCAAGATATTCTTGAGCATATCATCTCAGTACCATTCCCCTTTTCACATCTCGATTTCACTCCTTTTAATCTTTTTTGTTAATCTAGGTCCAGACCTTTTTCATATTCCTCCTGTGCTTTATCTCAAAGGTTAAACAAGGCGATCATCCGTGTGTTTTCTGACCCTAACTGCATGGTTTGCCTGTGATTTTTATATTGAAATGTCATTAATGCAGTAATGGAGTCCATACCTGGTAATCATTGTTGCAGAACCTCTGCTTTATTTGATTGAACTCAAACTCTTTCTGTGACTCACTTGTAACTTTTGTTGTTGCAGTATTGTAATCATGTCTTCCCTGTGTTGTGTGTTTACCCCAAATGATTTCCTGAATTCATTGGCTAACTTGATTGCTCCTGCCAAACAAACCTAAAGTATTTTTCACCTCCTATAAAATATATTTATCTTCTGATAACTGATGAGATAATGTACAACAATAGGGCTGAAAAAAATCATCCCAAAATTGTAGCACTAAAAAGCGAAGATGGAATATAAGAGAATGAAATGGAAAATAAGAGAACAAAACTGAGAAACAAAGGACCAACCATGGAAGGTCTAATATTCATCTGATAGTAGTCTTATTGAAGAAAGGTTCAGGCAAAATTTAGCAGAGGATAAAAGACATAAATTAATTTCCCAAAACTTAAGAAAGTCATGAGCCTTCAATTAAAAGAAACCACAGATGACCACTTATCTTCTATGGAATGTGCCTGTGCCTTCACTTCTCAGTTTATTTTTAAGGAAAATCTATTGATATCCTGTTATAAAAGAAGAGTATAATTTACTTTACAACCTGTCACTTTTATTTATACATGCACGTTGTTTATAATCTTTATGTCCTTAAGTAGTAACAGAATATATTGGCTGACTTAACATTAGGAAACTCCATTTCTAGAGCCTAGGTTAAAAACCTACACAAATCGTGAGAAGAGAGAAAGTACTTTTCAAAAGGACATTTGGGTGACTACTGTCAGCAGGATGAACAGATGCCATGCAGCCAGAAAGGCAAGTGACCACTGCAAGAAAGTTTCTGTCAGTCCTTTCAGTTCCCATTTCTACATCCATCTACTTCCATTTAACCACTAGTTTATCTTTTTCCTGAGACAAATTCTAGTCTAAAAAGGGACATTTATTAGAAATCTTGCGTTATATCATGTTAATAATAAAATAGTTTCTAGATTAATCTCTTATCCTCCAAGTTCTCATTATTGGACTCCTCTTTTATATCTTATGCTCCAACAACTAAAACCCATCCTTATAAGTTGAAACCCTCTTGGTATCCTATGCTCCTGTAACTAGATTCTCTAATAATAAATTTTAATGTTTCTGTGCTAAAGTCTCCAAATTTGTTAGGTATATTTTATCTCTGTTCTACTAAGATTCTCATCGTAAGTCACAAAGAGCATCCAAGCCTCAGTTTCCCTAAAATGCACAGATTGGACTAATATATTTATTAATGTCCCTGCAATGTTTAAAGTTATTTGATTCTACTATTGTAATACATTTATTTGAACTGTAGCCAATTTTCAGTTCAACCAGTTCTTGAGTACATAGCCTTGATCTTGGACTCAATTTGAAACATGAAAATGAAACAGACACCGATTTTGATCTCTCGCCTGTAAGCTCAGTGCCCTTTCCACTTTATTGCACAGTTCTGTTAAACTCTGATCTCTGGAGCTGACATGACCAATGCAGGAGATGCTCTATCTACTCTTTGTACTCCTCTCGTCTCCACTCATGACCTGACACAACACGATACTCTTTCCTGGTGAGCCAGGATGTGACCTGAAAGTTCTTCTCCCAATATTACCAGGCTGGTGCTACAAATCAGTAGAAGTTGGCACATAAATGAAGCATTTTTTCCATATTTTCTCTGTTGGTTTCCTCCCTCAGAAGGAATTTCTGGATCAATTTTCTGAGACCCCTCCTGCATTACGGTGCTGAAAAGTAAGACATTAAATATCATATGATCAGTGAGAGAAGTAGTATATTGGAGTCACTTGAACCATTAAAAGCAAGTGGAAGGCTGTTACATCCATGATTTTTATATTTGCTCTCCTATTTGAAAGGTTTAGTCACTGTGATGTGTGACTGAGAGTACTCCTTTGAGTAAGATGGTGCACAAATCCATTTAAGGGACAGGAGGGTTGTAATTCATGTGATTTTATCATTGCCATGTAACTACCAACTAAAACAAAGTAGTACATAGTGGGACTGATTTTTGTGTTGCAGTTCCAAAAGATCTTTGCTTAACGAGTGTTTATGTGCAGGAATGGTAAAAGTAGAATGGATCAGAGAGGCAGTCGTCTCAGCTAGGAAGTAAATCCAAAAGCCACACTTACTCATTCTGAGGGTAATATATATTGCCAGGCATCAAAATAATTTTGCACCAGGCTCAAGTAATGAGGCAGGATGATCAAGTGTATGTGTGCTCAGAGGACA
Source organism: Macaca nemestrina (assembly GCF_043159975.1). Taxonomy (NCBI): domain Eukaryota; kingdom Metazoa; phylum Chordata; class Mammalia; order Primates; family Cercopithecidae; genus Macaca; species Macaca nemestrina. The sequence continues at coordinate 154,557,679 of NC_092125.1, forward strand.
AATTAGATCCTTTCAATACTGGGACTTATAAACCTGGTTTCTGTCCAAGACCAGATTCACATGCCACTTTCTTTGCAAGGCTTTAAAAAAATTTTATCTGTCAGTAATAATTGTTTGTTTTTAATTCACGCTCTCTAAAGTAATTAATCCTAGTAATGAATAAATAATTTCATTTTATTTTTAAATTGATGATGGAGTCTGCCTGCTTTTCATTAGTGACTGGGAAATCCCATCAGTGACTACACTTTGAGGAGAATGGCTGGTTCTTATTTTTTATTGTAACCTTGGAAGCTACAAAAATCCGGTCTACAAAATGCTGCAATTCTGGTTTGTTGATGCCCCGCTTTTATTGTTCTTTACCTATGCTGAATTTATTGAAAGATCGTGAATGGTATTTCTGTTTGCAAGAATCAAGCACTTAGATATGATTGAACATCACATATTGTATAAGGTTGAAATGGGATTACTTTAGATGTAATCCCATCTCAAATATTTTGCTGTAAATACAGAGTATCCATCATAGCCAAATGAAGAATTTGCATAAATGATCAAACTCAGTATCATAAACTTTACATTGGTTTGCTCTGTAATATCTTTGTTTTCCTACTTCATTTTAAGGGATGAACTATGCAAGTCTGAATTTTCATTGACTTATTTATTGCTTTTGTGAACATTTTCACGAATAAGAAAGTAACATTTCCTAAGACAGAGTTAGCTGAAATATTGGCATTAATAACTTGTAATGGTCTGTTTTTGAGGCAGCTTTCAAAGTCCCAAGAATTACTTTGTTACTTTCTTTTGGATCTTATGTATCAAGTATGATTTTTTCACAAAAATTCTGGGAAGTGTAAAATCACTGGCACTTAAAAAAATGAAATTTTTGGCCAGGTGCGGTGTCTCATGCCTGTAATCCCAGCACTTTGGGAGGTCGAGGCGGACGTATCACGAGGTCAGGAGATCGAGACCATTATAGCTAACAGGGTGAAACCCCATCTCTACTAAAAAAAAATACCAAAAAAATTAGCCGAGCGTGGTGGCGGGTGCCCGTAGTCCCAGCTACTCAGGAGTCTGAGGCGGGAGGGTGGCGTGAACCCGGGAGGTGGAGCTTGCAGTGAGCCCAGAGGGCGCCGCTTCACTCCAGCCTGGGCGACAGAGCGAGACTCCGTCTCAAAAAAAAGAAAAGAAAAAGGAATTTTTGCTTAGAATCATATTAGTACTTATTTTTAATTACAAAAATAATTTTACTCCTTTTACTCCATGTGTTATTCATAATGCTTGTCTCACATTTATCACTCACTTCCAATGAACCAAACTTCATAAATACAACTTTATATAGAGCTAAATGTATTCTACATTAAACTATTTAAGATGTGGTTTTATAGGTTTAATCATTTTTTACATTATTATGTGCAAGGTGAAATACTTTACACTGTTACAATTTCATATTTTTAAAAACTTTATTTTGTTTATTATCATGCCCTAAATTTGATTAAAATGGAATGCATGATCACATAAACAAACTGGGAAGAAATAAAGTATTTTTGCTCTCTACAACTTTAAGTCATTTTATGAGAATTTGTGTACTCCCAATATTTAAAGATTATAAATAAAATATTGTGTACATCCTCGAAAAATGCTTGGTTTAAATTTAAAAAAAAAAACGTATTTTAAACCTCCTTGTTACTTTCTTCCTCTAGAAAAGATTATTTTTCTACTGTTTAGCAGTGTTACAATCAACTAAAAATTACATGTTTAGGAGAATGTAGAAAAAATAATTTAAGAAACTCTAAATGTATTATCCAGGATAATTTTCTACTTCCTTTATGCCCAAGATATAATTTAATATCCTCTGTTTTATCAACCGTCAAACATCAAGTGGTCTGAAGTGACATAGATTTGTATAGTTTGTTAGTCAGCTGTATGACAGAACACCACTGTACAGTATATATTATACAGCTTTTGTATAAATGTATCAATCATTTGGATTGATAACAAATGGAACAAATCAAACTCGTCAGGCATAAAAGCGGTGACTTTTCTGAATATTAAAACATTGAGGCAAGATTTTTGAAATATTCTTTTATCCTTAGCTATTTGGTCCATTGCCATTGAGCATAGATGAAAAACACCAACCTTAAATTATTGTCCTTTTATGTGTAGTTGTGAGTAGGATAAGAATGAGAGTATTAGGAGGCAAAAAAGTTTTCAGGCAGTTGGAATATAGGGAACAAACTCTAACATCTGAGTCTAATAGACAGTATTTTATATTCAAGTCAAAGAATTTTCATTAAAAATGTGATTATGTGGAGTGTCATTGGTCAGACAAGCTCAATTCCTGAAAAGTCCCTTGGCATGGGATTTATTGCAAGGTAATGCTATTTTCCATATCAACATGATTTTTCTGCAATCTTATGTTCAGATACATAATTTATATTACCAAGAAATCCAGATTAGTGTACAGTTTCATAGATTCTCTTTATAATTGTTTAAAAGCTTCCTAATAAATTGCTGAAAGACAGAATGTTAAAACTGTTCAAACTTTGTACTCATTTTAAGGAGGAAATTAATACTTTGGTCCTTTATTTGCCATGAAAAGAGATAATAACTTCCGCTAGGAAGATTAGAATCTAACCAAACATTGTAGTCTAAATATAGCATACAAAGTCTTGTGCCATTTGTGAAAATGCTATCAGGGAGAAAACCCAGTAACTGACTTTCTGCACTGTATTTTTTAGGTACACAGATTTAATTTAGAGATTATGGTTTGAGAATAAAATTTACCGTATGAGTGTTTTTGGCTGATAAGAAATTGATTTTGTGACCTTGGTACACATTAATTGAAATATCTGGCAATATGTCTTGACTAGGTTAAAGGAACCATACATACTTGGAACCATATTATTCCTTCACACTGTACTAGCGAGTTAATCCCTTTTTGCCATTAGAAGGATGTAAACTGCTTTTTGCTACTATGGGAGCAGAAATAATCTCCTCCTATTGAATAATAAGTAGGTTTTGTGTAATTAACTTACACAAAACTTAGTTGGTTGACTATATTGAAGGTGAAGTCTTTTAATTTATTTAGGAGTTATATTACTCACATATTAAATGTAGTATATTTTCACACATTTCAAAAGTTATATTTATTAAATCATAAATATAAAAATATGTGTTGATGAGCATATTGAGACTTAAAGGTTGTTATTTCAGTTATTCGCCAAATTTTAGAATGTAATTTTAAATAAGTTAAAATACCGTGAAAGTACTAAATTGTCAGCATTCTCCGTACCTTAAGTGCTAGCTTATTTAACCGATATTGACTCTAATTGTATTTACGCAGGAGAAGTGAATTGCAGAAGAGAATTAAAACAAATTGTGAAATTTGTAAATTCTGCATAAAGAACCCCAAAATATGTACTTCCCATGAGGTTTTTGGGACTTGATTAACCAGACTAGTTATCTATACAGTAATTATCCAGACACATGCATTGCACATCTTCACTTATTTCTCTTTCGTGTATATAACTTCAGAACCAAAATGTAGGTCATGCTTATCTAGCACTTTGTGCTTTTGGCCCTCTGAAGGACAAGAACACATCGTAAGTCTTAACGAATTTAGTATTAAAAATATAATTGAAGTTGTATTTAACATTTACAACTAGCATGGGGAAGGAATGTGCTGCTGTCTTTTATGCATTTTTGGTAATTAAAGTTGACATGTACAGGCAACTAAATCAGTTTTCATGAGATTGAACAGAAGCTGAGGTGTTTTTAACACTTGCTTGATAGTTTTGCCTTTGTGGCAAATTATTGATATTTTGAAATAAGAGAGTTGTATATCCTTTGTGTCAAAAAGGTTCTCATGCCAGATTTCCTGGTGCCATATGGAGGATAAGTTCTGAAGATTTTTTCTGGACCTTTATAAACACAGAAACCTATTGAGAATATTTTTAAAAAGTACAACAAATCTCAGTTGTATATGCAATGCAGAAAGGCAAGCAGATGCTTGATTATAGTGTTATGCTTCTTCAACTAATGTTATGTTTGCTGCAGCAGTTTCCAATGGAATACCATGTGGGGAAGAATGGTCTTTTAAATGTGTTTTCGTCTTTGAATTTCAATTTATTTGTAGACAAATATATTTAAAAAATTTCAGTAGAAGCATTAATTGTTGTTTTATAGTCAACAATCGTTTATACTTCTCCTTTGAAAAAATCAAATGGTTGCTTTGAGAATAAATAAGTGTAGTGTTAATCTGAATTTAAGCAAGTCTTTAGATTGTAATCCATAGTAAAAATTACATTATTGTGTTAAGAAATTAAAACTGAAGTCTTATAAATTATTGGTGATACCTTTTTAATAGAAGATTCCAGTGATTCCTAAATTGTGAACCAGGGACTTATTACTAGTAATGCCTTAATAATTCCATATCAATTTCTTAACTAATGAAAAAAATTTCTTCTAACAGTGTTTAAAATTAAATAGAAATATGACACATTTAGAGAATACAATTAAAAATAAAATTCAGAAGTATGACAAGTGCTCAAAATTAGATATCAAGTACAGATAATAAACACAGAAGGGAAAAATGGCTTGTTCATTTCAAAAGAGTTTTGAGGATGTAGCACTATGACGGAGATACACTGAGATAAAAAGGATCCTCAGCTTTTTTGATTCAGAAATGAAATATTGTTGATCTCAATCAAGATTAATCAAAACCTGATGAAAATATTCTGATCATCCATGGAAAGTAGAATGACAGCTTACTGTGGGAGTCAGGACCTTGGAGGAAGCAGACCTTCTAAAGAAGGTATTCCTGGAATTGAATCCTGGTCCTGGCATCTACCAGCTTCTACATCTGTGGATTGTAAATAGTTTTATCAACAACAAAATCATTTTTGAAGACTAAAGACGAAAATACAATTAAAGCACTTAGTTATAACCCACCCATATAGAAAGGCTTCAATAAGTCATAACAGTTACAATGTAAACCTGTCAATCACTTTGTGACAAAATTGTGTTTGGTGGGTTCAATCTCTTCCTACTTGCCCAAACCATTCAAGACACCTGATTAAGATCATCTAGGCTGCAAGATTCTGATGCTAGTGTTGCACAGATAACAAGATGCTCTTCTGCTTTTCCCAAACTCCACAAACAACAACACAAAACGTGCACTTCGGTACATACCTAGAAGAAGAACATGTTACTCCCCATTCTTTACCAGTTTACTAGTCTTTAACTTGTGTTTTTAGCTCACTGTCTCCAAAGGGAAAAAGAACAAACCAAAACTTTATTTAATTATTACAGTAAGAAAGTAAGCTTTCTTTAAAGAGTAAGTTTCTTTAATTTCCTTTGTACCAATCACCTGGTCAGTATGGTGGATGACTGTATTTAAAGTAGAAGCATGTTTACAAAGACGATCTGGGAACTAACTTTTCCTAAATCATATGTATTTCAATACATTCAATTATCTAAAAAAGATGGTTAGCATTGAAAGCATGCTATGATATAAAGTACAATAAGAAATATATTTTAAAAGTGTAAATTCTTGAAATAGTTTACTGTGAATATTTATCAAAATGTGATACTTTCCATTGCTTGAAAATAATGAAATTTACACAGAAATTGAACAAGTGTCTATATTATAAAATTCTAAATATTTTGTTTGGCTTAACAGATCTTTTACTGAAATTAGTTGTTTAAAATATATGAAATAAATTATAGATGACAGAGTTTTACTATACATGAAGTTTCTTTTAATTATTATTATGAAATTTATAAAAACTTGTAAAAAGACTTACAGAATACTTTGGCATAAAGCTTGTTAGAGTAGAGAAGTACATATATATTTTTAATTCTGGGAAAATGGAAGAAAAAATCATTTTTGCAGGATGGAAGGATTGAATAGTTAGCACAACTTTGTTTTAGAGATGAATTTGGTGTTTCACCTCTCAAGTGGTTCATGTAATCTCCAGGTAGATTCTTAAACTTCGAGAAAAATCATAGATCTGTAGACTCACCTTGTGAGACATCATTTAGGATTTTCAATGCCTAGGAGAAGTGATGTGTGTTCATTGACAGGAACTGGTTGAGAGAGATGATTGGAACTACTCTGTCAGGGTTCTGCTTTTCCATGGCTGTTGAGGCATTCATCAGTGTAGTATTTTATCTTGAACCAAGATAGATTTGAATGAAAATGTGTCAAGACACCTTCATTGAGTTCAGCAACATTTCTGAGTTACAGTTTAATTTATGTTATCTCTAGATGATCTAATATTTGCTCATTGCACTTGAACTCTCTGTAGTTTTTGGAAACCTTTCCAATAAATGAAAAGTAGAGCACTAAATATGAATTCTGTAAAGGAATCCTTTTGCAACTAAATCTCAACTTTATGTTTTCAGAAATAGAATAGCTGTCTTAACTCTTGGTCTGGCTCTCCTAATTCTAAATTTATTCCTATTTTTTTCAATCTGTCATTTCAAATTAATTGTCAAAAAGCCAGTCATCAATTTAAGTTTTCTAAAGTGCCCTGAAATAGTGTTTAAACTCTTGGTATAATAACATTTGTTTTTCATTACTTTCATTTTGTAATTTGCCAAGGAAACAGTAGGTTATACCTTAAATTGCTTTTCTTTTAAGTATGTTATTTTAAATTCTAGTACATTTTGCAACTTTCCTACTAGTTGGTCAATATTCCTAAATTACGAAACAAAAAAAATGCAGTGGCTATTTTAAATAATTGAAAAAATAATGTGATAAATATTACCTTACTATAAATCTAAAAATCATGGTATGATTCGTATGTGTTAAAAAAAAAAATAGAGCAGTAAGATTGAATCAGATTGAATGTTCCTTTGGATAATTTCCCTTTCACTAATTTATGTCTCATATTATTTCTAAGGCTTCAGCGGTAAGGACAAAAGGGCAAATAAATGTGGCCTGTCTTGGAAAATGATGAGTCATGCAATATTGAAAAGGAAAAGATAGCAGCTAAGAAACTCTCCACATGAATTAATCAAGAATATTTGCCAGTGCCTAGAGTAGAATGCTGTATAGTAAGGTTCCAACCTAACTATTAGTGTTCCAATAATACACTTTGTTCTTCTACCAGCTAGACAACCATCATGGTATCCTTTATCAGCACTGATTATAATTATTATGCCTGCAATTAGATAGTGATTTAGATATTGAGATTTGCAGGTACTTTTAACTAATATTCTTGGTAAAAAATTTAACTGAGACTGAAGATTTACTACTTACAATATCATTGGCATCTCCTTCCAAACTATCCTGTTTAAATGATACCATCATGTCATGATTTATCTACTTTGTTTTATGACACGCCTTGTTAGTTTCATGGCATACATGCTTGCAAAGCATCTTATTGCTACAGAACACCTCCCGTGTGGTCAAATTAGTTTTTAGATTCTATCCAATCTTTTATCCAAGATACGTTTTTACTATTTTTGATCATTTTGAGGTTTTAACTTAGATTATTTATAGTTATTTCAAATAGGACCCCAGGTACTCTTTGTTATGATGAGAGAATAATTGGGAAAATATTTTAATTTTAGTGAAAGCACAGTTTGCATTCCAATTTGAATGTTATTTTATTATTTGAAAAATTTTACTTTTATCCCAACTATTCAAAAAATAGTGCATATTGTTTTTTAATTTTTTTAATATTTATTTATTTATTTATTTAGATAGAGTCTCATTCTGTTGTCCAGGCTGAAGTGCAGCGGCTCAACCATAGCTTACTACAGTCTTGAACTCCTGAGTTCAAGTGCTTCTTTCTTCTCAGCCTCCAGAGTAGCTGTGTCTATGTACCAACACACACCCAGTTAATTTTTTTTTTTTTTGTATTTCATAGAGACAGGGTCTGACTCTGTAGCCTAAGCTGATTTTGAGCTCTTGGCCTCAAACAGTCCTCCTGCCTTGACCTCCCAAATGCTAGGATGACAAAAACATCAGCAACTTGGTTGCAGATTTCACTGCCAAAAGACAAAGTCAATTAGTCATAGTTCTGCTGTATAAGAACTTAAATAGGGATCACATTTTTTTTCAAAAGGCAAAAAATGTTATTTTATTTTATTTTTTATGTGATTGTTATTATTATTGTTTTTAACTTTTATTTTAGGTCCAAGGATTCATGTGCAGATTTCTTATATACATAAATTGTGTGTCACGGGGGTCTGATGTATAGATTATTTTGCCAACAGTAAATAAGCATAGTACCTGACAAGCAGTTTTTCGATCCTAACCCTCCTCCCTTCTTCCATCCCTGAGTAGGCCCCAGTGTGTATTGTTCCCTTCTTTATATCCATATATACTCAGTGTTTAGCTCCCACTTATAAGTGAGAACATGGCATTATTGGTTTTCTGTTCCTGTGTTAGTTCACTTAGCATAATGGCCTTTAGCTCCATCTGTGTTGGTGCAAAGAACATTATCTCATCCCTTTTTATGGCTGCATAGTATTCCATAGTGTGTATATACACCACATTTTCTTTATCTGGTCTACCACTGATGGGCATTTAGGTTGATTCCATGTCTTCCCTATTGTTGTGAATAGTGCTATGATGAACATACAATGTATGTGTGTCTTTCACATTTCTTATACATTGCTTAAGCTTTACTATGCCTATCTTTTGACATTTAAGAGGAAGTTGTTATATGTAATTTTTGTCCCTGATTTTCTGTCTTCATTTAGAAGAGAAATGAGAGTTATGCAATAGTTATTAACTAATCTCAAATTACCATTGGAGGAAACATTATACCAATTGTGTAACAACAGTTAAAGGTCAAAATTAAGACACTATTCTTAAATTGATCAAATAAGTTGTAAACTCTATGCTTTTGTTTCTAAATACCATTTCGGCATATTTTGTTTTGATAAAAGTAATATATACTTGTTGCAAAAAATTTTAAGTCACTGAAAAAGTCAAGGGAAAAAGCAAATCATCACTCAAATCCCTACCTTGTAAGCCTGCTTTTATGTATTTAATTAATATAATTCAGAGTATCTTTCTATGCATGGACACCTATAAAATAGATTATAGATAAATTAGAGAATAGATGAGAGAAAGATTAGATAGAAAGGTAGACTATTATAAATGTTGGATTGTTGTTTACATGCTATTTCAATGAAAGTCCACTCCCATTTTATTATAATTTAACAGAAGAAAAAAGAGACTAAAATGAACTGGAAAGAATTGTTGATTGCAGATTTATATTTTTAACCACAAGACAAATAAATTTTAAAATAACTATATATATAAACATATATATATTTATACATATAGGTGCTGAGATAATTTTTTTTTAAATTTATTTATTATTATTATACTTTAAGTTGTAGGGTACATGTGCATAACGTGCAGGTTTGTTACATATGTATACTTGTGCCATGTTGGTGTGCTGCACCCATCAACTCGTCATTTACATCAGGTATAACTCCCAATGCAATCCCTCCCCCCTCCCCCCTCCCCGTGATAGGCCCCTGTGTGTGATGTTCCCCTTCCTGAGTCCAAGTGATCTCATTGTTCAGTTCCCACCTATGAGAGAGAACATGTGGTGTTTGGTTTTCTGTTCTTGTGACAGTTTGCTAAGAATGATGGTTTCCAGCTGCATCCATGTCCCTACAAAGGACACAAACTCATCCTTTTTGATGGCTGCATAGTATTCCATGGTGTATATGTGCCACATTTTCTTAATCCAATCTGTCACTGATGGACATTTGGGTTGATTCCAAGTCTTTGCTATTGTGAATAGTGCTGCAATAAACATACGAGTGCATGTGTCTTTATAGCAGCATAATTTATAATCCTTTGGGTATATACCCAGTAATGGGATGGCTGGGTCATATGGTACATCTAGTTCTAGATCCTTGAGGAATCGCCATACTGTTTTCCATAATGGTTGAACTAGTTTACAATCCCACCAACAGTGTAAAAGTGTTCCTATTTCTCCACATCCTCTCCAGCACCTGTTGTTTCCTGACTTTTTAATGATCGCCATTCTAACTGGTGTGAGATGGTATCTCATTGTGGTTTTGATTTGCATTTCTCTGATGGCCGGTGATGATGAGCATTTTTTCATGTGTCTGTTGGCTGTATGAATGTCTTCTTTTGAGAAATGTCTGTTCATATCCTTTGCCCACTTTTTGATGGGGTTGTTTGTTTTTTTCTTGTAAATTTGTTTGAGTTCTTTGTAGGTTCTGGATATTAGCCCTTTGTCAGATGAGTAGATTGCAAAAATTTTCTCCCATTCTGTAGGTTGCCTGTTCACTCTGATGGTAGTTTCTTTTGCTCTGCAGAAGCTCTTTAGTTTAATGAGATCCCATTTGTCAATTTTGGCTTTGGCTGCCGTTGCTTTTGGTGTTTTAGACATGAAGTCTTTGCCCATGCCTATGTCCTGAATGGTACTACCTAGGTTTTCCTCTAGGATTTTTATGGTATTAGGTCTAACATTTAAGTCTCTAATCCATCTTGAATTAATTTTCGTATAAGGAGCAAGGAAAGGATCCAGTTTCAGCTTTCTACTTATGGCTAGCCAATTTTCCCAGCACCATTTATTAAATAGGGAATCCTTTCCCCATTTCTTGTTTCTCTCAGGTTTGTCAAAGATCAGATGGCTGTAGATGTGTGGTATTATTTCTGAGGACTCTGTTCTGTTCCATTGGTCTATATCTCTGTTTTGGTACCAGTACCATGCTGTTTTGGTTACTGTAGCCTTGTAGTATAGTTTGAAGTCAGGTAGCATGATGCCTCCAGCTTTGTTCTTTTGACTTAGGATTGTCTTGGAGATGCGGGCTCTTTTTTGGTTCCATATGAACTTTAAAGCAGTTTTTTCCAATTCTGTGAAGAAACTCATTGGTAGCTTGATGGGGATGGCATTGAATCTATAAATTACCTTGGGCAGTATGGCCATTTTCACAATATTGATTCTTCCTATCCATGAGCATGGTATGTTCTTCCATTTGTTTGTGTCCTCTTTTATTTCACTGAGCAGTGGTTTGTAGTTCTCCTTGAAGAGGTCCTTTACATCCCTTGTAAGTTGGATTCCTAGGTATTTTATTCTCTTTGAAGCAATTGTGAATGGAAGTTCTTTCCTGATTTGGCTCTCTGTTTGTCTGTTACTGGTGTATAAGAATGCTTGTGATTTTTGCACATTAATTTTGTATCCTGAGACTTTGCTGAAGTTGCTTATCAGCTTAAGGAGATTTTGGGCTGAGACAATGGGGTTTTCTAAATATACAATCATGTCATCTGCAAACAGGGACAGTTTGACTTCTTCTTTTCCTAACTGAATACCCTTGATTTCTTTCTCTTGCCTAATTGCCCTAGCCAGAACTTCCAACACTATGTTGAATAGGAGTGGTGAGAGAGGGCATCCCTGTCTTGTGCCAGTTTTCAAAGGGAATTTTTCCAGTTTTTGCCCATTCAGTATGATATTGGCTGTGGGTCTGTCATAAATAGCTCTTATGATTTTGAGGTACGTTCCATCAATACCGAATTTATTGAGCGTTTTTAGCATGAAGGGCTGTTGAATTTTGTCAAAAGCCTTTTCTGCATCTATTGAGATAATCATGTGGTTCTTGTCTTTGGTTCTGTTTATATGCTGGATTATGTTTATTGATTTGCAAATGTTGAACCAGCCTTGCATCCCAGGGATGAAGCCCACTTGATCATGGTGGATAAGCTTTTTGATGTGTTGCTGAATGGTGCTGAGGTAATTTTTTACCACTCATTTAGATTTCAGACAGTACTAGTTGACCATTTGCCATGCTAACCTTCTTCCTTCCTCTCTTTCCTTTTTTATCTTCATGTTATTGCTTTGTAAAGGGTTATAATGTTAACATTCTGTTCTACCATGAGTTCCACAGTAGTTTAATCTCCATTTATGGTGAAAAGGTTTTAGCTCTATCCTGAGGTTATTTTCACTATAGATTCTCCATTTCTAGGAGAAATTTCTAGGAATTTTTTTTTTTTTTTTTTTTTTTTTTGAGACGGAGTCTGGCTCTGTCGCCCAGGCTGGAGTGCAATGGCCGGATCTCAGCTCACTGCAAGCTCCGCCTCCTGGGTTTACGCCATTCTCCTGCCTCAGCCTCCCGAGTAGCTGGGACTACAGGCACCAGCCACCTCACCTGGCTAGTTTTCTGTATTTTTTAGTAGAGACGGGGTTTCACCGTGTTAGCCAGGATGGTCTCGATTTCCTGACCTGGTGATCCGCCCATCTTAGCCTCCCAAAGTGCTGGGATTACAGGCTTGAGCCAGAAATTTTTTTAAATGCAATTCTAGGAATTCTAAAAAAAGCTAAATTTCTTTATTGAATATGTGTTTTCTTTTTTAAGAAAGGTTTCTGACTACTGTGTTCTCTGCTTGCTTCTGTGTTTGAAAATGTCTTACTGTTCCTCTTACACTTGGAAAACTTGTTTCGACACACTATTTGTAAGTCAACTGTCATCATTAGAACTTGGATACACCACATTTTGTGCCTTTTGTCGCTGACTGCTGTTATGCCAAGATTGAGGCTAGTCTCACTTTTACCTCTCATACACGTCATGCCTTTTCTGCCTAGATGAATACATTCAAGATTAATCCAGACTGTTTCCTGGTGGACATTTACCTTTTCCATCGCTTTCCTTTTAGTTTTAATTTTAGTTTGTAAAATTAACTAAATAAATCCAAAATGATCCGTATTTTTACATACCTAAACATATAAGAACTTTAATATTTTAGCACCAATCTCCTACCTCAATATTACTTAGTTTTATAGTTTAGTATTTCAATTTCGTGTTTTTTGCCCCTCAAATTAATCATTAATATTTTTAAATAGTAGTAATAGTAACAATAGCAATAAGAACCATCATAAGGTTCTTATTTTGTACCAGGAATTGTTCTAGTGTCTTTGCTTGTATTAAAACATGTTTGAATCAGTATACTGTATTGTCTCTTAATGTACCACTTATGTAATAGTGTTGTTTTCGACTTCTCTGGATATTTGTTTGTTTCTTCTCGCCATTCCTTCATGTTTACCATTCTTTCCTTCTGAGTTCAGTGTTCTTTGTCCTGAAGTTCACCTGATAAATTTTGTGTTTGTTTATCTGAAGATGGCTATCTGAGTAACGGATACTTTTTCCTAAGAACTTTCAAGGTATATGGTATATTATTTTCTAGTAGTTACTGTTTAAAGTGTCTTCATATATCTTTTTTTTCACAGGCAATCTACCTTTTCTCCATAGTTGTTTATAAAATCATCTCTGCAATTTCACTGTGATGTTTCCGTGTTTATTTTCATTAATCTTGCCTAAAGTTGTATTCCCCGAATTTGAACATTCTTATCTTCAATGCTATAAAAGTTTTAATCTGTTAGCTCTTAAAATAATAACTTTCTCATTTACTGTCCTTGGAATTTCAATTGAATGCTCCTCTTTCTGTGATATGTTTCTTAAACATCAACATCTTCTATCTCTTTTTGCTTATGTGTCTTACATGTTAGTATTTCAGATCTTTCACTTCATTTTTTTCTATAGCTATATTTAATCTGTTGTTCAACCAGTTCACTACATTAATTGTCTTCTTTTATTAATTCTAGAACTTCTTCTACTTGGTTCTCTTAAACTCTCGAGTCTTTTAAAATAGAACCTTGTTGCTTTCACATACATTAAACTCCATTGCTTATCTGTTTAATGTTTTCAACCTAGCTACCTTGTATTCTATATCTAATAAGTCTGTTTGTAAAGTGTCCTAAATCAGCTATTTGTTCTTTCTGCAGATCCTCACTGATGATGTTTTGGGTGTGTGTGTCTGTGTGTGTAGTTTAATTGCAAAATCTATTTTAGCACTCCTTATGTGTGGAAGTCCTGTGGTGCCAGAGCACAGGATCTTTCTATACAGGAAGAATATTCATTTGTTCTCTCAGCCACCCTGCCTTCTTTACCATCACCTCAGGGTCGCTTTCTGCTGTTAGTCAGTCTGGAGTTTCTGTGATCATAGGCATGTCATCAGACATTCTTAAATGACTCCTTCTCTCCCTCTGCCCCGTTAGCCTAGGCCAAGACCAGTCATTTTATTTTATTTTTCCTGATGAGGACCCTTTTAAGGTCCATCCTATCACTGAATGTGTAGCACTTTGAAGTCCTGACTTCAGACAATTTTTTCAGTCTCAGATGGACCTTGCACAGGTGCAGTCCTAACCTCTTTTCTCAGGGAAACCCTTAAAAACCATAGTCCCCAGAATGTATTTTTGAGGTTTTGTTTTACACCCCTGATTTTTATATTTCTATTTATGTTGTCCTCAAGCATTTCTCTTATTTTCCAGTATGCTGTTTATCTTCTAAGAGTACATTAATTTTCTTTGTCATATTTTATCTAGCATTTCTAGATGTTTTGTTGGAGAAGGATATTGAGATTATCTAGTCCTCATATTGTAAGAATAGATATTCAAAAGTTATAAATAATCTTATGAGCATAAAGGAAGCTAGCCCAAGGGGAAAAGTTTCAATTCTTTGGATGACAGAGCAGAAAGAGGAAATAACCTTGATGACATGGTTGTGCTACTAAATTAATCAACCCTGAAGCCAATCTACTGCTCTACTTTTTCTCTTTTGTGAGATAATTAATTGCCTTATGTCTTAAGCCACTTTGAAATGGGTTTCTTGTACTTACAGTAAAAAGCATCTTACCTGATCTATTATCAGCTCGTTTTCTTTGGTGTCCGACTCTTCCCATCTGTGCCTTGAATATAAAACCATATTGGTGTAAGTCTTGTCCTGCCTTTCATAGTAAAATGTTAAAGCACGAAATTCTGAACAAAATGGCTTATATTTTAGAACAGAGTGTTTGCAAATACAAGAAATATAGGTGAGATTTTCAAGTTAGAAAGTGTTTTAGTGAGTAAGATTAAACTTAAATTTGGAATTCTATAACAAATTAGCAAAATTCAAAAATAATATTAATATTTAAAACATATGAATGCAAAATTTGTGTAAGGTTCAAAGAAGCGAATACTACCAACATATATCTTAGAAGATCTTAAAGATTGAGCTCTAGTTGAAATTGAAAAGATGAGGCAGATTACAAAGAAGTCTAAAAGTAGAGGTAAAAAGTGAAGTTGAAAATGAATTACTATATGTTGAACATAAAGTGAAAATAGTAAATTGTGCCATAATTATAGCAAGGACATTAAGAAATACAAAATATCTAAAATAATTAAATTTGTATTTAATCTTCGTTTTATTAATATTTAAACTTAATTCATAACACAAGACAGATATATTTTAATTATTCATAGCAGACACTTATAAAACAGGGGTAAACCAAGACATAAAAATAGACCTTTATTTCTGTGAAACCATATTTTTAATCATTTCAGGGCTTTTTTTGAAATTAAAATCATACGGCATGGTTAATATGTTTAAATAAGGTAAAATGATCATCACTGCTCCTATAAATACTATGAATTACACTGGCTAATATTAACTGAGTATCTACTGACTGCAATGGCTTTTTAAATTCCTATAATCTTCATCAACCCTATGAGGTAGACACTCTTATTGTAAGCATTTTATGAGTGAAATAAATAGTTGCAGTATAACTTTGTTTCTGAATCAGTTGTGGAGTAAAATGGCACAAAGTAATTTGAAATCTTATGAAACAGGCATGATAAAGTCATGCTTTCCTAACAACCAATATTTTTCTATGTTGCTCCTCCTCTGCCTGAGTGAAACACTTCACATTCACTCATCTATTTTACTTTAACATATCAAATTTTTATCATTTTGTGATCTACTGATTTCATTTCATTGATCGGTTGGTATTTTTCTTCTGTCTCCTTTGGAGTTTGCATAATAATATGACTGCTTTGTGGAGAAGGGATTGTTGAGGGGCCAGAGTGGTAAGTAGAAGGCTGTTCTACAGAGAGGCTGATGTCTTTCGCAAGCATTCTGAGAGGTGTCACAAAGATTAATACTATTTTGGCAAATGCCTGTTTAACATTTGACAAAAGAAGTACTCAGGGGTCCAGTATTAGGCTACACTGCACAAATGTATGGTAGTTTCTAACATAAGGGAGACTAACCTGTTAGTTTCAGGCTTCATCAGTGATCCTGCAATAGCAGACAGGTTTACACTGTAGCATTAGAAATTTCAGTTACATTTAGGGAAAGATTTTCAGGTTGAAAGGTGTGAAGTGTTGGAATCAGTTACAAAGAGAAGTTGTCATATCTACTTTCTGCAGGTTTTTATAAATAGTGTAGTTTCTCATCTCTGTAGGATGATTTAAACATGAGAGATGAACTACGTGACCTTTCTGGTTCATTTCCAGCCTTGTGATTCTGTGAGGAAATAAAGTATTTCTTCAGAACTGCTCATAAATTCCATTAGACTACAGTTAGTAGTCTCAGTGGTAAACTAGTGGCTAAAGATTTCTTCTAAATTTTCTGGCTCTACTATATAAATAAAGCTTTAACTCCTCAGTGGCTATAAAATTGTGTTTTAACAATATTAAGTAAAAGTCTTTTAATTGTAGAAGTCAGCACTGTTTTACAATGAAACACTCAGGTGGATTCCATTTATAGGCCTCTGTTGGAGACAATGATATATTGTAAGAAGCAGTATTTTTTGTTTTGTGTTTACTAAATATTTATTATATGCTTATTCTTAGCTGACAATGCATTAAGCACTAGAAAAAAACAAAGTCACCACTCTTCAGAATAAAGGCCTGGTGAAAATGTTGAAATGTAAATAAAAAGAATTACAACTCAGTAAGAATAAGGGCACTGAGAAGAGGTAGCACATGGAATAGGGAATACCACCCAAACTGGTGTGTGTGTGTGTGTGTGTGTGCATGCACACGCGTGAGTCTTATCTGCATGTGAGTGCAGCACGCAGATAAGAAATTAGAAATGCTGCTGGAAAAAAAATTAAACCTGAGCTACATACTAATACATTAGTATTCTTTTTTTGTTTAATTTTTATTTCAATAGTTTTGGGGGGCACTGGTGTTTTTTGATTCCCTAGATACGTTCTTTAGTGGTGATTTCTGAGGTTTTGGTGCACCTGTGATTTGAGCAGTGTGCCCTGTACTCAATATGTAATATTTTATCCTGTCTCCCTCCTACCCTTCCCCTCAAGTTCCCAAAGTCCATTATAGCATTCTTATGCCTTTGCATCCTCATAGCTTATCTCTCACTTATAAGTGAGAGCATGATATTTGCTTTTCTATTCCTAAGTTACTTCACTTAGAATAATGACCTCCTGCTTCATCCAAGAGACATTATTTCCATCACTGCAAAAGACATTATTTCATTCCTTTTTATGGCTAAGTAGTATTCCATGGTGTATATATTCCACATTTTCTTTGTCCACTCATTGGCTGATGGGCACTTAGTTTGGTTCTATATCCTTGCAATTTCAAATTGTGCTGCGATAAACATGTTTGTACATGTCTCTTTTTCACTTAATGACATCTTTTCCTTTGGGCAGATACCCAGTCATGGGATTGCTGGATGAAATGATAGTTCTGTTTTTAGTTTAAATATTAGTATTCTTTATTAAAGCAAGGTTAAGGGAGAATATGTCAAAAGCAATACATTTAATGGTTCAGCAAAGTAGAGCCATAAGATGTTTGAAAATCTTCAAGTACTTCATAGGTTTGAAATGTTGACTACAGGGTGTCAAGAGAAGAAGGATGTAGTCATGAGCTGAATCAGGAAGGGATTTCAATACCAAGCTAAAGGGAATGGACTTACAAATCAAGCCATGGGATTTGAAATTAGTTTTGAAAACAAAGGTTTTTCAAGTAGTGAAAGGACACAATGACATTTTCATTTTAGGAATATAGATCTCATGACTGTGTGAACAATGTTTATTTCTGAAGGTTAGGTTCAACATTTCCAAATTATGATAAAACCTTAGATTCACTTTCTTAGGAAGGCCAGCCACATTAGGGAGAGAATCATGCAGGATCTAGAAAAGGCTGTGATATTTCCCTGGTTTAATTTAGACACATTTAGTAAGTGTTCTCAAATTTAACTCATAATTCATTCAAAAAATTGCTGCTGCTAGTGTTAAATACTAAATATTCACAGTCCAAAAATATTAAAATGTGAAATACCAACATTAGATTATCAGTGTATTTATAAGATAATGTTAGGACAAAGAAGCAAAAAAAGATAGATTGGCATTAGATTAACTTGTGTTTTAGTTCTGCCTTCAAACTTTCCACCTCTGTAAACTTTGAAAAGTTAAACTCCTTGACTCCCATCTTCTAACTGGCGAAAGAGAACTAATAAAATCTAACCCACAGGAATTTTTGTAAGGATGAATTGAAACAGCACATGTAAAACACTTACAGATTTCAACAACGGGACAGTACTCAATAAGTGTTAGTCTGCTCTTGTGCATATTTGTAAAATATAGTAAGGTTTCTTGGGAAATCCTGCACAAAGAAAAACACATATCATTTTGTTGAAGAATATGGATATGAGAGAAAATGATGATATAAACAGAAAAACCTGGCAAAAATAGACTGAGGAATAGAAGGATGAGAAGAACTGAAACATTGACTATTGCAAACTATTTTTTACCTGGAAATTGTGGCTTTTCATCTTTCATGTTCTTGTGGGCAAAGATAATGCCTTTCACTTCTACAATGTCAGATATATGGTAGACAACATGTTTATAAAACAAAAATAGTTGTGTGAGTGAAAGTTCAGGAATGACAATAAATGATCTATGTTGAATCTTCACAAAGGGCAAGAAAATTTCCCGAGAGTCTCTCAAGCTGCAGAAATCTGGGACTTGCAAATAGGCACATAGATTACCCAGACAGGAATACAGGCTACTTTTAATTGAAAGATAACTGGAATGCTGATGCTTTGATACATGACTTAGGGTGAAAGAGCCAAGTGGAAGTCCTATTATATTAGATGCCAGAGTATCTGACCCCCCAAATCTTTTCCACAGAGCCAAGATAAATGAGGTGATAGAGCAGAGTGGGGAATGCCTATGGCTATTTATATAATTGCAAAATTTGTTTGAGGGATACTATTAATTTGAATATTAATTATTATTTTATTGTTTACTTAATAGATGTCTTTTCTGGTCTACTGGCCTATACTTCTTTGCTAGCATTTCTACCACACATACATGATGTGGGTGACTATCAGCTGTTTTGATTATGTTAGCCCTTTCCAATTAATTCCAGCTAATGCTTATACCTGTATTTTAAAACGTATTTGCTATAAGAGGTAGTTTATAGCCAGGTTCTAGTAGTGCCAGATGAAAAAAAGGCACTTATTCTCCAAACTACTCACCCAAACACACACATACTACTACTATAACTACTACTGCTATTACACGTACACAATTTGCCCATCGATCTCTGTTCTATTTCATTGGTCTCTTTGTCTCTCCTTGCAACAGCTTCACATGCTCTTGCCTAATGTAACTTTATATTAAGTCTCTACGAAAGTCATTCTACTTCGTTTTTCTTTCTTCAAGAGTATCTTGGATTTATTTAGTCCTTTGCATTAAAAAAAAATCAACTTCATTGTGGAATAATTTGCATTTGATAATACTGACCCATTTTAGATGTATACTCTGAGTTTTATAAATTTGTAAATCCATTTAACCAACACCACAGTCAATATACAGAACATTTCCATTACCCCTAGTTCCCATACAATTCACCAGATTCAGTTTTCACTATTACCTATGATTTTAGATAATTTTCTTATGATGTCCTTTGGTAAAGTTACCTTCTATTCCCAGTTTGCTGAGAGTTATTTAATCATGAATGGATGTCGACTTTTTGTCAAATGCTTTTTCTGCATTGATAGAGATAATATATTTTCTTTTTCATTTTGTCAGTATAGTGAATTATATTGTGTTTATCTCAAGAGTGTAAGCATAATTTAAGTTTTATGCTAGCACTCTTGAGATAAACCCAACTTAGCCATGATGCTTTGTATGTAGAGTTCGATTAAGTGTTACAATTATATTTAGCATTCTTCCCTCTGTTTTCATGAGGCATATTGGTCTGTAGATTTTGTACTAGCTTCATCTGATTTTGGTACCAGCGTTAATGATGGCCTCATAGATAAAATGGAAATGATTTCCTTCTCTTCAATATTTTGGAAGAGTTTATGTAGAATTAGTATTTTTTTCTTAAATGTTTGGAAAATTCACCATTGAAGCCATTTGAGTCTGGAGGTTGTTTTTCTCTTGTAAGGCTTTAAATTGTAAGTTCAATTTCTTCAAAAATGTAGTGCTATTCACATCATCTATTTCTTCTTGAGCAAGCTTTGATAGTTTGTGCTTTTTATGGAATTTGTCCATGTTGTCTAAGTCAAGGGTTGGCAAACTTTTTAATAAAGATTCAGAAAGTAAATATTTTAAATTTTCCCATACAAAATCAAAGGTCTTATGTATATATAATTATTTAACATGTAATCATTAAAAAATATAAAACCATCTGTAGCTCATGAGCATATGAACTAAACTAATGAAAAACTACAACAGACATATAGGTTATTTTTCACCTAAGATGTTGAAGAATTTATCTATAGAGGATTTTTTTTCATTTTGTTTTGTTTTCTTAATATTTCATGTCTATATTTAATTTTTAACAAGTGGAAAAAAATACTGAAGCTCAATTCCATTAAACATTTTACCCAATGTCCTATTTTCCATCTGTTTTGTGAGAACAGAAGCTGTTGCTACATGAGCAAGGGATATTGCTCTCTATTATGCTTTCAGATGGTTCTCTCCTCACATGCAGCGTGCAGCACTTATTTATTGTACTTTGCTGAATCTACAAGGGGACCTCTGCAGTTATCTGGATTCTTTCTCTCATGTTTTTGCTTGTTTGTTTCTGTCTTGTAAACTCTAGTCACCGTGTTCTTCTGGGACTGTTAACTCCATTTGCTTAGTGCAGGGAATCCATCAGGCTCTGTCATAGCCTCCTGAACTCTCTCAAAGCAGTAAGCTGGGGCAGTCATGTATTAATAGTTTATCTCTTTTTTAAACTTATCGCTCAGGGATTACTGTTTTTTGATGACTGTTGTCCAGTGTCTTGAAAATCACCCTTTCACATATATATATATATATATATATATATATATATATATATATATTATTTTTTTTTATTTTATTTTCTGGCAGTGGTGATTGTTGTTGCTGCTGATGAAGATGTTTGTTTCTGTTAGGAGGGTAAATCTAATCCCTGTACCCAAAAGAAAGTGTTTCAAAACTTTGTGTCTCTTGTTACTACAGGCATAGTCCTTTCATATCTAAACACTAGGTTGCTCTTAGTTTCATTATCTATAATATATATATAATAACAATTATAATACATTGCCCAGCACAAAATAGTGACTCTATAGTGTTTTTGACAAATGCATACTACTGAGACATGAGTTGAAAAGTTTATATGTAATAATTCATGTAAATATCAAGATAACCCCTGAGTTGGATTTTAGTCTCCATTTTAGAGTTTAAGAAATTACAGTAGTGGCAAAGTCAGATGTCAACCTGGGCCTACATAATTGTAAAGGGTCAACTGAA
This sequence comes from Macaca nemestrina, assembly GCF_043159975.1. Taxonomy (NCBI): domain Eukaryota; kingdom Metazoa; phylum Chordata; class Mammalia; order Primates; family Cercopithecidae; genus Macaca; species Macaca nemestrina. The sequence goes on from NC_092125.1 coordinate 154,579,250, forward strand.
AAGTTCATGTAATACCATTTAAGAGGGTCTTTCAGTGGAAGATAGGGAGTTTGGATAGACAAATAATTGTTTAGGGGACAAAGAGGTCTTAATATCAAGGCATCTCTCACCATCCATTTTGGTGACATATGGGCATCATAGTTCTCATTTGCTTTTTAACTATAGGTTTTTGCCATCATTGTTCCTATATTCTAATTATAATATTATTAGTATCATGAGATACTTATTCTAAGCAGTAATTAGCCATCATTGTTCTTATATTCTAATTATAATATTATTAGTATCATGAGATACTTATTCTAAGCAGTAATTAGCCATCATTGTTCCTATATTCTAATTATAATATTATTAGTATCATGAGATACTTATTCTAAGCAGTAATTAATATTTTCTTCTTCAGAGTTTCAACTCATACGTCATCTTGGTCCCACTCACTACAGTTATATCCAGAAACGAATGGTAGTCAAGAGTGAGGATTGCCTGATAATTACTAAAGAAACTGCCAATTCTAATTTTCTACTAGAAAAGAAAGTTAATTTATCCATATTTTTCTCTCTATGATTGTAATAGGAGTCAAAAGACAAAATTTTACCTGCCCACTATCGTCTATTCATTGGATTTGTTCATATTTTATTCACCATATGACATAGGTAACTATGATAGGCAGAATAATGGTCCCCTAAAGATGCCCATGCCTTAATTCTCAAAAACTACAAATACGTTACATGGCAAGAGGGAAATAATATTCTATATGGAATTAAGGTTGCTAACTATGTGACCTCAAAATAGTCAATTATTTTGAATTATCTAAATGGTCCCATTGTAAAGCAAGTGTCCTAAAATGTGGAAGAGGAGGCAGAATAGTTAGTGTCAGATTGGGGTGATATGAGAAAGATTCAATCAGCCATTTCTGGCTTTGAAGGTGGAGGGTCATAAGCCAAGGAACACTGGCAGCCTCTAGAAGCCAAAAAAGTCAATAAAATAGATTATCCTCTAGCATTTCCTGAAAAGAGTTCAACCCAGCTGACACATTTTAGCACAGTGAAACACATTTTGATCTCCAACGTCTAAATCTGAATGATACTACATTTGTGTTTTTATAGACAACAAATCTGTGATAATTCATTACAGTAGCAATAGGAAATTAACATGGTAACTGAGGAAGTTTCCTTAAGAATAATATAAAAGTAAAAAATGTGACTTGTATACATTTCCATTCTTTTCTTTTTCAATCTCTTAGGGTTTTGGAGCCACATTTTAAAAAGATATATTATAAAATAATGCTTAAATCAAAATGAGAAAATTTGCTTGTCAATAAATAGCTGAAAACGTAGAATAAAATAGACCATAGTACTATTGTCCTAAAATTCACCAGGATCCACAGGCTGATATACATAGAAGGCTGTGACTTCTTCTCTCATCTTTGTAGGCAATTATTAAAGAATTTAAAATCAGACATACAAATTAAGTAAAATATTTTGCAGTGAAGATAAACTGGCAAAGAACATTTATATGTGTGTTTGAGGGAGGAACAGGAAGAGCATGACAGAGTGGAGAGCTGTAGCTGTACAGGCTCGCATGGGGTGCTGGAGGGAGGGGTGTGTGTGTGCGCTCTTGCACACACGCAGTGTATTGAATCAAAGAAAGAAGCTATATTTTCATCTAAAGATTGCTATAAATATATTCTCAATAATTAAATAATGAAATCCAAGTAAAGTCCATAACTACCAAAGGATGTCATCAGTTGTTCTAGCCTTAATTTATTTATTAAAATAGTAAAATGTCTTCCTGGCATTATTGAAAAGGGGAATTACAGAATATGAGAGCATATAAGAAAAAAAACATAAAACAAAACCGCTTTAGCACCAGTGGATATTTTAGCACTTTTTATAGGTTAAGAAGGATAATAAGCAACTCAATTTATTATAAATGGCAAAATTTGCTGAAAAATTGTATCTTGTGTGCTCAGGCTAACATGTATATCATATATACAATTATCTTATTTAAGATAATATGTATACTAATCATATTATTTAAGATAATATATATTACTAATTTACTTATTTATATTGACATTAATTATTTTCCTGTGATACATCATGTATCACTTAGGAGAGATTTGCATGTGTTAAATTTTATTTAATTTGTATTTTTAATATATCATACTTGCTCATAAAGATTCCTTTTTTGAATCTTTAAGTGCAGTCCTAAGAATATCTTTTAAAACTACATATGCTTATGTGAAAAGTTTTAATATAATATTTTAAATTATAAGTAGAACATTCACAAATAATCATTCAATTATTTAGAACTGAAGGCAGTCTCTCTTTATATACATTAGTATACTTTATATATAATGCTTATACATATATATGAAGGGAATCACTAGACATTTGCTCTGTTATATGGAGTAAAAATAAACTCATTTAAAAAAAAAACGCACAAATGGGAAAGTAAGAGTAGTTCTTGGTTTAATTCTAAAATATGAACCAAATTAAGAATCTATTTTTAAAAATGCCTTGAAACTACTTCCTAAGGAAAAAAGACTAAATCAGGAAGGTAAACAAAGGAGTCAAGCAGAGGAAATGATATTTGAGAGAAAATGCTAATGCCAACAGCCTAAGGGTACCACCTGTCTGGCTTCCTTTAAAACTACAGAAATATGTGCTTTGCAACTGAAATCAGTCCTATGTTCATAGCTGAGAGGCCTGCACCTGGTAAGAGCAGAGTCCATTGGCAGCCTCATTCCTCAACCAAACTTCCCACACTTTTGGTGCAGACTGGGATAGGCAGCAACAACAGATGGAACACCACTGTGATACAAAAGACATTTAGTGGGAACCATATGCAAATGTATGTTGGCCATGAAATTATGTGAAAGGTCTTACAATTTGAGAAACTAATTGGAAAACAGAACTATTGCAGAACCATCAAACAGAAAATTGAATAGAATTTGAGAATGCTTTGGCAATAAGCAGATTCATTTATGAAACCAAATAGCCAACACTGTTCTCTACAACTTAAAAATAATAATAGTAAATTTTATTTCCCAATATGTTCCCTTTCTGATTCAACAAATGCATATCAGTGCTCTAGTGGTAAATGTATACAGTATTTAAGTTATAAAGAGTTGTTATAGAACTGAAACCATTGCCTCCTATATTTTATGGAAGATCCTCATGTTTTGGATTTTATTATTTTAAAAATCTTTGTAATTTACATTTCTTCTAAATATACTAGAAACCTTTTAAAACTGTAATATTTAGGAGATCTATTAATTAAAATGTTAGAATTACACAATTCTAAGTTTCTAATGTTGCTTTACTGAAGATTCCTTCATAAATATTAGAGCTAAGCATTCATACTGACATAAAATCCAGTCAGACTTTCTCATCATGGTGATATGCTATGGAGATAAATACAGGTTTTACATGAACAGAGATAGGATTCCATAGCATGAGTAGTAAGCTAAAGATAATTATTTCTCACATAGTTATTCAAAAGTTAGCATGCTTTATAGTCCATAATATTTATATGGCATCTACATGTGCTACCTTAGGATATTTAAGGTTTTTTAATCATTAAAATAATCCTGTAATCCTGACCAGGTGCGGTGTTGCATGCCTGTAATCCCAGTACTTTGGGAGGCCAAAGTGAGTGCATCACCTGAGGTCAGGAGTTGCAGATCAGCCTGACTGACATGGTAAAACCCCGTTTCTACTAAATACAAAAAATTAGCTGGGCATGGTGGCACATGCCTGTAATCCCAGCTACTTGGGAGGCTGAGGCAGGAGAATCACTTGAACCCAGCAGGTGAAAGTTGCAGTGAGCTGAGATCATGCCACTGCATTCCAGCCTGGGCAACAAGAGCAAAACTCCATCTCAACAACAGCAACAACAACAACAAATCCTGCAGTGAACATCATTAATTTCATTTTAAAAATGAGGAAACTAAATTTGAACAAGTCACATAATGTTGTAGGACTTTCTCCATAGTTCAGCTAGGAGCCAGGTCTTCACCACACGGCCATGACATTAGGCTCAAAGATACTTTGAAGGGTGAGAATAATGGAATATAAGGAAACAGGGACTTTCCATCAAACCAGAGTCCTGCTAGTGTGCTTCCCGCCTTGCAGATTGAATCCCAGGTACCACACCCTGGAACAGGAGAGAGAGGCCAGGCCCTCCCCCCTGCAAAGGATGTGTACTTCCCATGGCTCCACCCTAGTGTGCAGGTCATCTGAGGTTATTCCAGGGAGCCCTTCATATCTAGCTCTCTCATTCCCCTCTCTAAAGAAGTACATCTAACTGCCTTTAGAATAAGGATAAAAATGAGGACAAAGACCTATCTTTACTGCTTCCTGCTGTCAGGGGGTGCTGTTTGGGGAAAGTGACAGTCAAGAGTTTCCTCAGAGGCCTATCTAAGGGTTCCCAGCAGATGGGGCCATTGTCCGAGGCTCCAGGCATTGTCCGATGCCCTGAAGGCAAGAAGAGATAAACAGGGTTATTAGAAAACATTTATCAAAATGGAACAAGGGGAGGGGTAAGGATGGCTCAGAATTCCCGAGGTCTTTTACCAGTTCGCACAGGGAGAGGGAGACCAAAAGCCCGACTAGTAAAAAAAACCCTTTATCCTTTTGTCAACATGTTGGCCTTCTGGATTCCCTTCCCCTGAGCCCAATCCTATGCCAACCAATTTGCAGCTTGGGAAATTAACTTTTCCCAGTTTGGAGGATGCATCTAAGGGGAGTGTCCCATAGTACTGAGACACAATTACTTACCTGTGAAGAGAGGACAAAGGAGGAGAAAGGAAAAAACAAAGGTAGTTTTTCAAAGGAGTCCCAGGGGTTCAGGGTGCATTCAAAAGCAGTACAGACTGAAGATTAATGCCTATCCGTCTAGAAAGAGGGGAGCAGGCATCCCTGGTTTCCTTCTCTTCCTAGCAGATAGCTGGGGTACATGAAGGAGAGAGGGAAGAGCATCCTTTTTCCCTCTTCTGTCCTTGCATTCCTGAGTCCTGGTGACCTTGGCACATGCTGGCATGGGTGGCAAAGTCACTTGCACCCATGACACAGGGAGGGCCTAGAGAATAGGAATTATCCACTCTCACCCATGTCTCTATCCCACCTACTATCAGTAGTCTTGGAGTTCCCTAGACCTCATTCATGCTGTAGATACTAGCATGACCTTTATCCATGAAATGGTAGACTTGGCTTCATTGGCAGGGATTAGCCATGCTTACCTGCACTCTTTCTCTTAACCTCTGTTGTCATCTTCATCTGTATCCTTTAGATCCAGTTTTCCTTCCTAGGGTTTTGACCCAAAACTTAGAATTGAGTTTTGGACAAAAATATGTCTTGCAGGAAGAGTTGCATGGACTCCTTAACATAAGCCAACTACTAAGGTGAAAATGTGGAACTAAGTCCTCCTCCAACAAGGAAAAGAAAAGGATGTCTTGTGACACACCCAGATAACCGGTGGCTACAGTTATGCTTGCTAGGATTTGGGTGCATGGTGCTTGGCTGTGGTTAGCTCCCTTGGTTTTACTTTCCCAAAGAAGGAAACCTCCAAGTGATGAGCATTCTATTTATTCCCATCACCTGGCAGGATTTGCAGGATAATTACTCAGAACTAGAGTATTGATCCAGATTTTTACATTGCCCATCCCTCTTGTTCTTTCTGAACTGCAGCTGGAAGTTGCTGGTTGGTTCACAGGAATAAGCAGGGTTACTTTAAAATGTAGGTGAAAACTTAAAAACAATTAATGACAAACGTGTGATAAGTTTTGAAACATAATTTCTCTCTCTCCAGTCCTCATTTTTGTTAAAAAAAAAAAAAATTAAAAACCCACAAATCATCATCAGACTGAGTGGTTTGTAAAACAGATTTTAGTCTTACACTTGTCCTGATTATTTGAATGAAGTGCAGCAAGCATAACTATTTCCACATGGCTTTTGGATTGGCTTTGATGAAACTCTGTTCCACAAGGAATCTCAAATAAGACCTTTTAAAGCCAAGCCCAGCCATCGGTTTATATCCTCAAATATCTGTGAGTTTGGTGATCCTCTTAAGGTCCCAAGATAAACTTGGAGCTCCTGGACCTGTTAGAAAGTGATATTCTTTACTGACCACCAGTCAGGAACCCTGTACAGGGACTGTCTAAGCAAGAGTATAAGGCCAGTTTCTCCCCAGGGGGCTTTTATCAGCTCTGCAAGTTCAGTTTGGCCCCTTAAAGGGAAACATACCCTTCCAGTCAAAGCCTTGGTAAAACAACCAGTTTCTACAATTGTGCCCTGTTGCAAAAGAAAAATGAATTCTTATTGCACTGATGCAAATGACGATATTACCATAAGTTAAGAATACTCACAGATAGTTTCCAAATTCTGAAGAAGCCAGGGAGAGAGATAGACAAATATGCTCCAAATTTTGTTCACAGGAATATACCTTACTCAATTATTAAAGGCTGTAAGTAGTTCAAAATAAATCCCGTTGGCTGAAAAACAAAACAAACATCAGCAATATTCCAATCAAAAGTCAAAAAGATGTCTTCAGCTTTCTGAGTTCAGTTGATTTAATTATTGATTGGCTTGGAACCCTTGAACATTTCAGTTCCTCATAAGTCCTATACATTTTTCCTTTATTCCAATATTACAGTCAACAAAGTTATCAGAAACCTGTATTTGAGAGCATCTGTCAAAATTCTATAGCTTATGATAAGCCATCTTTTGAAAAGGATTAAAACCAGGTAACAATTGTCTGTGAATAACAAATTTTCATGGTAGTTACAGTTGGATGCAGGGTCTGTCCTGCAGATCCTGACCCAATGGCAGATGAATAAAGTACACAGACACAGATATTTTGCCTGTCGGTCCAGCTGATGATCCGGGCCCCTCACAGACACCAATGAAGGTGCTGTAAAGAGTAGCAACCACAGCCCTGTTCAGTCAGTGAAGCTTGCATTTATTCAGTATAGATTAAATGACAAAGGTCTTGAGTAAACACCACTAGAGGGTAATTGAAGTGGTTGCTGACCCCCCTCCCCCAGTAGAGAGCAATTATGCATCCTTGGTTGATCAAAGGTTGGTCTTAGGACTGCATGAGTAAACAAGCTATTTAGATAAACTACTCTACATTCCTTTGTATCTACTTTAAACTATTTACTTAAGATAAGGATCAGGCTGCCTTCGGCCCAATCTATTACTCGAGCTTATGCAAGCCCTCTGTCCTTCCAAGAAGGTTTGGGTCTATTTCTATAACTATTTTTAAAATATTTCCCACCAACCTGACTGAACTCCCACAGTTGGAAACACAATTGACAAAAAAGTTTGGTTATCTCTGTGGCTTACAATGACTTCATAACAACCTTAATTATAATTGATAGCATGCAATCAGAAATTAGAATTTTAGAAATCTCATACAATTTTGGAATATATGTTAGCTTTATCCACAAAAATATAACCTAAAGAAGACTGAACATCATTTTGGCAATCTCATGTACCTAAACATGTCAAATAGTCTTGTTTACCTTTCTCTTCTGGACACTCCAAGCATCCTCTGGAGCCTCAGAAAAGCCAGGTGTCAAGAAAGACAATTTTGAAACTGAAGTTTGATTTTGGGAAGCCAGTTGAATATGGTAGCAGTTTAAAACACTTGATGTTATGAAACAGAATTCCAGATCACCATAAGTTATTATTATTTTTTTTTTTTTTTTGGCAAAATGACTCAAAAATTTTAAAGTAGCAAAAACCTTTTGTAACCTTTTATGAATTTTGCCAAAGAGCAGATTAGTGCCTTAAGAAATCCTTGTTGTGCTTTTATTTCAATGTTTGATTTATAGAAAGACTGTAATACCCTTTTGAATTTAGTCAGTATGTTCACACAGAGAACCTCTTCCACAAGATTAATTTCCACAATCTTTCCAGCACTTGTTTGAAACTTCAGCTTTACCTTATGTGATTGAAAACAATCCTTTAACCCTGAGCAAAAATTTACATTTCTATGTCTTCTTATAACCTTTTACTAAAAACACATTTTACTGTTCTTGCACACTTTGCATGTAAATTTATTCTCAATAGTTTGAATTACACATTATAATCGTAAGTCCTGGCAATGTTAACTTTAATGTGAAACCTAGTAAGTTGTTTTAATTGTGTGCTAGGTGCAGCCAAGGTTTGACTCCTTCCAGCATAATTAAGGGTGTGGTTATTTCCACTTTTACTCAGGTCTCACTAATTGTGAAACTGGCAACTCAGATAGTTCTCAAAACCCCAAACCAGTTTATAGCCTCAAACATTTAGAAAGCCTAGTACCTAACCTGCATAATTTAGTCCACCTGTTTACATTTTCATGGCTTATGCTTTTTACCAAAATTTTTAAAGCTGTTTTTATTTCTCAAAGATTAAAGTGATGTGAACTGAAAGGTACCACAGCTTTTATCTTTCCTTTAAAAAAATTTGATCCAAGCACTTATCTTCCTTTAGGCCAATTAATTAGACCTCTTATTGCAGACATCATGTATACAACACATGCTACACAGAGGCAGGAGAAAACATGATCCCTGTAAGATCCTTCTTCACAATTAAAAACTTACAGAGAATATAAACAGAGATTTTTTTCTTTTCTTTTCTTTTTTTTTTATATCATTTCTAGCCTAGTAAAATATCTTCTAAATAGGGGGAAAAAACTAACTTAAAAGTTAACTGCTGACTGACAGAATGGAGAAGAAAAAATAATGCCTGGGAGAAGAACCTCTTATTCTTATTCAAATGGTGCCTCCACCAGGGAGAAAAGCTTAATTACTATCCAATGGAGTTGAAGCCATTGGCCAGGGAAGGTGAAGATGTGAATGCTTGCATTCCCCAGGCCCAGCTGGAAAGGGAGGGGGAGGGAATGAGGAGCCCCTGCTCACCTGTCCTTCCAAAAAAAAGAAGGAAAAGACCATGGAATGGCCCCAGACCCCTGGGAACAATGAAGGTGGGGGCACAGTTTCTCCTACCCTCAGAAGACCAAGGATGAAAAGGCTTAGAAGTGACAGTGAGAGGTTTTGAGTCCCCATTTTACTCACCCCTTCTCAAGACCCATGTTGGGCGCCAAAGATGTTCTATTACTTTCTCCTTAGTTCGGCTAAGAGCTAGGTCCTTGTCACATGCTCATGAGATATTAAGTTCGCAGACACTTTCAAGGTTGAGAATAATGAAATTTATTAGGCAAAAAAAGGAAAAAGGAAAACAGGGACTTTCCACAAACCCAGAGTCCTGCTAGTGTGTTTCCCCTGTCACAGATTGAATCCCAGGTACCACACCCCAGAACAGTAGAGAGAGGCCAGGCTCTTCCCCACTGCAAAGGGCATGAACTTCCCATGGCTCCACCACAGTGTACAGGCTGTCAGAGGTTCTTCCCACCTGGCTATCTCAATAAAATTCAAACTTTACTATTTATGACACTGTAGCTTATGTGTTTTTCCAATCTCATGGTGGCTTTTCCCAACCAAAATTTCAAACAGCTTTTGTTTCTTGTTTTCTTTGTTTTTTTGTTGTTTTTTTTTGTGGGGGGGAGGGTAGTTCTGTCTTATCATCACTGTTAAAGTGAAATAAACCTTACTTTTTCATTGAAGAATAGTTCTTTTGGAAAAACATTCGTTTGAGATAATGTAAACTTTGCTTAATATTTTAGAGTGTCAGCTCAGCTGTCAGATTTAAAAGTCAGCTCTGACATTCTCTAATGCTATGTTCTTCATTAAGTGACTTAAGATATCTGTACTTTTAGTATTTTCATCTATAAAATGGGGGCAATGTCATTTTAAAGGTTTCTTTTAATATTTAAATGACAGAGTTAATTTACTGGCCTAGAACATAATAGGTGCTGAATCAATGTTGGCAATTGAATTCTTTTTATAAAAGATTGGTAGAAATGGATACAGGAGAGTTTAACACTTATAATCTCTTGTTATGTCCAGTTATTGGTCTTTGGAGTAGGTTATTTAAAAGAAGATTCTAGTTATACTTTTTGTTGGTAAATTATTTTATTGCTTGCTACAAAATTTGTGGGTTGTGAAATAGGAAATTTTTTTTTCTTTTTTTTAAATTAACACTTGATTGTTTTGGTAACTCCCAGGAAATAACTGTAATGTTAGCATGTTATTCTATGTGATTTCTCTTCTATTAGTCTGCAAAGGTTGTGTACTATAAATAAGCAAGTACAAGGAGTTAATGCTCCAAATATTTCTTTTTCTATCATAGTTAATATTGAATGATCAGTCAGTTTTTTGCCTAAATTTTATTCTTATAACAAAGTATCATACAAATTAGTTTTATTGGGTCACATTTATGTGATTGCTTTCAAGATTTAAGAGTTAAATGGCTTTAGCTTGTAAATTTAAAAAAACTCCTAAAATATATATTTGCATTTTACTAGAACTCTGGACTAGATAATTATAAACATCAAAAGGATTTCTATATTTTGAATTTGGTACATTTCTGTTTTTAATGATTAAAATCCTAGGGTATTTTAGCTTCACAGTTTTTTTTTATTTAAGACTATTTAGAGTCACTCTCGTTTTTTGCTAAAAACAGTTCTACAGAGCATTAGAAAACTGGATAATTAATATCATCACTTTATAGGTGAGAAAACAAGAGACACAGAATTGAGTGGCTTATTCTTTCCGAAAATAAAATAATTCTATTGTAAATAAATCCAGGACTAGGGTTTATCTTCCCAATTTAAAGCCTTCATACTTTTAAGTTGTACCAATAAGCAGAGTTGCGTTCTGGTTACATATCTTTTCTCTTCCAAAATCTCTAATGTGAGTCAGAACGAAGAAGTCCTCATTTTCAGTAAATGTGCACAGAAAAGTCATCAGGCATAACTAACTACTATCACAGTCATTTTTAAATGGATGTTTGAAAGAAACAACTTTGATACCATAGCAGAAAACATTACAGAAGCAGAAAACAGTATTTTATTTGATGAGTTTAACAGTATTCCAACCAATAAATTGGCTGTCATCTTTGCCCAGTGTGAGGATAAGGTGGATAAGGACATGTAGATGCCCTCCTTGGTATGCCAATTTGCAATTAACCCATGACAGAGCACACAGTTGTACTATGATTGATGAAACATTTTAGAAAGAAAGAACTTAAATGAAAGAATTTTATTAGGTTTGGAAATGACATTGCTAACAGTAGTGCTAGGGGAAAATAAACATAAAAACATTTAAGTAGATAGTAGGAATGCAGCGTAATCTAAGCTGCCTACAATGCCCTTGCTATTTTCACTTACTTTTGCCTCATATATGGGGATGTAAACAACTTAATTCTAAGGTTATTGTGGGGCCTTTTCTGCTTTGTACTTTGATCAGAAATAGTGTCTGAAATAAAAATGAGATAACTCTAAGACTTCAGTGCTTGTCATAAAAGGCTGTTATTAAGCATAAACACAGCAACTGCATACTCTGAGCTAGAAAAGCACTAGAGTGATAAATAAATGTACATTTTACAATAATATCAGGATCACTCTGATCTTGAACATCCAATGAACATTCATTTTCAAGTTGGACAAAAGTTTTTGAATCAGTCTCCTTTGCTCTTAAGTAGTCATATCTTAAGTTATATATCAATTTTACCATCCCATATTGGGTCAGATCACTGTTCCAGAAAATAAGACATCATGTGTTTTTCCAGGTTCTGTAGTGTTAGTTAAATCATCTTAACACAGTTCAGTGTACCTAACCAGTGGCATAAGACTGCAAAACTGATGGAAGAAAGCAACTTCTAACTGACCCTTAGGCAATTATTATAGGACTGGAAGCCTGATATTTGATTACACTCAGTGTCATTTTCAATTTAAATAACTATAAATTACTCACATTTTTTGAATATCTATAATCTTTAAATCAATGAACTCATCTAAGAATTGAAGAAATTTCCACAGGTTTATTGCATGCCTAATAAACACTGTTTCTTCACCTGCTTTAATTATTTCTTGGGGCCTTGATTTTTACCATGTATACATTTATTTTCATCTTATTTTATGAAGAAATCATGTAAAATTGTCATAAGACTGATGATGTGAGATCTACTAGACATAAATGATAAGATAATATTTCTGTAGCATGCTTTAAGATAAAAGCATATTTGTCTTAAAATATAAGCAAATGTCATATTTGATCTGGAGAGTATAAAACTTAAGAATTCAAGATTTATTTTCCATGGTCCCAAATTAGACTTCAAATATACAAATCCAATTAGATGTTTCCATCTTGCTAAGGAGACTTCAAGAGACAGAGAAAGACAATGTTGACAGTATGCTGGGGGTGAGAATACTCCAATCTAGGCAGGATCTCTTCAGCTCCTTTCTGGGCTCAGAGAAGTTTGGGATCAGGTAGGCAAAGCAGACAGGTATCAAAGAAGCAAAGAGGTGTTGGGGCAAAGGGAATGCGGATTTTTGATTACTTATTATGCATGCATAGCCTCTTTGTTGCAATGTGAGCACCAGGAAGATTTAGATCTATAAAAAAATCCCATGCCAGCCCTTAAACAACTTGTCGATAATAGACGTTTGACATATTCATATGTGGTGAAATCATGAAAGCTTACTCTTGTGTTCACCTCACTGAACAAGAATTTATTGTTCATCTTTTATGTGACAGGTAATTTCCAGCAATTTCTCAAAATACAAGTAACAGTAAATTGTGATCTTTTTTCCTTGAGAATCTCACAGTTTAAAACAGAGGGCAGATTTGTGGAGAGTTTCTCAGCTTATAATAAAATATGAAAAGATTTCATACCCACAATAGCTTTGCATAGTAAGTTTTCTTAAGAAAAGATGAACTTCCATTTATATGCTGGATTATGTTTATTGATTTGCGAATGTTGAACCAGCCTTGCATCCCAGGGATGAAGCCCACTTGATCATGGTGGATAAGCTTTTTGATGTGTTGCTGAATCCGGTTTGCCAGTATTTTATTGAGGATTTTTGCATCGATGTTCATCAGGGATATTGGTCTAAAATTCTCTTTTTTTGTTGTGTCTCTGCCAGGCTTTGGTATCAGGATGATGTTGGCCTCATAAAATGAGTTAGGTAGGATTCCCTCTTTTTCTATTGATTGGAATAGTTTCAGAAGGAATGGTACCAACTCCTCCTTGTACCTCTGGTAGAATTCAGCTGTGAATCCATCTGGTCCAGGAGTTTTTTTGGTTGGTAGGCTATTAATTATTGCCTCAATTTCAGAGCCTGCTATTGGTCTATTCAGGGATTCAACTTCTTCCTGGTTTAGTCTTGGAAGAGTGTAAGTGTCCAGGAAATTATCCATTTCTTCTAGATTTTCCAGTTTATTTGCGTAGAGGTGTTTATAGTATTCTCTGATGGTAGTTTGTATTTCTGTGGGGTCGGTGGTGATATCCCCTTTATCATTTTTAATTGCGTCGATTTGATTCTTCTCTCTTTTCTTCTTTATTAGTCTTGCTAGTGGTTTGTCAATTTTGTTGATCTTTTCAAAAAACCAACTCCTGGATTCATTGATTTTTTGGAGAGTTTTTTTGTGTCTCTATCTCCTTCAGTTCTGCTCTGATCTTAGTTATTTCTAGACTTCTGCTAGCTTTCGAATGTGTTTGCTCTTGCTTCTCTAGTTCTTTTAATTGTGATGTTAGAGTGTCAATTTTAAACAGAACCAAAGACAAGAACCACATGATTATCTCAATAGATGCAGAAAAGGCTTTTGACAAAATTCAACAGCCCTTCATGCTAAAAACGCTCAATAAATTCGGTATTGATGGAACGTACCTCAAAATAATAAGAGCTATTTATGACAAACCCACAGCCAATATCATACTGAATGGGCAAAAACTGGAAAAATTCCCTTTGAAAACTGGCACAAGACAGGGATGCCCTCTCTCACCACTCCTATTCAACATAGTGTTGGAAGTTCTGGCTAGGGCAATTAGGCAAGAGAAAGAAATCAAGGGTATTCAGTTAGGAAAAGAAGAAGTCAAACTGTCCCTGTTTGCAGATGACATGATTGTATATTTAGAAAACCCCATTGTCTCAGCCCAAAATCTCCTTAAGCTGATAAGCAACTTCAGCAAAGTCTCAGGATACAAAATTAATGTGCAAAAATCACAAGCATTCTTATACACCAGTAACAGACAAACAGAGAGCCAAATCAGGAATGAACTTCCATTCACAATTGCTTCAAAGAGAATAAAATACCTAGGAATCCAACTTCCAGGGGATGTAAAGGACCTCTTCAAGGAGAACTACAAACCACTGCTCAGTGAAATCAAAGAGGACACAAACAAATGGAAGAACATACCATGCTCATGGATAGGAAGAATCAATATCGTGAAAATGGCCATACTGCCCAAGGTAATTTATAGATTCAATGCCATCCCCATCAAGCTACCAATGAGTTTCTTCACAGAATTGGAAAAAACTGCTTTAAAGTTCATATGGAACCCAAAAAGAGCCCGCATCTCCAAGACAATCCTAAGTCAAAAGAACAAAGCTGGAGGCATCACGCTACCTGACTTCAAACTATACTACAAGGCTACAGTAATCAAAACAGCATGGTACTGGTACCAAAACAGAGATATAGACCAATGGAACAGAACAGAGTCCTCAGAAATAATACCACACATCTACAGCCATCTGATCTTTGACAAACCTGAGAGAAACAAGAAATGGGGAAAGGATTCCCTATTTAATAAATGGTGCTGGGAAAATTGGCTAGCCATAAGTAGAAAGCTGAAACTGGATCCTTTCCTTACTCCTTATACGAAAATTAATTCAAGATGGATTAGAGACTTAAAAGTTAGACCTAATACCATAAAAATCCTAGAGGAAAACCTAGGTAGTACCATTCAGGACATAGGCATGGGCAAAGACTTCATGTCTAAAACACCAAAAGCAACGGCAGCCAAAGCCAAAATTGACAAATGGGATCTCATTAAACTAAAGACCTTCTGCACAGCAAAAGAAACTACCATCAGAGTGAACAGGCAACCTACAGAATGGGAGAAAATTTTTGCAATCTACTCATCTGACAAAGGGCTAATATCCAGAACCTACAAAGAACTCAAACAAATTTACAAGACAAAAACAAACAACCCCATCAAAAAGTGGGCAAAGGATATGAACAGACATTTCTCAAAAGAAGACATTCATACAGCCAACAGACACATGAAAAAATGCTCATCATCACTGGCCATCAGAGAAATGCAAATCAAAACCACAATGAGATACCATCTCACACCAGTTAGAATGGCGATCATTAAAAAGTCAGGAAACAACAGGTGCTGGAGAGGATGTGGAGAAATAGGAACACTTTTACACTGTTGGTGGGATTGTAAACTAGTTCAACCATTATGGAAAACAGTATGGCGATTCCTCAAGGATCTAGAACTAGATGTACCATATGACCCAGCCATCCCATTACTGGGTATATACCCAAAGGATTATAAATTATGCTGCTATAAAGACACATGCACACGTATGTTTATTGCAGCACTATTCACAATAGCAAAGACTTGGAATCAACCCAAATGTCCATCAGTGACAGATTGGATTAAGAAAATGTGGCACATATACACCATGGAATACTATGCAGCCATCAAAAAGGATGAGTTTGCATCCTTTGTAGGGACATGGATGCAGCTGGAAACCATCATTCTTAGCAAACTATCACAAGAACAGAAAACCAAACACCGCATGTTCTCACTCATAGGTGGGAACTGAACAATAAGATCACTTGGACTCAGGAAGGGGAACATCACACACAGGGGCCTATCATGGGGAGGGGGGAGGGGGGAGGGATTGCATTGGGAGTTATACCTGATGTAAATGACGAGTTGATGGGTGCAGCACACCAACATGGCACAAGTATACATATGTAACAAACCTGCACGTTATGCACATGTACCCTACAACTTAAAGTATAATAATAATAAATAAATTTAAAAATAAAAAAAAAAAAAAGAAAAGATGAACTTCCATGAACATTTTTCTCAAGTAGATTGGCAAACTATTTTATACTAATCTGTTTGTTGCTTGTTTAGTTTTGTGTAGCCATAGAATTTAACAATATCCTCACTACTAGTGCATTTTATTCTGCATATTGTGAGATATCTGTCAAATTTGAAAGAATGTTACCTGAAGATGAAAAAATATCAGTGAAGTTAAATTCTGTATTCTTTTCTCTAAGCAAATAAAAACTATTTTCCCATATATACATATATATTTTATATATATACATATATATAATATATGTATATATATAAAACAGAAGACATGAATGCTATTTCACTACATTTTTAAAGAATAGTTAATGACTTATGGAAAATATCAAAAGAAAAAGATGTTACCCTAACATCATCAATATAAAGTTTCAGCTTGGATGGAGAAGACAGGGGAGAGAGGCAAGGAAAGATGTCTTCAATCTGGGTTGGCAGGAGGAAGGGTGAAATCATGATGTGGATAGAAAGAACATGAGAGCCAAAATGGCTGCCATCTTCACAGATAAAGGCATACATAAGTAGGCTAAAACTTACCATATTTATTGTAGGAGAATATTTGGAGAGGTAAATGGAAATAATTAGTAGCTATTGAGTTACATTGCAGAGAGAAATCATGGGTAGAGGAAAAAAATGTAGGAGTGTCCTCAGTGGCAGTGGTTGAACACAGAAGGATGAATATGATCACTAAGGAGAAGGACAAAAGACTGCAAACTGAGGCATATTAGGAGCACATTAAATATTTATTTAATTATAGCCTGGAAAGCCAGGCCCAGTGGCTCATGACTGTAATCCTAATACTTTGGGAGACCGAAGTGGGTGGATCACCTGAGGTCTGGAGTTCAAGACCAGCCTGACCAGCATCGTGATACCCTGTCTCTACCAAAAAATACAAAATTAGCCAGGCATGAAGGTGCATGCCTGTAATCCCAGCTACTTGGGAGGCTGAAGCAGGAGAATCTTTTGAACCCAGAAGGAGGGGGTTGCAGTGAGCTGAGATCTTGCCATTGCACTCCAGCCTGGGCAACAGGAGCGAAACTCCATCCAAAAAAAAAAAAAAAAAAAGAATTATAGCCTGGAATCCTGCCCACATTCTGATTCTCAAGCCATGTACCATGTTCTTTAACAGAGAAGGGAACAAAGGTTCTATATGCTTACCTAGTTACCTGCCTGCAAAGCTGCATTCACCCAGAAAGGGCATCTTTTTCTAAGTCATACAATGGTGCCATATAGGAACATCAGGGTTGCATGTGACCCTGATGTCCTGCTGCAAGACTGTTGTGAAGGCCATTAAAAATATGTCTGACCCCTGGCATACAGTAGGTCATTATCAAATGGTGTCTTAGAAAGTGAAACTTAGACTAAACAGAATCAAGTGACTTGAGCAGATCGCTTCTTGTTCAAACTGTCTTTCATGACTCATTAGGAGATCATACAGTCAAAGTAGCAGATCATTACCAGCACTTTAAAACATACTGAAGTACTCACGTCTGTAATCCCAGCACTTTGGGAGGCCAAGGTGGGCAGACTGAGGCAGAGACCAAGACCATCCTGGCGAATATGGTGAAACCGCATCTCTACTAAAAATACAAAAATTAGCTGGGTGTGGTGGTGTGTACCTGTAGTCGCAGCTACTCAGGAGGCTGAGGCTAGAGAATCGCTTTCACACCCAGGAGGAGGAGTTTGCAGTGAGCCAAGATCGCACAACTGCACTTCAGCCTGGTGACAGTGAGACACCGTCTAAAAAAAAAAAAAAATTTAAGTACATAGAGTCATAAAAAAATGGAGCACACACAATAGCTGATGGAAAGATAAATATTTTGATGAAAATAATTACTCAATTTTATTTATGAATAAATCCATATATGGGTGCATAAAATGAATTTCTTACTATAGATTTGTCTTAGTTCATTTTGATTGCTATAACAAAATACCATAAACTGTACATCTTGTAAACCACAAAAATGCATTGCTCACAGTTGCGGAAGCTGGAAAGTCTAAGATTAAAGCACTGGCAGATTCATTGTCTGGTGAGGACCGACTTTTTGGTGCCTTCATGCTGTACCCTTGCAGGGTGGAAGGGGTAAATGAGTTCTCTGGAGTCTCTTTCATTAGCGCACTAATCCCTGGAAAAGTTCCTAATTCCTAAAACCATCACCTTGGGGCTTAGGATTTCAACCTACAATTTTGGGGGTGGGAAAACACAAACATCAGTCCATTGCAAAATTACTACAAAAAAAAATTGCAAAACGTTAAGAGGCACACATTAAAGTGGAAGAGTTAAAACAACATATCCAATTTCCTCTTAACTCTATGTCTTATTCACAGTTTGCTTTGTCATGTATATGATCTGAGACACAGGACAATTACGTTAAGTCACTCAAGGGTGTCAGAGTTATAATTATTGTTTCAAGAGCAAGGAATCAGATTCATTGTCCAATTTATGGTATATTTTAAAGGCCTATGGTTATCAGAAATCTAATTTAAGTATTTGTGTGATAACTTTAGATACTAGATATTTACAACATATATATAATCATAAAGTGCCATGTATACAGGTATGGTTTTAAATTCGGAATAGTTTTTGCAAAATTTAATAGTTTTAGAAAAACCATGATATAAATAGATTTTTTAAAGCCACATTTTTATTTCTGTAAAATACTTAATACAAGGATATGCCTTTATGCAAGCATTTTTCTTAAAAGATGCAAGAGATACTTTAACTCAGCAATAAGCAATGAGGAATAGGATTCATCTTTGTGTTTTTGGGGATGTTTCACTTCTTAAACTGCGGATATTATCTATTGTTAATGAATATTCTTCAAAATGTTATTTTGAATGGCTGTACACTTTTAGCTTATTCAAAATATTTATATTGGGCATTTAGGCTTTGACTTATTCTATATATATTACTTCTGTGAATATTCTTGTATATAACTTTTGACAGATCTCTGAACCTTGGAATTAATACCTATCAAAAAGGTTCATGGGAAAATATATGGCCACCTTTGGGCATCTTGATGTAAAAGTGTCTATCCTTGAGAAAGCAGGATATGTGAATGCTCTGATTATACTGACTCTGGTTTAGTATACTTTTATGGACAGTTTTAGGAAAGTAAAATGTTAAAATAAATGAGTCCAGACCAATAAAATAAAAGGAAATACAAACTGAATTTCATTACTTCTATAAGGTGTTTGCTATTAAAAAAGAAAACAAGATCATGAGACCAGGCAGTCCACCAGTCCACAATATTCTGACATTTTGCCTAGGAGGTAAACACACGCAAAGGTCAGACTGGAGACATGACTAGCTGAAGATGTTAAGGATGATATGAATGTGTTTTTGCTATTTTGGCTCAATGACTGAGTCCAGTTTAGAAACTATTGGCCTGGCAAATGGTGGTCTTGAGTGTGGGATGGTGTTGTAACCAATTTGCCTACTTACTAATCACAGCTTAAAAAACTAATTTCTAAATATACTTTGACAATTTTGTAGCTGATAATTGGACTTTCATTTTCTATTTTTAGTTTCTTTATTAGTAAAGATAAATATTTATGTAGAACAATGAGCTATTTCTGATTTCTTCTATGAATTACATAAAGGCATACCTTGGAGATAACTGTAAATTTTGTTCTGACTACTGTCATAAAGCCAGTATCACAATAAACCAAGTCACACACTGACTTCAAAAATGAAGCCGCAGACCCTCGCAGTGAGTGTTACAGTCCTTAAAGATGGTGTGTCTGGATTTTGTTCCTTCTGATGTTTGGACGTGTTCAGCGTTTCTTCCTTCCGGTGGGTTTGTGGTCTCCCTGGCTTCAGGAGTGAACCTGCACATCTTTGCGGTGAGTGTTACACCTCTTAAGGTGGCGCCTCTGGAGTCGTTCGTTCCTCCTGTCCGGAGTTGTTCATTCCTCCTGTGGGTTTGTGGTCTTGCTGGCCTCAGGAGTGAAGCTGCAGACCTTCACGGTGAGTGTTACCGCTCATAAAGGTGGCATGGACCCAAAGAATGAGCAGCAGCAAGACTTATTGCAAAGAGCAAAAGAACAAATTTTCCACAGGTGGAAGGGGACCACAGCAGGTTGCCACTGCAGGCTAGGGCAGCCTGCTTTTATTCCCTTATCTGACCCCACCCACATCCTGCTGCTTGGTCTGTTTTACAGAGAGCTGATTGGTCTATTTTACAGAGAGCTGATTGGTCCATTTTGACAGAGTGCTGATTGGTGCATTTACAATCCCCGAGCTAGACAGAATGCTATACAGAAAAGTTCTCCAAGTCCCCACTAGATTAGCTAGATACAGAGTACTGATTGGTGCATTTACAAACCTTGAGCTAGATACAGAGTACTGATTGGTGCATTTACAAACCTTGAGCTAGGTACAGAGTACTGATTGGTGCATATACAATCCTCCAGCTAGACACAAAAGTTCTCCAAGTCCCCACCCTGCTCAGGAGCCTAGCTGGCTTTGCCTAGTTGATGCCACTGCAGGGACCCCTGCCTGTCAGTCCCGCCACACATGCCCGCACTACTCAGCCCTTGGGTGGTTGATGGGACCAGGCCATGGGACCAGGTGCCACGGAGCAGGGGGTGGCACCCATAGGGGAGGCTAGGGCCACATGGGTGTCCATGGCTGACAGATCTTGGGCTTGGCGGGCTGCAGGTCCTGAGCCTTGCCCGGCGGGGAGGCGGCTGAGACTGTGCCAGAATTTGAGTGGGGTGCATGAGGGCCAACAGTGCGGGGGGACCTGGTGCACACTCGGCAGCTGCTGGCCTGGGTGCTAAGCCCCTCACTGCTGGGACCGCCAGCCAGCCGCTCAAAGTGCGGCTCACGGAGTCCGTGCCCACCCGGAACTCACGCTGGCCTGTGAGCGCCACAACGCAGCCCCAGTTCTCGCCCACGCCTCTCCCTCCACAGCTTCCTGCAAGCAGAGAAAGCAGGCTCCGGCCTTGGCCAGCCCAGAGAGGGGCTCCCGTAGTGCAGTGGCTGGCTGAAGGACTCATCAAGCATGGCCAGAGTGTAGGCCGAGGCCGAGGAGGCACCGAGAGCAAGCAAGGGCTGCTAGCATGTTGTCACCTCTCACTAATGCTATATACTGTTGGATACCAAAGGTAATTCAAAGGCATATTAGAATATAATCTGGAAAAAGACTAGAGTCAATTGTTATTATATAGTAAAGAAAGTACAATGTATTTGTGTAAATAAATGCATACACTTTTAGTAAGTATAGATTAGATAAGTTTTTTCCAAACTATTTTATTGCATTGATAATGTGTGTTGAAATTTATGGCATCTTAAAATCAAGGAAACAAAGTCTCATTAATAAGTAAACCCAGCTGGCAGTGATGAAGGTGTGGAAAATCTCATCAACATAAGAGAGACTTCAGAAACTTTTCTAAGTAAATTAGTGCATTTTGGACATGAAAAAAAAAATAACATTTTAAATCAGAAAAAAATGAATATGCAAAAATAATGATGAAAAAACTTACTCATTTTAGGAAAATAGATTTCAACTTCACAGTTTACAGTGAAGTAAATTGCATTATGATTCAGAGATTTTATTATAGGAAAAAACAAAAGCAATACAAAAGTATTACTAAACGTTTTTATAATGTTAGGAGTGTGAATGTTTTAAAATGCGATAGAAGATCATAAACAAGAAAGGAAAGGAATGCAAGACATGATTACAAAAAGATCTCTGCAGCTTGGGAAGCAAACAAGTAAACAGAACAAACTATGTCACAAATAAAGTTAAAAACAATTTTAAGTTTAATGTTTATATCATATCAGTGAGAGGCAATAGTTGATAATTGTTAAAAGGCTCTTGCAAATCTACAAGAAAACTAATAATGCCCGAGCAAAAGACACGAAGAGCCAGTTAACAAAAGCAAAAACAAAATATAAATATCATGTAAATATACAAGAGGGTTCTGTCCTCAGCAATATTTGAGTACATAATCTCAACATGATTATAGAAATGAGATCTTATACTTTGTCTATCACATTGAAATTGAATGCAAAGGAATTGAGAAATATGCACATCTCATTCATTACTAAATATCTACAAAGTTCCTGAAGAGTAGTTTGGCCATGCTGATCAAAGTTTCATGATTTAGAATAATACTTATGTTGTTTTTCTCAAGTAGCCTTTACTACATTGAAAAAAGTTTTCTCCTATCTGATGAATTTTATTAATTACATTTTTGGTATCTATTGACATAAGCACAAATTTTTTAGTAAGTTGGGTGTATCAGATTCATAAAAAGGAAAATTAAAATATTCAACTATTATTGCACCTTTGTCTACTTCCCTTTGAATGTCATGTAATTTGTTTCTCTATAGCTTTTAAGCTAAAATGCTGTGTTTAAGTTCTATATTTCTAACTACAATTTTTTAATAAACTGAACTTTTAGTGATATAATGTGCTTCTATCTCTTTTAATAACTTTAATCTTAAATTCTACTTTAATATTATGTGCCATCCATATTTTCTTTGTCTGTTGAAATTTTCAAGGTTGTTTCCATTTAAAATTTAAGTATGTTTATTATTAACAAAATATAATTGGACTTTGTTTGCAACCTAATCTGACATGCTGTGTCTTATGGGGAAAGGCATGTCTTCCTCATTTAGTGTAACAGTTGATATACTTGATTGCTATTCTTATTCCATCAAAATTGTTTAATGGTAGCTAATTTGTTTTTACTTAGAGTTTTGTTTTTTCTCTTATATTAGATTTTGTAGGCTTACTTTATCTCTTTTTCCCCTGTTTTCTTTTTTAATTCAATGGTGAATTTTTGGTACATTTCTCTTTCCAGATACTTACAATAAATTCCATATTTTTGTCCTTTACTAAAATTAGATAATGAGTCTTCTTTCTTCCAGTGTGTTTTACTTGCCTGCTGTGCTCCACCCTCGCCCTAACTAAAGTAATATGAACCCTACTAGATGCAGACTATTTATTTATTTTTATTTATTATTTTATTTTTTTTCTGAGACAGAGTTTTGCTCTTGTTGCCCAGGCTGGAGTGCAATGGCATGACCTTGGCTCACTGCAACCTCCGCCTCCCAGGTTCAAGAGATTCTCCTGCCTCAGCCTCCCAAGTAGATGGGATTATAAGCATGTGCCACCATGCCCAGCTGATTTTGTATTTTTAGTAGAGATAAGGTTTCACCATGTTGGCCAGGCTGGTTTCAAACTCCTGACCTCAGGTGATCCGCCTGCCTTGACCTCCCAACGTGCTGGGATTACAGGCTGGAGCAACCTCGCCCGCCTGGTGCAGACTATTTATTAGTTTCTCTTTTCAGCATATATCCTATGAGAGTCCTAATTAGCACTTAAGTTATGTGTTCATGATCACACAGTCATCATCTATTTGAATTTATTGTATTGCAGGGCTTATTGTCCACCATTTTTACCTCTCCATCTAATCTTCCCCTATATAAAATTCTGTCTCCTGAATTCATTGGTATTTGGTTAGAATACTGTCTTGAATATTTTCTTCACACACACTGCATGAGTGATCTACTCTCTGAATCCATGTGTTTCTACAAATGTCTTTCATCGTGTTCAGAGAACGGTTTCTTTAGCAGGTTAGAGAATTATAAAGACACACTCATTTTATCTTAGTGACATACATGTTACTCTATTGTCTTTCAGTGATATTAGCAAGAATCTGATACTATTCTAATAGTTTTTCTTTTGTGAACTAGCAACATTTGTTTTGCAACTGAGAACTTGTAAGATTTTTCTACCAATGATTTAATTTTCCCCATCGAATATGCATTACTTCAATGATTAGAAACAAAATTCAATAAAACTAGGTCCTCAAAAACAACTTCATAGCCATCATGTAAGTCCCAGAGATACTATAAGAGCATTACTCATCTTTACTGTACCGTCGATTGATAGATACAGTAGAATGACAGTTTTAAAGTCTTTGGTCATTTGAAATAAATGTGTACAATTTTGTCCTATCATGCAATGAGCAAGACAAGTGATTTCCAATATGTACAAACATAAGATTGTTTCATTTCATTTACCTTCTCTACTTATACTTCATTTTGTTTGTTTTTCTAATATGTGTATATTAATAGTTCTGACAAAGAGAACCAAAAAATTGGTAATAATATAAAATGGGAACATTTTCTTAAGTGCTACATTTCCTTCAGAAAATAAGTAAGTGTAAACAGAAACAGAGACTATTCTATACAGGTACTGTTTGTTTGCTTTTTTCCTGGCTTATACATATTTTTCAAAGTCTGACTCATAGTCAAAGGGACATTTTTCCTTCAAAAAGTTTTTGAAATGGACCAGCAGTTTCAAGCACTTTAAAAATTCATTCCCAATGAAGATACTGAAAAATAATAATAAATACCCAGCACAAACGTTTTATTCTTGTATAACTCTGCTTTATTTTATCTTTACAATTGTAACACTTCTCATTTGATGAATTTTACATTTCCTTTAATAAATTGAACTTGAGTTCATGGTCAAGGAAATGTGAGTTACATTATGTGCTTTATAATCAACAATGCAAATGTGAGAAGTGTATCTTCAGTATTGGATATCTGTTTTTATCTGACTTGTTAATCAATAATTCTGCACATGGGAGGATATATATTCTGTCCTGCACTTAAAGATTCAGGTGCAAAAGCAATTTCCTGAGGGGAAGAAAAATGTAATTCTGTATCTTCCTTTTGGTACCTTTCCTTCTCTTATAAAGAGCATGCTTTTCATTTCATGAATTTTACATTTCCTTTAATAAACTGAACTTGAGTTCATGGTCAAGGAAATGTGAGTTTACACTATGAGCTTTATAAGTCTATTAATTGTCCTGACTGATTGAATCCATCCTGGATTCATTGTAGTTCTTTTTTTCTCTCCTTTCTGGTGATCTTTTCTTCCTCCTTATCTCTTTACCTGTATTTTTGCCTTGGTATTCACAAAATAAATACAAACCATAGAAAGTTCATAATTGAGAAGGATAATGATGATTTTTTAAAGTCCCTCATAGTACTGATATGGAAAGAGAATTCCCAGTGCTGTTGAAAACAAATGAGCCCAGCAGCTGCATTGGGGAAAAAGAGGGAGGAAAAAAGTTTTCTATGTTACTGTTACTCCACCTTTGAGACAGAGGGCCTGTTTCACAAGGAATCACATAATGGTTATGGTCATTTTAGTGTTCAAATTTACGGAGCAACACTGGCAATCACGTCCAAAGGGAAAATGTGTACAGGAGTGATGCTGCTGTTAAGGTTCCATAGATTTCAAGTTGTTATCATCAATTCGAGCCCGGCCAGTAATATCTCAAGTGATAAAAAAAAGAGACGATTCTTTTTTCTTTTTATTTTTCTCCATTTTTGGTCAATATATTAAAAAATGAAATACAAACTAAAATCTTATTAAGATTCTGGAATACCAGTGTCTTATAAAGCAAATAAACTTCTATCCTATTATACAAAGAAGGTAACATAATCATAAGGTTTGTGGTCAAAAATGTTTCATTACTAGGGGCCTCAATATCACTCTTGAATTTGGAGAATTATATGCTCACTCTTTATGTCTTATTAACAAGTACACTTTATGATAAAGTACACTTCACTCTTCAATGCTAAAAAATAACTCGGGCTTTGGAGTCAGACAGTCTTAAGCATAAAAACTGTCTACCGGATTCTCTTTCTACACTAGCATGATTTAACCCATCTGAGCTTTAGTTTCCTCTTAAGTAAAATGAAGACAATATCAATCATTGCATTGTTGCAACAATTAAGTAAAATAAAATATGCCATTTAACAGAGTGCTTGAAATACATGTTTTCTCTGAAATAATTCTTTCATACTATCAGGTATAAATCTTGTTAATCTACTTGTTGATGTAACTCCAGAATTACTAAACAAGTAGCTAACCATCAACAACAGAAACAAAGTGCCTACAAATATTTTGAAAATATATTTTAGACATATGCATCTGTTTATTATGTTAACCCCCCATGTAGTTTACTGGCAAGTTGGGCTGAACCATGTGGAACCCTAAAGGCTTTTTCTGGTCAATGCTGAAAGCAAAAATACATGGAGAGGCTTCCTTTGTCGTTTTTCTCTGCCTTCACATCCTACCCTCAATCCTCTGCGCTTTATCACTTGATTGGTAAGAAGAAGCAAACATAAGGAAGAAGACATGAAGGACAACAAAAAATGGAGGGCGGGAGGCAAAACAAGAGCACAATAATGCTCATACTCATGCTTGTAAGCTGAGATGGAACATGGGGAGTTAGAAGGAGAGGAAAGGGGTCCATTTAGAGATGAAGCACAAAGAAAAACAGCAGGCTTGCCCCTTTTCTCAGGAGCTGAGAAATACCATGCTCTTGAATCTGACTCATGCTGTGGAAGAGAAGAAGGGAGTCGTGAGCTTTCTCCTACGAATAGACAATTTATGACTGTATAGTTGACTGTGGAACTATTGATACGCCTTCTGAAATGTCCTCAGTTAATTAAGGCACATCAACTTTTTATGGCCAAAAGTGACTCCCCATCTTACCCTGCAAGAATGTTCCTCCTCTGCTTCTCCCTGTTCTGATAAGAGGATCAATTTATCCACCAGATCCCTCCAAGTCAGAACGTGGATTTCATTTTTGCTGCTCCTCTCTCTTCAGCCAACTCAAATATCCATTCAATCTCCAATCTCCATTGATATTTTAAGATTATTTTATTATGAAAAATTTAAAATATAGAAAAGAAAAATATGATATAAAAATTTGTATGTAGCCATCACTTGTTTAATCCTACCCTCTTTTCTTTATCTTCTCCAAATCAGACTCGTAACACCTAAATATGTCTGAAATATTCCCTACTTCTTCCTCGTTGATTCTGCTTTGGTTAGTTCCTCAAGTCTTCTAGTGTTCTACCAGAGCTACTTGGGCCTTAGTTTTCTTTATACTTGAAAATGTGTTTGGAAACTCAAATCCAATCATATTTATCCTCTACATAAAATCTGTTGATGGACATCCTTTACCCACTGGATATAATTCCAAATTCTTGGCAAGCGTTTTCTCAGTTTCAGCCATGCCTACCTGCACAGATTCTTGCCCTGAAGCCTCGTGCCCAGTGTCTGACAGTACAATTCTCCTCTAAATTATGCTGTTCCTGCAGGCCTCCAGGCATTTAGGTAAACTTCTTCCTTTGCCTGATTGGATTGTGGGGACCCCTTTTGTTTGTCTAAACTCTTGCTTATACTTCAGTGCCTGACTCCAAACATCACTTCCTTTTCTAATACTTCTCTGTCAATAATCTTTACACTTTGATCTTGCAAATGACCTGAGGAAGCTGTTTTCTACAGGTTGCCACTGTACTACTAAATACCTCTTTTATTTTTGACACACACTACAATCTAATAATTTGGATGTTGGTACATCATCTCCAGTAGCTATGGATACCTTTAAGTTAGGAGCTGTGTGTATGCCTGTGTCTTGCTGTGCTTAACTCAGTGTGTCAGAGGTGAACCAGGAAGAATTTTTTCTCAGAGAATACCAAATATTTTTCCTTATTAGAACAATTTGATAACATTTTAAAATATATCTCCAATATAATCGTATTTTAAAGAATTTTTCAAGGGACATCTTAATCTAAGTAGTTATTTTACAATCCACCAAAATTATACAGTGAGTTACAGGGATTAGGTAGTATAACTGGTGAACTGATTTGAACATTAGAAATAAGAGTGCCCAAGAAGCAGAATTTTATTTTTCTATATTATACCCATCCAGAGAAACTTTCTCCTTGAAGATTAATTATTATGAAGTTGGACCCTGGAAAGTTTAAGGCAATTTAAATAATTCATTTTATATATTACTTCACAAAGATAATTTCTTGCCTATCTCCACTATCTTGAGGGAAGAGAGAGGTTACTTTCAGATAAGTGGTATTTTACCGAACAAGATTTGAGTTGGACCATTAGGGAATTTGTCCATATCATATATCCAGCCCAGAAGATAGGGAGGTAGATAAGGAAATATTTTTCTTTCCAAATTCTTGATAAGAAAGCAAAGAGGTCAAGCGCTCAAAACCATACAGCAGGAAGAGACACAAACATTAATAGCAACTTTTGTTTTTTTCTACCTGTTAATGTAGTACCCAAGACCAGTAACAATATTTTAGAGTTAAGCAACATATTGGCAAGTTAATATTTTACAGGCAGTCAGTTAGGTGATATAAAGTGGTTCATTTTCTTGGACTCCAACCAATACCTCAGACCTCATGAGTTCTTTTTCTCTATATTTTTGCATATCATTTTTGCAGCTATAGCCCACAAGGGATACAATCCTCATCGTCCTCTATATTACCAATAACTGATATGAGAGCCAATTTCTTTTAAAGTTTAATATCAACTTCTCCCAGTATGCCATGAATGGAGTCAAATTTAAAGATAAAAATGAAAACTTTTATTTTAATAAAAACTCAATTATATGCTTCTGTGTTAACTTGCCTTTAGAATGTGAACTCTGACAGCAGGGCACAGATCCTGACTTTTTGATTAATTTTTACTTATTTCCCAGTATAGACATATTCACTTTTGGGAACTGGGAAACTCCATAAATATGTGAGTAACTGAATGATTGAATCAAACCTAATATGGTTCAACTATTTTGCTTATTTTCAATTTGTGAGCCACTCTCAGTTAATTTTAAGAAACTAATTTCTATTTTATGCATACATAGACATACATATCTACTTTTTGAGTATATATAGCCATATAGAGTTGCATCATATATTTATTTATACAAAATAGGTAAATTAATTAAATACATACATGTTAATAAAGTATTTTCAGCATTTTGTAGAAGACCATTCACAATTTTTCTTACTTTATTGCCCTATTTCAGCAATTTTTCTCTCTTCCTCCTACCTCCATATGTTGTGCTTTAGGGGCATTTGACAAGTGCCTGGTGAAATGCTAAATCTAAACACAGAGTCTTAAATATGCTTTAAAATTTTTTTTTAATTTTAAATTTTTTAAGTGAGTGTGTACTTACTGGTACCACAAGCTACACAACACCACTTTCTATTGCCTGGTTCTGATGGAATCAAACTTTTACATTACTTTCCTGGCCTATAGAAACTTTTGATAACTCAACCTTCTTTGTTCTTTCATATCTCAAAGTTGTTAGTCTCCAGGAGAAGCTCAAAATTCTTCCCTTGCTGCTCTGCTCTTCTGTCTTCCCAATAATAAATCAGCTCAAATGCTAGGGATTAAAATTTTCAAGGGAATTTGAGATTCCCTCTCAACCTGCCAGGAAGGTATCTATGGTAAAATAAAAAGCGATCTGATGCCACAAAGAAAAAACTCTTAGATATGATGCCTGGGCTCCGTCTGCTCTATTTTTTCTCATCAGTTAAAGATAGTAATACCTACCTTCTAGAGCTTCTATAAAGCATTAAGCTAATTAATATTTATAAAACATTTAGAATATTTCTTCAACTTTTAGTGATTACTATATGTGAGCAATAGCCAGTATATGAATTAAATGTTACACAACTCACCCTTTAAAAAGAAATTAAGCCTGGTTTGAATAAAATGAATAATAAAGATTCCAGACATTTTTCAAACCTGACTTGTTTTTACAATTCCCCTATGATTTCTCTCTGTGCTCCCCAATTAGGCTCCTTACAATCTTCAGAATATCCCAGTCACTTTTCTGCCTGCACTTTTGTCCAGAATTTTTTATTCCTTTAGTTTCCTTTCTTCGTCTCTTTCTCTCTAATACTTACCTATCCTATATTCTCCAGTTTTAGTCTATAGGTTTTCTAGGGCTGCCATAAAAAATTATGACCAAATTAGTGGCTTAAAATATCAGAAATTTATTCTCTCACAGTTCTGGAGGCTAAAAGTCTAAAATCAAGGTGTCAGCAGAACCATGCTGCTTCAAAAACGTAAAAACATCTAGGGAAGAATCCTTCTTTGCCCCCTCTAACTTTTGTGGTTGCCAGCTATCCTTGTCATTCTTTGACTTGCAGTTACATCTTTTAATCTCTGCCTCTGTCTTCACAAAGTCATCTCTTCTGTGTCTCTATGTCCAAATTTCCCTCCTTCTGTAAGGATGTCAATCATTGAATTACACACCATAATCAAGTCTGACCTTGTTTTTCTTTAATTACATATCCAAAGGGCCTATTTCAAACAATGTCACATTCATAGACACCTTGGGGTTGGGATTTGAGCTATGTTTTTTAACCCACAACAGGGTTTCATGTCACTGGAAAATATTCTCCTCCAGACCATTATGATAATCTCTAAGCAGCACATATATTCCAATCAATTTATTTAACAGATAATATAAATTTGCCTTCTGATATTTAAAAAGGGGTTACGAATCTTTGTCATCCCTGATAAATTATATTGTAAGAGTATAAAGGTAAAGACTGTATTATTTACTTTTTAATTTATTGTATTGTATACTCTTCTGTGGACCAATATAATGCATCTAGTTGTAAATAAATGCCTTAATGAATACATGAAAAGATTGCATGCTGAGTAATGCAAATTTTTTCTGTGGAACAATGGATGAAAATAAATAATACATGATAAGAACATGTCAATTTGTAATTTCTGATTTTTCATTTTTAATTTATATTGTGCTTTTGATGGATTATAAAGAGTACTATAAATTCAAAATGAGCATATATTTGTTGACATGGTTATAATTAAATTACATATAAAAATTTGAAAGATATTGCCACATAGATTTAATAGTTACATCTAGTGTTTTAAAGTAAGAGATCCTATTTTGCTTTGCAAATACAAAGAAGATCTCATATTATAAACAAGAAGAAGACAAGTGTGGAATACGGATTCTTTAGTACTAAGGTTTGTACATATAAACATTATATATCTTAAACTATTTAACAGTAAAAATTCCAAAATACTGATGGAAAATAGTCGGAATTTATGTCAATTCTATAAAAATAATCTTTTAAATTGATATGCCAACAGATGATAATGAATGTGGAAATTTAACTCAGTCCTGTGGTGAAAATGCTAATTGCACTAACACAGAAGGAAGTTATTATTGTATGTGTGTACCTGGCTTCAGATCCAGCAGTAACCAAGACAGGTTTATCACTAATGATGGAACCATCTGTATAGGTAAGTTCGGTTATCTAAGTTAGAATTTGCACATATCTCTTATTGTTTATTATCCCCAGAGGTAAAACATATTCAAACCAAATTCTGCCAGACCTTGATTGTACCCTAGGTGTTAAGTACTTTCAGAAGTTTACTTAATGTCTTTATTTCTCCAGTGTGTTAAAGTCTATGGGATATTTATCCGAGGATACAGGAAAAAGGCTTTTTTTTAATTTTTGAGAGAATAAGTTTGCAAAAATATAAAATAAAAGAGAGAGAAATGTTCATGGAGCCTTGAGATCTAGTATAATGGCAAACAACAGAATAAATGTTTATACTTTAGAATAATTTAATACTTCAAGAAAATTGTCATTTGCATTAAAAGATATTGATGCCTTTGGAAATACGCACCCTGTGATGGGTTCTACATATTTTTCAGACAATCATCATTTATAAAATAATTGTTCTAGTGGTTTTATCTCTGCTTTGATAAAAGTCACACTTCAGATACGCATTAAGTTTTTCTGAACACTATAGTCAGAAAATTATTTATAAAATCATGTAGGGTCACGAAAACATCCTTTGTAGGAAAAATAATTTCAATGTAATTTTTAAGTGATTGTTCACTTATTGTGGGTCTAAAGGGAGGACCTAGACGATTTTTAAAAATATCCTTCTGTTGTAATTTGGTCATGCATGTGATTGATCAGATCCTAGAGAATTGGATTCCAGCCTGAGAAAAAATAATTATTTACAAACTTCAACAGATGAATAATTTTCAGAAGCAAATTCTCTGGAGCCAAAGACTTTAACTTTGAAAATAAATTTTAAATCATCTTAAGCATGGTTTCCAAAAAAATATTCAACTCATCAATAACTATTATAATTAATTATGATTGGTAATCTACAAAATTAATAGGTATGCAGAGGCCCTGAGAATGTAATCATGTAGCCAAGGTTAGACATGGGAATAGAATTCAGGAACCTACATGCAACATAGAGAAGGCTAATGTGCTGCTTCTAAATTATATAGCTAGATAAAAGAGATAGATATTCAAGTTAATCTCGATCACACTAAAGCCTTTGATTAGTGTCCTAGTGAGACCTTTTTTTTTTTTTTGAGACAGAGTCTCGCTCTGTCACCCAGGCTGGAGTGCAGTCGTGGGATTTTGGCTCACTGCAACCTCCGCCTCCCAGGTTCAAGCAGTTCTCCTTCCTCGGCCTCCCAGGTAGCTGGGACTACAGGTGCATGCCGCCACACCTGGCTAATTTTTTGTATTTTAGTAGAAATAGGGTTTTACCGTGTTGCCCAGGCTGGTCTCAAACTCCTGAGCTCAGGCAATCTGCCCGCCTCGGTCTCTTGAAGTGCTAGGATGGTAAGCTATGAGACAATATTCAAAATATGTATATGTGAAATGTCTGTATTAAAGAAATCATCCAGTCTCATGTACCCACGCTTCACAACATTTACTCTGCTATGTAAAAAAAGGGAGATTTTATTTTCCTCATTTTATTGCCAATGAAGTGAAGGGCTACTCTAGATTCATACATTTTGGATAAAGGTAAGGCTAGACTCACAGTTTTATATCTAAAAACCCTTTGTTATTTCCATGGAATACTTAAATGTGTAGTAGACCATTCAAATATCTCTTTGATCTGAATCATCCAGATACACTGGATCAAACTTTGCAAGGGTATAAAATATTTAAACATATGAGAAAATAATGCTATTACTGTTGAATGGTAAATTTACCTTTAGTGTTTCTAGAGAAAAGTTTTATTGCAATATAGCATAATAACATACTCAGGAAATAGGAATCAATGAGATTCTGCCCAGAAAACTTACAGTACTTCACCGTTTGTTCTTCTCAAGCCTATATTATTGTTATAGTCTTAGAATGTCATATAATGTGCTTTTTACCTTTAGTAGTTCAGTTCTAATATGTAGCCCTGCAAACTTTAGTGGAAATGTTCCAGTCAGTGAAGAAGTCTAACGTGTAACAACTTAATCACTGTAATTTAATACAGTTTTAACTTTGCTCTCCATTCCCTAATGTCTCTTGTTTGTAGAATACATCTGTCTTTTTATTTGATCATGTTTACTTTTAATAATTCTCAACTCACAAAGGGTTATATTTCTCTGTTCATGTTCCTTGAAGTAGAGAATTTCTGCACTAGAAAACACTGAATCATAGATACAGAGAAAACACAAACACACAAAGATGACTGAATGGCAACATTTTATGGGGGTAGTATATTTGTAATTGAAGACTCTTTCTCTTGATACTCAATTTCTATTGCGGTAAGGTGGAATGGACCTAAGTTTGTGCTAATTCCCTTTTTAGCTATTTTAAGTAGTCGGCAAATGCACTAACCTTATTAAAGCCTAATGCCCAATATTGAGCCCTTCTGTTTCTACCTGGTTTTTTTTGATGGATTATTCAGTGAAAAACTCGTTCTCTAGAAAAATGTTATTTCTCATCAATTTTTGTTGTCCTTAAGGATTAAGCTTTTTTGAGAAGTAGTGTAGCTATTTCGTTTTATTTCAGTCCTGCAGTAATTTTTGTTGCACAATATCATAATCCTCAGGGAATCTGAACAGAGAAACATAAATCTATTTCCTTTTGCATTAGGAATACCTTACAGTGTATTGCTTCTGATTTGAAATTTTAGCTTATCCTAAAATTTGACATTTCTGGTAATTGTAGTCATTAAAGTCTCTATGAATAAAAAATGGAAGACTTTGATATAGGGCAAGACATGACTCAAGCAAAATTCTTTACCTTTAGTCCACATTCAAATACTGTTTTCCACACATAAGGTCATTTTGCTGCAGAAGGTGCTGGGTGAGATTTAGCACTGCACATATTTCTCCTCCCCTTGGAATCACAGTAAAACGGAACTTCAGAAGTCCAGCTCCTGAGAAACCTAGTTACACACCAGAATTTCACAAATGGGAAAGTTGAGACATCCAATAGTAAAGTTAATCTGCTGAAACCAAATTAATAGAAGCCATGAGTTCCTTCAATTTCACCATGTCTTTTATAGCTTTGTTTACTGCTTGTCATGTCCTACTGCCTGGAGTACTCTATGATAATTGTAGATTTTTTTTCTAGCTTTGAATAATATTAAATTTTGTCTTTGAAAATTATTTACTATAATTGAACATTTTATCTTTCTTTGGCAGTCTGTGAGTTACACATTAGAAAACTCTATTATTGATCATAATAAGAATCATAACCATCATATGATCATGTTTTGAAAGAAGATTATGATAAAATGTTGCTGGATTGGCTAATTATACACATGAAAAAACATGACATTATTATCATCATCAT
This sequence comes from Macaca nemestrina, assembly GCF_043159975.1. NCBI lineage: Eukaryota > Metazoa > Chordata > Mammalia > Primates > Cercopithecidae > Macaca > Macaca nemestrina. Next base: position 154,613,708 of record NC_092125.1, read on the forward strand.
TATTATTATTATTTTTGAGCTGAGGTCTCACTCTGTTACCCAGGCTGGAGTGCATTGGTGCAGTTATGGTTCACTGCAACCTGGAACTTCTGGGGTCAAGTGACCTTTCTGTATCAGCTTCCCAAATAGCTGGGACTACACTCCACAACACCTTGTCTGACTAATTTTTAAATTTTTTTTAGTAGAGAGAGGGTCTTGCTATGTTGCGCAGCCTGGTCTCAAACTCCTGGAATCAAGTGATTCTGCTGTCTCAGCCTCCTAACGTGCTGGGATTACAGGTGTGAGCCACTATGCACAACCAAGCATCACCTGTTAACAGAAATGTTGCAAATGAGTTAAGATTGTTAACGATATGCTTGCATTTAGTGATATCAAATTGTTAATTTAAAATCAAATTGTAAGTTGGTCGTGAGGAAAATGGGTCAATCAGTAAATCAGGTCTGTCAAATCTAGCCGGACTTAAATAATTACCTAACAGAGATTTAGCTTTCATTATGATAGGAAAGAGGTTTTTTTTAATAGATTTGGAGATTACCAAGATATGGTAACCTAAAAGAAAACACTCTTTATTTATCTGTATCTTAAAACATACTACACAAAGCTCCTGCTATTAGGAAAATATGCAATATGAGTAGAATCACCAGTCCTGATTTTCCAGTTACAGTATCAGGTGGCAGTGATATCCTAGGCACTATTCCACCTTCCCATACATTTTCTTGTTTGTTTATGAGGTAGAACTCTTTTGGGTTAGAAGCTGTCTTCTTTTTGAGACGGAGTCTGGCTCTGTCATCCAGGCTGGAGTGCAGTGGCGTGATCTGGGCTCACTGCAAGCCCTGCCTCCCGGGTTCACGCCATTCTCCTGCCTCAGCCTCCCGAGTAGCTGGGACTACAGGCGCCCGCCCGCCACCACGCCCAGCTAATCTTTTGTGTTTTTAGTAGAGACGGGGTTTCACCATGTTAGCCAGGATTCTCTCGATCTCCTGACCTCGTGATCCGTCTGCCTCGGCCTCCCAAAGTGCTGGGATTACAGGCGTGAGCCACCACGCCCGGCCCAGAAGGTGTCTTTTTAAGATATTACCCAAGGTCATCACACAACTAATTAATGTTATAGTCAATATTTGAATTTAGATCTTCTAATTAGCAATCCCAGAGACTTTTCCTTCAAGAAAGAGGTAACTGTAGGCTTTAGCCATTTGGATCTGCAAGAGAAATTAGTGTGGATCTTGCTGCAAAATGTAGCCATTTGGCACATTCATTGTAGCCAAGCCAGTTTCACTGGACATTAAAGTCCAAAGTGCAAGAAGGAGGATGGAAATTGAGTTCCTGGAGTCAAGATTTTTATGTTTCTCAGAGATTGGGTTTGGGATGAAGTTTCTAAGAACGTTGCACATTTAAAGGATTTGAAATTGAGAAAAATCACCATCTTGTTTACTGTTACCCATAGAAGGCATCTCACCTACAAAACAAAGGTATTCAAAGAACATAGTAGTTTTCTTGCTCATTAAATAAATTTTTTTATTGTTGTTTATGATACTTCATGGGTCTGTTCACACTTTCATTGGGGTGTTTTCCCAGTTGGAGTATAACATTTGGTGCTTCAACAGTTCAGCTCCAATAAAGACTCATCTTTGCTTTAGTCCTATATAGTTTTCTCACTTCATTGATTTCATGACAAATGACCACCCTAGTCTGCACTACCGTCTGAGTGCTTCTGTCTTTAGCTCAGCCTAGAATGCTTTCCTTGATGGTTCTCCACATCCCAAGGTCACTTGTCACTACTTGTTCCCTACTTCATTTTCTGTTCATTCATTTTTGTGGAGTGGTAGGTCCTGAATACACCTAGAAATGAGAGGATGAGGGGTGAGGGGTGGTACAAGAGCATTTGTGTTTCTTTAGAAGTGGTGAGCTCAGATTTCTGGGTAGTACAGATTTTGAATACATATACTTGTCAGAAGAACAAGAGCTGTTCTAACCTTTTAGGCCTGGGCTATTAGCTGACCTTGTAAATCTAGTACCATCATCTTTCTAGTGAATGGAACTTTCTTTAAGAATCTAGCAAGAGGCTCACTTTCAATTTTTGGTTTTGGTGGTATGAATTTGGATGTGTTTTCTAGATCTTTGTTGGATTTTTGAATGAGAAATAGGAACAGCTGCATTTAAGATAACTAGTTAGATGACATTTTAAATTAGACTTTGATTACACACCCTTTTTCTACAGCAAAGAGTATTATGACACCCTATTAGTTTTAAATCAAATTATAAATTTAAGGTTAGATGTTCATTTATTAATTTAATATAAAGTATCTTGAAGATGTCAGACCTGGGGTAGAAACATAAAAATTTTGCATTAATTCAAGGTAATGATCTAGACTCTTCAGTTTCTTAGAATCTTTTTCTCTAGTAGCAGATTATTTATACTCTATTTATAATGTAAAGCATATTTCACCATAGTAAGTAAATCTTAAAGTTAAGAATATAAACTATGTAAGCTTAAAACCTAGGGCATTTGTTACAGCCTCAATATTTAGCTTTTGAGAATGTAAGACTTAATTCTGTATAATGTATTATTTTATTGATGATGATTGTGTGTTGAGAACCGTAGTAAAATATAACCTGAACAAAAGTAATAAGTTGTGATAAAATTTTAAGGGAATTCAATCACACATTCTGCTACATCTTAGTTTTTTAGGTTAACTTACATGCAAAAATGAAGTTTTGGAAAGAAATTGGGTCACTCTTCTATCCTCCAGATTACACTGAGTTGTTGAAGTCAGTTTAGTTTGATACTAGAAAACAAATAAGTTTAAATGTGTTTCTTAAGTTGGGTCTTTGTTAAATTAGAACTAAGTGTTACATCATCAATGATGGAAATTACTGTAATGACTTTGTTGATTAATCATGCAATTCAATCTGAGAGTGTGGCCCATGAATAATATTTTCAATACTCTCTCAAAATTGATTGGAGGAATTAAATCTAAAAAGTATATGCAGCTAAGTTTGTTATGCCATTGTCTAAATGATGATATTTCTCTAACTTTCTTATAAAATTTGACATGAAACCACTCATCATAAGTAACACTGTTTTCAACAAGTTAGCAAGTATATGAGCACTAAAAAAATTTTTTTCAAATATTAAGATTTCCAGATATAGATGACTGCAGTGAGTCAGTTGTCTGTGGTGATCATGCCATATGGGGAAATGTGAATGGTGGGTATAACTGCTCCTGCAAAGAAGGTTATCAGACATATACAGGAAAATCACAGTTCACACCTAATAATGGCACTTACTGCCAATGTAAATTACATTATTAAATTTTATGTGTGATCAAAGAACTATATAAAATATGTAGTACACAGTTGTGAAGTACCACAGAGCTACAGCTTCCAAGAAATGTGCCTGCATTCCTTTATGTTGTATGGAATAAAGAAAAGAAAGCCTATTTTTTTTAATTTAATCAAAATTGTAGATAGCATTTTATGGAACTAACATTCCTTGGTCCTTAAAACTCCTTTATTTCATTGTCTGTAAAATATTGCACATTCTAAAACTGAAGAGGAAATTCAAGTGTTAGAGAATGTCCTTTTAATATTTAAATAAGTGAGCAAGATCATTGGGATTTATATGATGAGCTTAGGCAAAAATACTTTTTAAAACTTACTGTATAATCTGTTTTTTCCTACAGAAAATGTGAATGCAAACTGCCATTTAGATAATGTCTGTATTGCTGCAAATATTAATAAAACTTTAACAAAAGTAAGTAGAACAGTTAACAATTTATTTTATTTGGACATTTTGATTTCAATTAAAATGCTTTCAGTGTCACACATTTCAAGAAGAGTAACCAGTAGCTGAACTTTAGGGAGGGTTGAAAACGTTTACATATAGAGATCTAAGCATCATGTTTGCATCAAAGACAGGGTTAATTTGAAAATCCCAAAATTATTTAAAAGGCCTTTTACATATTTAATATGCTACATTTTCATTACTCCATATGTTGGAAAATTCTTTTTATGTAAAAAAGTTGATTGAAAAATAGTAAAGAGATACTTTGACTCTAGACCCATTCCCACATTCTAAGTAGACATAATTGAATGCACCTAGATTTGGTACTTAAAAGAGAACATTTCAAAGAGCAAATAAAGTAGGTGATTTATAAAATAATTGTCATATGATTGAGAATGTGAATCTCAACATGAGTAATCAACTATCAGTTTAAAGCAAATTTTCATTTAATCACATTGTAAAGAGTTTTCTTTGGTTGATTAAAATCTAATTTAAAGTATTATCATTTATTGCTTAGGATATCAATATTTATAAGTACTAAGGAGTTCAAGTATTAAGGTAGATTCATTGGCTAGAATATAATTCTATACTGAAGAATAGGAAGTTATTTTGAAGACTCATTTTTTAAAAATTATTAATTCAAATATGCTCTGTTTCTTTTCTAAAGTAAAGTCTATGCTTTTAGGTTATTTGCTAATCTCTTGTAAATAAATTCAGGTTTTAGTAATGCATGTTATGGTTTAGGTTTATTAGTTTGATATTATTTATGTGTAGACCGAGAAAACCAACTCAGAATAAATTTAACATATAAGTTTTATTCTTATAAAACTCCAGTAGAACTAATTTAGTTTCCTTTTTCTGGACTCATTTTTTTGCTCAGATCAGACCCATAAAAGAACCTGTGGCTTTGCTACGAGAAGTCTATAGAAATTCTGTGACAGATCTTTCACCAACAGATATAATTACATATATAGAAATATTAGCTGAATCATCTTCATTACTAGGTTATAAGAACAACACTATCTCAGCCAAGGACACCCTTTCTAATTCAACTCTTACTGTAAGTATGTTCAGCTTCAACTCTTAATATAATTGGGCTTTGAATTTTTCCTTTCATCTGTGATTAGCGTAGGATTCTAACGTTTCTAAAAGACATGCTTTTTTTCAATAGGAATTGGTGAAAACTGTGAATAATTTTGTTCAAAGGGATACATTTGTAGTTTGGGACAAGTTATCTGTGAATCATAGGAGAACACATCTTACAAAACTCATGCACACTGTTGAACGAGCTACCTTAAGGCTATCCCAGAGCTTCCAAAAGACCACTCAGTTTGATACCAATTCAACAGATATAGGTAAGAAACAAGGGTCAATTTCAAAGTAATCGTGTTTTCCAAATAAGCCATTTTCAAAGTCTTGGGTGGGGGTTAGGAGGCATGGTGTTGAAACTAGTACTGATTACATTGAAAGTAGTTTTATTAGTGTAGAAATGAATGGTGATGCATACTGCAAGAGCACTGTGAATAAAGTACTAGTAAAAAGGATAAATCCACAAGTGTTGTCTCCTTCCTATCATGTCCACCTTTTCTGATTCCTGAACTGTATAGCCATCAAATGGTCAGAGTACATTACTCCTTTGTCATTTTGAGTCCGTCATCTCATGACTTGTCAGGGTCTACCTTGACCAACGAATTTTTGGATATTGTGTGTTTGTTTATTTGTTATTTTGAGACAAAGTCTGGCTCTGTCACCCAGGCTGGAGTGCAGTGGCGCAATCTCAGCTCACTGCAACCTCCACCTTCTGGTTTCAAGCAATTCTCCTGCCTCAGCCTCCCGACTTGCTGGGATTGCAGGTGTGTGTTACCACGCCTGGCTAAGTTTTGTTCTTTTGGTAGAGATAGGGTTTCACCATGTTGGTCAGGCTGGTCTTGAACCCCTGACCTCAAGCCGTCCACTTGCCTCGGTCTCCTAAACTGCTGGGATTACAGGCATGAGCCACCATGCCCAGCCGGATATAACACATTTAAACTTCTATTTAGGAATCCTTTGCATGTTGATAATATAAAGCAATCAACATAGCAAATTAGAATGTTTCTTGCTTCATACAAATTCATACCTAAAATATTCAGAATCTTGTGTCAAATTGAGGATGCCTATAAAGTTTTTCTGAGGAAGCAAGGTAAGTTTGCTGAAATAATCACTGCATACATCTGTACTGCATTTTCTGAGTGGCATTCTGCTGTGCAACCGCAGATTTACAAAAATCTCATCAGGATTCATCATTTACTCTAAATCAAAGTTTCAAGGATTGTGACTAATATGTAAGTGCTCTATATTTTTATAATGTTTCTGCATGAAAATGGTGATAATACAGCAGGTCAAAGGAATTATCACTCAAACGTTTAATTAAATCACTCATTAGTGAGTTATAGACACTATTCTGTAAGACATTGTAGTTGCTTATCTTTGCTTTAGTAATTGTAATTTTACAGCTTCCTTGGTTACATACACATATTATATTTTACTTAATTAAAAAAAAAGTTAAACCATGAGTGCCATAGTGAAATTAAAAAATTAAAACTTGAGTCAGATTTTTAACACATATATTACATTGTCCAAACATGTTAAGAATATGTTCACTCTACCTGCTATAAATAAGTTGAAACACAACAATGATGGATGAAATTATCTCTAAGCTAATATATTTACCGTGTATATTGATTAAACTAATTTCAGGGTTTTTTTTGTTTTCATGGTTTTGTTTCAGCTCTCAAAGTTTTCTTTATTGATTCGTCTAAAATGAAACATATTCATCCTCATATGAATGTGGACGGAGATTATATAAATATATTTCCAAAGAGAAAAGCTGCATATATTTCAAATGGTAGGACTTTAACAGTCTAACAGACAATGTATCAGTGAATTTGCAATAAATACTTATGCATTTGATAACATCATATGTACATGGAACAGGTATGGTTTCCTATAAAAACATATGATGTATGTACAGTATACAGAATATCCATATTCTTACTTGAGATTTCCATTCTGATATAAATACTGGGGAGGATTTTGGCTGACAATATCTGGGTCCTTGTCTTAACTCCAACTTTTGTTACTGTCTGAAATGTTTGAAATTCTCATGAAAATATACAAAGAGCTCTGATTTTACTACTCCTTATACAGCAAAGTCACTATATTTGCAGTTCCTTTAATTTTTCTTCCTCAATAATCCATCATATTCTTCATCGTGAGACAAAATTTGTGATTGTGTGAGGAAGAAAAATAGAGATTTTTTAAAAATAGGTTTTTTTTTTTACATGTTTGCTTTCGTTCTGGGAAACATGTGCATAACATGCAGGTGTGTTACACAGTTATATGTGTGCCGTGGTGGTTTGCTGCAGCTATTGACCCATCCCCTAAGTTCTCTCCCCTCTTTCCCCACCCCCCGGCAGACCCTGGTATGTGATATTCCCCTCACCGTGTCTGTGTGTTTTCATATTTCAACTCCAACTTATGAGTGAGAACATGTGCTGTTTAGTTTTTTGTTCCTGTGTTAATTTGCTGAGGATGGTTGCTTCCAGCTCTCATCCAAATACCTGCAAAGACATGATCTCATTCCTTTTTATGGCTGCATAGTTTTCTGTGGTGTATATATACCACATTTTCATTATCCAGTCTATCATTGATGGGCATTTGGGTTGGTTCCATAACTTTGCTATTGTAAATAGTGCTGCAATAAGCATACGTGTGCAGTGTCTTTATAGTAGAATGATTTATAATCCTTTGGGTATATACCCAGTAATGGGATTGTGGGGTCAAATAGTATTTCTGGTTCTAGATCCTTGAGGAATCACGACTGTCTTCCACAATGGTTGAACTAATTTATATTCCCACCAACAGTGTAAAAGCGTTCCTATTTCTCCACTGCCTCACCAGCATCTATTGTTTCTTGACTTTTTAATAATCGTCATTCTAACTGGCATGAGATGGTGTCTCCTTGTGGTTTTCAGTGGCATTTCTCTAATGATCAGTGATGTCAAGCTTTTTTTCATGTTTGTTGCCTGCACAAATGCCTTCTTTTGAGAAGTGTCTGTTCATATCCTTTGCCCACTTTTTGATGGGGTTATTTGATTTTTTTTCTTGTAAATTTGTTTAAGTCCCCAGTAGATTCTGGGTATTAGACCTTTATCAGATGGATAGATTGCAAAAATTTTCTCCCATTCTGTACGTTGCCTGTTCACTCTGATGATAGCTTCTTTTGTTGTGCAGAAGCTCTTTAGTTTAATTAGATCTCATTTTTCAATTTTGACTTTTGTTGCAATTGCTTTTGGTGTTTTTGTCATGAAGTTTTTGTTCATGCCTATGTCCTGAATGGTATTACCTAGATTTTCTTCCAAGGTTTTTATGGTTTTGGGTTTTACATTTAAGTCTTTAATCCATCTTGAGTTAATTTTTGTCTGTGGTATAAGGAAGGGGTCTTGTTTCAGTTTTCTGCATATGGCTAGCCAGTTTCCCCAGCACCATTTATTGAATAGGAGATGCTTTCCCCTTTGCTTGTTTTTGTCAGGTTTATCGAAGATCACATGGTTGTAGATGTGTGGGGTTATTTCTGAGGTCTCTGTTCTTTTGGGTACCAGTATCATGCTGTTTTGGTTACTGTAGCCTTGTAGTATAGTTTGAAGTCAAGGAGTGTGATGCCTCCAACTTTGTTCTTTTTGCTTAGGATTGTCTGGGCTATATGGGGTCTTCTTTGATTCCATATGAAATTTAAAGTATTTTTTTTTCTAATTATGTGAAGAATGTCAATGGTAGTTTGAATAGCATGGATCTATAAATTACTTTGGGCAGTATGGGCATTTTCACAATATTGATTCTTCCTATCCATGAGCATGGACTATTTTTCCTTTTGTTTTTGTCCTCTCTTACTTCCTTGAGCAGTCATTTGTACTTCCCCTTGAAAAGGTCCTTCACATCTCTTGTTAGCTGTATTCCTAGGTATTTTGTTCTCTTTGTAGCAATTGTTAATGGAAGTTTATTCATGATTTGGCTCTCTGCTTGTCTATTGGTGTAAAAGAATGCTTGTGATTTTTGCACATTGATTTTGTATTGTGAGACTTAGATGAAGTTGCTTATCAGCTTAAAGAATTTTGAGGCTGAGATGATGGGGTTTTCTAAATAAACAATCATGTCCTCTGTAAACAGAGACAATTTGACTTTCTCTCTTCCTATTTGAATACCTTCTATTTCTTTCTCTTGCCTGATTGTCCTGGCCAGAACTTCCAATACTATATTGAATAGGAGTGGTGAGAAGAGGGCATCCTTATCTTGTACCAGTTTTCAAAGGGAATGCTTCCAGCTTTTGCCTATTCAATATGATATTGGCTGTGGGTTTGTAATAAATAACTCTTATGATTTTAAGATATGTTTCATCAACATCGGGTTTATTGATAATTTTTAACATGAAGGGATGCTGAATTTTATTGAAGGCCTTTTCTGCATCTATGGAGATGATCATGTGGTTTTTTGTCTTGGGTTCTGTTTATGTGATGGATTACATTTATTGATTTGTGTATGTTGAAGCAACCTTGCATCCCAGGGATGAAGCCGACTTCATTGTGGTGGATAAGTTTTTTGATGTGCTGCTGGATTCCATTTGCCAGTATTTTATTAAGGGTGTTCACATCGATGTTCATCAGGGATATTGGCCTGAAGTTTTCTTTTTTGTTGTGTCTCTGCCAAGTTTTGGAATCAGGATGATGGCTGGCTTCATAAAACGAGTTAGGGAGGAGACCCTCCTCCTCAGTTGTTTGAAATAGTTTCAGAAGGAATAATACCAGCTCTTCTTTGTGCCTGTGGTAGAATTCCAGAGACTGTGAATCCATCTGGTTCTGGGCTTTTTTTGTTTGGGAGGCTACTAATTACTGCTTCGATTTCAGAACTTGTTATTGGTCTATTCAGGGATTTGACTCTTTCTTGGTTTAGTCTTGGGAAGTTGTATGTACCCAGAAATTTAACCATTTTTTCAAGATATTCTAGTTTTTTTGTATAAAGGTGTTTGTAGTATTCTCTGATGGTAGTTTGCATTTCTGTGGGGTCAGTGGTGATATCCCCTTTATCATTTTTTATTGAGCCTATTTGATTCTTGTCTCTTTTCTACTTTATTAGCCTAGGTTGTGGTATATTTTGTTAATTTTTTTTAACCAGCCTCTGGATTCATTGATTTTTTTTGGAGGGTTTTTCATGTCTCTGTCTCCTTCAATTCTGCTCTGATCTTAGTTATTTCTTGTCTTCTGCTAGCTTTTGGATTAATTTGCTCTTGCTTCTCTAGCTCTTTTAATTGTGATGCTAGGGTGTTGATTTGAGATTTTTCTAGCTTTCTGTTGTGGGCGTTTAGTGCTATAAATTTTCCTCTTAATACTGCTTTTTCTGTGTCCCACAGATTCTGGTTGTCTCTTTGTTCTCATTGGTTTCAAATAACTTCCTGATTTCTGCCTTAATTTCCTTATTTACCCAGGATTCATTCAAGAGCAGGTCGTTCAGCTTCCATGTAAGTGTACGGTTTTGAGCAACTTTTCCAGGCCGGGCGCGGTGGCTCACACCTGTAACCCCAACACTTTGTGAGGCCAAAGCAGGTGGATCATGAGGTCAGAGTTCAAGACCAGCCTGGCCAGGATGATGAAAGCCCATCCCTACTAAAAATATGAAAGTTAGCCAGGTATGGTGGCAGGTGCCTGTAATCCCAGCTACTCAGGAGGCTGAGGCAGAGAATTGCTTGAACCCAGAGGTGGAGGTTGTAGTGAGCTGAGATCGTGTCATTGCCCTCCAGCTTGGGTGACACAGCAAGACTCTATCTCAAAAAAAAAAAAAAAAGAAAAAAGAAATCAGCTTTTCCTTGGTACCTAACTAGCAAGTAAGTAGCTACTATTTCAATTTAATCATTTATCTGTTATTTTAGTGTAATGCATTTAGAAAAAAACTCTGCTGATAGTAGAATTTTGTTGTTATTCTCATATAGGTAAAAATATATTACCTAGAGAAATAGGAATTATAAAATTTTTGCAAAGAAAATAATAATATTTCCTATTTTCTCTAGGTAATCTATTTTTACCTATATGAGAACAACAACAACAAAATAGCAAAATACAATGGAAAATATATACTGCAACACACATGTTGTCTCATGGAGAGACACTGTTTCATAAAAAGAAGTATTTTTGTATCCTCTATTCTTTCTTGTCATGTTCTGCACAAAAGTGGGAAATAGCCATAAATGAAGTAAAAATAACTAAGTCATACTGCCATTGAACCCTTGGCTTTTACTCTATTATACCGTATTCTAATTACCCAAGCACACATTTTGTATTTAGGAACAAATCCAAAGAATGTTTTAACTGTTGAAATTTCAAAGACAACTTGGTACTGTTTGGAATTTGGATAAAAAGACATTGAAAATACTGATTATGGTGATAGATGATGAAATTGTTATGGAATTAATATCCTGAAGAAATTTTGTCTGATATTATGGTAGTTTTGTTATATTTAATGATCCCACGGAGAAAGTGACATTTGAAAGGAACAGTAATATTAGCTCTCAATAAAGGAGAGTAAGAAAATGTGTTTTGCTCAAAGTTATATCTTAAAAATAAGAACAAATCTAACACATTGATCAAACCCTATCAAAGATGTCTGCATGTATTTATTAATTTATTGAAAAATTAGTTAATAAAACACATGCATTCTTTAAAACATAAACAGTACTATTGGTAGGAAAATAAAGGAGGTCTATGCAGCACAAGTGAATTTTATTTTTCTTTTTTGAGACAGGGCCTTACCCTGTTGCTCAGGCTAAAGTACAGTGACATGATCATGGCTCACTGCCAGGGCTCCCAGGGCTCGACCTCCCAGGGCTCCAGTGAGCCTTCCACCTGAATCTCCCAAGTAGCTGGGACCAAAGAAACATGCCACCATGCCCGGCTAGTTATTCTGTTTTTGGTAGAGACATGGTTTTGCCATATTTCCCAGGCTGGTCTCGAACTCCTGCCTCAAGTGATTCTCCCACTTTAACCTCTCGGGATTACAGACCTGAGCCATGGTACCTGGCCCCTGGATTTTTAAATATATATTTTTTATAGACTGAATTTTAGAAGCGTAAGGAGGAAGGGTTGAGAATGAACAGAACAAGATTCAATGCTCTGATCTATCGTTTTATGATAAAAAGATAACAGACTTTTCTTAAGAGATTTCACGTATTTATTTTCAAATTACTTATGAAATCAACATTTATGTGAAAAAATAGAGCAGCATATGAAGCTCTATTGAGAAGTGGTTTTAGTTATTCTCAAGTTAAAGTGGCAATAAAGCAGTTTGAGAGCAATGATTCTCTAAGGAGTTCGTTGCATAGTGTATGTGGGTAAGATTGATTTGAGAATTTAACATAAGGAAAATCATAACTCTTGTCACCTCAGTAGTTTTCTAATAGTTTGGAAAGCAACTTATGCTTGGACCACAATAATAAAAAACTATTAATTTCATTCAAAAGAATTAGAAGCAACAAAACAAAATAGGAATAAGGAAGAAGACCTACTGAATGGGAATCTTTAAACAAACATATATCGGTATTACTTCTAAAGCAAAATCTCCAGAACTTAGCATAGTTATTTGCACTGTGTAAATGCTCAGATATGTGTTCTGTCAATTGAATTGAAGGCTATGTCTGGTTCCTGGTAAACATATGGTAATGTTAACAAATATAGGAAAGATCTTAGGGCAAAAAGACTACAGTAAGCATTGTGAAGAAGAAAAACTAGGAAGGATGGATGATGATTTATTAGGAAATGATCTACTCTGTTCAAATTAGTCAAAGTTTTTATACTCTTTGTTAGTGAATAAACCCCTAATTTTTTAATAAAAGGTACAGGTTTGATAAGAAAATTTAAAGCTAGAGCAAGCCTCGAATTCGTGAGAAATCATAGGAATTGAAGAAGTTCAAAACCCTGGGAATGGAAAAATAAATACTGAGACAATATATTTGTAAAGGAGGTGAGAAGATGTTTTGGAGGATTCTCTGTGGCACCCCATACCAAAAGTCCGAAAATGATGTTAAATAAATATTTTTCTTCACAAAGGAAAGCAGTAACTAGTAGATTTTTAAAATCCATCTTATACTTTTGATTTGTCATTTGATTTTGAATCATCTTCTACTACAACTCCTGAGATGCCAGTGTCCCACGACGTGGTTCATCAACTGGACCTGGTCATGTAGACCTAACAGGTATCCAAGTCGTGCCTCAGGCCCTTGTCTATTTATAGGAAAGGCTGGGACAGTTGTCATCTTTTGGAGTCATAATTTCACTAGCCCAACGATGTCATACTTTCTTTAATATAAGTTTTGTAAGATGGCACTTGAGGAAAATCCTTTATGTAATGTATCTGGGTTTAGCAAGGCTCTTAACAATGTCTCTTAAGGTACCTTTTAAGATTAAGAGAGAAAACATAAATAGCAATACACTTTGGCAACTTCCAGCTCACACAGTCATATCCAAATAATTCTATTTATTCATGTGATGTGGAGGTTTCCAGTTTTGTTATTACAGTCCTTTGTATTTGATGATATTAATATTTGTATTTATAATTTTGTGCTATTTGGTTATATGCTGCTGCACTGCATTTGGTGAGTTTTAGGGACATGGATAATGGCCGCCTCTCAAGGAAATAAATTTTCTACCCTGACATTGCATAATTACATGTTATCAATATTAAATATAAACCATTTTATTAGGCATAAGTTTGAATTCAGTGGCATGTTACAACTCCTTCAACTCTAAATTGTCTTGATTCTATCAGCCTGTGATAATTTCCTCCTAATACCTCTTAAATTCATATATTTATACGAGGACATAATAACTCAAAATTTAATTATTCAAGTGAATACACTTCACACTCTGGTTCTTGGTCAGGATTTTGGCGTAAATTTATCTAGGACTATTTTTCTTCTAACGATAGTTTGTGTAAAGGGGATATTTATCTTCAAAATCTTAGAGGTCAGAGAATATGTCTTACTGTGGTTTAACAATGCAGGCATGGGCTTATTGTGGTCCATATTTCAGTATCTGGGTATTTGTATAACTTCCTAATGTGAAACGTTTCTCTATTCAATTTTTATATTTATCTTAAGAGTGTATATACACTTTGTTTTATAAGAATTTCACTAAATATACTTATTTTATTGATAGGCAATGTTGCAGTTGCATTTTTGTATTATAAGAGTATTGGTCCTTTGCTTTCATCATCTGACAACTTCTTATTGAAACCTCAAAATTATGATAATTCTGAAGAGCAGGAAAGAGTCATATCTTCAGTAATTTCAGTCTCAATGAGCTCAAACCCACCCACGTTGTATGAACTTGAAAAAATAACATTTACATTAAGTCACCGAAAGGTAAGCTGTTTTTCTGGTAGTTATTGGCTATGACTGTGATATAGTCAGAGAAGTGGACTCTTTGTTGTGTCACATAAATTATCTAAGTCTTTGAGTTTAAAAATACAGATTTGAAATTAAAAGAGTGAAGTGGTTTTAACTAATTTTTCTACAAAATATTTTTGTACTTTCAGGGCTCTTTAAACATTCTAATTAATACCAAACAATTTATTAATTTGATTATCTGGAAATAAGCAATGTTTTTGTTTTTTTTAAGTACACTGTTTATTTTGGAAATATCCATAATTTAAAAAAATAAGTTATTAAAAGGTATCACAATCAGAGAAATAAATAAATGTCACTTGTGTAATAAGTGAGGTGTTTCATTAATACTTGTCATTTAAAATAATATTCGAAGGGATTCTGGTGTTGATTAAAAGAAAATCTTAGCAAAATTTACAATATTTCATAAAGAAATTAGTGGAGGCCATTTGACTCTTATTTTTTATTCTATTTCACTTTTCAGACTCATATAATTAAAGTTATACAATAAAAAAGCATGATTAGAACTAACCAACTATTTAGCTATTTTAGTTAAAAATAAATGGGGGCAACTCAGAATCACAGGTTATTTGCAACAATTTCACAATTGATGTTATCTTAAACTTTCAACAGAATTTCAGTTCTAGTACATGATTCAAGTACTTTCGAAGTTCCATTTGAAGTACCTTGAAGTTGAGAAATTATATTTGCATTATTATGGGAGAAAAGGGGCTTTCTAAAAAAAGTAATATATTTGCTTACACACAATACAAACATGCCACTGTTAAGTAAAAACATCAAAGGTAGAGAGAAACTAAATGTATAAAAAATGCAAGTAAATAATAGCTCAAACCTAAATAATGGTAAGCAGCATGTTGAGGAAAAAAGAAAATGTGAAATTGTTTAAGACTGGAAACCAAACTTAGACTTCTATTTAAGATGCTAAATGCAAAATACACTTTTAATACTAGAAACCAAACACTGTTCTTTTACATGGTCTGATGGTTTTTCTGTTTTTTATCAGTAGAATGTTTTGACAGCTAAAGAGTTGCCAAGAACAACCCACTTCACCAATCCCTGTTTGACAAAGACACAAAACAAAACGCATATTTAAACAAAAACTCTTCACAGTAATTCCTGGGAAAACTTAATTGCTCTTATCTGGCTTTCTGCTCAAATGTATTTTCCATTCAAAGTAATGACTGTTACGAAATTTCACCACTCTTCTCTGACAATAGACCTACTTAGTCTCTAGTTCCCTCTCTCTGAGATTGAAATTTTGGTCCCATTTTTTCACCTGAGAAAATAAAAACTATCTCTTAATATGTTCAGTGTCCTGGTTCCCTGATAATTTATCTGTGATTTGACTGATTGATACATACTTCTACAGTACCTCAGAAGAATAGTAACACTAATTATAGTAATATTAACAATTATCATAGCAATCAATAATTACATAGTGCTTAGATTAGAAACCAGTCAGTATTCTAAGTTTTTTACTAAAAACAAACAAACAAACAAAAAACTCATTTAATGCTTACAAAAGCCATATGAAGTACATACTATTATTACTATTTTATAGATGAGGAAACTGAGCCTGTGAGATTAAATAATTTGCTCATGGTCACTCAACAATCAACTGATAGAAAAAGGTTTCAAGCCCCTGCAGCCTTCCTCCAGAGTCCATGCTCTCAAAAACTATGATACTCCTGACCAGTTTGGCCCACTACATCCATCCCAGTCTACTTCCCAAGAAATTATGCTCCATCCACCATCTCATCTTTCCTGGGTCTCTCCACATTGGTGTCAGTGTCTCAATTAATAAAAAGACTCAAGCCTCTGCCTCATAAAAAAATAAAACCATACCCCGTTGGTACTGGATCATCTTCAACCAAAAAAACAAAATATAATAACTCCTCTTATCTTAAGCTTCTAAAAAGTAGATGTAATCTGCTGACTTCCATCTATGCAAGATTCAGATTTAGTTTTCTTACACACATGTTCTGCTGTGATATACACACTCCCTCAACCATCCATCCACTCATGCTTACCTCCAATTTTTGGTTAAATGGGTTTTCAATGTTTATAATACTATAAATTGGTGTGTTATTCACAACTGAATCATGGAGTTCAGTCATTTTCCTGGTGTTAATTCATTTATTTTCATTTGCTTATATTTCTATTTATCCATTGTTAATTTGTCTCCAAAATATTTGACAGAATTATAAATCTCTTTTCAAAACATTCGAACAAGTAAGCTTATCTATCAGCCAGTTTGTTGTCTTGGAGACATCCTTCCCAAGGCTCTGTAGCCTTGATGCTGTCTGGATGATCTACCCCTGGGTCATTTATCAGCCTGGGCATGCCTTCCCTTCTCCCCATCATTTTCACATATCATTCACTATTCACCTCACTCCTCTCCTGTGTCAGATGCCATGTTTCCTCCAGCAATGTCTTCTTCTTTCTTAGTTTATATATGTATTTTGGTGACATATTCTCCAGTGGCTGCTTGAGAGAGGAAACAGAGAAGGTCAATTTTTTAAGCTCTTGCATTATTAGGTTTTATATAAATATACAAATATATACACACACACAAATATATTTTTCTACCTTACCCCTATACTTGTTAGATAAATACCATGTACAGAGTTATGTTTTTTTCTCAGATCTTTCTACACCTTGTTCATATGTCTTCCAGCTTTCAAGGGTAACATGGAGAAGTTGAATGCAATTAATTATTTTAATTAACATGTATTGTCTTTTGAATGCAATCAGTCTCTTTCTCTTTATCTCTCTCTTAAAGTTTTGGAATCTTTATTCTTGGTATTCCAAAATCTTTCAGATGTACTTTGGTGTGAATCTTCCTTCATTAATTGCGGTAAACATCTTGTGGGTCTGTTCAGTCTGAAAATGTATGGTCTTCAGCTTTAGGGAATTTTCTACAATGATTTCTTTGATAATCTCTCCCTGTCCAGTATCTCTGCTCTCTTTTTCTGTTCCTCTTAGTATGTATTAGACTTCCCAGCTGAGCTTCTAATGTTTGGAGTTTTTAAACTTTTTCATTCCTATTTTTAATTTTTCTCGTAACTTTTTTAATTTTTACTTTATACTTTATTTTCACTGAGAAACTTTATTTTTTCAATCCTGATTTTATTTAATGGGTATAGTATCTCATCTCTCTGAGATATTATTTATATATTTTTTAAAAAAACTCTTTTCTGCTCCCTGCATCATCTTGCTCTTGACTGACTTTGTTTGGATCGTTCACCGTGGTTCCCTGTCTTTCTTGTTGGAGCTTGTCCTCAGATGTCTGGGGGTTCGTGACCACCCATTCCCATTTAATAATGAGACACGGTGTGCACTCCTGGCCTTGTGGCAGTGGTGTGCTTCACTAGAGTTTTCATCAGGCAGGCTTCTGGCCACGGTATTGGAAGATCCTGAATGTCAGTATCCAAAAGCAGTTTATTTTTGGCCAATCAGTTTCTCAGGAAGAAACGTTCTTCCTTTACTATCTACTCTAGACAGAAGTCTGGTTGGAAGGATTAGGAAAATTAAGAAAATGTGGTGGGACATGGTGGAAGATCAGTGTGTAAACAGACCCTCACTTAAGTCTGTTTTTGAATGGTACGCATAATCACAGCTTAGTCTGGCTCCTCAATTCTACAGTCCCTCTGCTTTCTCTAGAATTAGGCCCTTCCCAGGCTCTTTTTGAGGCACTAAAAGAATTTCAGTTTTCTTCATATAGTTTGACCTTCTTGACAAATTTCTAGCAATCTCTCCAATTTTAACTCAATTATCTTTCCAGACAAACTCACACTGTTTTTGTCAGTGCTCCAACTATTGACCTAAGGGTTATACTTAGCATCTATTCCATTAAAACAATTATCTTATTGTATTTAAATCATCTGAGTTTCTATCATCCTTAAAGAGCTGATACTTTATCTTTTTGATTGATAATCCTCACTCTTTGAACAGTATATATCATACATTTGACACTCAAGGTACATTTTCTTTAATAAATAGTTGTCTGAAAATTGGAATTTGATTCTATAGTACTCCATTTATCAATGTTTAGTCTTAAATACACCTTAAAATAACATGTTTTGGCCTCTTAACATAATATAGCATTTATCTCAGAGAGCGTTTATGAGGGTTGAACTAAACAAAGTAAGAAAGCAGGCACCTAGTTAAGTGTAAATTGTTATATAACTGAAAATAGTTTTTATTTCTACAAGTTCAACATTTTACTGATAAATTATTATTAAACCATACATTAGGTGTGGTGTTATGATTAGTTAATATAAAAGTATAAGAACTCCACCGTTTATTGAATAACTGTCACACTGTCTGTGTGTCATCTGTGCCATGTCTGTATCTGATCTTGTCTTCACTATTCTTTACCTCACTTACTGTGCTCTAACTTAACTGGCTTCTACAAGTTTCTGGAATGCCTCTGGTCAGTCTCACTTCAGAGCTTGTCCATTTGCATTTCCAACTGTTTGGAACCCTCTGTTCCCAAGTCTGTTGGATCCCCCCCACCTTCACTTCATTGAAGTAACTGCTTAGACATAATCTAGGAGACATCCCCTTGGACAACCCTCCATATCACTTTCTTTCTTCTTACCCAGAGTTACTTTTCTCATTGAGTACTTTTTCATCTCTAACTAGAATGTAATGTCAACAATGCAAACAATTTTTTCTCTTTTGTTCACTGTTGTATTTTTAGTACCTGGATTAGTGACAAATATCTGGTCAATACTCAACAAACATGTACTGAATGAAGATGCAAATGAAAATTATGCACTGTGGTAAATGACATATGAATAATTTAATAAAAATTATCACGTTTGTGAGACAAAATTGATGAAATATAGCATTGTTGCAATATAAATTTCCATTCTTCCACATAGCCGCCTTTATTTTTTATAATTTGTTTTGTGTTTCACTGTTAAGGCATTGTTTCAATCACATTAATGGTATTTTAAGTATGACAAAAGCAATACTATGTATGTAACTTTTTATCTTTTTTTCATCAGTAAAATATCTTTTTTTCAGATCACAGATAGGTATAAGAGTCTATGTGCATTTTGGAATTACTCACCTGATACCATGAATGGCACCTGGTCTTCAGAGGGCTGTGAGCTGACATACTCAAATGAGACTCACACCTCATGCCGCTGTAATCACCTGACACATTTTGCAATTTTGATGTCCTCTGGGCCTTCCATTGTAAGAGAACTTTCCCCTTCATATTTATAAATGTTCCTTTTTCTGTTTTTATCCATGTTATTCAAGAGAATATTTATTTTTTTATATATTTTTCTTGGGTTTAGATAGCACATTTAGTATAAGAGACAAAACCCCAACAGGATTTTTCTTTCTGTCTGTTTTCCTACCTACCTTCTAGAACATATCTAGTATGCATTTAAGATTATTTCTAGTCTGAGACTTATCTAGTCTGTAATATCCGGTAGATTACATAAAAAATTAGTTTGTAATGCTGCTTTCAAGAGCCATTTGCCCATTTTAATGTATCATGGAATTTAAAGGCACTTTTTTGTGATGACAATTTATTTTCATACGTGACAAAGCTCCTGAAAATAAGTCAGATATTTTATATGAAAATAAATTGTGTGAAATCACGTATGAAAATACTTATAAGTGTGCTATATTTGCTATAACATCGTATTTTTAGCAATGTAGAACCCCACACAATTTTTAAACGTGAAGAATCTCTCTAAGGTGAATGGTTTCATGATATGTATTTTGCTTTTGAAATATCTTACTTACATTGTATATTTATCACATAATTTATTTTATAGCTCTGTGCTAGCATCTCCATTATATTATATTTATTTATAATCTATCATTAAATATATAAAGTAACCAAATAAATCTACATAAACATAATATCAGTCCTAACGATGATTTTTTCCTGAAGTTAAGCAAATAAACATCTATTCTTTATGTAAACATAAGTATTCATCTAGTTAGGCTAAAACCAACATTTTATATTTTAAAGTTTCTGAACAATATTGCTTGATAATCCTTATATTCAGCATTGCTAACACCTTTGTTTCACGTGTTTTAGATGAATCATTGCATAGACATAAGACTTAGTCTTACCACTGATAAATCTGTTTTAATTAACCATTTTCACATTACAATAATGGATTGCCTTTCTAATGTAATGAAATTAATGACGATAACATTGTTAAACCATGTACTAATACTAATACTATGCCTAGAAAAAAATCACCAATTACAGAACTGTTAAAGTGCTACATGATTTACATCAGATTTATGTGGATATTGAGGATTTTCAAAAGTACAAAATTTTTCTCATCTAAATGCACATTTATAGTTTTACATTTTATGAACATTTTGATTAATGTTTCACCAAAAAAGGAAGTTCATTATATGTTGTAGTTCCTTTGACAAGTTACTGAGTTATTCTTTTAACAGCTTTATTATTATTTTCCCTTAGGGTATTAAAGATTATAATATTCTTACAAGGATCACTCAACTAGGAATAATTATTTCACTGATTTGTCTTGCCATATGCATTTTTACCTTCTGGTTCTTCAGTGAAATTCAAAGCACCAGGACAACTATTCATAAAAATCTTTGTTGTAGCCTATTTCTTGCTGAACTTGTTTTTCTTGTTGGGATCAATACAAATACTAATAAGGTATGTAGGCATCCTAATCTCTATTTTTGTCCTATGATATGTGTACTTTCTTAAATGTGTATGTCATAGAAACATTAATTGTAATTTAGGGTTTAATGGGGCAGACATACTCTATAATTTGTGCTTCAGCTATCCTTTCTAAGTCTGATAATGCTAACACAGCTAAGCAAACTACTTATTGAGTCCATTCAGCAAAAAGGGCCCTCATTATGATGAATTATTGGGACAAATTAAAACTTTGCAACAAACTGAATAAATACTTTTCTTGTTGTTCTGTTTGGTTTTTAAATGGACGTTAAACAAAGACCAAGGAGAGAGAGAATTAGAAATAAAGTTTATCTTAGAATGAGGACTGAACATAAATGCAGTCACAGTTTATAGGTTGAAATGTGATAAATTGGTTTTACCTAGTTTCTTTTCTAACTTCTCATTTCCCAACATTATTGATTTTGAACCATTCAAACCTTCCCAAATGGTTTCATATTGTATTGGTCTGGGTCCTCCTAGAAGCAGGTGTTAAGATGGGGTTAAACATGCAATAGATTTATTAAGGGAATTGCTGGCGAGAGCAAATGGGAAGAGAGAAGTTTGGAAAGCTATCAGGCCAAGATTCAGGCATGATCCTGAGGGAAGAAAAGAAGAGTGGGCAAAAGTGTTCCACACAGTAATGCAGTTCTAAGGAAAAGTCAGCACAGGTGTTAAAGAATCCTCTTGGAAGTCCTTGAGCCAAAGTTACCTGTCAGGGAAATCTTTTGTCCCTCAGGAGCAGGAATCCTTGGTAAGAGGAATCCTTTGTTTCTCACAGCAGTAACCCTACTGTGCTCAGTCATGGACTGGCAGCAGCCTATGAGAAGTGGGAAGAGCAATGGATTTCCTACAACTGCAGCTGAAGCCTTAGGTCAATTGCACCCCTTGTAGTTGGATATTGGAGAAGTGTATTCTCATGACCACAAAAAGTGAAATTGCCTCCATATTTCCATTCTTAGAAATCTTTCAAAGACTGAAACTAATAATCAGTTAGCAAGGTTTTCTTCTGAAGTAGATGGCAAGAAGTGTTTATTTTAAATAGTATACACCAGACTGTAAACTCCTTATCTGTTTTTATGTTTTACAGTGGTATTCGTAACACTTTCCAATTTTATGTATCTCCCACTATCCTACAATGCCTAGTTCCTCTTTCAGTTACCTTCCACCATTATCTTCACCCCAAAACTACTCCTTACAGTGTTTACTTTCAACTACTTTTCACCTATTAAATTTGTCCCATTTTTCCAGTCATATCTTAAATCCCACTTCCTCACTAGTGATTTCCAAATTTTAATTGCCAATGATCTTTCTGTTCCCCAGCCTTATAGAGTACTCTCTAACATATGTTAGTATGTCATATCATTAATCTTGAATTATAGTTTGTTTTTTTTAAAATGGGATAGGTACATAAGTATGTATTATGTTATCTCTCCCATGATATATACCTTTAGCTTTACTAGTATGGGAAAGTATAACTACTTCTTTTTCTGGTATTTCTTATAGGCCTAACTTTAGTTCTAGATGAGAAACAACCACTGAAAAGAATGTTTAAGTGAAAGCCATCTCAAATTTACATGATAATCTTAACAGTTTAAAGTAATTCCATAATGGATATTTTGATGAATATATTGTTAATCTATTTTGTAAATTTTATTTTTGTCACCTAAGATATTTATTTTGTTTTGTTTAGCAGAGTATTGTAAGTCATTTTCATTCTTCGAGCATGAATAAAATAAAGGAAAAGAGGTATCTCCAAAACAGAAATCAACTTAAATCCTAACATATTCACCAAGATACCATGGTTTACATGTGAATAATCCACAATTTATCACATAACATAAATATATAAAAGTTATAAACCTGTGGACAAAAACAGTAACTTAGTTCTATCACAAGATTAGTTAATATTTCACATTGATGAAGCACAGTTGTTTTCCTAAATCAGCTAGAACTAGTACATCTTTAAGAACTGACATGATATTTTAATATGATTCATCATTAAAATATGTGGCATACTTTATAGTATAGAGAAAGTTGTGATTTACAGAGCAAGTTGAGATTGTATGTAATGATAATTTTAAAACAAACACTGCCAATGTTTTTTTTTTTTCTTTGATTTCTAGCTCTTCTGTTCAATCATTGCCGGACTGCTACACTACTTCTTTTTAGCTGCTTTTGCATGGATGTGCATTGAAGGCATACATCTCTATCTCATTGTTGTGGGAGTCATCTACAACAAGGGATTTTTGCACAAGAATTTTTATATCTTTGGCTATCTAAGCCCAGCCGTGGTAGTTGGATTTTCAGCAGCACTAGGATACAGATACTATGGCACAACCAAAGTGTAAGTTAAAATGATTTCATGGGCATTTGAAACACAATTTTGAATGTGCTTTGCATATCTTTGATAATTTTGCTATGTTAAAGTACATGCAAACATGTTTATAGATTAATCTTTTATTTACTTTTCAGATGTTGGCTTAGCACAGAAAACAACTTTATTTGGAGTTTTATAGGACCAGCATGCCTAATCATTCTTGTATGTATATACAAAAT
Source organism: Macaca nemestrina (assembly GCF_043159975.1). NCBI lineage: Eukaryota > Metazoa > Chordata > Mammalia > Primates > Cercopithecidae > Macaca > Macaca nemestrina. Next base: position 154,637,228 of record NC_092125.1, read on the forward strand.
TGTTAATACAATTCAAAAAAGTGATGATTATAGGTTGCTTAAAATTTCCAGCAATAAGGTGTTATTTTTTAAAAAAAGAATTTGAATGTTTTACAGTATATCACTTATCAGCATTTTACACATATTGTAATTGAAAAATACATGTATATCTTGTTAATTCAAAGCTATTACAATTCATTTGCCCCTCTTGATGGAGGATAGATGTCTGCATAACAAAGAGGAAAAAGCATTTTTCACTTATCAGTAATATCTTGGCATACTTCAACACAGAGAGTGTGCCAACCAGCTGATAATCTGGCATTTTAGATGTTTACGTTATTTAATCTTTTATCGAAGATCGGTCATCTTTGAAGATTAGACTGTCATCTTTATAGTTTTATCATCTTTATGTACCCTGTGATTTTAAACTAAATTGCAACATCAGAGACAAGAACTCACTATTTCTTATGAACAGACAAGTCATATATTGAGATAGTCCTATTTCAGCAAGGAAGAGGGCCTTTTAATTCTTATTGGAAGTGGTTTCAAACCTACAAATTTGGCAGGTATTATATGCTCCATTATAAATAAAGACATTTTTATATGTCTGAAGAGCATTTCTAAGTGCTGAAAGTTTTCAACAGTCTTTCTGAATATAATAGTCTGTCAATGAATCTGGGAGGTCTGACAAGACTCTAGAGTGGAATGAATTGTCAGTAGAGAAGTTATGGCAATATTTTGGACAACTTTATTCCATATGTGTTGACCATAGGCTAGTCATCTTTTTGAATTTCTTTTTCTCTCTTCCTCTTTCCTTTGAGTTTTTTTATGGTTATGAGGGTACTGCTAAATGGAGAAAGACCTGAAATGCAAAGCAGAGAATTTTCATCAAGCTTTACTTTGCAATGGTGTGGGTGAAGTCAAGTGCATTCATAAACTGTACTTTCTACTCATCACAAAAACTCATTTATAATTCTCACAATAAATCAAACAATATTTTATAAAAGAAAAGCCAAGGGCCAGATTTAAGCTAAAACAATTTGAGTTAATTTATTATAGCTCCAAAATTTCCAACCCACATAAGAATATAAAATGGTGTCCCACTCACATATTTTTATGGATTGCTCTGATGTGAGTATTTCATGTGATGACATATTCTGCATATCCTAATTTTACTGATTTCCTCACCATAGGAAAATCCACCTTTGCCATTGTTTTTTACAAGTGAAAGGTCCGTGGAGCAATGGCTCTTACTGTTTGGATAAAAAGTAGCATGACAGAAATTATCCTGAAACAACAAAAACAGGAGCATACTTCTCTAAAATAAGAAAGGGGAAGTGTTCTCTGAAATAGTTTTTAACAGTTGCTTATGTAAGGCTAATTTGGATTATTTTATAGTAAGATACAGAGAATTTAGATGAAATCATTTAAAAATGAGTCCTGTAAACTTTTCTAGAGGTCTAAATGAACACTGTCACATTGTTCTAGTCTGGAGTTAATGAGCCAATTTATCTCCCATACAGTCTCTGTATGATAATCATTTCCAGGTTAACCAGAGGGTCAGGCTGCTTAAAAAATGAGCTAGGCCCCTCAGTTTTACTCTAAAATTAAATATTTCTCATCTTTTATGATATCTTTTTTAAATACTAAGAAATTCTTAGATAATTATTGAATCAAAGTGAATTATTTTTCTCCAGTTATCTTTGTTCTTCGGTGCTAATGCTTGCATATTGCTATTATTATTAAGTTGTATAACACAACGTTAGATGACATTTTTTCTGTTGCCCATGAATAGTATCTAGCTCAAAGATAAAGTCAAAGAGATATTGAACACCAAACATTTAAAAAAGAACCACTGATGGTTTAGGCCTGACTCTTCCCAAGGGTCACATAATTAAAGAAAAGGACCAGCTATAGCCCCGTGAGAGGACTGGGGAAGGGAGCTCATTGGGTGATGTCTCAGAGTTAGCATGCTTGGCCTTTAGGGGAGGACAATGTTCTCTATTAGAAGTTTTTCTTTTATCTACCAATAAGAAAAAATGATGGTGTTTCCCAACCCCCTGAAGACAAGATGTGGAGGAATACTCAAAAAAGTTTGCAGAGCATGGAATCAAAATAGTAAGAGTAAAATTATCATCCTGGTCTCACATTGCTAGAATGACTGTAGAATTTTCATGTGTCCCTGGGATATAATAATACCAGATTATGATGAGCTTTTTTATGAGAATTTGGCATATATCCCCTGATTTCGAGCCAAATGTGAACCTAGAGACTAGCACCTGCTTTTGTATGGAGTTTCCTGCAGGCAATGTGCTTACTGGATTATTCTTCCACAGCAGGGACAGAAAAGATTATTATACAGTGTCCCTAGTAATAAAATGATGGGGCAAAACACAAAGACTTGAGCTATTCTATATGCATAGATAAGTTGGAGAAATGGAAAGAAGTTGCAGGGCTGCCTAGGTCATGTGAAGATATGTATAATGAAGAGAATGGGTTGAATGGAGATATGGATATTCGTCTTTGAAGAATAGAAGAGACCAAGATGGAAATGAAATACTGTGATCACCAAGTAAATTATACATACCATCAAAGTGAAGACTGTCTCTTAAGCCAAGACTAGCAATGGTAATAAGAACTAGACTAAACCGAAATGATATCATGCAGCTCCCCCATAACAACAGGTGGTCAGATCCTTCTACTCTCCAAGCACAGAGTTGTGGAGCCTTAGCAGTAGAAGACCAGTATCTCAGATCCAGCCACGCTGCCCCTACTCAAACACATATGCTCCAAGTATCTGGAAAGGAAAAAGAAGTAAACAGCAAATTTTAAAAAATCTAAAATTACTAAAAGCTATGGCATGTAAATTTATGACAATCCCTGAATTTAAAAAAAAAAAAAAAAAAAGTAACTTTTATGTCACAAAAAAAAATCTCTACTTCACCAAGTAGGGATTCCTTTTTAAATGGAGTTCAGGTGTTCAAAACTGATCACCACTTGCCATTTTGGGGATAACAATGACCTCCTGATTAGGAGTTTGTCATCCTATGCTTTAGAATATTCTGCTAGGTGAAGACCCAAACCATATGATTAAGTTCACCATGTTAATTGGGTGCTCTGGGCATGATAGAAAGACAAAGAAAATGTAAGAAGTATCTTCTGCCCACTACAGTATGAATGAGAGGAAAAAAGACAACACGCATGATAAAGAAAAGTATGTAATTACATATAAGTGATACTGGTGAGATGTGAAGCGATCAGTATATACATCATAGTCATTCAAAAATCTTCATTGAGATGTAGGACCTTGTTTGTGGATGTGACAAGAAGCAGGTTCTACTTTATATGATTGCGAATGGTCAGAGGACTGCAAGTGTGAACTAAAGCAAGCAGCCCTTGTAAGCATGCCAGATTCCTTTTGAGGGAGAACAAGGGCAAAACAAGAAGTAGTTAGCATTGTAAACCAGGCAACACCAGACATCAACTGAAGTGTCATCATTATTCACAGTATTCAAGAATAATCTTTTTAAAATAGATTAATCACTTTTTAGTCCAGATTGTCATTAACTACTAAACAAATTTTTACCTCCACAAATAAACTCATCCATTTCTTCTCCTCCATGTTTATAGTCAGGCCCTTGCTATACCTCACTAGGATGCTAGTATTCAGAACAAAAATAAGAGGTTTTATTTTAATTTATAATTTATTTTATTTTATTTAACTTTCAAGTTCAAGGGTACATGTGCAGATTTGTTATATAAGTAAACTTGTGTCATGGGGGTTTGTTGTATGGACTATTTCATCATGCAGGTATTAAGCCTAGTACCCATTAGTGATTTTACCTGATCTTCTCCATCCTTCCATCTTCTACCCTCAAGTAGGCTCCAATGTCTGTTGTTCCCATCTTTGTGTCCATGTGATCTCATCATTTGGCTTCCACTTATAAGTGAGAGCATGTGGTATTTGGTTTTCTGTTCCTGCATTAGTTTGCAAAGGATAAAGGCCTCCAGTTCCATCCACGACCCTGCAAAGGACACGAACTCATTCTTTTTATGACTGCACAGTATTCCATGCTGTATATGTACCACATTTTCATTATTCAGTCTACCATTGATGGGCATTTAGTTTATACTGTGTCTTTGCTATTGTGAATAGTGCTGCAGTGAACATGTGTCTTTATGATGGAACAATTTATATTCCTTTGGGTATATACCCAGTAATGGGATTACTGGGTCAAATGGTATTTCTGTTTTTAGGTCTTTGAGGAATCACCACCATGTCTTTCACAATGGTTGAACTAATTTATACTCCCACCAACAGTGTATAACCATTCCTTTTTCTCCCCAACTTCACCAGCATCTGTAATTTTTTCACCTTTAATAATAGGCATTCTGATTGGTGTGAGATGATATCTCATTGTGGTTTCGATATGCATTGCTCTTATAATTAGTAACAGTGAACATTTTTTCATAATGCTTGTTGGCCGTGTTTATGTCTCCTTTTGAGCAGTGTCTCTTCATGTCCCTTGCCCACATTTTAATGGGGTTGTTTGGTTTTTTTCTTCTAAATTTGTTTAAGTTCCTCATAGGTTCTGAAATTAGACTTTTGCCAGATGTATAATTTGCAAATATTTTCTTCCATTCCATAGGTTTTCTGTTTACTCTGTTGATAGTTTGTTTTGCTGTGCAGAAGCTTTTTAGCTTAATTAGTTCCCATTTGCCAATTTTTTAAAAGTGTAGGAGTGCCTGACTTACCCTGGCCTGGCATAGCCTTAGGTCCTGTTTATAATTTGGTATCATATTGCCACAGAGTCTGTTCTGCTAGTTTTATGACCTCCTGTTTTAACATTAATGCAGTCGGCTGTTGTTTCTAAACTAGCAATCCCCAACTTTTTGGCACGAGGGACCAGTTTTGTGGAAGACAATTTTTCCACAGATTGTTGGGGAGGGGTAATTGGCATTAGACTCTCATAAGGAGCAGGTAGCTTAGATCCCTTGCATGCACATTTCACAATAGGGTTTGCCCTCCTATAAGAAGCTAATGCTGCTGCTGATATGACAGGATGGTGAGCTCAGGTGGTACTGGTTCATGGCCTGGGGTTTGGGGATCTCTTGTCTAAACTGTAAAAGAGAGTGGGTATAACAAGGTGTTTTTGACCTTCCAACTCATCATGTCCAGGAACTCAGTTTTCAGGTTTTTCTGGGGTCTCCTTGGCACACTGAGTCTATTCAGTTGATGAAGGGCTTCAAATTTTATTTTTAGTTTACATCTCAATCATAGAGCTATGCGTTTCTTGATTTATTTACTGCATCTTACTCAAGAATCATCTTGCTCAATAATCAGTGCCACTGTGCTGCACAACCTTAGGAATCACAGTTCAATTGCAATATGGTCTTCAAGGAGCTGCATTCACGTTGGAATCTCTGTGAGTGATGGACTCTGGAACTCTAAAACTTTGTGGCCCTCTTTTTGGTCACCCTGCAGTATAGAAGTGCCTAGTAAGTCTTCAGTAATTATGTGTATGTTTTAATTGAGCCACTAAAAATATCCATGGTAATAAATGAGGAAGCAAGATTAAGTGATCTTTCTGAAGTTATTTTTCGACCCCTAGCCTTGGGTTCCTAATATACACATGAAATGAATGATGCCAGTCCTACATAACATGACTACGGTAAAAACAACAGCAACAATTTTAACTTATTTTTTAACAATTATAAAAGGAAAATACACAACATTCTGGAGAATAATCTTATGGCATTCTTATACCTAATTTAATACATTTTTGTATTAAAATTAAATAAAAAGACCAATTTTAAAACCATGATTTTCACAGCAAAATATTATATGCAAGGGAATGTATGCGTAGCCAACTATAGTGTGTGTGTGTGTGTGTGTGTGTGTGTGTGTGTGTGTGTTTAGATCCTGATTTTTAAAATATTGGTGAATAAGTAACAGTATTATAGCAAGAGATGATTATAATACATGTGTGTGTTGCTACATAGAATTTGTTAGAAGTTTTTAGTACACTATACCAGAAAAAGTTTAGCTAAAACAAAGTAAATGTGAAATATTGCAAAGAAAACCAATAGAAATGTAATAGAATAAATAATACTTATTTTCCAGAATAAAGACAAATTATAAGTGAAGCTTTGAATTTAAGTAGGTAATTAGGGGCAAATTTTTATGGCCTTATATGAGGGTTAAGATTGCTTTCGTCGTTTCTCTGAACAAATCTAGAAAGACTTATGCTCCAGAAAAGAAATCTCTATAGAGCAATCTTTAATCCTTTAATCCCAGTCATTCCTACATGGAATCCTTACAGTTTATCCATAGAGCAAGGACTACTAGAGTAAGAACTATAGACTAATGCCTTAAATGGTATTTGCTTCTTTGTATGAATGGAGCCCTGGGGCTTGCCTGGTTTGGGAATATAATGTAAAATGCCTTTGAGGTAATATGTAAATGAATAAGAAAAGAATTAGTTCAACACTAATGTATTATTATGTATGTTGTTTCAAACAAATATTTAAGCTTTTAATCTGTTCTGATAAGTGTTAACTACTTAGGTATTTGAACAGTAACATGTTCTGCATTGATCTTACTAAAGTACTTCTTCAGGTGTTTGGCTCATTAATATTAAAAATCTCTTAGAATTCTGAAATATGAACCAGTGACCTCATTGATTCTATCTACGAATCACTACATTTAAAATGTTAAGATTGTGACTGTACTTGAAAAGGCCTAGCCTTGCTTTTGAAAGCTTGAGCTGTACAAAAAAGAGGTTTCTAAACCTTTGTAAAGCAAGCTGCAAACTGAAGATAATTTCCATAATTTATTTCTTTATTCAATATTTTTAATCTTCAATGCTCAATTCTTTAAATTAAAACTATGTAAGTGATTAGATTCAAGTACACAACTATAAAGAAGAGTTTGTAAAAATAATTTAACTTTTAAATAGAAACTGAAGTTTCCCATAGACACATTCAGCACTGAAGAATAGCATTTGCTTGATTGAGGCAAATACTAATTAAACTATGTCCAAATAAGGCATTTTATTTAAAAACTGTGAGCTTTCATTTGAATTTAAATCAAAACTCTCATAATTGTGTGTTGCTGTATCATCACTACTCTTACCAACTTCTTTTCAAATCTGACCAGAACTCCACTCATTTTTTGTTGTAACCTCTAATTGTCCTTTATATGTCTACAATCTAATTCCCTTTCACCAGAAAATACTTACTAAACCTACTCAAAATGAATTTTTTATATGACCCTTACAAGATGGGCCACGTTTAGACATATCTGTTATTATGTGAGACATTCTTATTACATTTTTTAATAGCACAAATTGCCAAAGATAGGAAAAAGGCAAATATTACAAGACTGTGCAAGGTAAAAATATGAATATGTCATCGTACACTCATTCTCTCTCCATAAATACATTTTTCTTAATATTTACTCTGTATCCTTCTAGACCTCTGCTGTATGTGTATTTGATTGTAAACTCAAAAAACCTGAATTATCTATTATCTGTAATATATCATATTTATTTTTCCTTGTTAGAATATACAGTTCTACCCTCTTTTTATCATGTATGTTATGACTATGTGCTAATTTATTTAATAACTTTCCTAAGGATGAATATTTAATGTATTTCCAAAGTTTACTTATTACAAATAATACTGCACAGATCATCTTTATTGCAATATAATTTCATGTATACATTACATGAAATTACATGTAATGTATACATTACATGAAATTATTAGGAACTACTTCTTAGAAGAAGAAATGCAAGTATATACAGATTTTAAAATTTACAATTTACCCTTCAAAACAATTACTTCAGTTGATAGGTTCACCAACAATATATGAGAGTGTTCTCTTTCTGATGCTTTTGCCAGCGCTAGATATTATTATCTACTGAGGCAGATAATAAAACTAAATGGTTTGATTGGAATATATAAACCAAAAAGCATTGTGATAGACTAGGATTCCACAGTAATGGCACAGTTGACACTTTGGACCAAATCTTTGTTGTGGAGGCTGTCCTATCTGTGCCATTACAAGTTTAGAAACATCTCTGGTCTCTACTCACTAGATGCCAGTAGCACCACCGCCATTTAAATATGACAACCAAAATTCCCCCTCCGTGTGTCCTCTGGGGGATGATATTCCCAGTTCTCTTCACTGGGAACCACTAGCCTAGACATGGATGTTAAGTATCTTGAATACGATGGTATTTTACAGTCCTCTATAAATAGCATACCATGAGAAAAATCATGAAAATCATGGTTTTGGCACCACACTTTAGATGTCCACATTAAAGTTATATTAGAAACACTACTCATTGTAATTTTAAATGTTATGGATAATGGCATTAACATTTTAATTACGTGTTTTAATTTAACGTCATCATATTTGTTGGGTGCATCTTTCAGTGACCTCTGTGGTTCAAGGCACTTTAATACTCTAATCTTTATCCATATTATGTATTAATAAGTATTTCAGTGCCTGTAACATTTTTCCACTTTTTTCATATTATTCTGACCTTCTTGAAACAATAGATAGCTGGAATTCAAAATAAGAAAAAGTGGAATTATAAAAAAAACATAAATAATACATTGGTAGTTTTAATATGTTCCTATATATGAGAGATATGTTCTTACTGGAAATACCTTCAAAGGTAATGTCCTTAAGACAGATATTAGAAAATGTCTTAAAAGTTGAATGAACTCATAGAAATTAGGAATCCAAAAAATATTTTTAAAAACTCTTGGGTCTCTAAAGCCCAGTTGGAAATAACTGGTTAAGATGAGATTCATCTCTAGTATTTCCTTCTAAATGTAGCTTTATAGTGAAGGATGTTGTATAATGATACGATGAAAGGGAAAAACTATGGATGTTGGTAAAGCAAGACAGTCATTAGAATTATTATTCACTTTACATTCCTATAGTCTTTTAATCTTTACAAAACACTTTTAATGTATCTCAGTAAATCCTATTGGAAGCTTCTGTAATACATGCAAATCGAAATAGTGACAGCATTTCATAAAATATGATGTTTTACTAGATTTTTACACTATAATACTGCAATCTTGACTTAGCTACTCAAAAATACCTAGAGGCATTCTGTTATTTATAACTTTTTAAAATATATATACTTTATGATCTAGGGTACATGTGCACAACATGCAGGTTTGTTACATATGTATACATGTGCTATGTTGGTGTGCTGCACCCATTAACTCGTCATTTACATTAGGTATATCTCTTAATGCTATCCCTCCCCCCTCCCCCAACTGCACAATAGGCCCCGGTGAATGAGATCACCTGGACACAGGAAGGGGAACTTTTTGAAGCTGTAGACCAATTGTTTGAAAAAGGCTGATTACACTAAGGCAAGTTATGTGCATTCTTTTGTAATTAACAGACAAAACTGTCAAGCTCCTATTCACTAACAATCCATAAAATCCTTAAACTTGGCCAAGAGCACAGTATAGGTTCTGATCATCTTTGGACTTCTGATCATCCTCTGAAAGTAACACGATTTCCTTCCCCAAGCTGATCTTCTACAAGAGGGAGACTTTCTTTGAATCAGTCTTTCTTAGCCATTGCAGAGCTCTTGTTCTACACAGCTGAAGATATTTAAACTTCTCCATAAGTGTTTGTCATATCCCTCTGTCCCCTTTAATATTCCCTGCAAAATATGAGTTACAAATTTTGAGAGAATGGACTGTCTGCGTGGCTTGGTCTTGATTTCTTTTTCTCATATGGAAACATTGTGCAGTCTAGTTTCAGGGCTTCCCAAGGAATAAACATTTAAGATTCTTTTTGATGCAAAAATCATTCCTCCTGGTTGTATCTGATCAAAATGACAACCAGCCCAGGCAAACAGGGACATGTGGATACTTTACCCAGAAGTGCACATTCAGCAGACCCTGTCTGCTGCTCAGCTTCTTTTTTCACGAGCTCTCCATATTCAGTCACACTGGCTTCTTGACGCGTCCTGAGAGGTTCTGTGTACCTTCCCATCTCAGCACCTCTGCACTAAAACATTCCCTATCACTTCCTTCTGTTCATACCTCCATCTAGTTACCACTCATTTGTCTTTCAGATATCAACTCAAACAACACTTTCCAAGGAAAGTCCTGCTTGACTCATTAGTTCATAATAAATCTCATTGTTAAATTCTTTCATAGAAGCCCAGTTTTTCCTTTTGGAAAACTTTTATCATTCTATAATTACACATGTGTTAGTGTGAATAACCTATTAATATCTGTCTTCTCAAAAGAGTACTGTAAGCTCTGTGAAAACAAAACCTTATGGATTTGCTCCCAGTATATTATCTTTAGGGGTCAGCATGTAGAATTCACTCAAGTAACACTGTTGAATGAATAAATAAATGATGCACCAAGAAAGGTTACTCAGAAATGATATTTCCTTCCCTAAAATGGAAATTTAAAGAAATAAATCATCATGGACATGAGATTATTTTGAAAAAAAATTTCAGAAAAGTATGTGCAGCATTCATTATAAACTATCACTTTTACTTTATTTACTTTTTTCTTCAGAAATGATTACTATATCTACCTATATATATCAATATATCTACCTATGACATGCTTTCAGTAGGAATTTTAATGCTGAGGCTTTACACTGAACTGAATGAAATGAAGTGCTGGCCAGACAATGTCAGAAGTTTTCAAAAGCAATATGGACAGTGAAGAGTACAAACAATGGGTTCTTTCCATGCCCTGAATTTCTAATATGTAGATGGGGATAATGGTATCAACTCTAGATACAGAGATACTGTTAAAAAACAAAACCAAATTATTAGAGCATTCTTTAAAAGTCAGAAAAGGACAATTCTTAATAATTTGGGGAACAGACTTACATCTCTTCTATTTTTGCCTTTTAAATGAAAATTTAAATTGGCAATAATTTTAGATATACCTTTGAATTTAATTGCGCAAGTTCTGTTTTAGCTTCTCAGCAAGCAATTTATATAAATTTATATTAAAGTTTTTATACCTTAAAGCTTACAGTTTTATAAACTTCCTTTAAAATGTTTGATTCTTACTAACTTCTGTTCTTGTTTTCTATTGCAAGTATATACAAGAAATATTTTTCATTGCTTGTATCTTAAGAAAGAGTTCATTATGTAGTATTCATTGTCACATTACATCAAACAAACAATTACATTGTTGTAAATGCTCTTCACATGCAATTGTTCTCCTTTACCTTTATTCCTTTCCATGGTTTAAAATCATCTACACTTAAAAACCAGTGATAAAGATAAGCCCATGTAGCTCACTTACTCCCATGTGGGTCACTTTATTCTTCATGGATACAAATGTCCAGTTCTCTCTGCCTTTTGATTCTGTTTTTGAGACTTGTAAATTATTCCCTCAAACACTGAAAAAAAAAATACCACTATTAAAATATTCCTAATGGAAACATGTTAAAAATATGAAGTGCTAATATTATCTTAATGCTTAAAATGATCATGTATTAGGATGGGATTTTAGCCATAATTAAATAGAGCAATTATTTAGCTATAACATGAGGATTAATTTCCTAATAGAGAAATATCCTGCCAACTTGTTGACTAAGAATTTAGTTGTGGCCTACCAGTGTGCCCAAGTCTTAGATTAATGAATTTATATCATAAAATCCATGAATCTTTAGTTTTTGTTAGATGCAAAATATTGAAAGTTGTTCAATGTATCTATCCACATCAACAGATGTAACTTTATTATTCTTCCCTACTCAGAGTTATTCCTGGAGAATAATTATATTTGGATAATTTTGGCTATATCTCTTAGTTTCTATTGTCATATGTAGTATTGTTTCTAATTATATACTATTATGTCACAATCTGCAAAATGTGAGACAAAATAAAAATGTAATTTTTCAAAATGTTTAGTCAAATTAATGGCTAAATGCTCCTTTACAAAGGTTATTAAGGATATTTGGGATTTAAATATAGAGTCTATCCTTTACCCTTTTATTTATTCAACAAACGATTATTGAGCATCTTGTATACTCCAAACACTGTTCTAGGCCTTGAGAATACATCGCCGAATAAAACAGAAAACAGTCTTTGTCCTTGTGGACCTTGGATTCTAGATCAGTAGTCATCAAAGAGCATGGTTTGTTTTTGTAAATAGTTTTATTGGGATACAGCCACACTCATTTATTTGTTTATGTATTCTCTGTTTTAATGGTGTGGCAGAGTTGAGTAGTTGTGATCAAGGCCATATGGCTCTCAAAACCTCAAACTGTTATTTTCTGGACCTCTACAGAAAATGTTTGCTAACCCCAGCTCTGTACTAGAGAAATGTAAGAAAAGGTAGCTATCTGCCCTCATAAAATTCCCAGAATTTCATAACAGATTAATTATGAATATTTTTCTTATATTCCAGGTACTCTGTGGGTTACCCTTTGCAATATAGTTATTTCTTTCTTTCTATAAATTTCTTGAAGGTAGCCAGGTTTACGACCTGTAAATTACAGTTCTACCCCAGAGAAGTTTCAACAGAAATGAGGAATTGTTTACACAAATGATAAATGCTCAACATACTCTTGAATTATATCCATTTCAGTACTTATTTTACTGACATCTCTTTAGAATAAAGTCCTGAAAGTGGAAAATATTTCCCTCCTCTATATTAACAACATATTACCCAAAACTAAAGACTGACAAATGTAAGTTCTGGTATTTTAAGGTGCTATTGACAGGTCCAGTGAAACCATATCACAGAATGATAATTATCCAATTATCCAGTTGTTGAATAAATATACATTACATGTATTTTTGGTCACTTCAAATTTTGAAGACAATATGGAAGAACCATAATTCTGTATACATGTTATAACCATTACTGATAATAATTGATGTTTATTGAGAACTTAAATATTAGGCACTCTTTGGAGTACTTTACATCAGTTATATAATTTAATACACACAAACAAACTATAAGTACCAATACTATCCATGTTTTACACACAAGGAAAGCAAGACACAAATAATTAAATATATTAACTTTCTTGTAAGTATGAGAACTGGAATTTGAACCTATGAGTGTGGCCTTAAAGTCCATTTAGTCCATTTATTTTGAAGGTGCATTTGTTGCTTTCTTAAAACTGTCATATCATATGAGAAAGCGGTTTTCAACCGTTTTTGACTAAACACCCATCAGTAAAAAGTATGCACCTCACTAAATGTATGTTTTATATCTTGAAAATGTCTAGCATTTATTAGTTTACTAATATTTATGCAAATTATCTTATACAGTATATAATATATATTGTAAGACATACTTTAAAATATACATTTAAAGAATGAAAGATGAAATAACAATATTTAAAATAGATCAATATGATTCTCACTAAAATATTAGCATTTCATTTTTTTAAATGAAATATTGATTATACTTTAAATGCAGCAATTCAAAGGTATAGATCTAAGTTCAATACTTGGTTTAAATGACTATCAGGGAGCTGCAACCTCAAAAATACATTAAATCTGTACTTTCACATCAGGTGTAGCAGATCTACAACTCTAGGTACTCTGTTCTAATACTTATTTCTTCAGATCTTCAGTAATGTTTTATTATTGCACTTTCTAGAAGTTTTTAATGGAGTATATAAAGAAATACATTGAAATTTGGTGCCATTATTTTATTTGTTTTCCATGTATTACTTCATGGGTTATTACATTATGTTCCATGTATTATTTTAGTTAATTTTATCATGAAGAACAGAGATTTTCTTCAATAGTATATGATTTTTTTTTTTTTTTTTTTTTTTTTGACGGAGTCTCGCTCTGTCGCCAGGCTAGAGTGCAGTGGCGTGATCTCGGCTCACTGCAACCTCCGCCTCCCAGGTTCAAGCAATTCTCCTGCCTCAGCCTCCTGAGTAGCTGGGACTACAGGCACATGCCTCCATGCCCAGCAAATATTTTTGTATTTTTAGTAGAGACGGAGTTTCACCATGTTGGCCAAGATGCTCTCAATCTCTTGACCTCGTGTCCACCCTCCTCGGCCTCCCAAAGTGCTGGGATTACAGGCGTGAGCCACCGCGCCCGGCCAATAGGACATGATATTTGAAAACTTCCACTATTAAGTAGAAAACATTACTAGACACTTCTAAATGTTTCATAGATATTCATAACTTTAAATATGACTGAAACTGGATCTAAATCCATGCTTCCAATTGTCGTCTTAATACTTGGAGTTTTGTAATACCATTTAATCAAATCTGATTAGATCTTCACAGATTTTAGCCATGATGGGCTTATATGGACTTGTTACATGGACTTGCAGCCTGGCTGGCAAATAACACACTTCAGAAGTAAGAAAAACGTCAGTTTGTCATTTTCTTGTTTGTATTTTCCTTAATAGTATTAATTTTAACACAGTGCACTTGGAGACATCTTAAGTCTTATTTGTCCATTTCATTAGGATTACTTTATTAAAACTAAATAGTGTGTGCTGATAGGCATGTATACAATATGATGCAGTAGGCTGAAAGATAAAGAGGGGGGACTTCTCCACCTTGAGGAAGAAATACCGCCTTCAGAATGGCTCAGCTCTGATATGGGACTTCACTCCATAGAACATGGAAAAAGTGAGGACACCAGTGTCATTCATTTTTTAAGTATTAAATTTTAATTTTTCCTTGGGAAAGTATCAGTTGGAATTCGAATGTGTTCTTTATGTACCCCAACTGATATTTTTTTGACAATCCACTTTGGAAATCACTATCATGAAATGGTTATACAGTTATATTTGGACTCTAAAGGATGGAAAGCTTTGTTGTTAACCAGAACAGGAAAAATTACCACCTTCTTTAATCCCTTCACCACAGAGAACAGTGAGGACACGTGTCTCCAGTAAAGGATAATTAGCACAGTACACTAAATCCTGTTGGCTATTAACAAGGGCTTCATCACTGGTATCATGACTAATTTGAATGGACACTAATGCAAAATAGCTAACCATATTAATGCTTACTAATATGTTGTTCCTCTCCTTTAACTATTTCTCAAAGGCAGTAATTGTTAGCTACACATGTAAATAAATGTTTGTATAATTAAATTCTTAAAATTGTAGATGTCAGTTTAGCTTCTCTTTATTGTTCCTTCATATGTAGTTTGGTAGCTTTGTAAAGTGCTCAGGAGCATAAACTCTATAACTTGTCTACTAGATATGAATGTTGGCTCTGTTACCCCCTAATTGTATTACCTTGGGCAAGTTATTTGACCTCTTTCTGCCTCTGTTGCCATAAATGTGAGACAAATACAATAATAAGAGCAACAACAGAAATAATAATGGTAATGGTGATAATATTAAGGCAAAGAATGCTTATCCTGGAAAGTCGGTGAGAGGGTTAAATAAATTCATAAATAAAACAGACTTGGAACAATGTCTGGCACATAGAAAATACTCAATTAATATCAGCACTCAAAATTTTAATTTGGGGGGTGTGGAGGTGATCATTTACTTGAGTTTCAGTATAACAGTAGTTTTTAAGTACATGCAGAATGCCACATCATCTCAGAGTGATTATTCATCTAATTGGGTTCCTCTGCAGTCAATGCCTGGTAGAACAACATTGCTGTTTACCAAAGTATAAATCTCAAGAGTTCATTGCATTTTTATGATACTGTTACTATCCCAGAGTGATCTATTAAAATTTTTCTCCTTTTGTGATATAAAAAGCCTACCTGAATATATTTATTATGGTTTCAGATGTTTCAGTGTGTTTCAGATTACTTAATTTTTTTTCACGTAATTATAGACTGCACTCCCATTTCTCTGAGGTCTGCTTTCTGCTGAGCTGAGTGTTGGTAACCTCAGCAGAGAAATATCTTTTAGCTCTGTAGATATTCCCAAGTGTGCTAAATCCTCACCCTAGTGAGTGCTGAACATGATGAGGCTCATGGTGTTAGCAGAGAGACGCCTCCTAACAGTGTCATGTAGTTGTATGTGGGGCTGAAAGTTATTCTATCTTTCTTACAAATCTGACAATAGGTGACCAAACACTGGTATCATACTTGCTGTGAATTTTCACAAATGTACTAATACCATTTTATACCTGTGCATTATACATTTTATTTCTAACCATTATTTTACTAACAAAAGGTGTTTATCAGGTACTGGCTCTATCCACTGCTTTCATACACAACTGTACCATATGTACCAAGGAGTCTCCAAGGAGAAACAGTTCTGCCAAGCCCAAATGTATCATTTTCTGGGTTCAATCCTTTTATGTGCCCTTTCATAGACTACACACTTTTAGGACATTTTATCAGTTTTAACATATACACATATATTCAGTTTCCACAATAGTTGGAACATCTAAAAATTTAGCCCCTCTTCCTTTGAGGTCTCTTTCAAACAATTATAGATCAACCTGTGTGAAGAGGGTGACATTCTTGGGGTTTTCCACTAAGAAGTTTATGTCCTCACGTTATAAAAAGATCAGATGTGAACAAAACTTGAAAGCTATGAAGTTAGGGTTGACATGCCAGATGCCAAGTGTGTTAAATTTTAGATAAACAATGGATTAATTTTTAAGTGTAAATATGATCCCAAATATTGTGTGGAATTAATATTAATATTTGGAACCAAGATACTGGTATCCTATATTTTTATTTACAACATCTGGCAATCCTATGTGAAGGACATATAAAGTTAAGAATTTTACAGAAGAAATATGGTAGGTACTATAAATTAGTATTTATTTTAAACTGGATTTTAAATCTTACACAATTTAATATTAAGTTAAACCTTTTAAGATTTAAAATCAAGTTTAAAATAAATACTACTTTAAAGATAATTAAAACTATAATTATAGGGTATTTCATTTATATACATATACACATTGTATTTAGCCCATTCTCACACCACTACAAAGAACTACCTAAGACTGGGTAATTTATGAAGAAAAGAGGTTTGAATAACTCCCAGTTCCTCAGGCTGTACAGGAAGCATGGCTGGGAAACTTTCAATCATAAAGTGAAGGAGAAGCAAGTACATCTTCACATGGTGATCAGAGAGAGAAAAATAGTGAAGGGAGAGGTGCCACACACTTTCAGCCAACCAGATCATCATGAGAACTCTATCACAAGAACAGCAAAGGGGAAAGTCCGCCCCCAAGATTCAATCACCTATACCAGACCCCTC